>NC_090939.1:81797340-82422340 GCF_040938575.1 Ambystoma mexicanum | reverse complement strand
GGGGTTATCAGTGTTTCCTCTGCGAGAAGAGGATGTTGCTTGCTGGTAATAGGTAGCATAATTAGCTCCTGCAGGCTTTGACACACTTTTAAGAGTCAAATACAGTTCCCATTCTAAGAAGGCGCAATGCAACACTTCATACTTTTGTAAATTATAAACCCACAGGCATTCAATTAGGTTGTATAGAAGACTGCCAAATCCAGAAGTTCCTGTATTAGCAAGAATTCATGCAACACTTTACAAACAGAAAAGGAAAATTACAGTGTTTTTGCCCTTCGATTCTAACACACGCAAAAACAGGTCGAAAGGAGTTTGTCAGCTCTCAGTTCTCAAGTGCTCCAATGCTCAACAGCTCCTTAATAAGCCTGTGGCAGATGCAAGGGAGCAGCACTACCATTAAGCAGAAATGATTGACAGCTGTTTCCCGTATCGAGTTCAAAAGCTAGGTGCCCGCAGTCACTCGCAAGTGATAATTAGCTACAGCCACTGCAATTGTTGGCTTGTAGTCAATAACTTTTAATTAAAGAGAATGGGTACCCTTAGACCGCACTGAGTACAATGGATATTTCTGTCTTAAGTATGGCAGTTTGTTGGAGCTGCAATTATGGCACTGACTGGTGTCCGTTATAAAACAGAAACACCTCAGGCTGAGATTTCCCTACTTTCGAAACAAGTTCAAAAGCTGTTGTTGCCCGCAGTAGCTCGTGCTAAATCCTTTCACTCGTTGAGGGATGACTGGTCTTAATTTCAGCAATCAGATTGAAGGAGAGTGTCAATTGGCGTGTTTTATCAGTGTAGCGGTCACTGTGAGAGCCGAAAAGCAGGCAGCCCTGTGTCCACTTTTAGTTCGCTGTGACAAGCTCAAAGGCTAAAAGCCTGCAGTCATTTGCACACAAATACGTTGAACACAAAGGGCTAAATGTCATTTACTTTTGCTTTGACTTGCTAATAGTGTAAACTTTATGAGCGAACGGTTGACTAGAGAGATTGGTGAGCCTCACAGTTAAAAGTTATTACGTTTCCGAAAGGGAATTCAAAGTCAAGGCTCACCATATGAGGTCCATAGATGTAAGCAGCGGTTTTGCTAGTCCCCTTTCCCCAAACACTCTGCACACTCCACATGCTGTGGAGTGTGCTTTTGATGGAAATTCCTTGAGTTCAGCGTAGTAAAGATGAAAAAGATACTGCAGCCAGTTAGCACAGTTTGTAAATCCGAGATTTAGAAAGGAATATGCCGGCAGCCACAGCTAGTCACCAAACACTCTGCACGCTCCGAAATGTCTTATAATAAATGATCATCAATGTGTACATCGTCCATATAAAAAATAAAAAAAATTCAGGGCCGCAAGAAACAGCTCAAAGGCAGATGACTTAAGGCAGGGACTTCCACACCAGCTTCGCTTGTCAATTTTGACCCTGACACGTAAGCAAAAATAATGAGACACTTTTCGTATGCATGAAATTTACTTCATGTCATTATGAAATCTTCACATAAACTATTAATGAACACACAACCAAACCCTTTTCAAATGGTAGAAAGAACTATATTGTTGTATTAAAGAGCCATAAGAACAAACATTGGGTCCAACGTGATACAAATCAACATGCTAATTATTTAATTATTTAGAAAAACACCTGAAAACACACAAAAACAATGCAAAAATTGCTAATCAATTAGATGTTAGATGTCTACGTGTATTTCTACATCTGCGATGGTGGAAACCTCACATCTCTCCTCCCTCGTATTTGTCAGCAAACACAGCAGATGAAATTATTACATACTTACACAGTTGTGAGTTGAGAGCTCAAGGGCTGAAAAGAATATATACAAATATGATCATTAAAATACAGAAGATGGCCAAAGACATTTTCATAATGTGACAGCCTGCCGATCATATTCATATAATCCTGCAATTTATTTTGAGATATATACATAAATTATGGAGAAACACCAAAGACAATTTCCAGTAGATGACTGCTACAATAACAAGGGTATGCTAATATATGCCAAGATACAATCACCTAAACCGACTGCATTTGAACTCTCGAGTTGATACAATTGTTCAGATCATGAACAAGATATCTTTTCTCAATTTATGACAAACTACTCATAAAAGCACACTATTTACTAAATTGGTGCTGTTAACAATCCATTGGATTTCTTCAATGAATGAGAAACTGGCCAGCTACAAAACCAAATAAACAGTATCCGTAATTACTCCTACGTCCCGTCCCCTTTCCTCCATACTTTTGGGACATTCCGTCCAGTGGGAGGGGACCGGAGCACTTTTGTAAAAAAAAGCATCAAATTGAAAAATGTTTACTTCTATTCCTTTTACGGGTGGTACCACACGCAGCCGTAACCCCGCCCTACTTTGCTCTGCCCCGCACATCGCCCTTCATTCCTTTTCTCTGCGCAGTCGGGGCTGGACGGACTTGCATCACCGGGAAGACATTTTTTCTTTCCCGTTGTCCTTCTCTCCTACTCCGGTTCTGTGGTTGCGTAGTCCTCCGTCTATGCCGGATCGTTTGAGATTTGTTTCTTGAGCTTCAAAAGCTCTGCTACCAAGGTTTCCCCTGAGGTGCCTCGCAGGCCTAATAGGCATACCAGGGTTTTTTCCGAGGGGTCCCGCGAGGGGCCTGCCGACACCAGATCACGATCCGAGGTTCACCAACCAGGTGCTAATAGCCAGCCCAGTCGTGCTGAGGCTTTGGGTACCGGAGTTCGCTCTGAGGTCTCCTTGTTTGGAGCTTCCCATACAGACACCAGGGTGCGCCTTGAGGCCTCTGTTGAGGCTTTCTGTACTGAACCATGGTTCGAGGCCCCTCTCGGGGGAGCAATACAGACTCGACTCATTTCCGAAGTTCCTCTCATCCAGGCTAAGGTGTGTACCAACAGAACTGAGAGACCCGTCAAGGTCTTGTCTTTGAGGTGGATTCCTCAGCATTCATGCGCTCGCAGTGATACCGGTTCTGTTGAGGGGCCACAGGGAGAGGTCGCTGACCATTTCTCCTCTGTTACCGGCTTGCCCGATGTTCCTCTCTTGGAGGCTAATTCAAAGGGTCACGACAGGATGTCCAGTAAACGTCCCAGGCCCCATAGTACCGGCTCTGCCGAGGATCCTTGTGTCAAGGCTAAAGTTTTGATCAAGTCCCCTGACCAGTCTGTGGAGTTAACTGCCTCATCCACACATGTGATGCAGTTTTCCTCAGATGCTCACAAAATGGCGGGCCTTCCCACGTGGTCTACGGCAGCCATTTTGGATTCTTCCCTCACACCCACGCTATCGACGGCGGGTGCTGGGAACCTTCTTTTTGGTGGCCCACAATGTCCACGGAACAGTGTGAATAAGTTCCGCCCTTCTTATGACTTGCGCGCTCGGATGCCACTGCCGCATACAGTCTTTCTTACTCCTACTTCTGCCCCATTGGTCTATGTAGACCCGGTTGGTGGTGGGCCCTCTTGCCAGCCTTCATCACTACGTTCATGGGGGTATGCCCCTCATGAGCGGCCTCTGCCCATTCCAGTGCCTAAACTTTCGGCAGAGGATGCCTTTTTTGGGAAGTTTCAGAGGTTTATGAACACTGATCCCATGAGGGAGTATTTTAAAGGTCTTTTTAGGGAGATCTGCCCTCCGGTGCTGCATTCCTGCCCCGGCAGTTCCAGTCATTTCACCTGTCGCCCCAGCAGCGGTACCACCTCTACCTCGCGGCCCGCCTCCACCTCTTCCACCTCTGCCTCCTTTGTCTCCGGTTAACAAGACTCCAGCAGAGCGAGACGTCAATTTGACACCAGTCGCATCGCAAACGGCCGATCCTGATGTACTGGACGACCCTCAAGCAGATCAGGATAGTGAGGACCAGCCCTGCTCTGTCAGAGCATTCGATGACCGGTTCCTGGACTTGTCACTCCTTGACATACCAGTACCTGAGGCACCCGCTGCGGAGCAAGGGGTGCTTTCGGGGGCGCTCACCTTACCTTATCTCTGCAGGAGCGCACCGGCCTGTTCCTTCAGAGGAACGTTCTGGCCGAGGCCTGCAAAGGCTGGGATAAACCCCACAATGGTCTGCATACCAATAAGAGAATCGACACCCGTTACAGGCTTCACACCTCAGAGGAAGTAGCCTTGGCGTCATGTCTGCTCCCTTCCTCAACGGTGGTAGCGGCCGCCACTCTGCAATCTAAGCCGGCCTCTGTGACCTCTGCTGCCGCGGCTCAAGTTCTGGCCAAGGAAGACAAGTTGCTCGATTCCTTGGCCAAGAAGGTTTTTGCCAACTTAGCGCTGCAATTGCGTCAGGCTAACGCAGAGCTCATTTTGGCGGCAGCAAATATGAAACTGGGGAGGGATTTGGCGTACTTCCAGGAGTTCATTCCTGGGGACATGCCAGGGTATTGGCGCAGGATATACTTGAGGCTGCTGCGCACCATGCTCGAGGCCTCATGCTGGGGGTGGACACCTCTCGTCAAGCTTGGCTTCATGCAACAAAGTTTTCGAAGGAGGTCCAAGATAAAGTTCTGGACCTGCCTTTTGATGGCAAAGAGTTGTTTCATTCTTCAACGGTTGACTATCTTACAAAGACGAGCATGCAAACTGCCAAGTCTCTGTCAGTGCTTGTGAAGCCCCTAGTTAAAGCTCAGAGATCTGGATCCCAGTCTCGGTCCTCCTCAGGCTTCAGTGTGTTCCAGGACTGCAGGTCACACAGAGCTGATCCTCCGACAGGTAGCTCCCGTCGGAGTCAGCAGCGGGGTCAATTTTTCTCTCGGTCTTCAGCCTCCTCTTCAGGGACAGGTAGTCTCTCTGCCGAAAAATCTAAAAATTGATATTTTTTGGTGCTCGCACGAGACTCCGGTGGGAGGACAAATCTCACCTCATCTGGAGGCGTGGCAAACCATCACCAAAGAGCGGTGGGATTTGTCCATCGCTCGGGCGGGATTCCGCTTGCCCCTACCCCCTACCCCACCCTTCAATCCTCCCTTTGAGCAGTCGGGGACGCCCACCCTCAGAGCTGAGGTCCAGAAGCTTCTAGACCTCAAGGCGGCGGAACCCGTTCCCCTAGTGGAACGAGGAGAGGGTTTTTACTCTCGTCTGTTCACGGTGCCCAAACCTAACTGGGCTGGCCTGCGCACCATCCTAGACCTTTCCCAGTTCAACCTTTCTCTCCCCCAAGAGAAATTCAAGATGATACGCCCTGCCAAATAAAGTCCTCTCTTCAGAAGGGCGACTGGCTCAGCGTTGTGGACCTTCAGGACACGTATATGCATATCCTGATTTAGAGCCCGTATCGGAAATATCTGCGGTTCTCCCTGGGAGAGGAGCACTTCCAATTCTGAGTGCTCCATTTGGTCTCAGCTCAGCACCACGTGTCTTCACAAAGATGATGCCGGTAATCACGGCTTTTCTGCGGCTACAGGGTATTCATGTGTATCCATATTTGGACGACTGGCTTCTGCGCTACGCAGTACTTGTTCAGTGAAAGCCTCGAGCAACCTTCAGTCTCTCCTCCAGCTCCTATTCTGCCTTGGGCTGTCGGTGAAATGGCAGATCTTTCAGGACCTAATATTCCTGGGTTTCTGTTGGAACGCGATCGACTGCAGAGGGTACCTGACTGTGGACAGGATCGCGGATCTGTTGACCACGTGTAAGGTTTTCATTCAGTCAGAGAGGATGTCGGCCTAGTGGTTCCAGAGGCTTCTAGGCCTCATGGCCTCGTGCATGCTTGCTCTTCCCCTTGCTCGTCTCAGGATGCGACTCACGCAGATGGCTCTTCGGAGCACCTGGCTTGAGGCAGTGGGCGGACACCAAAATGATTCCGGTTCCACCCTGCATGATGACAGATCTCCTATGGTGGTCATCTTCCAGCAATCTGTCGGTGAGCACTCCTTTTCAGGAGCCCTCCCCTCAAACGACCATTACGACAGACTCCTCCCTTATTGGGTGGGGCACGACGTTGGATCAGCTTCAGGTTTTCGACCTATGGTCGCCACAGGACAGACAATTTCACATACATTATCGGGAGCTTCTGGTGATTTTCCTGGCGCTCAAAGCTTTCAAGCCAGTGATTGTGAACAAAGTGGTCTGCATTCGCACAGACAATGCAGTATCCATGTTTTACATCAACAAGCAGGGGGGTACCAGGTCACCCCCCCTTGTAGCTCTAGCCATTCAGATTTGGGAATGGGCCATCCAACATGGTGCTTGGCTGCTGGCAGTGCACATTCCGGGCCAACTGAATGTGACTGTAGACTCTCTCAGCCGACAAGCGGTGGTCAGCTACGAGTGGGAACTGAACACAGAGATCCTCTCCGACCTTTTTCGCCATTGGGGCACTCCAGAAGTGGACCTCTTTGCGTCGTCATCAAACAGTAAACTTCTTCTTTATGCTTCCAGGAACGAACTCGGAGCTTCTTTCCTGGGGGATGCTCTCGAGATTCCGTGGCACAACATGAGGGCCTACGCCTTCCCGCCTCTTCCTCTGATTCACTGGGGGCTATGCAAGCTCAGGAACACGACGAATTGCACTGTCCTGTTCATAGCCCCTTGGTGGCCAGCCAGATTCTGGTTTTCGGAGCTTCAGCATCTGTCAGTGTGCTCACCGATCAGGTTTCCGCTGATTCCCGACCTGCTTCACCAGAGCGATCAGCAGATGTGGCACCCCTCCCCACAATCATTCAGCTTGGTGGCCTGGTGCCTGAGTTCAAATCCTTAGACTGTTTCAACCTGTCCGCAGATAATTGTGTATTATCCAGGCGGCTAGAAAACCTTCAACAAGGTCTCCGGTGGCTCCGGTTCTGCAGCTGGACCCCATAGATGCCACCATCGACACAGTCCTGTCGTTCGTATCTCATCTGGCAACTTCAGGCATGCATGTCTTGTCCTGTAGGACTTATTTATAGGCTATCGCCGCTTACCTGTCCACGGACACTTGCTCTTTTTCACTGACAAACCCTGTCTTTAAAAGACACTTTGCAGGTCTATTGCATCTTTACCCACCAATGCGCAACCCACATCCTAAGTGGGAATGGAATGTGGTCATCACTGCCTTATGTCATAAACCTTTTGAGCACATGGCTACGGTGGACTTGAAGTTCCTTTCGTGGGAAATGGCTTTTCTGATTGCGATGACTTTGGCATGGCGTGTAAGCGAGCTTCAGGCCTTGTTTGTAGAACATCCATTCCTCACCTTTCATAAGATTTGTCCTTCCAAAGGTGATATCCGATTTTCATCTGAACCAGTCTATTTCTTTTCTATATCCTTTTTTTTTTTCTTTATTATTTTGGATTAATTTGAATACAATTTTGTATATACTGCACCTGCCTCAGATGAAGAGCAAGGACTGCTCGAAACACGTGTCAGGCTGTTGAATTTTGATGTTTTGCAATAAATTTGCAACATAAGCAACATCTGATTGATTGTGTTGGCGCAGTGAGACTGCAATCATTTCCTCAGTCTATTTCTTTACCCGTCTTCTTTCCAGACCCGGCCTCAGATGCTGAGAGGGTATTGCACAATTTGGATGTCAGACGAGCTCTTAAGTTTTATTTGGACAGAACATCTAAACTTAGGAACTCTTGCCAGCTTTTTGTGACCTTCGGAGATCCGAAAGGAAAGCCGGCCTTGAAAGCAACTATCTCCCGATAGATTGCTTCCTGTTATCAGAGGTGTATACCGTTCAGGGCCTTCAGCCTCCAAAAGGAATTCATGCCCATCTTGTGCGGGGCAAGGCGGCTGCCGTTGCCTTCCAGAAATATGTTCCCTGGGAAACCATTGCTAGAGCAGCTACGTGGACTTCCCCATCAGCTTTTTGTAAGCATTATTGCTTGGACCTGAGCTCCAGAGCTGATGCTCAATTCGGTCCGTCTGTTCTTAAGAACCTCTTTCAGTAAGGGAATTCCATCCACCCGTTTTTCCTGTGAGGAGTGCTTGATAATCTCCCAAAAGTATGGAGGAAAGGGGACGGGACGTAGGAGTATAACAAAGTTACTCACCGTAGTGACTAACTTACTCCTATTCCATAGTCCCCATTCCTCCATACGCCCGCCGTCCCCTCTAATAAGTATCCTCTATTATTGCTTAAAGGTCTCAGACCTGGCGATAGAAAAGGACTGAAGGACGATGCACGGGGTGGAGCTAAGGAGGGTGGGGTTACGGCCGCGTGCGGTACCCCGCGTAAAAAGAGTAGGAGGACACATTTTTCAATTTCATGCTTTTTTACAAAAGTGCTCCGGTCCCGTCCCACAGGACGGAATGTCCCAAAAGTATGGAGGAAAGGGGACTACGGACTAGGAGTAAGATAGTCACTACGGTGAGTATCTTTGTTATAATCATGTATGCTTCCAGCCACTCCGTTATTCACATTTACAGTGGTAGCTTGAAGAAAGCTCCCGGTGCTTACCTCAATTTAAATTAATCCATGCTGGAAGTGTTCAATTTCTGGTTCGTCTGGGTCACCATGCAGAGCTTCAAACTGATAGCTGAACTGCTTTTCATACTTTGACAGGTAAGCTTTATTTACCACATCTCTTTCAGCCCAATTTGCCCACACTGCTCTGTCAAATAGTGATACATGAGCCACTATCTATACTCCATTCAACTTCCAAGTGAAGACGATCGAGATTCTAGGAAAACCAATGTGACAAAAAGTGGGCTTGGGCAACAATAATATCTTTCAAGATCCTGCATTGTCAGTCCCCTTGGCGTACAGCAGTGCAGGAGTCCACCAACCAACTCTATCTTGTTTCCCTGTCCTTAAGAGGCAGTGCAAATGTTTTTAACTATAGGTTAAATTGAAATGAGGGCTATTTTCATAACTGATATAGGGAGGTTAATCCATTTGTCCACTGATGATGTAAGTTGGCCTACAGGCAGCCATTGATCACTCTACATATTTTACCGTCATCCAGAGCCAGTCACCTCAACCTGCTGCTGTTAATGGAAAGATATTGGATTCGCTTTGGTTGAACCAGTCGGTGCGGAAAGCGTTTCAAACTCTGTCACGTCTTCCATGTCACGTCTTCCGTGATGGGCCCTAATGTTTGAGAAAGGTTCTGAACATATAATAGGATGTTGTCGACATATAAAGATCTGAAAACTCCATTCCTGAGCAGCGGCTGCGCCACAGCAAGTGTCCCATGACCATGCAGCATACATACGCCCTTTCTGCATTAAGGATCCACAAAGATAATTCTAGATTGAATACATGTACTTATGCATTCTTACCCTGGCACCAACCTGTAAATTAGCAATCTTTTTTCTTTAAGTGTTTGCAAACCTTTGATAAATCTCACTTGGAGTGATCAAGTATGACAGTATTTAAAAAATTGAGAAAGTGCACTATTGGACAGAAATGGCATGTTTGTGATCTTTCCCCTGCTTATCTGGTTCTCACTGTAGAAGTAGCATATGATGTTTAGAATTAACAGAAACATGCCTAGGGAATACATATCAGAAGATAGTCACTATCACAAAAGTATATAAAGTGAAAAAAGGATGTGCTGATACCTTAGCTTTTACTTTATTTCATTAGTCAATTTAAGCTTATGAATCGGTCCATTTGGGTCTGCATAAGTGGGCAAGAAGCCCTCTTGCCCTCTGAATTGATATAAAAGGATAACCTCACTTCGAATGGATTGTGTCCTCCAACGTATTCCACATCTTTGACATGTAATGTCCACAGGTTTTCTGCTTCGGAAAATTTTCGGCAGAGGGCGTCCTGTGTTGGTGGCGTCGGGTCGATGCCCCTCGAAGGCCTCTGTAGAGGGTAACGTCACCGGACGTTTTAGTAGGACGCACGGCACCCGTAGCCTCAGTTCCGTTTTTTTGCAAATGTGTTTGCTTTGAGAACTCGGCACGCCGTGTGTTATCTTCTTTGAGAATTATGTCTTCATTGTCTACCCCTCCGTCTCCGCGGTCTGGGTTTAAGACATGCCGGGACTGTAAGTGCAAAATGTCCATCACGGACCCATACTGTGTCTGCTTGTGGTGTCTGGGCAATAGTCATGATACCGACGACTGCTCGAAGTGCCAGTCGTGGACTGCCAAGGCCTTGCAGGAGCGTGTTAGGGACAATTCTCATCTTATGGCTAATTTCCCTTACCTATAGAGTCCCCCAGCAGCTTTGCTGGATTTGAAGGTTTTTTTTTTTTCTGCTAACAGTGAGACTCTTTTTCCCACTCTTAGGCCTTTTTGCTATGTGTGTTCTAGGCTATTTTTGTGTTTAATGCCTATGGAGTTTCTCTCCTCTCCATAGGAACCATCTTTATTCACATGTGTTACACAGCACCCTCCGTGCACTGACACAGGGGTGTCGTAGCGACCCCCAAACATAGACTCCATACCCTGGGACTGACTACTGTCTCCCAGGGTATGTAAAGTCCCAATTGACTTTACTAGTCAATTTTTATGAACTAAACCAGTACAAACCATCTTACTATGGAGGTACTGGAAAGGGTTAATAGTTTTTCCCTTATGTTCATTTTCGAGAGGGTACCGTACAGTCCCCCTCTCAAAAGTTTCTGGCTGGTGGCAGTGGTTACTACCAAAAATATTCAACCGCAAATATTTTCCTATGGGATTTTCCCATTGTTCGAGGCTACAACTTTTTCTGACAGCCTCTAACATACCGCTGGTGTATTTTAATATTAACTTTACTCCGGTAGGTTTTATTTGCCAGAACTTTAATCTAACTTCTTTCTCGTGTCTTTCTCTGAAACTCCTAACCCAGGGCGGGGATCCTTTGTTCATCCGTTTGGCGGGCTTCTGTGGGTCCATTGTGTGGGAGGGGGAGGAGGACCCCTGGACAGGGTTGCCTCAGCAACCCATGTCGCACTCTATCCTGATAGGCTGGAGGGTCTCCCGCCAAGATGACCACTCCACTGTGTGAGTGACAGCTAGGCTGTATGAATGGGGATCTTTTTGCATAAAAGCAGGGTCCTGAGGACTGGAAGAGCAAGACTTCACCACTGGAATTAAGAAGCCGAAGAGGAGAGACGCCAAAGACATCTGCAACGACTGAACCACCGATGAAGCCCTGCTGCAGCGTCTCACCACTTTTCTCCACACGACGAGAGAAGATCTTCACCTGCAAGAGCCTTCTTCCCTTGAGCTGGTGGGGCCAACCAGTTAGCCAATCGCCTTCCTGGACCTGCCTTGGTCGAATCTCCCGTACCCTGTACTCGGAGGCCGGATAGCCAGGCATTAGTCCACCCGGACCGCGGTTTAAAGGAGCGTACCTTTTCTTCGTCGGGCAGCAACGCGGCTGGTTTCATCCCTGGGTAGTGAGTAACTCGAACCTTCCTCCACAGCGAGAGCCTCTCTTCCTCTGCTGGATCACCCGAACTGCAGCAACTACCAGGAACAACCGCCACCGCAGGAGCCACTTCTTCATTATAAAGGTACATTGTTCCGCCAGGCCGCCCTTTCTTCGCGGTAGCACTAAAGGTGTTTTAAATCCTTTACCTACCTGTTGGTTTGGCCGCCCCTTTCTCTTAACCTTGTCCTTCAACTTCTGCATCCACCTTTTCAAAATCGTTAACCAAAGACTTGACTGCAGCTACAAGAACATTTTTCTCCTGGGCCCTTGCCCTGTACCACTGACTCTGGCACAGGCCTACTGACTCTGGCTACATTTGTTAGACCTGCCTTCTTTAGATTGATTCTCAACTAGAACTGTGTTGATGCACTTACTTCTTATAACTACCCTTTTCTTCCCCTTTCTAAACCTTGTGAAATGCCATTTCGCTCAGTTTTCACTTAAGTATTGCCTATACTGATGCACTGTCTTGCTTAATCTGGTTCACAAACTTATGGAAGTGTTGCTAGGGGGTGTAAGAAGCTATTTCTATATAACTTTTGCTTTCCCTCCCTTGTGAGAAATTGATAGAGTATCCCTAGTATGTGGTTTACACTGTGCCGTTTTGCTCAGTTTTCACTCTGGTTCACTGGGTCTACAATTTAACTAGGGAGTGTGCATATTTTTCCTCTGACTTATTTAACTTGCTTTAAGAACTGTGATAGATGTGTTTATCTAGAAGTGTATAAAATAAATATATATCTACTTTTTAATACAAAGCTTTGGTCAGTATTTCCTTGTGCCATAGTACTGTAGGCCTACTGTGTAAACCCTGAATACTGCTCATCTCCCTCTTGAGATAAGTCTGTCTGCTCAGCCACAGCTACCAACTAAATATTTGTGGTACAGACTGATACCAAGGGAGATTTATTGCTCTCACCTGTAGTCCTAATCTTGTGTTGTGCTCCCTAAGGGAACTGCACAGGATTCTGCCTAACAGAGCGTAAGGGGAAATTGCAGGTAGGTCGGGTGTCCAAGCCCCATAAAACCAAAAAATGGACGGTTCTTTCCACCGACGATTCGAGGGGTGACTCTCCCTGTCGGAATGAATCCCGGAGTGGGTCCCGCCACTCATCCTCGTCTAGGCACTCCCAGAAGCGGCATCACCAGTCGCCTTCCCCGTCATCGTCGGATGATGTTTCCGCGAGGAAACTGGCTTCCCCCACTAAATCCTCAACTCCTGAGGAATGGGAGGCATATTCAGGGAGCAAATGCTGGCGATTTTTCAATCCCAGAGCACAGTTCCATCTGCGCCTTCGGTTGAAGCCGGCAGGGAACGGTCTCGGTCCGATGCTTTTGTGCTTTCGGGCCCAGGCACTCGGCGCGATAAACATCGCACACGGATCGGGTGGATCACCAGAGACGTGCCAGATCCAGGTCCAGGTCTCAGTCTTCGTCCCCAACGAAACCGAAGAAATCTGGGAAGGTGTCAAGATTGGCGTTGACACCGTCGGCGCCATGTCCCTTGAGTGTGGCTGTCGGGGCTTTGCCTTCGGGCCGGCCCTCGGAGCCTTCGGCACCTTTGTCAACGTCGACGCCAAAGCCATCAGCGCCCTCGACGCCATCGGGGCACAAGCCGGTGGAGGCCCCTGTGATTGTGGATCCTCCAAGAAAGGCTTTATCCAAGACTGTGAGGCCTGTTATGGACTCCAGGGCCGCTCCTAGCCCTAGAAAGGAGTTCTTTCATTCTCTGCATGATATTTATGAGGATGAGGAGAGGTCAGATATGGAGTTGGAGCCTGTTGAAACTCCTCAGGCTCCTGACATGGTCTTTTCTGAAGACAGTCAGTTGGAGGATTTGAGGCAGTCGTTACATGATGCCAGTGGCCTGGACACATCTCCTGAGATGGAGTTTGGTAGGCCTGAACCTGGGGCTCGTGCTGAATCCTCCTATAGGAGGTTGATGTCGAGGGTCACGGAGTACCTAGGGTGGTCCGGCCCTCCGTTGATTTCGATCAGGATGACCTGACTAGCATTTTAGATCAGGGTCTGTCCACTGACCCAGTGTTGCCGTTTCATTTGTCATTACAGAAGAGGGTGGCGGCTACTTGGCAGTCCCCGGAATCTCTTCCGGCGGTCAACAAGTCATTGACTAAGAAATACCACCCTTCCAGTAGCGACCCCAGCTACCTTTCCACTCACCCCACTCCTGAGAGTTTGGTGATTCAGGAGGCCATGGCCACCTCGAGGCAGACTACATACCCTACCATCCCTCCTGATAGAGACGACAAACGCTTCGAGGGTTGGGCACGTAAGGTATTTTCATCTGGGACTGAAATCGGCCAACTCCACCCGTGCCTTGGCAAAGTTTTCACACACACTGTGGAATTGTGTCTCTCTTGCGGCTGAGCATATTCCCGAGGGGGAAGAAAGGGATGGTTTTCTAGCTATTGTGCAGGAAGGCAAGGATGCCATGTGAGAATCCCTTCAGTCTGGGTTGGACACAGCTCATAGTGTTAGCCGGTCCATGGCTATAAAGCACCGTGATACACAGGTTTGCGTGCTTGCGAAAGTCGGGGTTTGCTCCGGATGTCCAAGCCCGTCTTCTGAACATGCCCTTTGATGACTCTCATTTGTTTGGACGCAAGGCTGACGAGAGCCTTGAGAGGTTGCAGACGTCCAGAGCTGCTGCTAAATCTTTGGGCGCAGCTGTGCGTCAACCTCTGCCTTTTCGTCCTAGGGGACAGCAGTGGAGGGGGGTTCCTTTCGTTACTACTCTGCTTTTGGTAGAACGAGAGGAGCCGCTAATCAAAGTGGCCACCGTAAAGGTACCCGTGGTGGATAGGGAAATAGAGGTGCCAAAGCCGCTCAGGCATCTGCCTCTTTGCCTTCAGGCGCTGCCGCAGTCGCTCCAAAACGGCTATGAGGCCAGGTTCCATTGTTCGCCGGTTGGGGGCAGACTGTCTCAGCATCTCGAAGAATGGCGAGCTATTACTTCGGATGCGTAGGTTCTGGAAACAATAGCTCACGGCTACTCCCTCCCCTTCGTAAAGCGGCCTCATGACAATCCACCGGGGAATCTCTCTTTGAAGCTTTCGGATCTGCTTCTTGCGCAGGAAATCTTGACCCTGCTGAAGAAAGGCGCTATAAAGCTAGTGCCTGTGGCGGAGAGGAGCAAGGGCTGGTATTCCCCATATTTTTTGATTCCAAAGAAAGACGGAGGACTGAGACCCATCTTGGACTTGCGTTGCTTGAACAAGTTCCTCAGGAAGGACAAGTTCAAGATGGTTACTCTTTCTCAGGCCCTTCGACTTCAGGATTAGTTGGTGTCGCTGGACCTACAGGATGCTTATTTTCATGTGCCGATTCATCCAAAGCACAGAAAATACCTGAGGTTTGCGGCTGGCAACTTGCACTTTTAGTTTCGGGTCCTGCCATTCGGATTGACGTTCGCCCCTAGGATCTTCACCAAGCTAATGGTGGTGGAGGCAACGTATTTCATGAGATGGGGGGACTCACATCTACCCCTACCTGGACGACTGGCTGATCCAAGCGTTTTCTCCCGAACGAGCTTTGGATCATCACAGCCTCCCCTGCCGCTCCCTTCACCAGATGGGCTTCTCCATCAATTTTAAGAAGTCGCATTTGACACCTTTCCAACAGCTCCAGTACATTGGGGCTGTGTTGGACACGTCCTTGGGGAAGTGCTCGCCTCCCAAGGTGAGGGCTCATCACATTGTACAGATGGTCAACAAATTTCAACATGCCCAGAGTCTTCCGGCTTTCAAATTCTTAAGGTTGCTCGGCCTCATGGCATCATGCATTTTTCTGGTGCCAGAGGCCAGACTGAGGATGAGATCCCTTCAATGGGCTCTCAAGGTCGCAATTCTCAGGCAAGATGTCGGATCCCATTCAGATTCCACTCTCGGTCTCACAGGATCTTGCCAGTGAAGGGAATCTGATGAAGCGGGAGCCTTTTTGGCAACCGTGGCCGGAGGTGACAGTGGTGACGGATGCTTCCCTCACAGGATGGGGAGCCCACACCAACGAGCTGTCCACCAGCAGCCGTTGGTCTCCGTCAGAGTCCAAACTCCACATAAACCTTTTGGAGCTGAGGGACATCAGGTTAGCCCTGAAGGCTTTTCTGCCGTCTGTGCGGGGGAAGAGTGTCCTGATCATGACGGACAACACTGTGGCCATGCATTACCTCAAACAAAAAAGCGGGGGTCGGGTCACTTGCGCTGTGCTGAGAGGTGATGCAGCTTTGGTTCTGGGTGATACAACAAGGAATCTCGCTCTTAGCAGTTCATCTAACCGGAGAGGAGAATGCGGTGGTGGATGCTCTGAGCAGGCAGAGCACGGTGGCTCAGGAAGTCCTTCAGGAGATCTTCGCCCTTTGTGGAACCCCTCAAGTGGATCTGTTCGCGACCGGTGCCAACCGGAAGTGGGAGGGATTTTGCTCAAGGGAATTTCCTCCGAGAGGAGCTTTAGGGGACGCGTTCATCGTGGATTGGTCATTCCCACTTCTGTACGCGTTTCCTCCGGTCCCCGTCATTCCTCAGGTGCTACGGAGGTTGCAAAGGTTTCCCTAGTTCTAAAAGGGCTCACAAATGTGTTCCCGCCCTCCCCTTTTCAAGTGCCAGTTTGGGATCTGAATTTAGTCTTGAAATTCATGATGGGTGCTCCGTTTGAGCCTCTGCACTCTTGTCCTTTGAGGCTATTGTCTTTCAAGACTGTTTTCTTGGTGGCATTTACATCTGCTCGCAGAGTGAGTGAATTGCAGGCACTTTCATCCAAGCCACCCTTTACTGTGTTCCACAAGAATAGGGTTGTACTGAGGGTACATCTGTCCTTCCTACCTAAGGTAGTGTCTGAGTTTCATCTGAGCCATAAAGTGGTACTTCCTGCTTTCTATCCTCCTCCTCAAACTGGTAAGGGAGAGGAGAGACTCCATAGGTTCAACCCTAGGAGAGCTTTGAGCTTTTATTTTTCTATGATGTCAAGGGTCAGAGTGGACGACCAACTTTTTGTGGGGTACACTGGACACCGATTGGGCCAGGATGTTACCAATCAGACCTTGTCCAGGTGGATTATCCTCACCATTGCTGAATGTTGCAGATTGGCGGGCAAGAACCCTCATGAGGGGTTGCGTGCTCACTCCACCAGGGGTATGGCTACATCCACTGCCCTACAGCGGGAAGTTCCTATTAAGAACATTTGTGGTGCTGCAACGTGGTCTTCCATCCATACCTTTGTCAAGCATTACTTCCTGGATACTGTCCATGGTCAGGATATGGCCATTGGTAAAGCAGTGCTTTATTCTGCCATCTGATTGGGTATTCTAAATTCTTTTCCCTCCACCAATCAATGGTACTGCTTTGGGAGTCTGTCAAATATGTGGAATACGTTGGAGGACACAATCCATTCGAAAAACCAGTTACTTACCAACTGGTAATGTTCTTTCAACTGGATATTCCTCCAACGTATTCCAGATCGCCCTCCCAGCCTACCCCTCTGAAGAATTTTCTATGCTGTTGCAGTTTGCGTTCCTTCAAGGCTATGTGCAGTCAAGCAGGCAGGGGGTACGGGCATGTCACACGTAGAGGGGAAAAAAACATGAACTGAGGCTACGGGCACTGCGCATACTACTTCAAACATCCGGTGACGTCACCCTCGACGGAGGCCTTCGAGGGACATCGACCCGGCGCCACCGACGCAGGACGCCCTCTGACAAAAAGTTTTTGAAGCAGCACAGCTGTGGAAATTACATGTCAAAGATGTGGAATACGTTGGAGGAACATCCAGTCGAAAGAAAGTTACCCATTGGTAAGTAACTTGTTCTTCTTGCCCTGAATGGGAAGCTAGCAGCTCCTCTCACCGGACTTCTTCACAGCACTGAGATCCAGTCTGATTCTCTAATTGTTTATAAGAACAGGAGGAATGATCAAGGGCAATGAAATAAAGGTCTGGACTCATATACTCTGTTTATCGGTGAGCAATGTGGACATTAGGGCTTAATCTTCTTTTAATCATCCCAGCTCCTTTAGATGATGCAATTGGGAAAAAGCATGCCACAAAAGCAATTGTACTTGTTCCCTTGTAATCAATGACATTTGGAAAGTGTTCAGCATGTCATAGACTGTAGAGCCCTTTGATGCAAATATGTGTCTTCTCTGATGGTGAAAGCACGTTTTCATTGTTGGGGGAACATGGAAGGGTTTGGGCAGTTTGACACATTTGTCTTGGGGTCCAGATTGACAACCTTCTTTTCTATTACCATGGAAACTCTCCTGTTCCTAGAGAGCATGGAAATATTCAAATGGACCAACCTTTGGTAGAAAGGGATAGAATCAGGTTTGAGGAGGTGAAGAAACTGCAGACAGAAGAAATCACGATCAGAGGCCGAAGCAGCACACGACTGCCACATCAGCGCTTCAGATTTCTTTTGCCTGATTCTTTTTTATTTTTTTACTTTTTTTTATTCGCATTTTTAAACAACATACAGTGCAGCAAACTGTTAAACATAAAATGAAAAGAAATTGGGTGGGTCACGGCGGGGTGCAACAGTAGACATGCATGCAGTTTATCATCGTAGGGGCGGTCTTGCATTTTAATTCTTTGTTGCAACATTTCAAGGTGAAGGTCATCGTGGTTTGCAGTGTGTTAGGGGGAATTCTCATTTATGGCTAATTTCCCTTACCTAGTGAGTCCCTCAGCAGCTTTGCTGGATTTCTGGGTCAAGATTAGTCAAGATTATAACACACTAGTGCGTGAGGAATGTGATCAGAAGGTTTAGAAATACAGGGGGCAAAAGTTGGGGTAACCTTGTCGGTGCTGTGATGGGCATGGCTTCCATCGTGGTGTCACTTACCAAACTGATTTTACTTTTGAGCATGAGTTAGGCGATATCCCATTTTCGCTTCACAGCTCACACCAGGTAGGCAGGATTTGCTTGTGTCGGCAGGGTAAAACAGCCGAATATAAACTGACATGGATTAGACTCGTAATCGGGTGGCGTGGGGGAGTCCTTATAGGAAGGAAACAAGTGGTCAGATTTTAATGGCGTTTGTTTAATCCGTTGGATCAATTTTAATGTGTCCAATTTCAACGGCATATCCATTTTAAGGGAGTATAATTTATAACAACTACTCTTCCGCATACAAAGCTAAATAAAAAGTAAATAATAAAACAAAGGATAAGAGGTATGTCACAAATACGTAATACCCTGAATGTTTGAAAACGAAAAAATAAACGCTGCTTCACTCGTGCGCGTTTACCCTTAACAGTATGGTAAAAGGTGAGAGTTGTGGGCTTGCCACACACAGCCCTAACAGCCACAACAGCTCTTGACCGAAGCTCTTACCCGAATGCGTGTGCGTTCTGGTAATATGGTGTTGTGGATAACAAGGCGGAGCTTGGTTGGAGCAGCCAATTCAGCAAAATAAACAAATGCAAGCACCAAGTGCAAGTAAAGGAGGATCATGGAAGAGCGTTTCAGCCAGCCACAACAACTCTTGACCGAAGCTCTTGACCGAAGCTCTTACTGTTCTCGTTCATCCCTGTCCAATTTGTGTTCTCCAACATCCTCTCCTCACAACGCACCTCATCCAATTTCCACACTCCTCCTCTTTAATCCAGCTCCTTCAGCCACCAAACCACTCCTACTCCTCGCCTTCTCTCTCCAGACTTCCATACCACTCTGTCTACTTCCCTTAAATAAGGTCCTGACACGAGGGGTGCTGTGGAGCAGCCACGTTTTCCTAAGCTCCATATGACATGGCTACATCCTGACTACATGACCAAGTCTAACGCGCGCCTAGTCCATGCAAGCAGCATGAATATAAATCGCAGGGAGCAGCGGTCCAAGTGATCGCAGCCCTATCCTCCAACGTTACCTGGTGCCAGTGATACAGTGACCTGAAGACGGCACAGACCGCACTGCCCGGGGAGGCCCTTGCAGACGTGCGCAGTGAGGACAAGGCGGCGGCACCCGCCCTCGGCTCAGATTGCCGGAACCATCTTCCATACTTCATCAGAGGATACAGCAACGGCTCTCTAGTGCTTGTGAACACTGAGAAGGATACAAAAGACGCTCATCGACCTCATCTCCTTTCCCTTGGTGCATATTTCTGACTGGCACACAGAACCTAGTATGTGTACTCGGGTCCCCACGCTGTAGAGATCCGCACAGGCATTCTGCAGGCAGACCAAAAGCCCTCTCGTTGAATGGCAGACAGACTGTCATTCCCCTTACTGAGAACCAGTAAGGCACTCACATCCTTACACCGGGTGCTATATTAGAGGGCACAGAGGCGACCCTGAGGGGCCAGCAGTCACGCAGGGGCACATGGGAAAGTCTCTTTGGCACAAATATAACAATGTTGAAGCATGACCACAGCCAGAACATGGGATTGGTCATTTGCGTTCAGGGACCCAGACTGGTATGTAAAGCATGTCCCGGGAGGATAGCTCAGCGGCAGCGTGCGCTTCTTGGAAGCAGGACGACACGAAGCAACAACAGGTTCGATCCCCGGGTCCGCGCTTAGAAACCTCTGCGTTATAAATACGTAACTAAGACAAAAAAAAAAATACGCAATTAAGAAAAACAACCAATTCCTGTAACAGCGCGTCGATGCCTGCGGGCTGTGTGAGCGCTTTATAAATGTAAAATAAATAAAAAAAAAATATGCAGAAAAGAAACACTTGTGTTGGCACAACTCAGCAGTTACCCGCTTTAGTGAGTTTACAGAGGGTACCCGTCTGCACCATAACCTGGGCATTTGTCCAATAGTTATGCCATTTGTTTCCAACCTTACTCATTTTATCAGCCCCTTCCGTTTCCCCTCTAGTAAGGTGCTGCATGAGACATTTCCTTTGTTTGGCATAACAAGGCCGCAGATTTATTTTTTACATATACAAAAACCACTGCAAACAGGTATTAAACTTTTGATCCAATAGGTGTGGCGACTGCTCCTCGTCCTGCTTCCCCCTTTTTCTCCATACCGATTGCAGGCATAACTCCCCCAAGGCCTTCGAGTCTGAGAAACCGCCTGCCCCTGCAGGTCTTTGCGGACTGGGAGAGCGCCGTTTGTTGGGGGGAAGTTGAGCCCCAATTGCTACCGCCAGACACCCCCGCCGTTTAGGCTCCCAGGAGGCGCTGTCTAGAATGGGCAAAGCCCCTTCTGGTTTAGCAATGGCTCATTCGGAGTCTTAGTCTTATCCTGGGTTGCCACAACCCGCCACGCCAAAGGTGGGTTACCGCCCACCGTGGCTCCCCCTTTCCTAGCTTATAACTCCAGTAGTTTTGTGCAGATGTTCCAGAAAAACAAATCCATTCCCTGTTCCGACAAATGCACGCCGTCCTTTAAGTAGTACTCAGTGTTTTTAAGATTGATCAGCCCGTGCCTGATGTGTTGCAGGCCTCTCCCTTTGCAGAACTTAGCCATGGCCCAGTTCAACTTCCTCCTTGAGTTTTCCACGGCTGCCTGACTCTCGGCGCCCCTCCAGTTGCGCCTCGAGATGATTTCAGACCATATGATTTCCGTGTCCCCCAATTGTGCCGCCAGTTCCTGCAATGATGACATAATTTCTCTGAGCAAGATCCCCCTCCCCAACTCAGCCAAATCATTGCCGCCGAGGTGTACCACCAATACGTCAGGCCTCCGATGGCGCCTCAGGAGACTGCGTATGTGCCCTTGCAGCTGTGCCCATTTCATGCCCGGCACTCCGTGCCACTGCACCCGGTACTCCCCGGCGGTCAGCACCTCCTGCTTGGCTGACCAGCTTCCCTTGGCCCTTGTCACAAACGAATGGCCCACCACCCAGGCGGACCGCCGCCTTCCCAGCCTTGGTGCTACTGCGGGGAGACAGGAGGGAGGAACTGTTAGTCTTGCATTTTTTCAGGCCTGACATACCGCTTAAAACAGCCTGACCTCCAGCCCCCAATCTGTTTGATTGCTTCCGCACCCAGGCCCATCCCTGCCGTGGTTGTGGCGGCCCCAATCCTAAAGGAGTGTGTCCCGAAACTCCCACTGGCGAAACCAGCCTCCCCCAGCGTTCTGTCCAACACCCTTTTGAACTGAAACAGGCTTAGTGCTGTTCCATCGTTGTGCATCAGGAAGGGGGCCTCTTCCCCCGTGAAGCACCTGTGGATCAGGTACCTGCTCACGCATCCTACTGGGCAGACCGGACTGTCTTGTACCCCCCCCAATGTGATCATTCTGCCTTTTCCCATCTGATCGGTCTTGGACCTCCTCAGATATAGGCATAACTGCTCTCCCTGTACCCTTACATCACAGTTCCTCAAGAAACTCGAACCTTTCCCCTTTTTGTTGGCAGGCACCAGCTCGCTTACCCTCAACGCCCCAAAAAATGCAAGAGAGAAGGCTGCTGTGAACAATCTTATCTCGTACTCGTCCCTGCACACCACCCCCAAGCTCTTGATCAGTTTGTGCAATTTCCCCACATCTATGGGCCGTCTCTCGTCGGGCTTTGCCAATACTTGCTTGGCCCAACCTTTCATTGCCATGACAATATAATGCTCCCTTGTGGGATCAGGCATGCCCCTTAATTTGTAGAATTGAGCAATTGCCGCCAAGTGATATGCCACCCACGCCCTGGACCGTCCTTGGCTCCAGGACCAACCCACAAAGGCGCGCACCGGCCGGCCCTTTTCGCTCTCGGGTAGAATATTACTCTGAAAGGCCCTGAACCGTTCCCAGCATGCCTTGTATCTCCGCATGGTGCCTGGTGCGAGCGCCGTGTTGATCAGTGCGCTCAGGTCTCCCCAACCAGTCCCCACCACTGTGACTGGAAGGGTGTCATCCGTGCGCTCGCCTCCGGATGGTGTTCCCGGAACTTTCCCCACTGCAAACGAGAAAGAGAATCAGCGGCCACATTCTTAACCCCAGGTATATGCCGTACCCTGACTTCCGCATTAAGTTGCAACAAGCACCTAGTCAATTCCCTGAGCAGCCCCAGTGCTCTCCCGTTCTTGCTTGTTCCCTGGTTGATAATCTGGACCACTGCCAGGTTGTCTGACCAAACTAGCACCTTCTTGTCTTGCATCTGCCCTGGCCAGAGCTTGAATGCCACCACTTTCGGGAACAACTCCAGTACCGTAATGTCCTTAGTGATCTCCCTGGACCGCCATTCCGCCGGCCAAGCCTGCCCGCACCACCTAGAGCCCAAGATAGCACCAAAACCCAGGGCCCCTGATGAATCGGTAATCAGGTTCGGTCCATCTCCCTTCCCCAGGGGTTCCTTCCACACCAATACCCCGTTAAAATGTTCCAGGAAGGTGACCCACATTTCTAGATCTTTCTTAACCTCTTTCCCTAGGCGCACGTGTTGGCCTGCGTGCTTCAAGCCCGCTGTCTTCAACTCTATGCTTCTAGCGAATGCTTTACCTGCGGGGATCACTTTGCCTGCAAAATTTAAGCTGCCTGCTAAGGACTGGAGCTCTTTCAAAGTGGCTTTCTCCTTGCCCAACAATCCCGCAATCACTTCCTTCAACCTCAGTACCTTGTCGCCCGGGAGCCTGCACACCCCTGCTACAGAATCAATTTCAATCCCCAAAAACACAAGTGATGTCACCGGACCCATCGTTTTTTCCTCCGCCAGAGGTACACCAAATTCTTTCATTAACCCCTGAAATACCGCCATGAGGTTCTTGCAATCCTGAGTCCCTTGGCCCCCCACAAACATGAAATCATCAAGGTAATGCACCATCCCCCCAACCTTGCTTCTACGCCTGACTGCAAATTCCAGGAATCTGCTAAACCTTTCAAAATACGCACATGAAATTGCACACCCCATCGGTAAACATTTGTCGTAGAAGTAATCCTGCAACACCTTGAACCCCAGCAAATGATGGCTGTCTTTGTGAATTGGTAACAACCGGAAGGCTGATTCAATATCCGCCTTCCCCATGAGGGCCCCCACCCCCGCTGCCTTTACCAAGTCCACTGCATCTTCAAATGTTGCATAATGCACCCTGCATTCTTCCCCCGAAATGCCATCATTCACCGACTCCCCTTCGGGGAAGGACAAATGTTGGATCAGTCTGTACTGCCCCTTATCCTTTTTAGGTACCAAGCCCAATGGTGAAACCACCAGGTTTCCCAGTGGAGGAGTGCGGAAGGGGCCCGCCACCCTCCCCAATTGTACCTCCTTCCCCACTTTTTGCGCCAATATTTCGGGCATAGCTAGCGCTGATTTTAAATTGCAAGCCTCCTTAGTTCCTACCTGCCCCTGGAAGGGAATCTTAAATCCCCACCTGAAACCCTCCCATAACAGTTTTGCGTCACCCCTCTCGCTGTATGCATTCAAGAAAGGAATCATGGCCTGTAAACGTATGGGTGTGGGTAGCTCTGTTTCAATCCTGCTTGCTTTTCTCTTTGCCCTTCGCGCTGCCCCTTGACTTGCCCTCTCGGCTGGTGGGGCTGTATCTCCCCGCGCTCGCTGCCTTTGTGTGTTTGAACCTGCACGCATTACCATACGTGCACCTCCCTTCGGCGAACAACCAACATTCTGGCAACTCCCCTTGGTAACCGGACCGGTTGGTCCAAGAGGAGTTCCCACGAAAGGACCCCCTCCCTTTCGCATAGGACCCCCTGCCCCTGCTATATGCTGTTTTTTCACTTGCAACGCTCTCATCCACCGGCCTGGCTGGGACAGATTTTGTATCTATGCGACCCCCCACGTCTACTTCATCCCATGTCATTCCCGGCCATACCTGCATTTTAAGTCTAAAACCTTTATCGTAGTTGCTCCATGTATCCCCCCCATGCTTCAAGTATTGTTCGTGAATGTACTGCTCATAAGCCATCAATGCCACGCCATCTTGTGGGAATTTTTCTAACATGATCGTGGCGTACACCCTGAATGCCCTCAACCAAGTATGTATGTTGAGTTCTATCTTTGGCCTCTCCCTCTCCCTCTTCTCCCTTTCCCTCTCTGTGGGTTCGCTGAAGCCTTGTCCCGAGGGGGCCATCCCCAACAATTCCATAATGTCCATAAATTCCTTCCTCCAAACCCGTTCTTTGTATGCCAACGGGATATGCCATGCCAATGCATTGATCGCCACTCTGGCCGGTGCAAACCCTGGCATGGGCCTCCCGTATATTGTGTTGCTACTGGCCAGCTCCTGCCCCTGTACCTGTGCCCCACACCAAGGTGTCCCCCCAATTTGTGGCGTGTAGATGGTGTTTGCCCCCTGCGTTGCCATCTGCACCGGGTTCCCTCCCATTACTGGCTGTCCTGCACCTGCCATTGGCTGACTCGCCCCCGAGCCAAGTTGCTCCGTGTTCCCATTCTCTCCTTGTATTCCTTTACCCCCCATGTTCAAAGCATTCTTATTAACAGGCAACTGACAATTTGCACCCGTCACCCAAGCTTCCATGCATTCCCTGAACATACCTTTCACCATCTCCAAG
The DNA here is from genome assembly GCF_040938575.1 of Ambystoma mexicanum. Lineage (NCBI taxonomy): Eukaryota > Metazoa > Chordata > Amphibia > Caudata > Ambystomatidae > Ambystoma > Ambystoma mexicanum. The sequence continues at coordinate 82,397,614 of NC_090939.1, read as the reverse complement.
GTGGTTGGCACCTCAGCTGCTACCGCCGTTGTGGCTACAGGTGCGCCGCGAGGACCTTCCACTGGCCTTGGAGCCTCGGCAGGGACAGGTGCCGGAGTGGCTTCAACCTCCTGCGCCCTCCCCTTTCCCTTGGGGTTGGCTTTCCGCTTCTGTGCCGCCGCCGCTTGCTGCTGGCTGTCCCTCGCTTTCTTGGTCATCACTCTTTTCCTTTTAACGACTGGCTCGACCTCTTCCTCGAGCTCCTCGATGTCCAGTTCTTCCCCCTCCTGTGAGTGCACTTCCACCCATGCCTCCTCGATGGGTGTAGGTGGAAACAAGAGCGGTGACTCGGACCTCTGGTTGCGCCCTGCAACCTCAGCTCCCACCTGTGCTGCCATCAACTGCATCCAGCTGGTGCCATATTTGTCCCCAGCCCTCCGTGCCATCATCAAAAATGCCTCCAAGTCATCCTTCTGTTGGTCCTCCTGGTTTCTCCCTTGCCTCTGCATGGTTCCCCTTTCACCCAATGACTTCTCAGCTCAAATGTCCTACGTGTTCTCCTGCTTTCCAATGCCGCCCACGCAGCCAAAAGAAAATACTTTCAATGGTGTCCTTCTTTTGTTATCGTCTTGCAATAGTTTTGTAGCCCCAAACACTACTTGCCGGTCTGATCCACTCGTGCCCCTCTTCGAAGGCTTCTGCCTTAAGACTGCACCTTAAAGGGCTCCTCGCGCTGACCGAGGCGTGCGACCGCTGCTCTCTCTTTGTTCCTTTCCACTGCCGCTGTCCGTGTTTACAAGTTTAAATATCCGCTGCCGACCCCCGGGATCGAACTAGAGGCCTTCAGCCCTTCTGTCTAACGCTCTCCCCACTGAGCTATTTCGGCTGACTCCTCCTTCACTGCTTAGCTGTTGCTTTGGCTCACCGTGTGCCCTGCACGTCTCTCTCTCGCCGCTCGAATTCTTCCGGCTTTCACAGCTGCAAGCGTGTAAGTCCCTGCCGCTGTCCGCCGCCTTGCCGAACAGCTGACTGGCGCCTTCTCCGCGGAAATCCCTGCCTTCGCTGGCCGCGAGCGTGTATGCCCCGCTGCCTTAACGCTCCGCTGGCCGTCGCCTCCTCTTTCACGACTTCTTTCGCGGTTGCCGGCGAAAGCTGCCCACCGCCGTTCGCCTCGCCGTCACGAAGGAAGAACGAAGTCCCGGAAGCTGCTCCGCCGTCCCAACGATACTGCTGCAAACGAAGTCCTCCTCTCTTGGCGGGCGCCCGGCTGCTGGATGAGCTGCAAGTGCTCCCAAGCCGGGCGCCCGCTGTACTTAAGCGCCAAGCCACGCCCTCTTTCTTTGTTCCCCTTCGCGGGCTTTCGGGGGCTCTTGGCGCCCTTTCCTCTGCTCTTTCGCCCTCCTCTCGGGGGGGAGGGGTAAGAGCGCGAAAAGGAGTAAGGCCCCTGCCCCGGTTATCGGGGTGCCTCCTCCACTCGCTGCACTCCCCCTCGTCACCTTCATACTCTCTAAACACACTAGCTCTAAACACACTAGCCGGTTACTGGGCCCCAAGCCTTTTATCAGAGGTGCAAAGTCCAAGAGGTTCCTGAAGCAGGCTTGCAAAGCCATGACGAAAGGCATGGGGGGAAAAAGGCAGGAAGCATAGATCACTTCACCAAGGGGACCTCTAAAAGTAGCAGCATACCCCCCTAGCAAACTCAGCTTAGGGGACCAGGCATCCTTGCACATAGTGGAACATCTCAACTTGGAGCAGATACTCAACACAATGCAATGCAGATTTACATCAGTGATTGAGAAACTGAGATAACCTCAAGTGTCGCCACAATTAATTCTCAGCTGGATAAAGAAACCCAGAGAATTACTGAAGCAGAGAACAGGATCAGCACAGCAGAGGATAACATATGCGAGCTGCAGAATACTGTCACGACCCTGTCGAGAGACATGAAAGCTATGAAGGCTAAATATGATGATCTAGAACCGAGCTCCTTCAGAAACAACATTCACATCATGTCATGATGCCTACTCCCGGGAAGCCAGTTCAGGGCCAGCGTCCCCGAAAGCAGACATCATGTCCCCAGGGAGGGACCCAGCAACCCCTTATAGGGGCTCTTTGGACATTGTCTGGCGCCTTTGGCGCCAGGCTCATAGAGGGCATCAGTCCTGGCACCATAGGCGCCAGGCTCATTTTGGGAGTGCTTGGATGGACTTACCTGATGCAGACCATGCTGCCGGATCCAGACCTCCTTGAGGTCTGAAAGGGACTATTTTACCTATGGGACTATTTTACCACTCGGGCGTGGCTGAGGAAGAATACTTACCTGGAACTACTTTGGGGGCTATTTAAACCACGCCCAGACAGCAGCTCACGCTTCGCGTTGTTCTGCATCTAGTAGCTGGACGCTCACCGTGTCTGCTCCTGCATCCTGGCTCCAGCCACGCCCGCCTGCAACCTGGAACACTTGAAAAGGAAGGAAAGGAGAGAAAGGTGAATAATTGAACTTTACCTACCTCCATCCGGAGTCCGGAACCATCACTCCGACGATCCTGAGAAAAGACATTATTTTTAGAAGCGCATCGCATCGCTCACTGCAGCGCCGCGTTCCACTCACCTTCACGAGTCGCCCTCGGGCTCTTCAGCCACCATTGGCACCATCCGTCGCCTTTCAGCGCCTAAGGAGAAAAAGAGACAAAACAAAGGTGAGCGAAGGAACAGATTGAGGAAGGCCTGATTCTTCCACCTTAAGACTTACCTGATTTTTGTTGGGACAATCTTTCCACACCTCGGGTCGGCGCCGCTTCTTTGGCACTGCCGTACCCCGGCCCCTAAGGGGAAAAAGAGACAAAACAAAGGTGAGCGAAGGAACAGATCGAGGAAGGCCTGATTCTTCCACCTTAAGACTTACCTGATTATTGTTGGGACAATCTTTCCTCACCTCGGGTCGGCGCCGCTTCTTTGGCACTTCCGTACCCCGGCCCCTAAGGGGAAAAAGACACACGCATTAGTGGGTGAAAGCAAGATCACTAAGGGAACCATCCATCAAAAAGACTCACCAGAGTTACCTTCGGCGAATCCATTCATCTACGCGGATTCTTCATCCTACATCTGAAATAGAGAAAAGGACAACGGACAATTAAGGCTTGAACTTTTGCAACTGAATACTTACGGCCTCATATCGGAAAAGTCAAGCGGAGTTGAATACTCACCAAACCCGAGATCCAGTGAAGTAACTGGAAATCAACGCGCCCCTGCATCGGAAGCAGGATGGAGAGCTCGTCTTTTCAGACTCTAAGGTGAGACTCTACGGGGAATTGCGGAGGGGGTTCGAGGAGTGTGAGAGGGGGAAGGGGGGAATCCGACACATTATCCAGCAGACAGTTAATCCCCTTTTCCATCTACAGAAGGATTCTTCTACGGGCCAGACAGGCGAGGTTTGGGGGTCCGGTCCAGTCCGTCTTCCGAGTCCTGCGCATCACCTTAGAAGAGGTCATAGCAGTCCAGAACAGATCGGCGCCTCCGTGGGAATCAGGTGAGCGTTACAGAACGCGAAGCCTACCTACAATTTCCCACCCGGGCGCTACAGAGACTTCCGAGACAGACCAGCTGGCCCAGCTATTGGGGGAATTACGGGCTGAAGTTCATTCCGCTCGCCAGGAGACGAATGCCCTCAGGAGAGAGTTAATTGTATCTAAAGAACGAACTGATGATCTTGCCAGACAGCTATTACAAGGTCAGGCTGGTCAAACTCCTTTACCAGGTTCTGGGGGTAATTCCGCCCCAGTGGTTTCAAATAACCCTGTGCAAATTAATCTACCTGGAAATATGCCACTGGCCCCACCGGAATGTTTTGCCAGGGACCCCAAAAGGTTCGCCGTATTCATGAATCAATGCCGATTGCACTTCCTCTGCAGACCTGAGGCCTTCCCTAACGACCAAACCAAGGTCGCTTTTGTACTATCATATCTCAGCGGCTGTGCTGCGGATTGGTCAGTTCCACTGGTTACTCAAGATGACCCAATTCTTCGGAACTTTCAAGCCTTCCAGAAAAGCATGGAAAGACTTTTTGCGCGGCATTCTCAGGGACAGGCCCTGGACAACGAGCTTCTATCCCTACGACAGGGTAACCAGGACCTCTTAGCCTATATCGCGACCTTCAATAGGTTAATTGTGGAGACTGGATGGCCGGAGGATAAAAGGATCACGTTATTCCATCGAGGTCTACGTGGAGAACTTAAGGATGTCCTGGCCCAGGTCGTAAATCCACCCCTAGGCTGCTCTGAATATATAGACTTGGTGGTCCAATTAGATCACAGGCTTCAAAACAGAAAGGCAGATCGGTCCAAGTTTGAGACCCGGGTTTTGGTCAAAACCCATGTTAACCCCAAGGGTGCCGATGTTACTGAACCTATGCAAATTGGAGGGGTTAAAGGACCTTTAACTCAAAAGGAGCGTGAACGAAGACGGCAAATGCAATTATGCCTTTATTGTGGGGCTTCTGGACACTTTTTACGAGATTGCCCTATAAAACCGTCTAAGAAGGCGGTAGGAGTCGCTGATAAGAACCTGATGGAATCTGAGTCGGGAAACGACCACGCCCGACAAGCGTAGGGGTCCGCTTGCCGAGCTTAAAAACCAACTCTCTGACCTCGCATTTCATCATGCCAATGGTCCTCGTAAATCCGAAGCAACCTGGGCGTTTACATGCTATTAAGGCATACATCGATAGTGGGGCTATAGGAAACTATGTGGATCGTCCAGGATCAACCTCCCTCTTTGCCCTAAAACCAGTAAGGATGTCATCACCACAGTGGATGGAACCGAAATCGCCTCTGGGCCGGTATCTCACTCCACTACTGAAGTGACATTGTTGGGTCAAGACGGACATCGGGAGGCAATTGTGTTTGATGTAATCAAGGCTACGCAATTTCAAGTAATTCTAGGAATCCCTTGGTTGGAAACACATAATCCTCGAATTGACTGGCGAGCAAAGAGGATAAGCTTTCCAGATTGTGCACAAACCTGTTATCCAATACATACAAATATTGGCCTAGCTACAGTAACCCCTGTCATTTTGCAAATACCACCAGAATACCAAGAATTTCAAGACGTCTTCCAAAAGGAACAGGCCAACACTCTACCGCCTCACAGGTCGTACGATTGCCAGATCGATCTATTGCCCAGTGCACAACCCCCTTGCAGCAGGATCTATGCCCTTACCGAACCCGAGAATCTTCATTTACGACAATATCTAGATCAGTACCTAGCCAATGGTTTTATTCGCCCGTCTAAGTCTCCTGCATCCTCGGCTTTATTCTTCGTGCCTAAAAAAGAAGGCGACCTCAGAACTTGTTTTGACTACCGCGCATTGAACCAGATAACTGTTAAAAACCGATACCCTTTGCCTCTGATCCCTGAACTCCTTGACCAGGTGAAGGATGCCTGCATATACACCAAGTTAGATCTCCGGGGGGCCTACCATCTGGTGCGAATAAAGGAAGGCGATGAATGGAAAACTACCTTCCGCACCAAATATGGGCTATTCGAGTACCAGGTGATGCCTTTCGGATTGTGCAATGCACCGGCTGCCTTCCAATACTTCATGAACGATGTCTTTCGGGAACTCATCGACGTTTGTGTTGTCGTATATATCGATGACATTCTTGTGTACTCCTCTTCGGAATCTGATCATAGAAAACATGTCAGGGCAGTTCTCGAGAAATTGCGCCAACACAAACTATTTGCTAAACTTGAAAAATGTGTTTTCCATGCCAAGGAAGTCGAGTTTCTTGGTTTCATCCTGACACCTAAAGGAGTCCGCATGGACTCACGAAAAGTGGATGCTATCCTCAAATGGCCATCGCCTAGCTCCGTGAAAGGTGTCCAAAGCATGCTTGGCTTTGCCAATTTCTATCGCAGGTTTATCCCGGAATTTTCTCGTGTTGTTCAACCCATCACTGCGCTCTTAAGGAAAAATAAATGTTTCGAATGGTCTGAAGAAGCCGAGCAGGCCTTTCAGGAACTAAAAGCTAAATTTACCTCCGCACCTGTATTGAAGCACCCGCGCCCAGATCTCCCTTATTTTGTCAAAACTGATGCATCCAGCCTAGCCATGGGAGCTGTCCTGTCTCAAAGAGATCCCGAAACTAACCAACTGCATCCCGTTGCATTTTGGTCCAGAAAATTCTCGGCACCCGAGGTTAACTACACAATCACTGACAAAGAACTGTTAGCCATTAAATCTGCCTTTTAAAGCCTGGCGGCATTATCTACTTGGCGCTAGACATACCATCACGGTGATCACCGACCACCGGAACTTACAGTATTTAAAGACCGTCATCTCGACAGCTCCGTTGGGCTTTGTTTTTTGCGGAATTCGATTTTGTAATCACCTACCGTCCTGGCTGTAAGAATGGCAAAGCGGACGCTCTATCCAGAATAGGAATGGGAGAAACTGATACTAACTCAGAACCTGTACCGATAATTCCCGAACAGAGAATTTTGGGCATGACTTCTTTACAAACGCTTGAAGACATTCAAGCTAGAGTTAAACAACTCCTGAACCCTACAGACTTACAGGATTGGGTACAAAAGGGATCTGACTTTACTATAAATAATGATTTACCTTATTTCCAAGGGCGCTTATTTCTGCCACACAAGGAATTACAAGAGCTTGTTATTTCTCGTTATCATGATACACTAATAGAGGGGCACCCCGGTATTGCCAAGACGGAAGAAAAGGTGAAACAACAATTCTGGTGGCCTTCTTGGCGAAAAGATGTTAAATCATTTGTGATGTCCTGTGGTGTTTGCGCCCAAAATAAAGGCCAAAAGAAAAGGCCAGCCGGTCTCCTTCAACCTTTAGACATTCCGCCAGCACCTTGGCACACCCTGTCATTGGATTTTATTACGTATTTACCTCCTTGTTCAGGATATAACACTATTCTTGTTATTGTGGATTTATTTTCCAAAATGGCCCACTTCATTCCATTGAAAGGTTTACCTTCAGCTTCAGTTATAGCCAAAGAATTCCTTGAAAATATTGTTCGTTTACATGGATTCCCGTCTGTACTAATCTCAGACCGGGGAGGCCAATTAATTTCCCACTTTTGGCGTAGATGTTGTCAATTGGCACAAATCGATGTAAGATTATCGACTAGTCACCACCCTCAGACCGATGGTCAAACTGAGAGGAGAAATCAGAACCTTTAGCAATATTTACGGTGTATGTTGCAGCAATCTGAAAGTAACTGGAAAGACATTCTTTGCTGAATATGCATATAATAATTTGGTACACTCTGGAACTGGGCAAAGTCCTTTTTATACTTTATATGGGCATCACCCTCGAACCTCAGACCTCGACTCGCCTCAAGGCCTCGGAATGCCCGCAGTGGACCATCTGCATTCTACAATTACCCAAGCCTTCAAAGAAGCAACTACACATTTACAACAAGCCAAGAGAAAATACAAGAAGAATGCTGACCTGCATCGGAGTGAAGCACCTCAGTACCAGCTTGGGGACCAAGTATGGCTGGCTACCAGGCACTTATCGCTCAAGGGACCTCGAACTTTTAATCCAAAATATCTGGGGCCTTACTCCATTACGGCCATAATCAATCCAGCGGCCGTTAAACTTGATTTACCAGCTAACATGCAAATTCACCCTGTTTTTCATGTGTCACTTTTGAAACCAGTGCAACCTGGAACCAGACTAATCAAGCCTCCAGAACCCATTCAAATAGATGGAGAACCTGAATTCGAAGTGAAGAACATTTTAGATTCAAAGATGTTAAGGTCAGAACTTTTCTATCTAATCGATTGGAAGGGATATGGGCCTCAGGAGAGGTCGTGGGAGCCCAGTGACCATGTACATGCACCTCGATTAATAAAGAAATTCCACCGGATCTTCCCAAACAAACCAAAACTCCCAGAGGGAACAATCTTGGGAGGGGCCTTGGGGGAGAGTGCTGTCATGATGCCTACTCCCGGGAAGCCAGTTCAGGGCCAGCGTCCCCGAAAGCAGACATCATGTCCCCAGGGAGGGACCCAGCAACCCCTTATAGGGGCTCTTTGGACATTGTCCTGGCGCCTTTGGCGCCAGGCTCATAGAAGGCATCAGTCCTGGCACCATAGGCGCCAGGCTCATTATGGGAGTGCTTGGATGGACTTACCTGATGCAGACCATGCTGCCGGATCCAGACCTCCTTGAGGTCTGAAAGGGACTATTTTACCTATGGGACTATTTTACCACTCGGGCGTGGCTGAGGAAGAATACTTACCTGGAACTACTTTGGGGGCTATTTAAACTACGCACAGGCAGCAGCTCACGCTTCGCGTTGTTCTGCATCTAGCAGCTGGACGCTCACCGTGTCTGCTCCTGCATCCTGGCTCCAGCCACGCCCGCCTGCAACCTGGAACACCTGAAAAGGAAGGAAAGGAGAGAAAGGTGAATAATTGAACTTTACCTACCTCCATCCGGAGTCCGGAACCATCACTCCGACGATCCTGAGAAAAGACATTTTTAGAAGCGCATCGCATCGCTCGCTGCAGCACCGCGTTCCACTCACCTTCACGAGGCGCCCTCGGGCTCTTCAGCCACCATTGGCACCATTCGTCGCCTTTCAGCGCCTAAGAAGAAAAAGAGACAAAACAAAGGTGAGCGAAGGAACAGATTGAGGAAGGCCTGATTCTTCCACCTTAAGACTTACCTGATTTTTGTTGGGACAATCTTTCCACACCTCGGGTCGGCGCCGCTTCTTTGGCACTGCTGTACCCCGGCTCCTAAGGGGAAAAAGAGACAAAACAAAGGTGAGCGAAGGAACAGATCGAAGAAGGCCTGATTCTTCCACCTTAAGACTTACCTGATTATTGTTGGGACAATCTTTCCTCACCTCGGGTCGGCGCCGCTTCTTTGGCACTTCCGTACCCCGGCCCCTAAGGGGAAAAAGACACACGCATTAGTGGGTGAAAGCAAGATCACTAAGGGAACCATCCATCAAAAAGACTCACCAGAGTTACCTTCGGCGAATCCATTCATCTACGCGGATTCTTCATCCTACATCTGAAATAGAGAAAAGGACAACGGACAATTAAGGCTTGAACTTTTGCAACTGAATACTTACGGCCTCATATCGGAAAAGTCAAGCGGAGTTGAATACTCACCAAACCCGAGATCCAGTGAAGTAACTGGAAATCAACGCGCCCCTGCATCGGAAGCAGGATGGAGAGCTGGTCCTTTCAGACTCTAAGGTGAGACTCTACGGGGAATCGCGGAGGGGGTTCGAGGAGTGTGAGAGGGCGAGGGGGGGGAATCCGACACATTATCCAGCAGACAGTTAATCCCCTTTTCCATCTACAGAAGGATTCTTCTACGGGCCAGACAGGCAAGGTTTGGGGGTCCGGTCCAGTCCGACTTCCGAGTCCTGCGCATCACCTTAGAAGAGGTCATAGCAGTCCAGAACAGATCGGCGCCTCCGTGGGAATCAGGTGAGCGTTACACATCATTGGCGTACCAGAAGATGCACTACGTGGGAATATGGAACTTGCGGTCATGGAACTGCACAGGAAATTACTAGGGGACTGAGCATTGTCACCACACTTCACGGTCGAAAGGGCGCATAGAGCACTGTTAGCGAAACCCAAACCAGACGCCTATCTACCACCAATTCACATGCATTCTGAATATCAGGGACAGAAACTTAATACTACAGTGCGCTACAGAGAAAAAGGAACTGAGAATTGATTCTCACAACAGCCATACATAGCGGGCTGCACGGTGGCGGTACAGCAGGAGTGCTGCATATTCATTGGCGCAAAGAAACTGTCGCGGCACAGGAATATTCAATATGCGATGATAAATCCTACTTTTTCACTGTACCTGAGGAGGTGTCTGCTTTAATAGAATCCAAGATACCAGAGAGCTGCAATGTGACTTCAGAGGCCCCCTCTTCAGGCTAGCCAGTGTATGCTTTTATGTATTGTATTATTCCTATGCTTTTATGTGCTGATTGTAATATAAGCATGAATATGCTTGGTTAAATAATTTGTCGTGATCCTAATGGTCAGGGTACCATTTGCCACAGTAATAGTTTACCCCCTTGCAAAGGCCCAGTTTTGGTTAATGCTGGAATTGCTCGGATCAGGGCATACACTGCTGAGGTTCGAGGAGCAGTGAGGGAGGAGGTAGGTGTTAAAACGGATTTCTGAACTCTGACCTGGTGGGTAGAGGTTCAGAAGGCCAGCCTAGTTTCTTGGAACAGGGTAACTAACCTTCTGGACAAGCCAGACCAATAAAGGTAGCATTGGCGGCGGTCAAGACTAGGTCTCAGGAAGGGTGAAGGTGACTGAAAGACCTCAATGAGCACACAGAGTAAAGGACACTTACAAATCACTCCCAGTCAGGTGTGTATATATATCAAAAATACAAATACATTTATTTCAAGGCCTTTGAAAGTTCACCACACAATAACAATTACAGTAATACTTTTAGATCAATACAATCCTATCTAAATACATATATACAAGACCAATGGGGTCTAAAGGGTTAATGCAAGAAATGGGTCCGTAGCCTAAAAGGGGAAGGAAACAGGCAGTGCAAATAGTCTTTAGTCCCTTCTGCATCAAACACCATCCTAACATAAAGGCAGTCCAATCCCTTAGATGAGTGGAGCCTATTGCTCAAATGTACTTGCACTGCTGTTGCATTTGGTAATTCAGATGGCCAAAACGGGGTTTCTTCAGGGGTCTGTAGCAGCTCAGGAAGGTGGGTGAGGTAATGCAGAATAAGTTCCCACTATTCGTGGAGGGTCTCCCCAACAGGGCAAAACAGGTTCCAGAGTGCGGGAATAGTTTGCTAGTTCGAACTAGCAGTGGAAAGGAGAGGGACCCTCAGGGGCCACTCATGCATAAAACGAGTTGGATGCGCTAGGGGCCACTGGTTAGGGTTGCAATTACTCACCGACCCCCTGTGCACTCCGGACAAAACTATGGCAGTCGAGTCCACTTCCGTAGTAACCGTGTATACTCCGGTTCGGGCGCACTTACTTTACTCCAGACCTGCGAACGCCAAGTGTACGAAATTCAGCGTGAGAGTGCCAGGAACACAGAGCTAGCGATGTACCAAGTTTCCAGTGTCTCATCAAAACGGTGGCGGTATCGGGGGAAAGGTGCTGCATAAACTGGTCAGCCCACTAGTTGGCCCAGGGACACTTCCGTGAACGCTTACTTGCAGGGTTTGATGAAGGTGCCGAGAATAGTTGGTCCCACTATTCCAATGGGTTGAAGCGTTTTTGAAGACCTTCTAGGACGACCAGATGCAGAGGGTTCCAGCTTGACGACAGCGGGCTCAGGGTGCCAGACCTTCCAGCGGATCACCAGCGGTTCCTCGACTTGGCTTCTTAGTTTCAGGATACTTGGATCCTATCCTACGTGCAGTGAAAACTCCAGAGATCGACATGGTATGGGTGGTGTTTGGAACTTTCTCTTATCCAAAATCTCCTTTGCGCCAAAACAAAGAGGACCCAATGGGAGATCTGCTCTCAGACAGGCACACCATACGTGGACCAATCACAGACCACAGTGGTCACAGGCATTCACAGCACACCAGACTCTCTGGCACCCAGGATGTGTATTAGAATCAGACAGTCCAGCCCACATCCTGGAAGCACACACACAAGGGATGCAGAAGCCTGCGAAAGCTTGGTGTTTTCGTGGGAGAATGCATGCCTAAATAAGGACTGACCTGGGTCGGCTCGACCTGGGGAAGGTGAGGGGGCAAGATGGCCAAAGGACCAAAGGACAGGACAAAGAACCTTCTGGCATGACTATTTTGGAGCCAGTCCACCTATTTGTGCCGAATGCGGTAAACGAAAGGGTTAAAAATACATGGAAAGATAAACTGCCACCAGCCCTGTCCGAGACACATCTGCACATCTCCAAAAAAATCCTCCGAGTATCTAGGGCCTTTGGAAATGACTATGATACCCAAGTGCACTGTACTGAAAGGTACTTGTGCACGTGATACATGTTGCAGAAAAGTTGCAACATTGACAAGGACTAAGGGAAACAAAGTCTCCCAGTACTGACTGTCTTTAAGGGCATGTCAGTTTCCCCATAAGAAGTGAGCGAAAAAGCCCTGGGGAGTGCAGCAAGCAGAAGGCTGTGCTCCTCTGGTAAAGTCAGACTATGGTGTTTAAACAAAGCAAAAAGTTGGGGGGTACAGAACTGGAGTCAAAATTACACATGAAATGGAAATCTTTCCTAACACTCGCCCCTCCCAGACCAAGGACAGGGGGAATTAATACACCCCTGGATGAGTCTCATGTTCAGGTCGGTTAAACATTCTGGACAACCCATCAGCATTGCTGTGTTGGACACTTGGCCTATTCTCAATAGTGAAGTGAAAGCCTTGTAGACTTATGGATCACCTGAGCAACTTTGGATTCTCTCCCTTCATGTTCATTAGCCACTTTAAGGGCTTATGGTCAGTTTGCACAGTGAAGTGGGTCCCATTGAGGTAGGGGCTCAGCTTCATTAGGGCCCACACAACAGAGAAACATTCTTTTGCTATGGTGGACCATCTGAGCTCTCTGTCCTTAAGCTGGTGACTAATCAAGCCAATAGGGCGTTCCTTACCCTTCTCATCTACTTGTGATAGTACAGCTCCTATCCCAGTGTCAGAGGCATCTGTCTGCACAATAAAAGGTATTTGGTAATCAGGGGCCCTGAGAACAGGGGCCTGGCACAAGGAGTCTTTTAAGCCATTGAAGGCCTTCCCATACTCTTCAGACCAAGTTACCTTCTTGGGTTTCTTAGGAGTTGTGAGAGCAGTCAGAGGGGCAGCTATGGTGCCCTAGTCTGCCATGAAATTCCTGTAGTACCCAGTGAGTCCTAAAAAGGCTCTCACTTGGGTCTGTGTATTGGGGGTAGGCCAGTCCTGTACTGCTTGTACTTTACTGGGTAGATGCTGTATCCTTACTCCACCTACTTCATGCCCAAGGTAGACCACTGAACCCTGTCCAATCTGGAACTTACTGGCCTTTATGGTCAAGTGGGCCTTCTGAAGAGCCTGCAACACAATCCTAAGGTGTTTCACATGATCCTCCCAGGTGGCACAGAAAACTACTATATCATCCAGATATGCAAGACAGAATTCATCCAACCCATTAAGGACATGATTCATAAGCCTCTGGAAAGTGGCAGGTGCATTTGTCAACCCAAAAGGCATTACCCTGAACTGGCAAAGACCCTCTGGTGTTGAGAAAGCTACCTTCTCCTTGGCATGTTCTGCAAGAGCTATTTGCCAATAGCCTGCAGTGAGGTCAAATGTGCTGAGGTATGTGGAAGCACCCAAAGTATCCACCAGCTCGTCTGTTCTATGCAAGGTGTGTGCATTTGTCTTGGTGATGGCATTCAGAAACCCTGTAATCCACACAGAACCTCAACTCAGAGGTACCTGCCTTTGGAACCAAAACCACAGGGCTGGACCAAGGACTACTAGAGGGTTCAATCACTTCAAGATCCAACATTTTGTTGACCTCGGTCTTAAAGTAAGACCTTACTTTGTCTGACATCCTGTATCCCCTACATTTGGTAGGTACACTATCTCCTTTGTCAATGTCATGTTTGCACCAAGGTGTCAAACCAGGGTATTGTGAGAACAAGGGGTAAAATTGCCTCAGCAAACCTTTCACCTCTTCTTGTTGATCAGAAGTCAGGTGAGGGGCCACCTTGACACCCTCAATGGAGCTATCTGAAGGACTGCCCTGGAATAGGTCAGGGAGAGGTTCCGACGACTCCTCAACATCTGAACCCATCAGCAGTGCAGCGATTTCAACTATTGGGATGAAAGCCTTCAGTCTATTCACATGGAACACTTTTGGAGCTTGTCCAGCCCTTCCAAGCTCCACTAAATAGTTGACCTCACCCAGTGACTCCTCCACTGTGTAAGGGCCTGGCCATTTGTCCTGTAGAGCTCTAGGCCTTGTGGGATTCATGATCAGGACTTTCTGACCTGGTGTGAAATTGATGAGGGCAGCCTTCTGGTCATACCAATGTTTCACCAGTGCTTGCCCAGCCTTCAGTTTCTCACTAGCCAGACCCATCAAGAGTACATCCTCTTTCTGAGCCCTAGCAAATAGTCTACTTCATTGGTAGTGATAGGGGGAGTGGGCAACTCCCATCCCTCTTTGCCTATTCCTAAGGGTCCCCTTACAGGGTGACCAAACAGAAGCTTGAAGTGGCTGTAGCCAACACCATCCTGAATGTACCTCTCTGTAGGCATACAAAGGGGAAAGGGTGGTAGGGGGCACTACTTATTACTACCCAACGGGTTTCTATGTGGTTGAGTTAAATGTATAATATTCACGCTTAATAAAGCATACATCAAGTCTTTAATACTTCAGGTGCAGGCGGGGGAAAAAGAGACTATGCCACCTGAGACTAGGAAACAAAGCATTGTCCAAAAGCCAGTTGTTACCAACCAGCACCCCTATATGCACTCCTAGGGAGTATAAACCCCAAGATTCTAGTAAATGGTACCTGCTAATTTTCTGTAATTAAAATATTCTAATTGAACTTATAAGTATAGTTCAAATGAACTTCACAATGAAAGAGTCATTAACATAAAAACGTCACATTGAATTCAATAGTGAAGGTAATCCACAATTCTGAATGATTGAATCCAAATGTCCATGCATGCAGTCGATAACAAACGCAAATTCATATTACATATGAGCAAATGTAATTAGATGTGGTTTTGGACGCAGAATGCCGCCCTTATATTTACATCAAAACAACATCCAAAGAAATAAAGTACACATTTTACAACTAAAATGTTAAGAAAACAAAAAATGTAATTGTATGGTACATCCATATACTATTCCGTCTTCTCAAGACACCTGTACATGAAACATTCAATCACAAATGTATGTGTATCTCCTAATACACTCCAATGATGGTACAAATATTGCCACTGCGTTTCGGATAATAACCAGATCCTTCTTCAGGGCCTTGGAGTACACATATTCCTGGGAGTGATACAACATACTTTGACAATGCATCTATAAAGTAATACAAAAAACAGTTGTCAATAGAGAGTTCTCTCCAGTGTTGATAGCTTAAATAGTATCTAGTCCATCTAGAACTAACCTCATTGCCATCTCTGCTTGACGTTACAGACCTCACTCTGGACCTAAAGGTACAAAGCATATAATGCTATTCAAGTAATGTGTTAAGCTCACTCCTCATCCATAATAATGGGTGGTAAAAAACCACTTACCCGACATGCAACCAAAGGTGTGGGGTCAGTACAATCCAGTCCAATATATTCACAGAAAAGTTCTCAGAAATCTATACTCAGAGAAGTCTGTCCCACTGCAAATGAGGGAAAGTTTCCATTGAGTTCACAATCCCTGACAACTCGCAATGCATCCAAAGTGTTACCGGTAATCTTAAAAGAAAACCCCCCACGGAGTAAATCTCAGAGAGCTGCTGTGAACGCTGCCTATACATCCCTCTATAACCCGAGTAACAGACGTGAAATGTGACTGATGTCTCATATAAAATCAACCAGTGTCAGTATTGGGGACCTCTGCCGCTCCCTACCCGAATTTCCATATGATCCTCTGCATAAAGTTCCACCCGGTTGTGATCGCATCTGAATACCATGTAGAACTGTAACTACAACTTATGGCGTGCTGGCTCAGCACTCGTTAAATAGTACTCACTGAGCAAAACAGTGTTCAGCACCTCTACTCTCAGAGTGCTGATTGCTACTCGATCGCACTCCTACTGTATAGTCTACTACATTGGTAGTGATAGGGGGAGTGGGCATCTGCCACCCCTCTTTGTCTATTGCTAAGGGTCCCCTTACAGGGTG
The DNA here is from genome assembly GCF_040938575.1 of Ambystoma mexicanum. Classification (NCBI taxonomy): domain Eukaryota; kingdom Metazoa; phylum Chordata; class Amphibia; order Caudata; family Ambystomatidae; genus Ambystoma; species Ambystoma mexicanum. The sequence continues at coordinate 82,381,761 of NC_090939.1, read as the reverse complement.
ACCAAACAGAAGCTCGAAGGGGCTGAAGCCAACACCCTCCTGAGGTACCTCTCTGTAGGCAAACAGTAAGCATGATAATAGAAGATCCCATTTTGAGCCCCAATCATGCTCTTTAAGGTTCTGTTAAATATGTCAGCGAAACCATTGGTTTGTGGGTGGTATGCGGATGAAAACCTAAAGGTGACACCACATTCCTTCCACATGGCCTGCATATACTTTGACATAAAGTTGTTGCCCCTATCAGACACAACTTCTTTAGGGAAGCCAACCCTAGTAAATATGCCAAGTAAAGCTTTTGCAGCTGACTTGGCAGTCACAGTCTTCAATGGGATCACCTCAGGATACCTGATGGCATGGTCGACCAGCACCAGAATATACCTATTGCCTGAGGATGTTTGGGTGTCAAGGGGACCAACAATGTCGATCCCTACCCTCTCAAATGGTACCCCCACAACTGAGAGTGGTACCAATGGAGCTTGGATTGTTGTGCCACTTTTCCTTGATAACTGGCATGTGGGACAACTTCTGCAGTGACTTTCTACTTGCACCCCCATCTTGGGCCAGCAGAAATACATTGATACCCTCTGCTTGGTTCACAAACACAGAAAATACTTTTAGATCAATACAATCCTATCTAAATACATATATACAAGACCAGAAGGGACTAAAGACTATTTGCAGTGCCTGTTACCTTCCCCTTTTAGGTTACAGACCCATTTCGTGCATTAACCCTTTAGACCCCATTGGTCTTGTATATATGTATTTAAATAGGATTGTATTGATCTAAAAATATTAATGTTACGCTCACCTGGTCTCTTCGGGGACGTTGGGGCAAGGTTGCAGCCCTCCCTGGAAGTGGATCACCCTTGTCAGGCTTCTTCCCCTGCACATATGCTGTGGGCTGCGACAATTGGTGACACTGGTCCTTCGTGGATATGGGAGAACGTGAGAATGCTGCTATGTGACTGGGAAGAAGGGTTTGAGAGAAAAAACAAAGTGTGGTGAGCGTGCGCCGACCCATATAGGCTCACCGGTTGATTAATGATGATGAGCTTTCCTTCCTGCTTCTCACTGCAGGGGCGCTTCTTGATCGAGCGAGTTCCTTCACTGGCCCATTGTACGTGGCAGCCCAGAACAGCTGGGGCTTAGCCACTCCTGATGGTAAGTGTCTTATGGCTTTAAAATATTGTGATGTTAGTTCCTGATTTTTGTCCGTGTCTTTTAATGATGTCTCTCTTCTGCTTTCTTCCAACAGGTAAAATTGCGGCCCTACGGTAGTTGCGGTGCATGAAGCAAGGCCAAAATGGAAGAGAAAGGAGCCCACGATGCTCCGACAGCTGGTGAGTGTTGGTTTAAGGTTGAGCGCGAAGATTTGTCAAAAGTGCGACCTTAAATTTAATGGGCCTCATTACGAGGTTGGTGGTAAGGGAACAACGATGCCGGTAACGGAATACTGGCATCGAATACCGCTATGGGCTATTCTGACCAGCCCGACCGCTAATAACGGCATCGTACTTTACAATGCCGTTAATAGCGATCTAGGCGCAGGCACGCGACCCACCATGCTGGCAATAGCGGCATGCCGTAAAGTGGAGGAGATCACAAGGTAAGCGGACATGCAAATAACGGCTTCATGAAGGCGTTAAAAGTGCCTAACGGCATGCCGTAAATACCGGCATCGCCGACCTACCGTAAAATGCCATGTGCAGTGATCTCAAATGCCACAGGTGCACACAATCAGCACAGGTGGAGGCAATGGAGTTTGCCCCACTACAAAATGAGCACACCCACACACCACAACACTTACCACACCAAGATCAATACAATAGCAGCATCAACACTACAGCTGGAGGACATGCATGCATTGCAACACCAGCAACAACACCGATGACAACAGCCGGCACCACAGAGGAGACGCAGCAGGAGAAGGAGGGTGAGACAGGCCCTGCATGCCCCACCAGTGCAGCCAGCTTAACTACGCATGCAGCCCCTAATCACAAACATCAGAGACAGTCCCTCCAACCCAACCCCGCAGCACAACCAGCCCACCGTACCGTCTGGACCGGGACACCATCAACACCATTGTGGTCATGATACACGACTGTCAGTCCCATTGAAATATGCACCGCCATCCCCCCTCTACTGAAGGTACTGTTGGTGCTCCACCTCAAGCACACAACGGAATACAAATCTCTACCACAGACTCTCCAGGAGATACTAGAAACAAAAGGTGGCCTCCATGCCATCGAGGTGTTTTAACGCAATCACAAACTATACCACCACAAGCAGGTGGAGATGGAAGGTGACGCAAGCAAGATCATCACACATTGTGGTGCACATTATCCCGGATCAACCACAGGAATGCTGCATGTCACCATGGGAAAAAGCATCGCAGAATGCAAAAAATTGCAGAGGCAACTGCCAACGCTCACCATCTGAAAATCCTACACAACATAACAAATCACCAAAATCACACAAACACAGCAATTTGCATGCACAATGCATGAGCTACAATACGGCAGAGCACACCGTGTACCATTCTGAAGATGCAACCCACACCATTATTCCATGGCACAGGACACATTGAGGGCCCAATAATAGTTTGCATACAACCATGGACATGTGCATGTGGCCAACGATAATCTGCCGGCATGTGTGACTAGTACAGCTGTCCATTATTATTCTCATGACATTTACCTTTAATTGCCTTGCATGCAGGTGATAGTGGCTATCCCTTGAAGCTTTGGCTCCTCACCCCTGTCCATAACCCACAGAACAGGCATGACGAGGACTACAATTGTTCCCATTCCCGTACCCGTGTGGACATCGAGCAGACCTTTGGCCTGTTGAAGGCAGGATTTCACTGCCTCAGCCGGTCGGGTGTGACACTCCGCTACAGGCATGAGAAGGTGGCCAAGATCATCATGGCATGTGTCGAGCTGCACGATATGTGCATTTGCCGGAACGTGCCCCTGCCCCCTCATATTGGACTGCTACCACCTGGTGATGATGAAGGGGAGGAAGAAGACGTGGCTGGACATCATCGCGTTGGCGATGCACAGGAGGCCCATACTGTGTGCAAGTTCGTGATTGCACAATATTTGTGACACACATGGCAGCAGAGGGTGATATGATGGTTGGACAGAGGGCACTAGGTGTGGGGCTACATCTACACCATGCACTGTAACTGAATAATTGACGCATGCTCATTGATGAATATCCACTCAGGTATTTGTTTTTCACACAACCGGTGTATTAAATGTAACAAAGTAAACTTAAGTGACAAAACCTTCAACCGCCCTCACCCCCCTCCTCCACCCCCCACAACTCCCCCACACACCCTAACCCCCCTCCCCCTACAAACAACTCCCCCACTCACCCCCCTCCCACTTCCCCTACAACTCCCCCACACACCCTCACCCCCCCACTACCCCCACAACTCCCACACACACCCCTCCCTCCCCCCACAACTCCTCCACACAAGTCCCATTGAGTCCCCGAAGCCTACATGAGGCTGCCATAACAATTACTTGGCACTCCCTGACCCAGGGGGCGGCATGTCTTGTCGCCGCTGTGTACGGGCCAACCTGCAGAGCGGGCTCGTTTGTGTGGAACTGCAGGACGACGGTGTGGCCGCCTGCTGAGGTTGTGTGGCGGGATGCCCTGCCTCCATAGCATCCGCGATGCGCCCTAACACCTGCCGTAGGGCGGAGACCTCCTCGCAGCGGCGGCTGGTGTTGTCCGAGAAAGATCTCACCATGGAGGCAGTGTTGTCCGTAATGGACCGGCCTAGTGCAGCTAACTCCGTACGCCACTCCTCCCTGGCCTGACGGTTGTCCTGTACAAACTCACAAACGAGTGCAGTGAGCAGGTCAGCCCGCTGCAGCCCTGCGGGTGCAGCTGTGGATGTATTGGGCACCTGGCTGTCATGCCCAGCCTGCTCAGCCTCCCCAACACTGAAAACTGGACTGAGATGTCCCTCTGTGTGGTCATGGCCGGACTGCTCTGGGGTGGTGGCGTTCCCGGTATCGAACGATGATAACTGGGGGGAGGCAAGTTGAGTTGGTGTATGGACCACATCCATTAGATCGTCCTCCATGGTGCCCCAGATGTCCTCCGGGGTGTCATCCACAATGAGGGGTGCCGTGGCTGCCACCTCCCCAGTCACACTCGACTCCTCCGAATGTGGTGTCTCACATGTGTTATCGGGCTGACCAGTGGGTGGAGGTGGTGGTGGTGCTGTGCCCTCCACGGGCCTTGGTGGCACAGGTGCAATGTGTACCTGAGGTGGCTTGGATGCTGGTACACGGTGCCTCCTGGCTTGTCCCCTGGAGGTTGACGACCGGTTACTGTCCTCCTGGGACCTCTTCCGGGGTGTGGCCTGTGCAGGGGTAGCATCCTGCCCATCGCTGTCATGGTCAGTGCCTGTGGGGGTGGAATAGAGGGGCGGCATGAGTGATGTTTTCATAGGCATCATGCATACATTTGGACAATTGCTCATCCACACAATTGGGAGTAATAGGCATTTGTGTTTGGAAGGACACTTCATTTGATACATGGGTGGTAAATGCAGGCATATGTCGGCGTCACTCATGTTGGCCAAGAACAGTGCTGTCTGACATGCATACTATTTTGCTCATGCACCCTGTGTGCCTCGTGGAATTTCCTACTTTGTGTGGTATGTGTCATGTACGATATTGCCTTGCACCAGGCATCAACATGTGTCTGTGATGGTTCGGCCTACTTTACGGGGATTGTGTGTGTGTGTGTGGGTGACCATGGCGTGACTCTTCGGACTGACATTGGGGTTGATTTTCATCAGATTTGGCATAGCAGTGTTTACTGTGGACACTCACCTCCATCGCCCGATGTTGTGGCACAACACTCCATTTCCCCTACACCTTCGATGGATTCCGTCCCAATCATGCTTGTGCAAATGTCCTCCCACGGGGTGAGCTTTATAGGGGAACTGGGACCTCCTACTGTTCCCATGGCCTGGCTGCGATTGACGGATAGGATGTTGCGCACCCTTAGGCGCAAGTCGTCCCATCGCTTATGGCGGTCTTTCACTGTGCGTGGTGTCTTGCCCACAGCACTAACCTTCTGGGCAACAAGTGCCCAGATCTCTTTTTTCCGTAGCACTGCCTCTCTCCTCAAGTTGCTGGAGAAGACTGGCTGCATGCTCGTGCAATGTGCCCACAAGCATCTGGAGCTCATCCTCATTAAATCGTTCCTTTCTCAGCCGGGCAGCTCCCTTCTTCAGGGCCTTAGGCATTGTGGTCTTGGAGGAGTACGTTTTCTGACGATCAGCAGTTTCCCAGGGGTCCTGTGTGCTGAGGATGGCAATGGAATGTGTTTTTAAAGATGGCCGCCGTGCTCCTTCCCGTTCCTGTGCGATGACGCTACTTCCGGTTCCGATTATTAGCGGTGACCGTAAATAGCGATGACCTCTAATTACGGTCACCGCTATTTACGGTCACCGCTAATGACGCATTGGACAATGTTGGTAGTGTTATCTGCGCTACGCTTGATGCCAGTAAGGGCTTTTTGTGAGCCTTTTGTGGCATGGCGTTAGATACCTTACCGGCATGGCGTAAAGCTCGTGCCCGCGAAGTCGTAATAGTCCTCTATTAGCGGACTGGTGCCAGCACGGACACGCTATTTGCGCCATGCCGGTAAGGGACGTTACTTACCTCCAAACTCGAAATGAGGCCCAATGTCTTTGTAATTTCTAACCTTGTCATTATCTTATTCTCTTGCAGGTGCCATCTTCGGATGAACTGCGCACCGTGCCGCGATGTCGGGGTTGAAATGCTGCTTTCCGGAGGTCTGGAGATGGATGATGAATGCCAGAGTCAGCAGTGATGCGTGCCGACGAGAACAGATCCCAAGGTAAGTGCTCAGGCTGGTAGCTGGAATCAAAGGTAAGATGCGCTCAGGCAGCGGTGAGCGTTATGCTGCCATCAGTGCAGAATAACGCGAAGCTTGCATGAAGGCTGGGCGGACTTATATAGTCTAGCTTTGGCCATGCCCATTAGCCTTGGCTTACCAGCCCCAGCCTGCCACTCCTAAAGGATGCTGCACATGCAATCCAGTTTTCCCCAGCAGCCACACCCGAATAAATGCACGTGGAAGTTCCTGCAGGTGAAATAAAGTAGTTTTGCACCAAATAAAGTGTGTCAGCTTACATTTGTTCATGAACCTGGCGTCAGAGGTGCCAGGACTGAGTCCAGCTGGGCCCTCTATGCTTTATTGTCCCAAAGGGACAATTAAAGGTTCTTACCCCTTACCCTCGTCCCCTGATGGTGCAGGGTCTGTGTTTTCAGGCCAGTGGCCATGAAAGCACACCCCCTAAATGCCCCTCACGGGTGTTCTTTCTCCTGGTCCTGGCTTGGTGGGATTGTTGCGATGGAATTGTCTGATCAGTCGTGGAGTGTGGACGAATTCACTGGGTTCCCAGGTACGGTCTTGAGGTCCATTTCCCTTCCAGTCTATAAGGTAGTACAATTTAGATCATACTATCTTGGAATCCAGAATAGCTTTGACCCCGTATTCTGGTTCTCCTTCTATGATGTCGGGCTCGGGTGGCGATTCAATCCGAGTACCTGGTTTCATTGGTTTCAGGAGTGAAACATGGAATACTGGATGGATTCGCATATTAGGTGTTAGTTCCAATTTCATGGCAGCAGGGTTTTATCACGGCTTTGATGGGATAAGGCCCCAGGTATCTGGGACGGAAGGCTTGTGGTCCTTTCAGGGGAATGTTTTTGGATGGTAACCAAACCTTGTCTCCGACCTGATAATATGGGGCCTCTCTTCTGTGTCGGTCGGCAACCTGTTTCTGCTTCTCTTTAGCTCTGGTCAAATGTTTTGCTGCCTCTTTAAGAATCCGAGTGATGGTTTTATGTAAGGTTGTCACTGCTGGCATTTTTGTTTTTTTATTTTTAAATTGGTTGGTTGGTTGAACTTAATCAACCTTTCAAATATAAAATAATCATGAATGGAGTCATACGAAACATCACAATTTGACATAAGAAAAAAAGACAAGAAATAACAGAAAGTAAAACTAAGAAGCAAATGCAAAGGGCTAGCAAGGCACAGATTCTAACATCAAACAATTCAAGAAATTAACAGTAGCTATTTGTATTGCTGTGCAAGACGAGTTTAAAATTGCTGCCCAACAATCTCAGGGGTCTCTAAGTGACCTAGATATTTGCAATATTTTGAGAAGTGTGTCTGTCTTTTACAACGGAGGGGCACACATTCCGTAATCAAATGAATAAGTGTTTCATGGATGTCAGGTACCATACAAAATCGAAAAATGTTGCTTGTAGTTGGTAAGAGCTTGTGTCTGACTTGTATGTCTATTGTGAGCCATAGATTGAACCTCAGGCGTAAAATACCTAGACGGTATTTCGGTATTGGCGATAACAGCAAATAAGGTGCTGAGGTATGAATTATTTTGTGAGGGAATCTTAAACCATCCCCATCTTTGTATCGTAAGCAGAGATCTCTTGTCAGAAGCCAATCAGATTGATACATTTTAAATTTGGCTCTGTCTGGATTCGTTAAGGTTTCAATTGAGACTTCTGCATTTACCAAAATATGGTAAGCTTTTGTTAGCCATGTGTGTATGAAGACATGTGTTACAGGAAACATATAGTCAGATAGCAATTTCTATATGGAAATGTGAGGGGTGGAAAGTAAGCATTTCCTAAAGTGCACAGACTCGCCAGTTATGAAGTGCTTGCAATGAGACAAGACCCAACTCAAACCTAATCTATGGACAAGAAGTGAATTGTGGTAAATGTAGCACATTTCTCCAAAATGTAGCCTCCCGAAATACAAACAACGATGATAAATCTTCATTAAGGATTTCAAGGCCATAAAGTAAGGTTGGGGTGACTTTCATGTTCCAAAATTGCAAAGCAGGAGTTACAGAGAATTTGCCATATTTAAGCATTATGAGAGAGGCCTGCGAAATGGCAGTTTTCACTTTGCTACCTAAGTGTGAAATATGGCTAGGGGCGTGAGACTTGCCCTCGAAGATCATCCCAAGATAAATATACTGGGAAACCACAGTTAGAGGAATCTGGTTAATATGCCAAAGATGAATTAGAGGCCTGTGGTTTCGTGGGCAAAATGATACAATTTGAGTTTTGTTGGTATTTACTCTTAATTGGTTACAATAAATGTAATCGTGCAATGCATTTAGAAGATTCTGTAAGCCGGAATGGGTTTTGGAAATGAGAACCAAATCATCAGCGTACATTAATGCTTTGATTGGATGATTATTGAATTTGGGTGAATCTGACATGATGTTTTCGAAGGCAAGTTTCACGTCTTGGATAAAATAATTAAAGACAGCCGAGGCTAAGAGACAGCCTTGTTTTAGACCACGAGCCGTAGGGATGCTTGAGGACACACGTCTGTCTAATGAAAGACATATTTGTATTGAAGTGTTAGTGTGTAAAGAAGAAATGATATCAAATAGGGTGGGCGGGCAATGGTCATGGAGTAATTTGGCGAATAAGAGGGGTCTGCTGACAGAGTCGAACGCAACGTGAAGGTCCACGAAAGCAAAATAAATCTGCTGTTTTGTGGCATGGCACTGTGCTTTGAGTGCATTTAAGCAGATTAAGTTGATGGAAGTGCCTAAGCCAGCAACAAAACCTGATTGCTGGGGGTCACGCAGATAAGAATTTTTTGTCCATATATTGAAATCACATATAATGAATTTACAGAAGAGTTTACCTAGGGCATCCAGGAGCGCTATAGGGCGATAATACAAAAACCGGCAGTTACAACTTGGGGGTTCACGACATTCTCTGCCTGCAAGAAACTTGGCTGACAGATAAACCCGCTCTGGACGGGTATACTTTAGAGATTTCACCGGCCTCCGAAGGTCCACTTGCCAGACCTTCTTCTGGTCTACTGACAGCATGTGAGTGTCAGTCAGCGACATCTTTTTCCCACAGTCTCGGCATTTTTTGAAGCCGGACCGAGGGGTTGTCGGTTCCGACGAAGAAACCATCGAGTATGGATCGAATATCTCGAGGAAATAGGATAAATTTTCTACGAAACTGAGCAACGATATTCCGAGGCACTGAGTAAGCGCGGAAAAACGGAACTGAGCAACGGACGCTGCGCGCGGCCTTTATAGGCAGGATGACGTCGACGCTGATATGGCGGCTGTCGAGGGACATCGACTCGGCGGACGTCGACGGGCAGCGCCCTCGAGAGAAAAATTTTCCGAGGCCAGCAAAGCTGGAAAGAGATATCTAAGATAAGGAATACGTCGGAGGAACATCCCATCGAAAGAACGTTACAAGGTAAGAAGTAACTTGTTCATCTACAGAATCAATCAGGCACCTCTCGATGGTTTGCCCGACTGTAGACCAAGAAAGAAAAGCTTTCCTCGGCTCCCTGTTTATAACCTCTTACGTCGTCAACGAAAACATTCGGTGGAATCGTCTTATTACAGGAGCCCAAACTAGATGGCTAATAGCAGCGACCAAACTTCTAACCATCGCCTTGGAGAAGGCCTCCCAAAACCTACAGGAGTAGCATACAGAAATAGCCATCTCAGCCAAAAGACGAGGATGATACCAGGACTATTCCTCTGCCTGAAGTCTTTTTTATCTTTTGCAAAATCCTGTCCTCCTTGGTCTACGTCAAGAACGTTGAGAACGCATAGTAAGAACACTAAACACTCCTCTTCAAGAACAAAACGTCTTTGTAAAAATCTAAACAGATTAAATGCAAAGAATTTAAAAAAAAAATAAATAGGGCGATAATTGGATGGTAAGCTACGATCGCCCTTTTTAAAAATCGGAATGATTAGTGAGGTCTTCCAAGAGGGAGGAATTAATTTTTGCTTTAGGATATTGCTAAAGATGATATATAGGACATTTGCCCATTCAAGCGGATATGCCTTAAAGATCATATTGGACAGGCCATCTGGACCAGCGGCCCGAGATGTACTTGCTTTCATGATTTGCTCTTGGATGTCAGAAATTGTAAATTCAACTTTCCATGGCCCAGAAGTGTTAAATCTGAGTCGGTGTAAAGAGATGAGGAGTGAGTCAGCCAAGCTGAGACTGAAACCCCATTAATCTGCAGAGCACCTTGTGAGTTAGATGTCTGGGCATGAAGTAATTGCCACATAGAGCTTGAGTTTTTGTTCCTCATAGCTCTGAACATCATTTCGCTGTCATGTTAGTAGAGGAGAGCTTTTCTACTTCTAAGCCAATTCTTGTGTCTAAATTTGAGCGTGGAAAGGTCGGATCTGCAAGAAGAGGAATTTGATCGTAAGATAAGTTTTCGCGCTCTCTGGTAGTCAGATTTAGCAGTCCGAATGTCTAGATCGAAAGCATGTATATGTCGACCCCTCAACCTTCTCGAAGTGGTCAGAGTATTGACAAAAGGGCGCAATAGGACAGAGTAATGTATAGGGTGGTTCAGCTGGGCATAATATTCAACACTATTTCTGAATGATGTCAAGGATGAAAGATTCCAGCGCACTCGAGATCCAGCCAAATTGACGAATAATTCAGTGGAAAGATAGTGAGTTTCTTCCACAAAAATTGACCACCGAATCTTCAGAGAAAGTAATTTATGGTCACTATAAGCTTGGTTGATAATAGTGAGGCTGTCTATATGTTGAAACAATGTAGCATTCACATAAATGTAATCAATAATACTTGAGCTAGATCCACAATGCCAGGTGCATTGGGGGGGGAAGGTCACCTGGAACAGCACCATTAACCATGTGGAAGTTGCGTTGCATCATAAAAGAGGACCACATAGATGTAGATTGGTTAGATCGGGCTCGGTTCCAGCAATCAAGATTAATGTCACCCAGGACAATTGTATGTGAGATATGTGGAGTTTGTAGTACCATATCAAGGATGGAGGCCAAGCCATCATAAAAAGATTCATCGGTTTGTCCAAGGGGATTGCGGTAGATATTGACTAGTGCAATGGTGAAGACACAATGGATAATCTTCACCAATTGGATGTGAGCTTGCACTGATGCCCATGGTAAAACAGAGAGGCCCGTCTGTGAGTTAACTGTGACTAGCAGGCCAGAAGAAGGTCTGCCCTTACTGAGTAGAGCCGGAAGCAAAGTGAGATCAAATCCATCCCATACAGGAGGGGTTAGCAACCAAGTTTCCTGTAGGGCTATGATATGATGGTTAAGAGAAAGAGTGGACATGGAGGTATGTAAGTGAGCATGGCCCCGAGTGTTCCAGCTGGCAAGGTTCAATGATGATGAAGATAAGACAGTTGGTGGTTAAAACGGGCAGTTCAAGGAGGTTGTGGTGCAGCTTGGAAATTTGTTCGCAGAGCCTTGATAGATGTTGACTTTAGACTTTGAAGTTGATGTCAAATGTGAGGAAGATTCTGGATCTAGAGCTAGGAGAAAACCCAATTCGAACAGTTGCATTTTGCAACGCCAGATTGAATTCCAGACTACAGCCGAAGGAATGCGAAGTCTGACCACAGAAAAACAAGTATCAGAAACAAATTCTATCTGATCTATATCATGGGTATTGATATCGTTCAGATCCTCGATGTCTCCAAATATGTTCAAAACACTTGATCGATTTAAATCATATTTGGGAAATTTACCATCTCGGCATTTGAGAATAAAAGAGTGGGAAAGAGGGCGTGATGGTAGTGAGGGTTTAGAGAAAGACTTAGTAGTCGAATTTGAAGTAGACCATTTTGAAGACGGGGCCAATGGGACAGTTCTAAAACATGAGCGTAGGATGTTTTCTTCATCTTGCATTGTTAAGGCTGCCGAACTTTGTTTGGGTAACTCAGAATCCTCATGACAACTCTGGGTTGGGCCTAATCACGAAGCTAAGTAGGCATCAACACTGGCTTTTAAGTCTGATAGTGCAGAAACAGTAGACGTAGATGTCTGAGAAGAGGTTGGAGCAGAAGATGAATGAAAAGTGACATGCTTTTTGATCGAGGGAACAATCTGCACGCTTTTCGTTTGTGTTTGCGTGACAGGAGCTGAATCAGACATCCTGGAAGATGATGAGAGTGAGGGACCTGTGGGCATCTACAGATTACACAAGCGCGCAGCTAAATAGGCGTCAATACTTGCTTTGTAATCAAAATGAGCATCCATGGTGGGAAGAATAGTGGGAGCAGTTGGTGAGTTGAGGGAGGTTTGAGATAGGGTGGTTTGTAATTGTAGTGGTAGTGTCGGAGCAGTTGACTGATGTGGTTGCTCATGATGTTCCAAAGATTGAACTAGCTGACTTAATGGGAAAAGAGACACTGGATGGATGACCGAGGAAGAAGGAACTAAAATTGAAGTAGACGCTGGTGGCTCCATATTATTGGGAGCAGTAGAGGGTTGCAGTTGAGGAGGCACAGAAGGAATGATAGAGGGCACGGTGGATTTGGAGGACTGTCCTAGAGCTTTGAAAAAAGCCGCGAGGGTGTGTTTTGAGTGCTTTAGGGCAGTCAAGTTTTTGGTTTTCTTGATTGCAGCACGAGTTCTCCGATTTGATGGTTTGACAATGGGGATGGCATTTGGACCCGTGGGGTCTACAGAAGAAGAGCCTAAGGAAGGTTGGTTGGAAGAGAGAGATAAGATTGACATATGAGAAGGAACATCTGAAATTGGGGCAGGCGTGGGGATGAGAACTGGTTCAGAAGGCAAGAGGTGAACAAGTAAAGGCTCAGGTATGGTAATATGAGAATCGGGTAAGGATGGGGCAATGGAAGAAGACTCGGAAGCAACAGCAGAAAGAATTGGTGGTAAGAGAGCAGAGTCAACAGGGGCGTCCTGGAAGATTGGCACTGATGGCAAAGGGGGTGCAGCAATAGGTCTAATAATGCCTGGAATGGAAGGAAGGTGACTCATCGCAGGGACAATGAAGCAATCCAAAGATGGCTGGTTGAATGCTTGCACATTCTCAACAATGGCATCAGGTTGATTGAGGGTCCGTATTTGTGAGTGGATAGAGGGAGAATTAGTAATGGGTGGAGAACCATGTGCATGTAGCCATTTGGCAAGTTCTTCAAACAGGGCAGATTGGTTCGAAAGTTTGTGATCTATGGTGTCATACAATTTACTCATAGTTGAGATTGCAAGATTAATGGAGGTAAGGGCAGCTTGAATAAATGCAAGTTGTTTGGGCAGAGCAGCGGAAGGCAGTGCTTGTGGGGCTCTGGGAGTGGGCATGGCAAATGAATGAATGAACGAAGATGAGCAGATGGCTGAGGAATGGATGGAAATCTCAGCAGGAGTTTCTTCAGGAGTTTCTTCAGACTTTGAGGAAATAGATAAAGCACTTGAAGATGCATGAATGGAGATTTCTGAGACATCAGGTTGCAAGGAAGGAAATTTGATTGGTGAGAGAGCAGGTCCTTTATGTGGGAGCAAGGAGTAAGGGTTGACTGAATTGAGCATTGTAATATCAGACAATGGGCGAGTGTTCATGTGAGCCTGAGGGGATTGATGGGCAGCTGGTGATTTGTTGACAGTGGAAGAAAGAGCATTGAGCTTAGGGGTATTTGAAATTGAAAGGTGACTCAAGTTCGGCGTTTGAGATGCTTCATTGAGTACTGGCAGAAAGGGAAATTTAGCAGGCATTATTGGGCCAATAGCGCGGGGTGCTAAGAAGGGGGTCAGCGCAATGGCAGAAAAGAATCTTGGAGATTGGACTGGCACTTGTCCACAAGCAGTGAGGTAGAGAAGAGCACAGGCATTATTAGGCAGGTTTGAGGTAAGTTTGTAGGTGTAAAACACCATTCAGTAATTATCACAGAAAAAACAATAATACAATACTAAGAGTTTGACAGTAGCCTTAAAAAAAAAAGCAAAATTTAGCTCAATAAGCAAATAATATCAAGTAATTGAAAATAAAAATAAAAAATAAAAACTGAAAATCAGGATCAAAAGAGCAATTATTATCAGGTGTAAGACAAGCGAATCATAAAAAATAAGCAATAAACAGTAAAATAGAAACAACAAACCGCAGTCACAGACCGCAGATAATGCGGGTAAGCGGGAAAGCGGTAATTGAGCCGGTACTTGCCCGTGTGCGCGCACGCGAGCAATATGTAGCTAACAAGCTACCATAGGCTGAAAACAAGAGCCAATCCCTGCAAATCTGAGGCAGGTTTACTAGTGGCAATGTCAATCACTGTAAATGCGATAGAAAATGCTGAAAGTACGTTGAAAGTACGCTGCAATGAAAAGAAGGGTCAGCATGTGTATAAGTCACTGTATCCGTGCCAAACACTGGATAGTGCCACGAGATTCACCTTTCTTTTGATAGATGCAGGATCTGAAGGAAGTCCAACAGCGTAGCAGCGTGACAGAGAGGCAAGCGGGAAAGCGGTACTTGAGCCGGTGCTTGCCCGTGTGCACGCGCGCTGTGCACATGCGCGAGCAATATGTAGCTAACAAGCTACCATAGGCTGAAAACAAGAGCCAATCCCTGCAAATCTGAGGCGGGTTTACTAGTGGCAATGTCAATCACTGTTAATGCGATAGAAAACGCTGAAAGTACGTTGAAAGTACGCTTTCTTTGATAGATGTAGGATCCGAAGGAAGTCCAACAGCATAGCAGCGTGACAGGGAGGCAAGCGGGAAAGCGGTTCTTGAGCCGGTACTTGCCCGTGTGCTGGCATTTCCAATTCGTCAAGTGAATCAAAAAATTGACGTTCAGGGATGCCGGCCATGCACCGTGTAGAATGGAGTCTGCCCGGTGCTAGTGTGGATGGAATTGTTGTAGGCATATTCGGTCAACCAAGGTATGTCTAGCCAGGATTCCTCGGTTTGTTGCAACATACACCTTAGATATTGCTCCAAGGTTTGGTTGGTCCATTCGGTTTGGCCATTGGTTTGAGGATGATGACTAGTGGATAACCAGAGGTCGATTTTGGCTATTTTGCAGCATCTTCTCCAGAGTGCTGAGACAAACCGAGTTCCACAATCTGATATTAATATTGATGGGAACCTGTGTAATCTGACAATCTGTTCCATAAACACAGTGGCGAGGGCCGAAGCAGTAATGTCATGATTCCAGCCCCTCATGTCCCCAGACCTCAAAGATGTCAGGCTGGAACCAGGCCACGATCACCTACATGGCCCTCAAGGGCCTCTCCATCCCTCCAAAGACCCACTTGGAGTCAGACTTGGCGCTTGTGGCACCAGACTCACTCCCTCACATAGGATAACATTGGGGATTGGACTTGTGGTGTTTTGATGGGGACAAGCTGGATGTCCACACATATTTCGGTTCCCAGAACTGCATGTGCAGTCTAGTCTTTTGGGTGTGGTCCAGCCCAGAGACACCTGGGATACCCAGAGACTATTTAAGCCACGCCCAGGCTGAGAAACATGATTTGTGTTTTCTGCACCTGCAGCGTGACACTCACCGTGTTCGGATCGGTCTCCAGTAGGCCTGCATCTTTCTTCTGTGCTCAGCTCCTGCAAGAAGAAGAACACAGTTATGAACAGCCTTACCTTGCGGCACTTCTGCCCATCATTCATCACTTCTTCTGTTCTGCGGGCATCTTTGGCGGTGTCATTCCCATCCCGGCACACCGCTTCCTAAGGAAAAGGGAAAAGAACAGAAAAAAGGCATTAGTAAGCATTCAGCAAATATTGCTTATTTTTAAAGACTGTACGAGCTTCAAACGCTTACCTGAATCCCAGCCGCTCTGGGGGAACTCTGTCTCCGGAACTTCTCATCCATCTGCAAGAGGGAAAAGACACTCCAGGTTAGCGTGGAAACATCTAGAGGCACCGCATACCGCGCTTACTCACAGCATTTCTTCTTCATAACCGGCAGCCACACTGAAAACGTTGTATTTGTATTTTTGTATTTATTTATTTATAAAGCGCGGCCAGGCCCAAGGGCATACGGGCGCATAAGTTAGATCTGGTTACAATTGCAGTTGAAGGCATTCAATAGGGTTACGTTACATTGCAGTTACAAGTGGGTACAAACTTAGTCATGCAGATGCATATATACATAGTCTAGTATAATTATATAAATTACCCGAGTGTATAGTGACAGTTGATCATGCTAGAATCAGGCAGTTAGGCTGTCATAGAGTCCATGTTGTGAAGCCAGCGCTTAGTGTTATGTTTAAATAGGTTAAATGACGGTTCTGCTCGCAAAAGTGCAGGTATTGTGTTCCATAATCTGGAGGCTTGTACAGGGAAGCTAGCACCGCCCGAGTTGTGAAGTTTAAATCTCGGTATGGACATAGTGTTAGCTTGTGCTGCTCTAAGTGGTCTTGATGAAGTGTGAGGTGTAAGTTGGTTAGTGAGGTAGGCTGGTGCAAGGTTGGCCCTGGCTTTATGTGTGAGGGCAAGAGTTTTAAGGGATATTCTGTGCTTGACTGGAAGCCAGTGTAGCATGCGTCTGGTCTCCGAAATGTGCATTGTTTTGGGGATGTTGAAGGCCGCTCTAATGGCTTTATTTTGAATTACTTGTAGTTTGTTGATATTCTTGTAGCTAGTGCCTAAGTAGAGGGCGTTACAATAGTCTATCTTGGAAAGGACTAATGCTCTGGCAAGAGTAATGCAATTGGGTGAGGAGATGAATGGCCTACATGCAGTGATCAACTTACAGGTGTAAGCGGCTGATGATGCTACTGCATTAGTTTGTTTGGACAAGGATAAGGTGGCATCGATGTAGACCCCAAGGGTTTTAGTGTTATTTGACACGGGGATGAGATTGCCATCAATGGTGAAGGAGTTAAATGCAGGATTGAGCTTTTTGAGTTTGGCGTGAGTGCCAAGGATGATCAACTCGGTTTTTTCGTCATTAAGACATAGTCCGTGAAGTGCCATCCAAGCTTGAATTACTGAGTAGATTTCATTAAGGGTTTTGCTGTCTGTTTCATAGTTCCCCGAGATAGGAATGAGTATCTGGGTGTCGTCCGCGTAATTGGTATACGTGACACCCAGATAGTCAAGGATATCAAAGAGAGGCTTTGTGAATATATTATAGAGTGTCGGGGACACGCAAGAGCCTTGCGGGACTCCGCAGGGTACTGGAGAGGGTTCAGCAGAATCAGTGGGAGAGAAGACCCTCATGGTTCTATTCTCCAAGAAGGAGCTGATCCAGGCTGTGGCTGCGTCTGAGAAGTGTGCTGCAGTTTTCAAGTGGTGGCAGAGTGTTTGATGGTTGACCAGGTCAAAAGCTGCTGACAGATCAAGCAATAAGAGGAGTGCAAGTTTACCATTGTCTTTCAGGATTTGGATCTGGGTAGTGAGATCTATTAATGCAGTTTCCGTACCGTGTCTTGGTCGGAAACCTGACTGCCTAAGTCCTAGGAGATTGTTTGATTCTAAGTAGGCCTGTATTTGTAAGTATGCTGCTCTATCCAATATTTTTAATAAGAAAGGTACAGTTGTTATCGGTCTATAGTTAGACGGGTTGGCTGGATCAAGAGTAGGTTTTTTTAGGAGTGGGATGACCCACGCATCTTTTAGGTTATCAGGCACTATTCCAGTTTTGAAGGAGGCATTGATGAGGCATCGTTGTGGCACCTAAAGACACAGAAAAAGAACTCAATTCAATACAAATACGAAAGGGTTGCATCGTGCATCGCGCTCTCACTCACCTTCAGCGCTACTCATCTCAGCAGCACGTCGCCATCCCCGGACGCCGGCCATCATCTAAGGAAGGAAAGGAACGAAGTTAGGAACTGTTCAAAAAACTCATTATACTTACCTGTCAGACTCTTGCCAGTCAAGTAACTAGGCAGCAACGAGCCTGCATCAATCAACGCGCCCCTGCGCTGAAAGCAGGATGGAGAGCACACTTTCCAAGAAAACAAGGTGGTGAGTTGTGGATCAAAGGGAAGGGTTGGACCCGGGGAGAAGGGGTTCAAGCACACAGAGACAATAGGGAGTTAAACTCTACCAAACCTGTGTTTCAGGCCCAGTCTCCAGTCGAGTAGACTCCAGGGAAGGGTTTGAGGTCGTAAGAGGTCAGAACAGGCTGAATGACGTCCCCGTGGATACCAGATGAGCGTTACAAGTAGGGAGTCCTTTTAATGGGATGAAATGGGCCATTTTGGAGAACAAATCCACAATAACTAAGATGGTGTTATATTCATTACATGGAGGAAGATCTGTGATAAAGTCCATTGACAACGTATGCCATGGTGCTGGCGTTACCGTCAATGGACGCAGTAAACCGGCTGGGTTTGGTTTTTGAGATGTGTGCTATGCGCAGACACCACAGGTCGCGATAAATTGGGCAATGTCTTTTCTCCAAGTTGGCCACCAATAGTTTTTTTGTATTTTAGCTTGAGTCTTGGCAATTCCTGGATGTCCTTCCACTAGTGAATCATGATAGTTTGCTATTATTTGATCTTGTCGTTTTTTGTCCTGAATGTACAGTCTCCCTTGAAAGTACGGTAGATCATTTTCAATGGTGTATTGGTCTCCTCCAGATAGTCATTCCTGTTGTGTTGATTGATTCATGTGAGATCCGAGCTGTCATGACCACTGTGAGGGGGCACACGTTGTGCCACAAGCAGGCTCCCACCAGAACCCTGAGGGCCTTAAAACCACTTCAAAAGGGCTCCTAGAGCCAGTCCTGGTGCCTTTGGCACCAGGCTCATATGTAGGAAGGAAGGGCTGTTCAAACTAGGTCCCATTTATGTACATGGGCCTTTAAATCCAACATGGAATTAACGCGCGCTTCCAAAACATCGAATTCCATCAGTCTTACCTGAATTCCATCACGCTACGCCACGCTTCCATCCGGAGCACCACAGCAACATCTGCAAAGAAAAAGATACATATTCAGGTTCGATTTCAATAGTAAACAACCGCACAGCACTGTACTTACCTTAACAGATTCTGGGGGCCTGTGTTTCATCGCGCTCTCATCCACTCGCAGCACCAAAGCGGCCTGTGAGGAGAAGAAGAAGAAAGCACAGGTTAGCTTTAAAAGACAATAAAGGCGCTGCGCTTCGCGCTTTCCCTTACCTAGAAACGTGCCTCTCCATCCGGCACACCAGCATCAAGACCTTTGCACCTAAAAAGAAGGAGATAAAGACAGTAACGAATTCCAGCAATAAACAGAACAAAGACTTACAATTAACAAACCTACCTGCCTACCAGCAGATTCGGGGTCACGGCAGGCTTGGGCCCAAGGAAGGCATACTGCACCAGTGAAGCAACTCAGGCTGCTCGCCAACAAACGTCAAGCGCCCCTACACAAGAAACGCAGGACGGATAGCTCACCCTACAAATAACTAAGGTTAGAAAAGAACCCAGTGGGAAGGGAATCCGTCAGAGGGAGGTGGGAGATTCACCCATTAGAGATAGTTATCACAAATCCTCCCTTCTGTAATTGCAGATTCATTATTCAGCACTGGGCAACTACGCATCCAGGGTTCCAGATCTCAGAGCCTTCCAGACGCCCCCGGGGATATCAGGTGAGCGTAACAGAACACAAAGCCTTTAAACCTTATCCACCTGGGTGTCATGGAGACATCTGAAACTGATCACTTAGCCCAGCTTTTGGGACAATTACGCGCCGAGGTACACGCAGCCCGGCAGGAAACCAAAGCCTTAAGACGAGAGTTAATAGTCAAAAAAGACTGTACTGATGAACTAAGCAAACAGCTACTACAAACACAGGCGGGGCAGGCTCCATTGCCCAGATTCACCCCATCCGTCGCTACATGATCATCAGTCATTCCGGTACAGATAACGTTGCTGGGAGCAGTACCCCTGGCAGCACCAGAATGGTTTAATGGAATCCCCAGAAGGTACGCAACATTCATTAACCAGTGCTGCCTCCATTTTCTTTGTAGGCCTGGGGCTTTCCCAAACAACCAGGCGAGGGTTGCCTTTGTGTTATCATATTTGAGTGGAAGTGCCGCAGAGTGGTGGGTACCTTTAGTGAGCCGGGATGACCCATTACTTCAGAACTTCAGGGGTTTTGAACAGGAGATGGAAAAGTTATTTGCTTGACACTTGCATGGACAAGCTCTTGATAACAAACACCTGTTCCTCCGCCAAGGAAATCAAGATTTGCTGACTTATATTGCCACCTTTAATAGACTGGTTGTAGAAGCGGGATGGCCAGAAGATAAAAGAACCACGTTGTTTCATCGGGGCCTACAAGGAGACCTGAAGGATGTCCTTGCTCAAGTGGTAGACCCACCTAAAGACTGTGCAGAGTTTATCAACTTGGTAGTTCAGTTGGACCACAGAATACAGGATCAAAGAACAGACCGAAGTAGACTCGAAAATCATGCAATGTACTTACGTTCAAAATATAATGTTCAACGTCCATCAGAAAATACCACAGAACCCATGCAGATTGGAGGAGTACGAACCCCTTTAAACAAGGTTGAAAGAGACAAGAGGAGGCTACATTTATGCCTATACTGCAGTAAATCGGGTCACTACCTCAAAGAATGCCAAGTGAAACCTCCAAGGAAGGTGGTTGGCACTACAGAGAAAGAAGATGATGGAAAAGAATTGGAAAACTACCAGGCCCGGCAAGCGTAGACGTCTGCTTGTCGAGCGAGAAGGATGAGTCACAGACCTCACATTTCACCTACCAGTAACCTTGATCCATCACCAACGACCGTCACGGATGCATGCCATAGAGGCATATATAGACGCGGACCAGTTGGTAATTACATAGATCGAGATCTAGCAACAGAAATGGGACTTCCCTTATGCACAAAACCAACAAATGAAAAGGTAACTACTGTTGACGGTACAGAAATTGCTTCGGGACCAGTAACCCAATGCACAACAAATTAACCCTTCTGTGTCAGGATGGACATCAAGAAGCAATCACGTTTGACCTCATCAAAGCTCCTCAGTTCCGGTTGATCTTAGGGATGCCATGGTTAGTAACTCATAATCCCCACATAGACTGGCGTGTAAAGAGACTGACCTTTTCCGATGAATGCGCCCACGCTTGCTACCCGAAACCTATACCACAGCCAAACCTGAAATCTGTTCAAGAAACAGCATTGGGGATCGCGGAACCAATGGACACCTTACCAAAAGAATATCAGGATTATCAAGATGTTTTTCAGAAGGAACTAACATGTTACCGCCACATAGGCCCTATGACTGTCAGATCGACCTGATACCTGGTGCACAGGTTCCTTGTGGTCGAATTTATGCACTTATGGAAACCGAAAATCTCCACTTGAATTCCTATCTGGATCAATACCTGGCTAATGGGTTTATCCGCCCATCAAAGTCACCGGCAGCTTCTCCCTTATTCTTCGTATCCAAGGAGGAAGGAGATTTGAGGACTTGCAGATTTGAGGACTTTCGCGCCTTGAAACACTTGTGTATAGGCGCGTTACAAATGCCATATCATATCATATCATATATCGATTACCGCGCACTTAATCAAATCACAGTAAAAAACCGCTACCCTTTGCCCCTTATCCCGGAACTGTTGGACCAAGTCAAAGATGCTCGAATCTACACCAAACTAGACCTCAGAGGAGCATACCACCTTGTACATGTTAAGAATGGGGATGAATGGAAAACTTGTTTTTGCACCAGGTTTGGCCTGTACAAATATCAGGTAACGCCTTTCGGGCTGTGCAACGCTCCCACAGCGTTTCAATACTTCATGAATGATGTATTATGGAAATTAATCAATGTCTGTGCCCTGGTCTATATTGACGACATCCTGGTGTATTCCCCCTCTGAAAGAGATCATGTGGAACATGTTCACTCAGTCCTTGCAAAACTTCTCCAGCACAAACTGTACGCTAAACTTGAGAAATGCTCCTTCCATGTCACCGAAGTTGAGTTCCTCGGTTTTGTTCTCTCGCCAAAGGGAGTCAAGATGGATTTACACAAAGTAGATGCCATCCTTAATTGGCCATCACCTTCTTCACTTAAAGGAACCCAAAGCATACTCGGCTTTGCAAATTTTTATCGCCAATTTATTCCAGATTTCTCATGGATAGTCCACCCAATCACATCGTTACTGAGAAAAAACAACAAAAATTTCCAATGGACTGAAGAGGCGGAACAGGCCTTTCAAGAACTCAAGAAAAAAATCACCTCTGCGCCAATTTTACGATATCCTCGCCCTGATCTCCCCTATGTAATGGAAACTGATGCTTCCAGCGTAGCTATGGGAGCAGTTCTCTCTGAGATCCAGAGAAAGGCCAATTACACCCCGTGGCCTTTTGGTCACGTAAATTCTCACCACCAGAACTTAACTATGCAATTACAGACAAAGAATTGTTGGCAATAAAATCAGCCTTCAAAGCCTGGGGCAGTATCTATTAGGTGCCAGACATACCATCACAGTAATCACAGATTACCGAAACCTTCAAAACTTAAGTCAGCAAAATCCCAATCATCACATCAGTTGTGTTGGGCTCTATTCTTCGCAGAATACGATTACGTAATAACATACCGACCGGTAGTTCGGAATGGGAAGGCCGATGCCTTGTCTCGTATGGGTGTTGAAGAGAAAACAAACAGTACCCTGGACCCTGTTGCCATCATCCCAAGTGATAAACTACTGGGACTCACCACCACTTTGACTCTGAGTGAACTTCAAGATAAGATTCGAACCTTAATGAACCCCGAGATCTTGCAGAAATGGAATTCCCAAAATGAACATCACACGGTTCTGAATGGATTACCCTACTTCAGGGAACGACTATATCTACCAAGTAAAGATCTGCAAGAATTGGTCATATCTGGTTATCACGATTCCCTGATCGAAGGCCATCCCGGAATTGCTAAAACTCTAGCCAAGGTTAAACAGAATTATTGGTGGCCAACCTGGCGTAAGGACATTGCTCGATTCGTTCCATCCTGTGGGATATGTGCACAGAATAAATCACAAAAACAGAAACCAGCTGGCCTCCTACAACCACTGGATATTCCACCATCTCCCTGGCATACTCTTTGGCCCTCATTACGAGGTGGTCGTAAACCATGCCGCAATTAGCGGCATGGTTACCTCCTTACCGCATACCGGGTCCGGGTTCCTCAAATGAGGACTTACCGGGCTATCCCAACCTTGGAGGACCCGGTAATTCCTTGTTCGAGGAACCCGGACCCGGACCCGGTACATCCCCATTCCCATTCGAGCCCCCATAGGGCTCAATGGGAATGGGAAAGGAGCTAACAACGGGCCCGTTGGTAACAGGCCCGTTGTTAGCTCCCTGGTCTCCTCGCGGGACCCGGTAAGGATGCCTGGTTTTACCAGGCGCCCTTTGCCGGTCCCGCGAGGAGACCTCGTAATAGGGCGGAATGGGTTTAACGGCACCGGCACCATTACCGGTGCAGGTAAACCCATTCCGCCAACCTCGTAATGAGGCCCTTTCTCTTGATTTTATTACAGAATTACCTCCCTGTCAAGGTTTTAATACCATTCTGGTGGTTGTAGACCTGTTCCCTAAAATGGCACATTTCATTTCATTCAAAGGACTTCCTAACACTACCGGTATGGCAAAAGCATTGCTTGAACAGATTATAATACTGCATGGTTTCCCCTCAGTCCTAATCTCAGATCGTGGAAGCCAATTTGTATTCAACTTCTTGAGGAAATGTTGTACCATGGCACAAATCGATGTTCAATTATTCACTAGCCATCACCCCCAAACGGATGGACAAACAGAACAAACCAGACATTAGAACAGTGTCACGTTGCCTGCTGCATCAAGTGGAAGAGAATTGGAAAGACTTGTTATGGATAGCGGAATACGCATACAATAACTCCATACACACCAGCACGGGACAAAGCCCGCTCTACCCAATATACAGAAGACATCCACGTACCTCTGAACTAGACTCCCCCCACGACAGTGGAAATGCTAGCGGTAAAGACTCTACACACAAGCATAACCCAAGCCTTCAAAAGGGCAAATGAACATTTACTGCAAGCCAAAGACAGACAAAAAGAATTCTCGGACAGGCATCGAAAGAAAGCTCCCGATTATCAAGTTGGAGACGAAGTCTGGTTGGCATCAAAACATGTCCCCATAAAAGGTACCCGGACCTTTCGTCCAAGATATCAAGGACCCTATACCATCGAATCAGTTATAAATCCAGTGGCCGCCAAGTTAGCCTTACCACCAAGCATACAAATTCATCCGTTATTCCATGTGTCACT
Source organism: Ambystoma mexicanum (assembly GCF_040938575.1). Taxonomy (NCBI): domain Eukaryota; kingdom Metazoa; phylum Chordata; class Amphibia; order Caudata; family Ambystomatidae; genus Ambystoma; species Ambystoma mexicanum. Next base: position 82,357,624 of record NC_090939.1, on the reverse strand, counting down.
TGTAAAACCTGTACAACCAGGAACCGAGTCTTAACACCACCAAAACCTGTGCTAGTTGATGGAGAGCCTGAATTTGAAGTTAAAAACATCCTGGATTCAAAACATACCGGATCTAAACTATACTATTTAGTGGACTGGAAAAGGTACGGGCCTCAAGACAGAACTTGGGAACCAAGTGAACATATTCACGCACCACGTCTGATTATGAGGTTTCACCTGGATAACCCCACCAAACCCAGACCGGACAGGAAGGATACCTTGGGGCGAGTACTGTCATGACCACTGTAAGTGGGGACAAGTTGTGCCACAAGCAGGCTCCCACCAGAACCATGAGGGCCTTAAAATCACTGCAAAAGGGCTCCTGGAGCCAGTCCTGGCACCTTTGGCACCAGGTTAATATGTTGGAAGGAAGGGCTGTTCAAACTAGGTCTCATTAATGTACATGGGCCTTTAAATCCAACATGAAAGCACCCACACAATCTAGTTCTAAGAGCTAAGCCATGCGGTCTAGTGTTTTGGGTGTGGCAGGCCTGGAACTACTTTCCCTGGTACTACTTTACCTGGGCTATATAAACCACACCCTGACTGCAGAACATGCTTCGTGTTATTCTGCAACCAGCAGCGTCACACTCATCGTGTCCAGCTCCTGGTCTTCAGCATCTTCCTGTAATCCTGCAAGAACAAGAACAAGATTATTCTGTCTTTCCTGAGAAAACACCATCCAGCACTCAGCATCTCAACTGGGCAGCAATCTGTGGAAACCAAGAGAAGAAGAAACATCACTCACCTGTGAGTACTAGCTTAAGGACTTCCGGCGAACCGCTACCACAGCTGCTGTTCGAACATTGCGCCTTGCAATAACGAGAAAGGGAAAAACAATATTAGAATACGAGCTTCCAAAACATCGAATTCCATCAGTCTTAGCTGAATTCCATCACGCTACGCCACGCTTCCACCCCGAGCACCACAGCAACATCTGCAAAGGAAAAGAGACATATTCAGGTTCACTTTCAATATTAAACAACCGCACAGCGCTGTACTTATCTTAACGGATTCCGGGGGCCTGTTTTTCATTACGCTCTCATCCACTCGCAGCACCACAGCGGCCTGTGGGGAGAAGAAGAAGAAAACGCAGGTTAGCTTTAAAAGACAATAAAGGCGCTGCGCTTCGCGCTTTCTCTTACCTAGAAACATGCCTCTCCATCTGGCACGCCAGCATCAAGACCTTCGCACCTGAAAAGGAGATAAAGACATTAACGAATTCCAACCATAAACAGAACAAAGACTTACAATTAACAAACCTACCTGCCTACCAGCAGATTCGGGGTCACAGCAGGCCTGGGCCCAAGGAAGGCGTACTGCACCAGTGAAGCAACTCAGGCAGCTCGCCAACAAACGTCAAGCGCCCCTGCACAAGAAACGGAGGACGGATAGCTCACCCTACAAATAACTAAGGTGAGAAAAGAACCCAGTTGGAAGGCAATCGGTCAGAGGGAGGTGGGAGATTCATCCAATAGAGACAGTTATCACAAATCCTCCCTTCTGTAATTGCAGATTCATTATTTTGCACTGGGCAACTACGCATCCAGGGTTCCAGATCTCAGAGCCTTCCAGACGCCACCGGGGATATCAGGTGAGCGTAACAGAGATCAGTTTTCAAGTCGACCAAACAGGTGGTTGCAGCGATTTTGTTCTGGATTCGTTCTTCAGGAATGATGGCCATGGTCTCAGACTTGTTAAAAGCTTCTTTTTCCTCACTCATGCGTGATAAAGCGTCTGCTTTCCCATTGCGTACTCCGGGTCTGTAGGTGATGATAAAATTGTATTCCACAAAGAAAAGAGCCCAACGAAGTTGGCATGAGGATTGGGCTTTGGCGGTCTTCAAGTATTGCATATTGCGGTGATCCGTGATGACAGTGACTGTATGTCTCGCTCCAAGAAGGTAGTGTCTCCATGCTTTGAAGGCTGCTTTAATCGCTAGCAGTTCTTTGTCTAAGATCGCATAGTCCAACTCGGGTGCAGAAAACTTACAGGACTAGAATGCTACAGGATGTAATTGTCCTGTTTCGGGGTCCCTCTGCGACAATACTGCCCCCATGGCTACGTTGGAGGCATCTGTTTCGACCACGTATGGCAGGTCCAGTCGAGGGTGTCGAAGCACTGGTGCTGTGGTGAAGGCTGGTTTCAGCTCCTGGAAGGCTTTCTCTGCTTCTGAAGACCAAAGGAATTTCTTGTTTTTTCTCAGCAGGGAGGTAATTGGATGTACTATCTGCGAAAACCTTGGAATAAACTGACGATAAAAATTGGCGAATCCGAGCACACTTTGTACTCCTTTTGTGGATGTTGGTGATGGCCATTGGAGGATAGGATCTACCTTGCGTGTGTCCATGTGTACTCCTCATGGTGTAAGCATAAAGCCCAAAAATTCAACTTCTGTTACATGGAAGAAACACTTTTCCAACTTGGCAAACAGCCGATGTTGTCAAAGCTTTTCCAATGCTGCTCGCACATGGCCGACATGTTCCTCCTTGGAAGCTGAGTAAATGAGAATGTCATCCATGTAGACAAGTGCGCAAACTTCCAATAGTCCACGAAGCATGTCATTCATAAAAAATTGGAACGCCTCAGGGGCATTACATAACCCAAAGGGCATAACCTGGTATTCGAAAAGACCATACTTTGTGCAGAAAGCCGTCTTCCACTCATCCCCCTTTTTAACTCTTACAAGATGATAGACTCCTGGTAGATCCAGTTTTGTGTAAATTTGAGCATTCTTTACCTGATCCAAACCTCTGGAATAAGTGGCAGTGGATACTCTTTATTACCGTGATCTGGTTAAGCGCTCTATAGTCAATACAAGTTCTTAAATCGCCCTCCTTTTTAGGTAAGAAAAAGAGAGCCGAGGAGGCAGGGGACTTGGACGGGCGGATAAAGCCTTTAGCTAGATACTGATCGAGGTAAGATTTTAGATGCTGGTTTTCCTGCTCCCTTAGGGCGTAAATCCGACTCCAGGGGATTTGGTGTAACGCTCACCTGATTCCCGTAGAGGCGCCGGTCTTGACTGGGCGTATACCGTATCTTCAAAGGTGATGTGTAACACACGGCTGGCTCTTTGGGCTGGACCTCTGTGCACTGTATGTCTGACTCGAAGGGTAAGATGTCTGCAGATAGAAAATATGGGATTAATGAACTGGGTTATTGAATGTCTCTCTCTTCTTCCCTTTCTCTTCTCCTGTAGAACCCCAAAGGTTAACGCTCTCACCTTAGGTAAGTGAACGCTGTGCTCTCCATCTGCCTCGGGGCAGGGTGCTGTAACCAGTTTCTTCACTGGATAAGGGGAGCAGGCCTCTTGACTTCAGAGGACTGCTGTCCGTCGTTTACTGCACGAACGGTAAGTTTCGAGTAATTCTAATGTCTTTAAAGTCTTTAGTAATGATGTCTCTTGTTTTGCAGGGTTCCGGCGATGGCGGATGACGGGCTGAAGTGAGTTGAAGATGGAGCCCGTGTGATGAATAGAAGCGCTTGGAAGCACGTAAGTAAGCGCTTGTTGCCTGCTTCACGATGCGCTCTAACTGTATTTTTATTTTGCAGGTACAAGTTCGGAGCGGCTGCAGGGTGCCGGAATACCCACTGGGTTAGATGTGGAAAGGAGTAATGGCACGTGAGTATTAAAGTTCCCCAATTTCTTTAAACGCACCTTGTTTTGTCTTTCAGATGCGGGATGCAGCGCCGAAGGCCTCCGGAGCGTGCAAAGAATTGGTAAGCTTTTGTCTTTCAGATGCCGGAATGCAGCGCGAGGCGTTGGTGACAGCCGATGGACCAGGTAAGTGAAGAGCTGTCACTGAAGACCGTAATGCTAACCTGTTCTTTCTTGTCTTTATAGGTGTTGCTGAAGACTGGATTCAGGATGGTAAGCCTTTTTCCTTAGGCCCAGGATCAGATGCAGAAGACACGATGAGCGTTCTGCTGCAGAGGATGCAGAATAACACAAAGCAAGATTCATCCATTGGGTGTGGTTTAAATAGCCTCCTGTAGTGCTTAGGTGTCTCCTTCCACAGCCACGCCTAGGTAAGAAAAGAGTTCCTGCTTTCCAGAAGAGTTCCAGTGTTCTGAATCTAGGGAGTGGCTCCTGCCCCACCCAACAGGAAAAGTAGTTCCAAACAGAAGAGGATCAGAGGCTCAACTAGCAGGCAAGTAAGCAGCATGGTCTGCTGCAGGTAAGTCCACCCAAGCATTATGAGCCCGGCGCTTCCAGCGCTGGGACTGGGCATATTTATGAGCCTGGTGCCACTGGCGCCAGGACTGGGTCCAAAAGGTCCCAATTGGGACTGGTTGGCACTCGGAACCTGGGTTATGGATCTGCTTCCAAGGGAGTTGGGAAAACCCTGACCTTTTGGAAGCAGAGATCATGACAGTACCCCCCCTCAAGGCCCCTCCCAAACCAAGCTTCTCCGGGGGTTTTGGCTTGTCAGGAAATGTTCGGTGAAATCTTTTGATTAGGCGAGGAGCGTGGACATATTCAGCAGGTTCCCAGGATCTCTCTTGGGGGCCGTAGCCTTTCCAGTCAATTAGGTAAAATAGTTTAGATTTGGAGATCTTGGAGTCCAGAATGCTTTTGACTTCAAACTCGAGTTCTCCATCAACTAGGATAGGTTTTGGAGATTTAGTTAGTCGGGTTTGAGGTTGCACGGGTTTTAATAGAGATACGTGGAAGACCGGATGTATCTTCATGTGCGGGGGCAAGTCCAACTTGACCGCTACTGGGTTTACTATGGTAGTGATGGAATAGGGACCAAGGTATCTTGGGTTGAATGTGCGTGGCCCTTTTAGAGGTAGATATTTGGTGGATAACCAGACTTGATCCCCTACTTGATATTGAGGGGCTTCCTTCCGATGTTGATCTGCTCCTTTCTTGTATTGTTCTTTAGCCCTTTGAAGGTGAGAAACAGCTTCCTTAAAGGCTTGGGTGATTGTAGAATGCAGGTAGTCTACTGCTGGTGTTTCAAGATCTTGGAGGGGATCCAACTCCGAGGTTCGAGGGTGACTGCCGTACAAAAGAAAAAACGGGGTTTTCCCAGTTCCCGAATGGACAGAGTTATTGTAGGCATATTCGGCTATCCAAAGGATGTCTTTCCAAGTTTTTTCAGTTTGTTGCAGCATGCAGCGTAAATACTGTTCCAGAGTTTGATTGGTCCTCTCGGTTTGTCCGTCGGTCTGAGGGTGGTGACTGGTCGATAGTCTCACATCAATTTGAGCCGACCGACAGCAACTTCGCCAAAAATGAGAAATAAATTGACTACCTCGATCCGAAATTAGAACCGAAGGAAAACCGTGCAGTCGGACGATGTTTTCGAGAAATTCTCGGGCCAGAGTTGCTGCTGTTGGCAAGCCTTTGAGCGGAATGAAATGCGCCATCTTGGAGAATAAGTCCACGATTACTAGAATCGTATTGTATCCGGAGCATGGAGGTAGATCGGTGATGAAGTCCATAGAAAGCGTATGCCAAGGGCGAGGTGGGATGTCAATAGGGCGTAAGAGGCCTGCTGGTCTTTCCTTTTGACTCTTGTTTTGGGCACATACTCCACAGGACATTATAAAGTCTCTGATATCTTTTTTCCAAGACGGCCACCAGAAGTAGCGCTTGATCTTTTCTGAGGTCTTGGCCATACCGGGATGTCCTTCCATTAAAGAATCGTGATAACAAGAGATTACTTTTTTCTGTAAATCTGTGCTGGGTAGGTATAATCGTTCTTGGAAATACAATAAGTTGTTCTTTACTGCAAAGTCCTTTCCCTGCAGATGCCAATTCTGTATGTCTGCTGGAGTTACAAGTTGCCTGGCTTTATCCTTAACTTCCTCTATGGATTCTGTGGCGATTACACCCAGAATTCTTTGTTCGGGAATGATTGGTACAGGTTTAGGGTTGATCAAGTGTTCTTCCACTCCCATCCGAGAAAGGGCATCAGCTTTACCGTTCTTTGTACCAGGTCGATAGGTAATTATGAAGTCAAACTCGGCAAAGAATAATGCCCAACGGAGTTGTCTAGAGGATTGGGCTTTTGCGGTTTTCAAATATTGCAGGTTTCGGTGATCCGTAATCACAGTAACGGTGTGTCGGGCCCCCAGCAGATAATGCCGCCAAGCCTTAAAGGCAGACTTGATAGCCAGAAGTTCCTTGACAGTAATCGTGTAATTGATTTCAGGAGGCGAGAATTTGCGGGACCAAAATGCCACGGGATGCAACTGATTGGTTACCGGGTCCTTTTGTGATAGAACTGCCCCCATGGCAAGGCTTGAAGCATCAGTTTCCACGATGTAGGGGAGTTCGGGGCGAGGGTGTTTTAAGATTGGTGCAGAGATAAATTTAGTCTTCAAATCCTGGAAAGCTTGTTCCGCCTCGGTAGACCATTCAAAAGGTTTGTTTTTCTTTAACAAGGCAGTGATGGGCTGGACTATTCGAGAGAATTCGGGGATAAACCTGCGGTAAAAGTTAGCGAAGCCTAACATGCTTTGCACACCTTTTACGGAGGATGGTGATGGCCATTTGAGAACTGCATCGACCTTCTTTGAATCCATACGCACTCCGCCAGGTGATAATATGAATCCCAAGAATTCAACTTCAGTCACGTTGAAGACACATTTTTCCAACTTAGCGAAAAGTTTGTGTTGACGCAATCTTTCGAGGACCGTTTTCACGTGTTTCCGATGTTCAGATTCCGATGAAGAATAAACGAGGATGTCGTCAATGTAAACAACAACACACACATCTATGAGCTCTCTGAGGACATCGTTCATAAAATATTGAAAGGCGGCCGGGGCATTGCAAAGTCCGAAGGGCATGACCTGATATTCAAATAGCCCATACTTGGTGCGGAAGGCCGTCTTCCATTCATCGCCCTCTTTTACTCGTACCAAGTGGTAAGCTCCTCTAAGATCCAGCTTTGTATATATGCATGCTTTTCTGACTTTGTCCAGGAGTTCAGGGATCAAAGGTAACGGATATCTATTCTTAACGGTGATCTGGTTCAGGGAGCGATAATCTATACAAGTTCTAAGGTCTCCTTCCTTTTTTGGAACGAAGAACAAAGCTGAAGAAGCAGGGGACTTGGAAGGACGAATAAACCCATTTGCCAGGTATTGATCCAGGTATTGTCGAAGGTGAAGGTTCTCAGGCTCGGTGAGGGCATAAATTCTACTACAAGGAGGAGTAGATCCAGGTATCAGGTCTATCTGGCAGTCATAAGACCTATGAGGAGGTAGAGAGTTAGCCTGATCCTTCCGGAAAACATCTTGGTATTCTAGGTATTCGGGAGGTAACTGGGGAGTCTCTGAAGAAATTGCTGCCAGTGCAACACCAGGTGGAGGGTGACAAGTAGAGACACATTCTGGAAACTGGACCGTGCTTGCTCGCCAATCGATCAGAGGATTGTGTTTCTCTAACCAAGGTATTCCTAGAATAATCTGAAACTGAGGGGCCTTGATCACATCGAACACGATCTTCTCATGGTGTCCATCTTGACTTACTAGCGTCACCTCTTGAGTGGTATGCGTTACTGGCCCGGAGGCTATCTCCGTACCATCCACCGTAGTAATGACGTCCTTTACAGCCTTGGGACAAAGAGTTAGATTCATCCTCAAAACCATTTCATGATCCACATAATTGCCGATGGCACCGCTGTCGACGTAAGCTTCAATTGCATGTAATCGATCCGGATTATCAGGGCTAATGAGGACCATAGGTATCACGAAATGCGAGGTCACGGAACTGGTTTTCACGCTCGGCAAGAGGACCTCTATTCTTGTCGGGCGAGGTCGTTTCCCTGCTCAGAGTTTGTAACTTTGGTAACTGCAGCTCCTACTGCCTTCTTGGCAGGTTTCACCGGACAGTCTCGAAGAAAGTGCCCTGAGTTTCCGAAATAGAGGCATAATTGCAACTGTTTTCTCCTTTCCCGCTCCTTTTGTGTTAGAGGACCTTTCAGACCCCCTATTTGCATGGGTTCCCCGGAGTCTACTCCTTTGGAAGGAGTTGGCGGTTTGGAAAATACTCGAGCATCAAACTTGGAACGATCGGCCTTCCTGTTCTGCAGTCTGTGATCTATTTGAACGACTAAGTCTATATAGTCCGAACAATCTTGTGGGGGATTCACTACTTGGGCTAACACATCTTTGAGCTCTCCACGTAGACCTCTATAAAACAGCGTAATCCTTTTGTCCTCAGGCCAGTGAGTTTCCACTATCAGTCTGTTGAAAGACGCAATATAAGCCAAAAGGTCTTGATTACCTTGTTGCAACGAAAGAAGCTCATTGTCCAAGGCCTGCCCCTGTGAATGTCTTGCGAACAGTTTTTCCATACTGAGCTGAAAAGCTTGAAAATCATGGAGGACCGGATCATCTTGATTTACTAGAGGGATCGACCAGTCTGCCGCATTGCCACTAAGGTACGAAAGCACGAAAGCTACTTTAGCTTGATCAGTTGGAAAGGCTGCTGGCCGGCATAAGAAATGCAACCGGCACTGTTTGATAAATACTGCAAACCTCTTTGGGTCACCAGAAAATCGTTCGGGCGGAGCCAGAGGTACATTCCCAGGTAGGTTGATCTGCACTGGATTCATAGAGGATGTAGAAGGAAGATTTCCCCCAGATGCGGGTAACGGGGTCTGTCCGGCTTGTGACTGTAGCAATTGTCTAGCGAGATCATCTGTTCGCTCCTTGGAAATAATCAGTTCACTTCTTAGAGCGTTCGTTTCCTGACGGGCTGCATGCACTTCTGCCCTTAGTTCCCCAAGTAACTGGGCTAGCTGGTCGGTATCCGAGGTTTCCATAGCGCCTGGACGGGAGTTTTGTGGTAGGCTTTGCGTTCTGTAACGCTCACCTGATTCCCGTAGAGGCGCCGGTCTTGACTGGGCGTATACCGTATCTTCAAAGGTGATGTGTAACACACGGCTGGCTCTTTGGGCTGGACCTCTGTGCACTGTATGTCTGACTCGAAGGGTAAGATGTCTGCAGATAGAAAATATGGGATTAAGGAACTGGGTTATTGAATGTCTCTCTCTTCTTCCCTTTCTCTTCTCCTGTAGAACCCCAAAGGTTAACGCTCTCACCTTAGGTAAGTGAACGCTGTGCTCTCCATCTGCCTCGGGGCAGGGTGCTGTAACCAGTTTCTTCACTGGATAAGGGGAGCAGGCCTCTTGACTTCAGAGGACTGCTGTCCGTCGTTTACTGCACGAAAGGTAAGTTTCGAGTAATTCTAATGTCTTTAAAGTCTTTAGTAATGATGTCTCTTGTTTTGCAGGGTTCCGGCGATGGCGGATGACGGGCTGAAGTGAGTTGAAGATGGAGCCCGTGTGATGAATAGAAGCGCCTGGAAGCACGTAAGTAAGCGCTTGTTGCCTGCTTCACGATGCGCTCTAACTGTCTTTTTATTTTGCAGGTACAAGTTCGGAGCGGCTGCAGGGTGCCGGAATACCCACTGGGTTAGATGTGGAAAGGAGTAATGGCACGTGAGTATTAAAGTTCCCCAATTTCTTTAAACGCACCTTGTTTTGTCTTTCAGATGCGGGATGCAGCGCCGAAGGCCTCCGGAGCGTGCGAAGAGTTGGTAAGCTTTTGTCTTTCAGATGCCGGAATGCAGTGTGAAGACATCCGGAGCGCACGAAGAGTAGGTAAGCCTTTGTCTTTCAGATGCCGGAATGCAGCGCGAGGCGTTGGTGACAGCCGATGGACCAGGTAAGTGAAGAGCTGTCACTGAAGACCGTAATGCTAACCTGTTCTTTCTTGTCTTTATAGGTGTTGCTGAAGACTGGATTCAGGATGGTAAGCCTTTTTCCTTAGGCCCAGGATCAGATGCAGAAGACACGATGAGCGTTCTGCTGCAGAGGATGCAGAATAACACAAAGCAAGATTCATCCATCGGGTGTGGTTTAAATAGCCTCCTGTAGTGCTTAGGTGTCTCCTTCCACAGCCACGCCTAGGTAAGAAAAGAGTTCCTGCTTTCCAGAAGAGTTCCAGTGTTCTGAATCTAGGGAGTGGCTCCTGCCCCACCCAACAGGAAAGGTAGTTCCAAACAGAAGAGGATCAGAGGCTCAACTGGCAGGCAAGTAAGCAGCATGGTCTGCTGCAGGTAAGTCCACCCAAGCATTATGAGCCTGGCGCTTCCAGCGCTGGGACTGGGCATATTTATGAGCCTGGTGCCACTGGCGCCAGGACTGGGTACAAAAGGTCCCAATTGGGACTGGTTGGCACTCGGAACCTGGGTTATGGATCTGCTTCCAAGGGAGTTGGGAAAACCCTGACCTTTTGGAAGCAGAGATCATGACATTTGGGCTCCGGGCACCAGATCAATTTGGCAATTGTAAGGCTTGTGTGGAGGCAGGATGTTCGCTTGCTCTTTCTGAAAAACAACCTGGTAATCCAGATATTCAGGTGGTAAGGAACCAGTCCCAGAATAGTTCCTTTCTTTGGTTTCAGTTTGCAAACATTTTTATTGTAACAGGTGTTGGCACACTCTTGAGGAAAGGTCAGAACTCGTTTTCGCCAGTCGATCCTAGGGTTGTGGGTTTCCAGCCAAGGCATTCCTAATATCATCTGGAACTGAGGGGCACTGATGCGATCGAAGGTAATGTCTTCTTGATGACCGTCCTGACACATAAGCATTACTTTTTCGGTATACTGCATCACTGGCCCGGAGGATAGCTGAGAACCATCCACTGTTGTGAGGTTTTACGATTTTGCTTTTGTCAGAGTGGAAGGCCTATTCGTGTAGCCAGATCTTGGTCAATATCATTTCCCACGGCTCCGCTATCATTGTATGCCTCCAAGGCATGTATCTTTGACGGTTGTTTCGGGTTAACCAAAAGTACCAGGATGACTAGATGTGAGGTCTGTACAGATTCCTTCTTTTCGCTTGACAAGTGGACCCCTGCGCTTGCCGGGAGTTGGAGTTTCCCAAATCGTATTCTTCTTCCTCGTCGTCTTTGTCCGTTGCTCCGACTAATTTCTTGAGTGGTTTCACCGTGCATTCTCAGAGGAAGTGCCCTGCTTTCCCGCAGTATAAGCAGAGCTGTTGTTTATTCTTTTCTCCCTTTCTGCCTCGGTGATAGGACTCCGTAATCCACCGATCTGCATTGGCTCAGTCTGTTCGTGTGATTTGGCTTGATTGTCATGGGGTCGCACATAGACCGACCTCCCTTCAGCTCTTGTTCAGTCCATTTTACGATTCTGCAATCTGTGATCGAGCTGCACAGTGAAGTTGATGTATTCCATACATCCCTCTGGGGGATTTACCACTTGAGCTAGAACATCCTTAAGTTCCCCACGCAACCCTCGATAAAAGAGCATAGTTCTCTTTTCTTATGGACAGATTTTCTGTGCTACGAGACGATTGATGGTTGCGATGTAGGTCAATAGGTCTTGGATTCCCTGTCTGAGTGACAACAATTAATTGTCCAGAGCTTGTCCATGAGTATGCCTTGCAAACAATTTCTCCATCTCACGCTGAAATTCCCCAAAGTCTCGAAGCAGAGGATCATCATGGTTTACTAACGGTATTGACCAGTCTGCTGCACTGCCTCCTAAATATGAGAGTACAAATGCGACTCTGGCTTGATCGTTAGGAAAAGCCCCAGGCAGGCACAAAAAATGAAGGCAACATTGCTTCATGAATATAGTGTACTTATTAGGGTCGCCAGTAAAGTGTTTGGGCGGGGCCAGTAGCACTGCACCTGGAAGAACCACCTGAACTGGTGTTGATGGCTGCGGCGTGGGAGGATGGGCAAATCCAGGTAGTGGAACCTGACCCGCGTGGGCCTGAAGCATTTGTCTTGCCAAGTCGTCAGTTCGTTCTCGAGTTACAATAAGATCCCTCCTTAAAGCATTGGTTTCCTGTCTGGAGGCATGGACTTCAGCCCGTAATTCCCCCAATAGTTGGGCCAACTGGTCTGTTCCCGAAGAATCCTTAACGCCCAGGCAGAGATTCGTAGAGGCTTCACGTTCTGTTACGCTCACCTGGTCTCTGCTGGGACGTTGGGGCACGGTTGCAGCCCTCCCTGGAAGTGGATCACCCTTGCAGGCTTCTTCCCCTGCACATATGCTGTGGGCTGCGACAATTGGTGACACGGCTCCTGCGTGGATATGAGAGATCGTGAGAATGCTGCTATGTGACTGCTGTCTCTCTCAAACCCTTTTTCCCAAAGTGTGGCGAGCATGCCCGACCCATATAGGCTCACCTGTTGATTAATGATGCTGAGCTCTCCGTCCTGCTTCTCACTGCAGGGGCGCGAGTTCCTTCACTGGCCCATTGTACGTGGCAGCCCAGACCAGCTGTGGCTTAGCCACTCCTGATGGTAAGTGTCTTATGGCTTTAAAATATTGTGATGTTAGTTCCTGATTATTGTCCGTGTCTTTTAATGATATCTATCTTCTGCTTTCTTTCAACAGTTGAAATGCAGCCCTGCGGTAATTCCGGTGCATGAAGCAAGGCCAACATGGAATAGAAAGGAGCCCACGATGCTCCGACAGCAGCTGAGTGTTGGTTTAAGGTTGAGCGTGAAGATTTGTCAAAGGCGCGACCTTAAACGTAATGTCTTTGTAATTTCTAAACTTGTCTTTATCTTTTCTCTTGCAGGTGCCGTCTTCGGATGAACTGCTTGCCGTGCCGCGATGTCGGGGTTGAAATGCTGCTTTCCGGATGTCTGGAAATGGATGATGAATGCCAGAGTCAGCGGTGATGCGTGCCGACGAGAACAGGTCCCAAGGTAAGTGCTGAGGCTGGTAGCTGGAATCAAAGGTAAGATGCGCTCAGGCGGCGGTGAGCATTACTCTGCCATCAGTGCAGAATAATGCGAAGCGCTTGCATGAAGGGTGGGCGGACTTATATAGTCTAGCTCTGGCCACGCAGATTAGCCTTGGCTTACCGGCCCCATCCTGCCACTCCTAAAGGATGCTGCACGTGCAATCCAGTTTTCCCCAGCAGCTATATCTGAATAAATGCACGTGGACGTTCCTGCATGTGAAATAAAGTACTTTTGCACCAAATAAAGTGTATCAGCTTAAATTTGTTCATGAGCCTGACGTCAAAGGCGCCAGGGCTGGGTCCAGCTGGGCCCTCTATAATTTACTGTCCAAAAGGGACAAATAAAAGTTGTGTTACCCCTTACCCTCGTCCCCGATGTTGTGGGGTCTGTGTTTTCGGACCAGTGGCCATGACATACTGTGATTGTTATTGTGTGGTGAACTTTCAAAGGCCTTGAAATAAATGTATTTGTATTTTTAATATATATTTACCTGACTGGGAGTGATTTGTAAGTGTCCTTTACTCTGTGTGTTCATTGGGGTCTTTCAGTCACCCTCACCACTCCTGAGACCTAGGGGGTCATTCCGAGTTGGGCGGTAAGGGGTTACCGGCACCAGTAAGGATGCCGGTGCCGGTAACCCACTACCGCCCTATTCCGAGGTCCCTTAGCGGGTCCCACCAGGAACGGCTGGTCTGACCAGCCGTTCTTAGTGGGACCCGTTAAGGGAGCTTGGAGCTAATTGTTATCAGCGCCTTCCCCATTCCCATTGATCCCTATGGGGGCTCGAATGGGAATGGGGAATGGTATTTGACATGGGGACTTATCGGGTCCGCATAGGTCGGAATGTCCCAGTAAGTCCCCATTCCGCCTACCTGGACCCGGACCTGAGTTTGGAGGCAGCCATGGTGCTAATAGCACCATGGCTGCCTCCAAACTCGTAATGAGGCCCCTAGTCTTGACCGCCGCCAATGCTACCTTGATTGGTCTGGCTTGTCCAGAAGGTTACCCTGTTCCAAGAAACTAGGCTGGCCTTCTGAACCTCTACCCACCAGGTCAGAGTTCAGAAATTCATCTTAACAATAGGGATTGGGGTATTGGGGTTGGGGGGGTTGGAAAATGCACTTTGTGGAGCTGGGTAAGGAGAAAGGAAATACAGCTACTCGAGCTAATGCACACTACTGTGCTAACCGAATCATATGGCGCAGTCACGTGAAGGTGAACAGGGTATTATCCTCCTTAGCTCGAACGTACTGGGGCTGAGCAACCCTGTGAAGCCCGCAAGATCGCTGTTTATGCAAAAAGGCAGGGTGCCAAAATACTGTTTCTGCAGGAATCACACGCACAAGAACAACGGGTAGTGGGATTCGCTCCAAGTTGGACTAGTCAAAGAAATGACACATCATAATCAGCGAGAGCCATTGGAGTCATGACACTGATACACAGGAAATTACATTTCACTTATCTGGCATCCTGAATAGACGCAGAAGGGTGGTATGTTTTGTTACATGGGATACTATCCAAGAGGGAAGTACTGTTGGTCAACATATATGGGCCAAATGTAGATGACCCACACTTCTATGATGAGTTCTTCCAATATTGTATCTCGTATCCGATGGCGGGTATAATATGGGGTGGTGATCTGAACACCATTTTAAACATGCAGTGGGATCGTACAGGGATGGCACATAGAACCCTCACTAAAGCGGTGAAGGCTATACTTGAGAATGCTGGACTTACTGGTGGACATTTCATGACGCAAGCAAGGAATACACGCATTACTCTACTGTACACAACATGCATTCACGACTAGGCGTTTGGCTAATATCTAAGACTTTGTTCAATAATGTATAAGATGCTACCCAGAATGCTGTCTGATCATTCCCTGATTCTACTAATGATCAAAATACCAACGCTGGGGAGAATGAGACCCCCCTGGTGTTTTAAACCAGCCGCGCTCTTAGATCCTAGCATTTTTACTTAACTTACATGATCATCATGTCCTTTTTCTTTGAGAACAATGCGTGATCTGTCTCCTCCATAGCATCTCTATGACTGACCTTTAAAGTCAACGTGCAAGGTATTGCTGTGTCCTGTGAGAAACCTGAAGGTGTCTCACCCGCTAGTCCCCAGAGTTCTGTCGTCCAGGTGGCCAGGACATGGCCATCGCTATTGGATCCAGTTCCTGGGTGTGGACAAGTGGGGAAGGATCACCTGGGCGAGAGGTCTTTGGGAACTGGAAGTGGGACACCGAGGGTTGAGACACGGTATCCCCTTCCTTGTAAAACCTTTCTCCAGCATTGGATCTTTCATGGATTCACATGCTTAGTATATTCCCCGTCGTCAGACTGGGACCCCTCGGTACACATATATAGCCTTTTCCAATAGGAAAACTTCTGACACTTTTGTGTCCTATCTACGTCCTTTTAGGACCCGCCTACGCATGCTCCGTAGGCCGTCCCCGTATAAGAGGCCCGCCCCCGCGGTTCCCCTTCAGATTTCAACCGTCTCCAAAGTAGTGGGATCTCCTCGTGTTGTCCTACTGTTATGTACTAGGTTGCGTCATTGGATTTCGAGTAATAATGTCCTCTGTGCCAGGTAAAGCGCTGTTCCGTCCATGCGCGACATGCGGCTTAAAAAAGGTTTACGAGGGGGACGGACATATGGACTGCATATATTGCCTCCACCCTCACCATTCGGCGGATACCTGCGACATATGCAAGGGGTTTTCTCAAAAAACCCTCAAAGACCGGAACCGACGCCTGGTGGCATGGCTGAATGATGGAGCGGGGGCTTACCCCCCCTCGGAGGTGGGCTCCAAACAGTCGGCGAAAACATCACGCCGCGCGGCCTCGAACCACCGCCGAAGAAATCTAGACCGTCGGAAAAAGAGTCGTCTGGAAGTCACTCCACTAGAGACTCCTCGGCAAAGAAATCATCCTCATCAAAAAAGCATGAGAAGGAAAGGAAACCCTCCTCTGGCGATCATCACAGATCGACCACGAGTCGAGAGTCCAGTAAAAGCGGGCACAGTGTGGAGAAGGCGGGACCGCCGAAACCACCTGCGAAGTCTTCGTCGTCGACGGCGGTCCAGTCATCGGCCGCCTCCCTGCCACTGGCACAGGGGGCATCCACCGTCCCTTCGACAATGGCGTCGACGAGGGCCTCGTCGACGGGGTTCCTACAGGAGGCCTGGAGGCCTGAAGTCTTTGACCCGACCCCCCCGGAGCCTTTGCTTCAGGAACAAGCTATGTTGCTGTCCTCGGAGGACGAGAACGAGAGAGTTGCCGGCCCAGCAGACCTAGGGCTACGAGCGGCTGACAGGTTGTCGACGAGGGCATCCGTTACACCGGTATCTGCCCCTCTCCTCAATCCTCAATCGGTTCTGTCGTTGGATATTCTGTCCACGCTTCAGTCCTTGTTGCAGTCGTTGGACCAGCGACTACCCCAGGCAAGCCTGCCACAGTCACTCGTCGACGAGCCGGGCCCGTCCCGTCAACCGACGCACCCACGCACGCCAATCTCAACACTGGCACAGGAGGAAGGTGAGCTACCAGATTCGGAGTCTGACAGGGGAGCCATGTCGGATATCTCATTATCCCCCTCCAGGGATCCTACCTGGGAGTCAGAAGTGGAGTTGGAAAACCCCAGAAGCCCAGCTCACCCGTCCCCTCCGGACGACATTGCGTCATTCCATTCTATGATGGAGAAGGCATGCAAAGAATTTGGTCTGTCCCAAGAAGAACAGAAAAAGGATTGTTTTTTGTTCGACCACATGGGCAAGAGAAGGAGGTCGGTGTTCTCGATACCAATACTAGACCATGTATGGAAAGAGGGGTTGCAGACAATGAGACACCCATTCTCAGAACCAGCAGTGAAAGGACGCCTAGAAAAGAAGTTTAAGGCTTCAGAGTCGACCCCCAAGTGTTTATCCTCCCAACCAACACCGGACTCGGTGGTGTCGGCGGCAGCAGCGAGGAAGGCAAAGGCACAGCACAAGTGCACGACTCCTCCTGAGAAAGAGGCGAGACGCCAAGATGCCTTTGGCAAGAAAGTGCTCTCCGTGGGAGCGACCCCAGTAAAGGCCGCAAACCCTCTGGCAATTGTGGCCAGATACGATAGGGAGATGTGGCACAGACTAGCTCCGCTGCTTGACCATCTTCCAGAAGAACAGAGAAAGGCGGCGATGCTACTGGTCCGAGAGGGTGAGGAAGCCTCAAATCACGCAATAAACATTGCGGTGGATCTCGCTGAGTCAGGCTTCAAGCAAGTCAACAACGGGGTGGTATTGCGTCGACAGTCATGGCTTAAGTGCACCTACTTCAGGCCAGAAGTGCAATACAAGGTCTTAGATATGCCCTTTGAGGGAGACCTTCTTTTCGGTGAAAAGGTGGACGAGGCCCTAAAAGGGATGAAAGAAGATTCGGACACGGCACGTTCATTGGGTGCCCTCCAGAGTGGTAGAAGTTACAAGTCTTTTCGTCCCTTTAGAGGGGTTTCAGGTAATTCAAGATTCTCTTCTGGAGACAGATCCTTTGCCAGATCGGCTTACCCCTCCCAGGGATACCGACGTGACTCACAATCGGCTAACCGTCGACGAAACTTCCAGTCTTCCAGAAAACGACCATCATACCCGTCGTAGTCGAGAGACAAGCAGAATAAAGATCAGCAGTGACATACCACACTCCGTTCTGGGGGGAAGAGTTTCAGCATATGTCGACGAATGGGAAAGGATAACGACGGACCAATGGGTGCTAGACACCATAAGAAACGGAAACTCACTGCAATTCAAACACAACCCTCCGCAAATTCCACCTGCGTTCACCGCTCAGTCCCATATGAAGGTACTGCAACAAGAGGTTACACTCATGTTAGGGAAGGGCGTGATAGAATTAGTTCCAACATCGCAGAGAGGTCAAGGAGTCTACTCAAGATACTTCGTCGTAAAAAAGCCGAACGGCAAATGGCGTCCCATTCTAGACTTACGCGATCTCAACAAGTCCTTAAAGAGCCTGAAATTCAAAATGCTCACTCTGCAGGAGGTGATCCACGCAGTTCAAAAGGGAGATTTCCTGGCGTCCCTGGATTTACAGGACGCGTATTTCCATATTCCAATGTGTCGGAAACACAGGAAATTCCTACGCTTTGTAATAGGGCGAACTCACTACCAATTCACGGTTCTTCCTTTCGGGCTCAAGACCTCCCCCAGAACGTTCACAAAATGCCTGGCTCCAGTGGCTGCCTGGCTAAGGAAGCAAAGCCACCACGTATACCCATACCTCGACGACTGGCTGGTAAGGGGATCCTCCCCAGCGTCGACCAACACAAGTCTGCAAGCCACCATGCAGCTTCTACAACGGCTAGGATTCGCCATAAACTTCGAGAAATCCTCTCTGCGACCATCGAGAACGCTAGTATTCTTGGGGGCACAGTTCGAGACTCAGTTAGGGCTGGTGAAACCTTCCCTCGACAGGACCTCAAGACTCATTCAACAAGCGGCCCGACTACGGCGAAACACCAGGATCTCAGTGAGAAAGTATGTTTCGGTCCTAGGGGCCATGGCATCCTGCATCCATCTGGTGAGAAACTGTCAAATATTCATGAGGCCAGTCCAAGAATTCCTCGCGGACTGATGGACACAGGCTCAGGGATCGTGGTCGGACAGGATAACCGTCGACGACGACAAGCTGCGTCGGACCCTTCAGTGGTGGCAGAGTTCCCGCAATCTGATCAGTGGTGTGCCCCTACAGGAGCCGGAGTTTCAGAGCACCATAGTTACGGATGCGTCCCTAACCGGATGGGGAGCGCACATGGGTGCTCTCCAAACGCAAGGTCGCTGGTCTCCAACGGAGTCACTCCTACACATAAACGTACTGGAACTCAGAGCGGTACGATGGGCTTTGAAGGCGTTCCTACCACACATCAAGAGTTCACGAGTGCAAATACTGACCGACAATACAACAGCCATGTTTTATCTGAGGAAACAAGGAGGGACACGATCAAGGACTCTTTCCATAGAAGCCCAGAAAACATGGCATTGGGCAGCGAAGCACAGAATTTCCCTCGTGGCTCATCACCTTCCAGGAGTGAGGAACGGCCAAGCCGACTCCCTCAGCAGAAGCATGGCCCAGATACATGAGTGGGAAGTGGACACGGGTCACTTGAGGAAAGTGTTCGAGAAATGGGGCCAACCCCCTCTGGACGCCTTTGCGACCAAAGACAACAAGAAATGCGAGCAATTTGCAAGCAGATGGCCCCAAGAGGGGTCGGTGGGGGAGGCGTTCTCCTTCCCATGGACGGACATGTTCCTCTATGCTTTCCCCCCGTTTCCCCTCATACGGAAAACAATACAGTGGATACGCAGATACAATTGCCGGGTGATTCTAGTGACACCATACTGGCCGAGGCAACCGTGGTTCTCAGACCTCCTCCATCTGTCGCTGGAACATCCCATAGCGTTTCCGAAAGTCCCGTACCTTCTATCCCGGGACAGAGGCACGGTGTGGCATCAAGACCCGGACAGTCTCAACCTTACGTCCTGGCTCCTGACTTCTCGGAGTTCGGCGCCTTAGACATTTCAGAGGATTGCCAAAAAAATCTACAGGCGGCTAGAGCCCCTTCTACAAACAAATCCTACTCCTATAAGTGGCGGAGGTTCTGTGAATGGTGTAAGGGGCAACAGGGCCTACAACCGTTGTCGGTGACGCCGGAACAAGTTCTATCTTACCTGCTCCTCTTAGCGGAGAGGGGATTATCCTTCACATCGATAAAGGTGCACCTGGCGGCCATCTCGAGGTTCACAAGGAAAAGGCAGTCATCTCCTCTATTTAGCGACAGACTTGTAAAACACTTCATGAGGGGTTTATTTCGAGCTTTTCCCCCGGAAAAACGTTTCCCCCCGACTTGGAGTCTCAACACAGTGTTGGCAGGCTTAATGAAACCGCCTTTTGAGCCTATGGCCACGTCCGACATAAAATTCATTTCGTGGAAGTTGGCATTCTTGATTGCTATCACATCAGCTAGAACAATCTCGGAACTGCAAGCGCTGGTGGTAGACCCGCCATACCTAAGATTCTTTAAGGACAAAGTAGTCCTGGCAACTAATCCTATGTTCGTCCCAAAAGTTCCGACAGTGTATCACAAACACTCGTCCATTGTTCTCCCTACTTTCTTTGCCACACCATCATCGGCAGCAGAAAAAGCTCTTCATACCCTGGACTTTAAGAGGGCTCTGAAATTTTACTTACATCGTACACAGGAATTCAGGTCTACTAGACAACTGTTCGTCGCGTATGGTCCGTCGACGAGAGGAAAAGCAATCTCTAAACAAGGATTGGCTCGATGGGTCTCATCGACGATTGCGTTTTGTCACTCCAAGGCCGGAAGGCCACTGCAAGGACATCCTAGAGCCCATTCTACAAGATCGATGTCCTCCTCAACAGCTTTGTGGGCAGGAATTCCGTTGACGGACATATGCCAAGGTGCGGCATGGTCAGTGCCCCACACGTTTACCCGCCACTACTGCCTTGCTAGGCAGCATGCGGACGAGGTGCAGATGGGAAGAGCTGTCCTGCGCCATCTGTTTCAGTAAGGTAAGCTCCACGCTGTGGAGAATCTGTTGTCTACCTTTTTAATGACAGTTCATTTTATGTGGGTAAGGTTATATGAGGTAACTTATTCCTACTGTACATATGCATTGTGTAGTATGTTGAGGGTATATTACATTACATTCTCATCACCGTCTCAAGTCTTACTGCTATACAATCTATTCTAAGCATGTGAATCCATGAAAGATCCAATGCTGGAGAAGGGAATAGTTTCTTACCTGTAACTCAATTTCTCCAGCATTGGTATCTTTCATGGATTCACATGCGCCCACCAACCTCCCCGGAATGTAATGTATTTAATGGATAAAATTAACCCTTCCTACTTTGGAGGGGCCGAAATCTGAAGGGGAACCGCGGGGGCAGGCCTCTTATACGGGGACGGCCTACGGAGCATGCGTAGGCGGGTCCTAAAAGGACGTAGATAGGACACAAAAGTGTCAGAAGTTTTCCTATTGGAAAAGGCTATATATGTGTACCGAGGGGTCCCAGTCTGACGACGGGGAATATTCTAAGCATGTGAATCCATAAAAGATACCAATGCTGGAGAAATGGAGTTACAGGTAAGAAACTATTCCCTTCCCCTTTCCTACCCTGTAGGACATTTAGAAACTTTTACCTGACATGTCCCAACACATGGGTCAGGCAGAGTCACGGATTCGACAATAACCAGGCACACCTGACGGCCCTTTACCTTCCCCACAGGGATTTGATAAGAATTTTTTAGAAACGCATCCTCAGACCAACTGAATCTTATAGTGGCGCAGATGGTATCGAGAGATGAGCACAAGATACATTCAAAATTGGAGGAGAGGACAACTGGTAGGAGGGACAAAAGTAGAAATGGGACATCTCGAGGTCACATTATTTAAAAGGAAGGTTTTCAGAGCTCTATGAAACTTACAGACCGATTCTAAGGACTTTATTTCTCAGGGGATGCTATTCCAGAGCCGAGGACCATAGACAGCAAATCTCCTGTCACCCCTAGCCACACATCGTGAAAGGGGAATTTTCCACAACAATTGAACCCCTGAACGCAGTAGTCTGGACAGTTGATGTCGACT
This sequence comes from Ambystoma mexicanum, assembly GCF_040938575.1. Lineage (NCBI taxonomy): Eukaryota > Metazoa > Chordata > Amphibia > Caudata > Ambystomatidae > Ambystoma > Ambystoma mexicanum. Next base: position 82,336,168 of record NC_090939.1, on the reverse strand, counting down.
AAGTTTATTTACCAAATAAGCTGGGATAAGCCCCTAAAGGCTCTTATATATGAGCCAGGCGATCTTAAATGTAATCCTGTCTTCCACTGCCAACCAATGAAGAGAGCGCTGTGTACCAGAGACATGATCATATTTTTCAGGCCACAAGGTAATCTAACTGCTGCATTCTTGGCCCTTTACAATCTCTAGAGTTCTTTGGCAGGTTTTCTAGCAAGAAGACTATTACAATAGTCCAGATGTTAGTTTACCAGTGATCCCACCACCATGACATTGTCACTGCTCAGAACATATGGCAAGACTTGTCGTAGCAAACGCAAGGAGTAAAAAACTGCCTGAACCTTGCCACTAACCTGGCTTTCACTTCCAAGGTTATTCTGCCAAATACACCCAAGATTTTTTATTTTGGGGGCAAATTTAAGATCAGCCCCTAAACAGCGGAAATCCTGGGAGATATTTCCTGTCCTGAGAAGATGTTGTGGTCCAAACAAGGCAACCTCAGTCTTGGCTGGATTTAATTGCAGCTGGTTTGCTGATATCCATTGGCTAACCTCCTCTAAACAATGGTTAATCCTAAGAAATGTCTGTTCTGCATCCCCCATTTTGATGAAGACCTGGGTATCATCGGCGTATGAATGAAAATTGATCTGAGGTCTCCTCCGAATATTCATCAACGCCCGCAAGTGGAGATTGAAAAGTAAAGGCGAGAGGGAAGAGCCCTGAGGTACCCCACATCCATTGTAAGTGGGATCTGAAAGAAAGTCCTGCATTTCCACCTGCTGATAGCAATCATAAATGAAAGAGGCAAACCATTTCAAGGCACGATCATAAACATTGCCAATTTCCTTCAAGCAGCATAGAATGGTCGACAGTGTTGAAATCCGCGGAGAAATCCAACATTACAAGTAATGAAAGATCTCCATTATCTGCGGCCTCCAACAAGTCATCCTGCACTGCCAGGAGTGCTGTCTCTGTCTCAAATCTAGGTGTGAAGCCCGACTGCAGAGGGTCGTGCAAAAGCTCCTTTTCCATGAAGGTCTGCAATTAGTTAGCAACACCCTTCTCCAATAGTTTGCCTGGCCATGGAATACCAGCAATTGGGTGATAATTCTGCAAAATCGATGTATCTTTTTTAGACTTTTTCAGAAGTGGTGTAATAACAGTTTTTCTTTTGATCTAGAGGCACAGAATCTTGCTCTAGTGATTTATTAATAAAATGTGTCAAAAAAGGACCAATCTCCAGTGCCAGACCCTTAGCTGCGCTGGTTGATAGTGGAAATAAATCATTAGTAGGTTTTAACTGCGCAATCAGTCCCACCACTTCATCCTCTGACACTATTTTGAAATCAAAAGGCACTGAGCCCTCTGAAGTCATCAGATCTTCCAGGGAGTCCTGTTTCACCGGATCTAGGTTCTTATCAAAGGAGGCTAATAGAGATGTTTCTTTGAATCTTTTCTATCTTCTCCTTGAAGAATAAATTGAATATATTAGCCTGCCTCAATGATGGTTCCAAAGAGGAGGAGGTACATCTAGGATGACAAAGATTTGAAACATTTTGTTAAAGCTCTCTCTGGGGTGATTCTTTGCAGCATCAATGTTTGCATGGATATAAACTGATTTAGCTAGAAAAATTACCTGCTCATATACTTTTAGTGCCATTCTTGACCTGAGATGGCTATCCAGAGTATTAGCCTCTCCATTTTCGTTGTGCAATTCTACAGTGTCTCCGTAAAGGCAGTACATCCTGAGTGTACCATGGTTTAGCTTTTCTTATTTTAGGGATAAAAGGCGGAGCACGAAAGCACACTTCGAGCAAGGCAGACCGCACAATGGCTTAGCTATCCAAGAGCGGCAGTTCAAGAGGAGGAGAAAAGCTTCTAAAACCGAAAGGGTGACAAGGAGAGAAGCAACCTTACCCTTTCCGACCCAATCCTGCGAAGCTTCCGTGGAAGGAATCGTAAGACAGCGAACAATAGTCAGTGTGTGTTGCAGCAGATGTCAAAGGTACACAGGGCCCTCCTTTGCTGATAACCAAGTCAGGGAGAGACACTTGCCACCGTGGTACTGTCCTTGACTCAGAGACCAGAAAAGCCAAGCCGTTCATCACAGCCGGTGAGTCGAAGGGAGAGACGATAAGAAACCGAATTGTGTTGAAGAAAAGTAGCAAACGGCTAATTGAAGAAAAGTACAAAGAACTGTTAATACGAGAGGGAAAACTAGCTGCAGAAGAGTCCCGCACCATATGGGTGCTCACTTGAGAAACTCTGGATGATTACCCTATTGTTGAAACTACCGTTACCAGAAGGCCTTGGGAACGGGGTGAGAAAGGGGTCAAAATGGTCATACAAGAGGTCTAGCAAAATCCTCTGTACAGTTGAAAGTCATTAACCGGCAGAAGATCGTAAAGTTAGGGGAAGTGAATCCTGCATTGTAGGAAAGTAGAAGAAAATGTGTGATTGGCAAAAGTTGTCAAGACTGAACCCGATGGAGGGATGCCGATGGAAAGTGACGAAGACTAAAGTCCCGATGAACAGTGTGTTGACAAAGGTGAACACGACATTGGGATGTCCAGAGTGAACTTTTTAAAAAGACATTGAGATTTGTGAATGCCATAAGTGAAGTTGATTTGAGGAAAGCCATAGTGAACCCGACGGAGGGAGGTTTACATTTGAGAAGGGTCTGAGCCCGGAAGAGGGGGATCCAGTTGTGAAAAGGCATCATCCAACGTACCAGTAAGAAGGAGAGAAAGAGAGAGAGGAGTCGAAGATGACGCCAAGATTTCTTGCCTCACAGTCGGGTGAGGGTAGGGGGCACATTGAGGGCGGCCTCATTGTGGGAGGGAAGGAGGGAGCAGAGGTCCCAATGAGGATTTCTGTCTTACTGGCATTAAGGCAGAGATTGTTAGCAGTGCACCATGCCTGAATATCAGACAGGCAGTTAGGAATGAGAGAGGAAGCAGAGGAGGGAAGGTTGAAGGAGGGCTGCGTGTCATGCGCATAACACTGGCAGTTAGGAGAGTAGGAAGAGATCAAATGGGCTGGAGGGGCCAGGTAGATGTTGAAAAGCCAAGATGAGACGATAGAGCCCTGAGGGACAACACACATGGAGAGTGAGATAGGGGAAAGAAAAGGGCCCAGTTGAACTTGGGAAGGTTGGTCAGAGAGGAAGGAGGTCAACCAGATCAGAGCCAGGTCTGTGATGCCAAGGGTATCATAGAGCTGTTTTATAAGGGTGGCATGATTGACTGTATCAAAGGCAGTGAAAAGGTCAGGAAGGATGAGAACGGAAGGAGATCGAGATTAAAGAACAACTCTTCATGGGGGTTTAGGAGTGCAGTTTCCGTGCCTCTGGCAACTCTGAAGCCAGATTGGTGCTCGTCGGGACAACCAACAGATTCAGTGTGGTGGAAAAGATGGGCGATGGGTTGCTTCTCCAAGAGTTTGCCCAGGAAAGGGGTAATGGAGATAGGGTGGTAGTTGTACAGGAAGGGTCAGCAGAAGGCTTTTTGAGGAGAGGGTGCACAAGGGAGTGCTTGATGGAGTGAAGGGAAGGATCCAATGGCAAAGGAGTGATTGCAGAAATCCGCCAAGGCTGGAGCAAGGGAGACAATGTTGTCCTTGATAGTTCTAGAGGAGCAGGGAAGCACCTGTTTGAATGAGTCTTTCATAGAGCAGCCTTGTCGAGTAACTTCATCAGGTGATATGGGAGAGAAAGAGAGAAGGGGGGAGGAGGGTCAAGGGACACTTGAGAGTGGATGAGGGAGAAAGGAGTGGGGTAGAGGAGAGTGAGGATAGGCTGTCCTGAGTTTTAGTGATGAAGTGAGAGGCCAGTGCAATGCAGAGGGCATGGGAAGGCAGAGAAGAAATGGAGACTGCAATAGGATTGGCAAGTTCCTTGCAGATATTGAAAAGTTCAGCCATGTTGTTAGTGGCCCCAGAGATGCAGGCTTGGATACAGTCCCTCTTCTTCGTGCAGATGGAAAACCTAAATTGCCTTTGGAGCAAGCAGTGGGCCAATTTGTCAGAAGCCTCCCACTTTCGCTCAGCAGCTCTGCACATGTGTTTCAGAGATGCCAGGTCGGAGTCATACCAGGAGTTGCACTTGGAAGCAGGTTTCATGCGGATCCTCATGACAGGGGCAAGGATGTTGAGAGTGTTGGAGATGGAGAGTTAAAGGTTAGTAAGGGCTGCGTCAGAGTGAGAGTCAGAGGAAGTTGGGGGGAATGAAGGTGGCAGCTTTTAACTGCGAGCAACGTTCGTTTTTGCTCTCCTGGACTGACCTGCACTGCGAGCAGTGAAGGGGCTCTTGCAGGTGCTCGAGCGCTACAGTGAGGAGGCGGGGCTTGCGCTCGCCACGTGATCTATCAGGTGACTTGTTTCATCTTCAAAGCGCACTGCCATCCGCCCGAGCGGCGCGTATTGTGAAGAATTTAATGTGCTTTTAACTGCGAGCAACGTTCGTTTTTGCTCTCCTGGACTGACCTGCACTGCAAGCAGTGAAGGGGCTCTTGCAGGTGCTCGAGCGCTACAGTGAGGAGGCGGGGCTTGCGCTCGCCACGTGATCTATCAGGTGACTTGTTTCATCTTCAAAGCGCACTGCCATCCGCCCGAGCGGCGCGTATTGTGAAGAATTTAATGTGCTTTTAACTGCGAGCAACGTTCGTTTTTGCTCTCCTGGACTGACCTGCACTGCAAGCTGTGAAGGGGCTCTTACAGGTGCTCGAGCGCTATAGTGAGGAGGCGGGGCTTGCGCTCGCCACGTGATCTATCACGTGACTTGTTTCATCTTCAAAGCGCAGTGCCATCCGCTTGAGCGGCGCGTATTGTGAGGAATTTAATGTGCTTTTAACTGCGAGCAACGTTCGTTTTTGCTCTCCTGGACTGACCTGCACTGCGACCTGTGAAGGGGCTCTTGCAGGTGCTCAAGTGCTACTGTGAGGACGCGGGGCTTGTGCTCGCCACGTGATCTATCACGTGACTTGTTTCATCTTCAAAGCGCACTGCCATCTGCCCGAGCGGCGCGTATTGTGAGGAATTTAATGTGCTTTTAACTGCGAGCAACGTTCGTTTTTGCTCTCCTGGACTGAACTGCACTGCGAGCTGTGAAGGGGCTCTTGCAGGTGATCGAGCGCTACTGTGAGGAGGCGGGGCTTGCGCTCGCCATGTGATCTATCACGTGACTTGTTTCATCTTCAAAGCGCACTGCCATCTGCCCGAGCGGCGCGTATTCTGAGGAATTTAATGTGCTTTTAACTGCGAGCAACGTTCGTTTTTGCTCTCCTGGACTGAACTGCACTGCGAGCTGTGAAGGGGCTCTTGCAGGTGATCGAGCGCTACTGTGAGGAGGCGGGGCTTGCGCTCGCCATGTGATCTATCACGTGACTTGTTTCATCTTCAAAGCGCACTGCCATCCACCCTTGCGGCGTTAAGCCCGGAGGAGACAAGCCTACTGGCTGTTGTGCGGCTGTTCGGCGCTGGAGGTGTACCGACCCTCATAAGTACTGATAGTGTAGAGTCCTGCACTCTGCATTTAAGGTTCAGCACCTGCGTTTGTAAAAGACCGCACTTGAGACCTAACATACACACCAAGCATATCTGTACTTTCATATCTGTATCATCTCGGACTTTGCATCTACAAACAACGAGCAGTGGGAGACTGCGGGGTTAGGCCCTTTGATCCCAGTTGTTCAGTCAGTAGCACATAACATTGTGACACATCCAAGTAAGACCCGTGGAGTTTGGGGAGCCGCTGGCTCGCTTTGATTCTTAATCTCTTGATTCTGCCCTTGCATTTGTAAAATACTATTAGTGTGAACCCTTCTTTTTCTTTTTTTTCAAACAACGTGAGCACTCCTAAGCGTGTGTTTAGGAGCATGGCCTCATGCTTCAATTGTCCTTATCGTCTTACAACAGCTATGCCTGACAATATTAGGCATCGTATCATGTCTGAGTCTCAGTCCCTTCATGAAGATCTCCAAACAGATGTAGCGCCTAGTAACATGTGCTCCACACCAATTCAGCGAAGTGTTTGATCCAAAACTAAAGCGCTGAATAAAAAGAAAATCACAAACGTGAACAGTGCGGATATTCGTAAATACGGTTTTGGAACAATGGGATCTGATGGGCCAGTTGAAATGCCCATTCTAAATGCACCCGTAGCAACTCTGTGAAATGACATTGTAGCTAGTAATCCTGATGTAGGGTCAGGTTCATCTGGTTTGCTTGTTGTAACTCACGGTTTTCAAATTGGGGAAAATGACAAAATGTCAGTCTCTATGTCAGACAGCATGCTCTTGAGAAATGCTTTATCTGGAGCACCGCTTCCAGTGATTCCAGCAGCAACAAGAGATCCTAAAGAGGCAGTTATTGACCTGAACTCCACTAACTCTTGTTTCTCTGCCAATCTCCTGACATGTTTTAACGGTCTAATTGTAATACTTCAGTGTTAGATGTTTCATTTATTCTTCCGACTCCCTGTAGAACAAATGATGATCCACAGGTCCAGCCCAAAACTCCCAACACTCCGAAAACCTCTTTTTTAACACTTGAGGTCATGAATATCGCGCTAATGTCACTTGCTAAATTGTTTGAATCTATTGATGGCACTCTTAGAGGACTTACAGAAAATGTTGATTTACTTACATCTGAGCAAGTGAAACTAGCTATTGATGTTGCATGTTTGCGATGTGAGTCTAATGAAAAACTTAACAACATCTCTGAGCTGTAAAAGAAACTAGCACGGTCTGTGGATGAGAAACAGCACGTCAGTGCGCTTAAGAGATTGGTTTGTATAAATGTTCATACACAAACAGATAAGGATGATGAATGTCACATTGTGGAATTTATTCCAGATTCCCAAAAGGATCAAGAAAAATTAACAGAGGCACAATCTCATAAAATGAAAACATCTGTTCATTTTGTGGCTGGAATTATAACAGAAAAATGTGTAGAGATGAATACTAAATCGTTCCCTCTGTTGACCCTCATTTGATCCCTGTGGATAAAACATCAAGTCTGACGCAAACCCCGAAATCCACGTATCCTGTTTTTGACGTGAATGCTGCTAATCAAGCTGCAGATCTAAAACCAAAACCAAAAAAACAATCTGTCCAAATAGAAAAACCAAAGAATGTGAAATCTTCAAAGATGGTGGTCTCATCTTCAACAAAACAATTCATCAACAATTTGACACGTGCCAATAGTCGGACTCAGGTGGTCTCGAGCTCCATAGCAAAAAAATATGCTGCACTGACCAACCTGAGAAAGAACAAACATCTTGATGCATGTCAGTCACCAAGAGTGATCGTAGATCACCCTCCACTTGATGAATTGGTAAAACTTGCTGAAGATCAGTACCTTGCTAAATTACATACCCATAAAAATACCCCTGAACCTAGCATGACAAACCCTTCACATGTAACAGAAAACAACAACAGTGACTCTGATGTTGCAGTAGTATCAAGGCAAAATCTAAGACGAGAGATTGATCGTTACTTAGAGAGTCGAAGCCTTGAGCCTCCTAAATTTCCTATTGTTGCAAATGGCCCTGCTAAATGCACTTCTGCCATTGTACCTATTTCCTTGCCAATAACGACAGTCCTAGAATGTAAGAATGTCATTCCAAAACGAGCGTCCGTTGTTGAATCTGAGCCCCCAATTTCCCAAGGTGCGGATCAGAGAATGTTAAATAATGGTAGATTGATGCAAAATGATCTCGATGAAATTAAAAACTCAATTGCTAGCCTGTGGCTGTTAAATTCAAAGACAAATAATGTTGTGCCATTGGAAAAAGGTCCTAACAAGGACACAACAAACAAACAGGTTATGCAAAGGCATGCATCTGCACGTTCTGCCAATTTGCCCCTAAAACAATCGAAATTGATTACAAATAAGATAACACCTAAACCAGAGACCAGACATTCCTTGCTTCTGACTTGCCGTCAAGAACGTCAATATATAATGAACCATCAGAGTATTCTTGGTTTATTTTCTGAAACTGTGATGCTCAGGGATAACCTTAGTATAGCCCTTATTTGGACTCGCTCTTTGATCATACACAACATCATTTGGGCGGCGAGGGAGGTGTTATTCAATTTAGGCTTTGTGATCTGATTAAATTCAGACGTAAAACACCCCCTGAAATCTTGCCTCAAAACACCCAAAAAAACTCAACGTTATATACCAACTTATAACGTAGGGGAGAATGTGTATTTATTTTTTTTATTTATTTATTTATTTGTAAAGCGCTGAAAGCCCACGGGCATCAGAGCGCTAACAGGAAGACAGGACAACGAATAGTGATAAACAGGATACAAGTAAATTGACCGATTTCCTCAAAGAGATTTAGCCTGTTCCGCGGCGTTAATTGAAAAGTAATGTTTTCAATTTTTTACGGAATGAAATGTAGTTGGACTCGAGCTTCAGTGAGGTGGGAAGTTCGTTCCATTTTTTTATACTTGGAGTCGGAAAGGCTTTTCCAAGTCCATGCTGCTTTTTTATTGTGAATGTTTGCAGTTGAGTTGGCCTGTATTAGAGGATCTGAGCCGCCTAGTTGGGGCATACCAGTTGAAGTGTTTCTTAAGGTAAGCTGGCGCATTACCGTATAAGCAACAGTGAACCATCGTGAGAGATTTAAACGTGATTCTTTCTTTCATGGCCAACCAGTGGAGGGCCTTCCTTTCACCAGTGATGTGTTCCCTCCAAGTTCTTCCTGTGATGGTCCTGATGGCGTTATTTTGAATCACTTGACATTTCTTCACGCAATTGCTGTTTGCTCCTAGAAGTAGGGCATTACCATAATCCAATCTGGATAGTATTGTAGCCCTAGCGATGGTCGTGCTATTCTTTTGGTCTAATAAAGGTCTGATTTATTTTAGTAATATCTGGTGATATTGACAGTTTTTCTTTAGGTAAGCTGTGTGGGCTTCAGCACCTAATGAAGCTTGAAGGTATACTCCTAAGGTCTTCACTTTTTCAGAGATCGGTATTTGGGTGTTTTTAATGGAAAATGAGGAGTAGAGTGGACTCAATTTTCTTCTGGCCTGTGTGGAACCGAATATCATGAGCTCGGTTTTAGAGCAGTTTAGACACATCCAATTTGCTTTCATCCAGCATTCTATGATGTTATATAAAGATGAGAGCATGTCACTGTCCTTGTCGTAAACCCCACTAAGTTCTAAGACCAGCTGGGTATCATCAGCAAAGTTCGTAAAGAATATACCCATTTGGGAGAGCATGGTACAGAGGCAGTGCATGTAAAGGTTAAAAAGAAGTGGGGAGAAACTGGCCCCTTGTGGGACGCCACAGTCTACCGGTTTGGTATTAGATGTTTTATTTCCCCAGACAATCCTAGATTGCCTGTTTTGAAGGAATGAAGCTATCCATTTGGTTGCCCCTAATGAGCAATTTCCTGATTTTTTCAAGGGCTTCTCGGAGTTTTGTGTGGTCCAGCAAATCAAATGCTGCCGAGAGGTCCAACAATATCAGTAGGCCTGATTTGCCTTTATCTAATATCGACAGCATTTCTGTCTGAAGATCTAGCAGAGCAGATTCTGTACTATGGCTGGATCTAAATCCGGACTGCTGTGGATGTAGTAAATTATTTTCATCCACATATTTGTGTAGTTGTTCTGTAGCAACCTTATCCAAAATTTTCAACAGAAAATTGCAGTTGGTTATAGGTCTAAGGTTGGCTGGGTCTTGCTGGTTGAGGTCCGGTTTCTTTGGCAGGGGGGTGACCGTAACAGTTTTGATGATGTTGGGTACTGTTAAGTCCCTAAAAGAAGCGTTAACCATTCTTGTAAAGAAGGGGGCGAAAATAGCTATGTTGTCCAAAATAAATTTTGGGGATAATACATTTTCCAAACATGATGTGCATCTCATGCTGGAAAGTGTTTTTTTCATTTCATCAAGAGTGATGGACCTGAAATGAAATTTGGGGTTTTCTGATTTGGTCTTGTTCTCTAGAAGATTGGTGTCAAATGAGGAATTTGTAGTCTGGCAATTTATGATGTTTTCTCTAGCTTTGACAATTTTATTATGAAATGCGGTTTGGACTTTCTCGCAGTCCATGACAGTTGGTTGAAATGGTGGAGTAAGAATGGTAGGTTTGTCCAACGATTTTAGGATCTGGAAGAGCTTTCCAGTGGAGTTTGCCGCCGTACTAATGATGTTATTATAGTGATTTTTCTTCAAATCTATAATTTTGGATTTGTAAATGCGGTCTGCATTCTTCCAATTTGCTTTATTAGTTTCTGAGGGTTCTTTAAGCCATTTCCTCTCGAGATTCCTTTTGTCCTTCTTGAGTTCAATTGCTTCTGCATTAAACCATTTTTGGTGGATAGAGTTGGGTCGGACTTTCTTGTTTTTTAGGGGGGCGTGAAGGTCTAATAATTTTGTCATGCCTTGATTGTATGTTGTTATTAAGTATTCACAAGGGTCTTCATCCTTGGTGTTGTTCATGATTTCCAACATTTCTTCTGAGAGCATGCTACTCGTGATTTTTTTAAATTCCTGTCACAAACTGATTTGGGTAAGTTAGATGGTTTTTCCTTTTTAAAGTTCAGAGTCAGGGAAATTTCAATTTTGAAATGATCTGACCAGATGCATGGATAGGTGCCGAGCATGGTTACTTTAGAACTGTTTGTGACAATCCAGTCCAGCTGGTTCCCTGTAATAGCCGTAGGGCCTTTTTTAATGATGGTAAAATCAATATTTTGTAGGTCCTCTTCTAGGGTTAGGGCCTGTTGGTCATGTTGATTTCCTCTCCATCTGTTTATGTCGCCCATCAAAATGGTTTCTGTATTGATGGATTAGAGGTTATTTAAGATGCTCACAATTTCCTCATTAAATTCTGATGTTAAAGAGGGAGGTCTGTATAAGGCTATGATGTTTATACAGTTATTTCGAAGGGATTGTGTCCTCCGACGTATTCCTCATCTTAGATATCTCCTTCCAGCTCTGCTGGCCTCGGAAATTTTTTTCTCTAGAGGGTGCTGCGCGTCGACGTCCTCCGAGTCGATGTCCTTCGACAGCCGCCGTATCGACGTCGACGTCATCCTGCCTATAAAGGCCGCGCGCAGCGTCCGTTGCTCAGTTCCGTTTTTCCGCGCTTACTCAGTGCCTCGGAATACCGTTGCTCAGTTCTTAGTCAGATTAATCCTATTTACCTCGAGTTATTCGATCCGTACTCGATGGCTTCCTCGTCGGAACCGACAACTCCTCGATCCGGCTTCAAGAAATGTCGAGATTGTGGGAAAAAGATGTCGTTGATCGATCCTCACAGAATTTGTCTGTGGTGTTTGGGAGCTGAACACCATTGTTCGGAATGCGAGGACTGTATGTCCATGACAGCTAAGGCCCTGAAGGAGCGTAGGGGGAAGCTGGAGAAAGTTAAGACTTTTAAAGCTTCTTCTTCGTCGACGAAGTCGAGACATTCGTCTCCTCGTCACCATTCGCGCTCCAGGTCTCGGAGTGGGTCTCATCACTCCTCGAGATCGAAGCACTCGAAGAGGAGACGTCGAAGATCCCCTTCTCCGTCTTCCTCTTCCTCTGTTTCGCCAAAAAGAATCCCTTGCCCCACGAAACATAGTTCCCGGGCTGAATGGGAGGAATTCCGAAAGAATATGATGAGCGTCTTCGAGAAAGCGGCCTCGACCCCCTCGAAGACTGCTGAGAGCGATGCTCTGGTCGAAAGACCCGAAGGTCAAAAACGCTGCGAGTCGCAGTACCCGGCGAAAGAAACCTCTCGAGCGCGTCTCGAACCCTCGAGCAGGACTATGACCTCCAAACCTTCCTCGAAGGTTCCGTCGACGCCGTCGACGAAGGTCCCGTCGACGTCTTCGACGCCGTTGTCGAGGGGTCCTTCGACACACGGGTCTGTCGACTCGACGCCAGCCTCGACACCGGCGTCGACGCCAAGAAAAGTCACGGTTACCACACATCCAGTGACTATCCCCAGGCCCTCGACGTCGATGGCTTCGATATTGTCGAGTAGAATTCCAATTCTGTCGAGGTCCTCGAGGCCTCCACCTCTGTTTTCGACGCCACGCTCGAAGCCTTCGACGTCGGCGTCGACGACATCGACGTTTTCGAGGCCAATAATGACAAGTTCGGCACCCTCTGCCTTGGAAATGGGATTTACTCCCTTTATGAGTTCAGAACAATTGAGAACTATATCCTCAATTTTAGAAGAGGGTGATTTGTCTGAACAAGACACATTTGAGTTACAGGGACCTGTAACCCCAGTTAGAGAGGAATTTTCCTCTGAAGAGCGCAGATTAAAGGATCTTCATGATTCTTTACATGAGGCAAGTGGGTTAGACACTTCCCCTGAGGTGGAGTTTGCTAAGCCAGACCCGGGGGAGCATGCTGAAACCCCCTACAGAGCCTTAATGGCCAGGATTACAGAGTTCATGGGGTGGTCTGCACCTTCACAATCTTTCCAACAAGATGACCTCACGGATATTCTTGACAAAGGCCCACAAGAGGATCCTGTGGTGCCCTTTCATAAAGCTCTTCAGAGAAAGATCATGACAAACTGGGAAACCCCAGATGTAATACCAGCAGTAAATAAAAAACTGTCTACAAAGTACAGGGTATCTTCCACAGACCCAGAGTTTTTGTCTAAACACCCATCCCCAGAAAGTCTGGTGGTACAAGCAGCATCCTCTACCGATGTCAAGACGGCTTATCCTACAGTCCCACAGGACAGGGACGATAAAAATATGATGCTATGGCAAAGAAAGTCTTTTCAGCATGTAGCATGGTGTTAAAGTCTGTTAATGCTACTTGCACCCTTGCTAGGTTCAGCCATACACTTTGGGAGTGTGCTTCTACAGCGGCTGACTGCATCCCGGAGGAAGAAGAAAGGGATGCGTTCCTGAATATTATACAGGACGGTAAAGACGCTATGTGCGAATCCCTCCAGACGGGCATTGATTCGGCTGACAGTATCAGCAGAGCAATGGCGGCAAGTACATCAACCAGGAGATTCGCTTGGTTGAGAAAGTCGGGTTTTGCCCCAGATGTGCAAGCCAGGCTCTTGAACATGCCATTCGATGGCTCTTCTTTGTTCGGGAAAAAGGCGGATGACAGTTTAGAGAAACTGCAAACTTCAAAAGCAGCAGCAAAATCCCTAGGAGCTGCAATCCGTCAGACTCCTTTTCGTCCCACAGGAACCTCTGCGAGGGGCAAGTCCTTTCGCTTCTACTCCGCATTCGGAAGAGGTAGAGGACGACCGGCTCAAAGGGGTCAAAGAAGAACTACCCGAGGTGGACGGGGTAGATATTCAAAAGCCGCAGCAACAGCAGGTGCCTCTTTACCATCGGCATCTGCATCAGCCGCCCCAAAACCACTCTAAGGACTCCCCTCACAGGACACCTGTAGGAGGCAGGTTGACTCAACATCTGGCGGTATGGCAGGCTATCACGTCAGATGCTTGGGCATTGGAAACAGTTGCCCAAGGTTACTGCCTGCCTTTCCTACGTATACCTCAGAGTCATCCACCGGGGATCAGCTCTCAGAAAGCTCCAGATCCTCTCCTCTTGCAGGAAATTTTGGACCTGCTAGAGAAAAGTGCCATAGAACCGATACCTGTAGCGGAGAGGAACAAGGGCTGGTACTCCCCTTACTTTCTCATTCCGAAAAAAGATGGAGGACTGAGACCCATCTTGGACTTGCGAGAATTGAACAAATTCCTCAGAAAAGACAAATTCAAGATGGTCACTCTTTCTCAGATCCTCCAGGCCCTTCAGTTCCAGGACTGGTTGGTATCTCTGGACCTTCAGGACGCTTATTTCCATGTGCCTATCCATCTCAAACACAGGAAATACCTGAGGTTCGCAATTGGCAACTCTCACTATCAATTTCGAGTGCTGCCATTTGGGCTGACCTCCGCCCCGAGGGTCTTCACCAAGTTAATGTCGGTAGTGGCTGCAAGTCTAAGGAGGGAAGGGATTCACGTCTACCCCTACCTGGACGATTGGCTGATCAGGGCTGTTTCTCCGGAACAAGCTCAGATCCAGCTAAATCACGTGTGCCACTTCCTTCACAGACTGGGCTTCTCCCTCAATTTAAAGAAGTCACAAATGATACCATCGCAGAGACTCCAGTTTATAGGAGCGATCCTGGATACTTCCCTGGGAAAAGCCTCGCCACCAGAGGTGAGGGCTCAAGATATTCTACAGATGGTTACCAAGTTCCAGCATGCCCAACGTCTCCCAGCCTTCGACTTTTTGAGGTTGCTAGGCCTCATGGCTTCCTGCATTTTCCTTGTGCCAGAGGCTCGCCTGAGAATGAGATCCCTCCAGTGGGCACTGAGGACTCAGTGGTCACAATTCTCAGGGAGAATGACAGATCTTCTTCAGGTTCCCGGCAGGGTGGCTCGAGACCTTCAGTGGTGGGCCTGTCAGGAGAACATTCTGAAAGGAGAACAGTTTTGGCAACCCTGGCCGGATATAACAGTAGTCACGGATGCCTCACTCACGGGGTGGGGAGCCCACGCCAACGACTTGACCATCAGCGGTCGTTGGTCTCCATCGGAGTCCAGACTACACATCAACCTGTTAGAGCTGAGAGCCATCAGACTTGCGCTGAAGGCGTTCCTGCCAGCTGTACAAGGGAAGAACGTCCTGATAATGACGGACAACACGGTGGCCATGCATTGCCTCAACAAAAGAGGAGGCGTAGGATCACTACCCCTGTGCAGAGAAGCGATGCAGCTCTGGTTTTGGGCAATCCAAGAAGGAATCTCTCTATCGGCAGTTCACCTAGCCGGAGAGAAGAACTTGACAGCGGACGCTCTGAGCAGGCAGAACACAGTCTCCCACGAGTGGGAGCTAGCTCAGGAAGTCCTTCAAGAGATCTTCGCCCTTTGGGGAACCCCTCAGGTAGATCTGTTCGCCACCAGCCTAAACAGGAAATGCGACCTGTTCTGCTCAAGGGAATTTCCCCCGAGAGGAGCTCTGGGAGACGCGTTCATAGTGGACTGGGAGTTTCCGCTTCTGTACGCGTTCCCACCGGTCCCTGTCATTCCTCAAATGATCAGGAGGTTGAGAAGATTCCGGCGAACCATGATCCTAATTGCCCCGGATTGGGCCAGGAGAACGTGGTACCCGGACCTTCTAGACTTGTCCATCTGCCCTCCAATTCGACTTCCACTCAGAGAGAACCTACTCTCACAGAAGGGAGGTCAGGTTCTCCATCCAGACATCAAAACCCTCAACCTTCACGCTTGGCTTCTGAAAGGCTGAGGTACAAGGATTGGGACCTTCCTGATGATGTTATGGAGGTGTTGCTTTCGGCAAGGAGGCCAGCAACAAAGTCTTTATACCGCTGCCGTTGGAACAGATTTTGCAGCTGGTGTAGAGAACAGAATATCGACCCATTTTCATGTGGTACACCAATGGTTTTGTCCTTCCTACTGTATTTGGCAAATTCAGGCCTTCAAATTGGCACCATTAAGGGCTATCTCGCAGCGCTATCCATCTTTAAGCGTACTGCGGAAGAACCATCCTATTTCAAATTACCCTTGGTAATACAGTTTCTAAAGGGGTTAACCAATGTTTATCCCCCAAGACCATTCCAAGTTCCCCTATGGGATTTAAACTTAGTACTAACTTTCCTGATGGGTACACCTTTCGAACCTCTCCATTCTTGTTCGTTAAGATTCCTTACCCTTAAAACTGTTTTATTAATAGCACTTACATCTGCTAGAAGGGTGAGCGAATTACAAGCTCTTTCTTGTAAACCCCCTCATACAATCTTTCACAAAGACAAAGTTGTCCTGCAAGTGAAGCCTAATTTCCTCCCAAAGGTGGTTTCTGAATTCCATATCACTCAGAAGATTACCCTACCATCTTTCTATCCTCCTCCTCACCCGGGGAAAGAGGAAGAGAGGTTACACAGGCTAGACCCTAGGAGGGCTTTAAGTTTTTACATTAGTAGACTAGCCAGGATAAGACCGGCAGACCAGCTGTTTGTAGGTTACACAGGTCACAAGCTGGGGTTACCAATAACTAAGCAGACCATTTCCAGATGGATCATTCTAGCCATTCTGGAATGTTATAAACTGGCAGGGAAAGAGCCCCCTCAAAACCTTAGGGCTCATTCGACCAGAGGTATTGCAGCTTCATCGGCCCTCAAAAGAGGCGTGCCGGTTAAAGACATATGTGCGGCCGCTACATGGTCGTCTGTCCATACCTTTACACGTTTTTACAATCTGGATTCCTCCTCCAGTCAAGAGACTAGGTTTGGAAGGGCTGTACTGCATTCTATTCATCAATAGAAGACAGCGTGAAGTCAGTACTCCCTCCTCCAAATATAGAATACTGCTATGGGAGCCTATCTAAGATGAGGAATACGTCGGAGGACACAATCCCTTCGAAGAACAAGTTACTTCTTACCTTGTAACGTTCTTTCGACGGGATGTTCCTCCGACGTATTCCTCATCGACCCTCCCATCCATCCCCGCAGTTCTACTTCCCTTGTTGTTGCAGCTTACGCTCCTTCAGGGTGATTAGTTAGTCCAGAAAGTATTATTGTGGGCTACAAAACGGAACTGAGCAACGGACGCTGCGCGCGGCCTTTATAGGCAGGATGACGTTGACGTCGATACGACGGCTGTCGAAGGACATCGACTCGGAGGACGTCGACGCGCAGCGCCCTCTAGAGAAAATTTTTTACGAGGCCAGCAGAGCTGGAAGGAGATATCTAAGATGAGGAATACGTCGGAGGAACATCCCGTCGAAAGAACGTTACAAGGTAAGAAGTAACTTGTTCTTTGGGTGGGGGTCAGTTTGAGGTGAATGACTTCACATCCTGAGCACTGAATCGGGGTGGCAAAGAGCTTAATAGAGTTTTTTGCGATGATCGCCACTCCTCCGCCCTTTCCGGTTTCTCTGTTTTTAAGGTAGATGTTGTAGTCAGGTGGAATAGCAATATCAATAGTGGGTCCAACAGGTTCTTGTAACCATGTTTCCGTTAGACATAAAATGTCTAAATTCTCATCGATAATGTAATCGTGAATTTCTTGTGCATGTTTGGTCATTGACCTGGTGTTTAGTAATGCAATTTTAATATTGGCATTACTGGCCTCTAGCTCATGAATTGTTTCAGTGTGTTATGTCAGCTTTGGGTGGTATACTTCTGGTCTGTCTTACATTTTGTTCGAGGGGCTCAGGTCTGTATCTAAGAAATTCCTGGACCATGCCTTGCTGTTGTAGAATGACAGCTTGAGACAGGAGATCGTTGATATTGGGGTATGAACAGAAAGAATACGCCCATATCACAAGAGTATAACTAGAACCGGCAAAAGAACAAGTGTGTGTCTCGATAATTAGCTGGAATACGAGAGGACATAGTCACCTTATTAATAACCCTAAGAGTATTCTATGTGAGTATGACATCATTTTCCTGCAGGAAACTTGGTTATCTATGCCTCCCACTTGGAACAACTACAACACACAACTTGAACCAGCTTTACGAGCCACCAAAGGAAGGCCTATGTCTGGTTTACTTACTGCTACAAATACACTAGCTAATATACATCTTTCATCATTTCCCACGATTAACCCGTTCATTCAATGTTCTATCATCAACATTAACTCATTTAAAATTGCCTGTGTCAATGTTTACTGGAACCCTTTGGGTATTACAACTGCATTATTTTTCAAAAATCTAACGACTGTTTTGGAAAAAGTTATATTGGTACATGGTATTGTATACATTATTGTTGCTGGGGATTTGAATTTACACCTATTGCATGGGAACAAAGTGAAAAAACAAGAATGGGTGGGATTATGGAATAATTTAGCAAAAGCATGGAATTTGGTCATGCTAAATGGTACAAGTATGGCTGATTCTCCCCCTCTTGCGACTTGGTGTAACAAAAAACAGTCTGCCATCATTGATTATATTTTTGTATCTAGAAGTTTATTTGAATATACAAAGGATTTTGTAGTGAAAACTTCTGAGTATAGTGACCATCGGCCATTGACTTTCAAGCTTATGCTGAATCATGTCTTATCTCCATCAAGACAAACTTTTAAGGATGCAGTTAATATTAACAATTCTTTAAATCGGCTAAAATGGTCCAAACAATCACTAACTCATTATAGTGATCATTTAAAAATGTTTGAGAAGGAGGACTCTGACCTTGTCAACATAAATAATCTGGCACCTTATCATCTAATGCAATTGTATGCCACTAAGCAGAGGCCTCATGGGAAACCAAGCCAAGTATCCGATAATGCAATTTGTCTTAGAAAAGTATTGTTTAGAAAACAAAAGAGACATACCCAATATTTTCCATTGGCAATGAAAGATTTAGCCTTGAGAAGCATTAAAACTGCTTATAAAAATTGGATGCGGGAATACAAGCTCACTAAATATCAAAAGGATGGTGAGTCCATGACACATCATATACAAAGTAAGAACACATCTCAAATTTGGCAGCTACTCAATTCAACCTCTGCAGCGCCGCAACTCACCTAATAAATGGAGTAACGGAAAATGATTGGGTACTACACTTTTCAAATTTATATGCGGCCCCTGGGACCCTGGACATGCTTAACACTGTTTTCAACCTTGAGTTTGATGAAGACGATATTTGATACTTCATCAACAAATCTAGCATGTCCCGTGCTCCAGGCCCAGATGGATTATCTAATGCGGTTCTAAAAAAGAATGTTGATTTGTGGGTTCCCATTCTATATACTTTGTTTAGGCTAATCATTCGATATCAAAAATTACCAACATCGTGGACACACTCTATCATTGTCCCCATCCACAAAAAAGGAGATAGACAAAATCCCATGAGTTATCGTCCAATTGCTCTCTTGGACGTTCCCGGAAAAATCTTTTGCAGACTAGTCTTGCGTGACTTGAACTCATGGTCACTCTCAAACCAGCGGAGAGACCCATTCCAAACTGGTTTTGTCTCTGGGCTAGGGACATAGATAAATCTCACCCTTTTGAATGCCTTAAAATTATCATACGCCATGCGGAAGCAACCTTTATATGTTGCCTTTGTTGACTTCTGCATGGCCTTCGACTCAATTGACAGAGATTTACTTATCGGAAAATTGTTGAGATTTGAATGTCCTAAATCTTTGGTAAAAATTGTGAGCCTCCTACACTCAAATACCACTGTACAAATTAAGTTGAACATCGAAGGCCTTCTAACTAAGAAAATTAGAACAGCTAGAGGTTTAAAACAAGGTTGCATATTGGCTTCAACACTGTTTAACTTGTTTTTACTGGACATAGCTGACGCATTTGCCACAGCTCAATCTGATTCCCCAAAGCTAGGAAAACAATGTATAGCATGGCTCCTCCAAGCGGATGATCTTGTCTTGATCTCCCAAACTCCAACTGGGTTACAAATTTTGCTTGACGTACTTGATCAGTATGTTTCGGAAAACAAGCTAACTGTAAATCAAAATAAAACACAAATTGTTATCTTGGGCAGAGCTAAAACAACTTCCCAAAATAGATTTCAATGGACAATATGCAGCCACATACTACAAGTGGTTTTAGACTATAAATATCTGGGGATGAACTTTAACAATGTAACATCTGAAAAATCCCTTGAAGTAGCAATACGAACCAAACTATTGATGTTGATATCGCAGGCTAAAATTGTTCAAGCCAAATTTGGCAAATTTACGTGTGTTCCCATAATGCCATTCTACCAGCAAAAGGTGGTACCAGTTATCACATATGGGTTGGAATCTGTGTTACCTAAATCTGAGTTATTTTGGAATCAACTTGAAGTGAAATTCTGGAAAGCGGTTTTAATCTGCCTAAAAGTACACCCAATATGTTATTAAGATATGAACTTGGTCTTCTATCAATCCAAGTACAAGTGACAAAATGTGCACACTATTCAGAAAATGTATTATGAGTATCTCAAAAAGAGACAGGTTAGCTATTTTATCTGAGTATCTGTTAACTTCTAATCATTCATTCCCTCTGAAATGGAGAACACACGTCATAAATGCTCTTGCAGATGCAGATGCAGACATCTCAATTGAGTTGTTGGTAACAAATCCGAATCGTGCAAAGGTCAAAACCTACCAACTAGATTGGCTAATGACTCAAGAAAAAGGTATGGGGCTTAAAGACTTCAACAGGGAACTTTTTCGACATAAGCAATTACGTACAATGGCTGATTATCTTGCCAAATGTCCATCCCCAAGTTTAAGAACCTAAGTGTTAAGATTACGTCTGAATTTGTGGCCAGTAAATGAAATCTTGGTTAGATGAGGCATTGTAAAAAAAAGAACTAAGCTATTGTCGATTTTGCAAGGATACATCTGTCACAGAAACCTTGCGTCATATTATTTTGAATTGTAAAGCTTTTGTGTCTCAACGTACCACGCTTGTCAAATGTATGACCCCAAAATACATTGATCGCTCTGACGCTGAAATTTGGGCTGACATTTTTTGATCTGCCAAAATATCTGGTAGAATTGCAACGATTCGCATTTTGGATGCTGCCTTTCCTTATGAGCAGAAAAGTTTTAAGTCCTACAAATCTGAAACAAAGTAGTGAATCTAGCTAGCATTTGGCAATTAAAATGTGAGTGTTAAGCATAAAATCAGCATGAAATTAATCGCTAAATGGTATCACATGTTTACAAACTTGTTCTCTTCTCTTCTTTTAAGGAAGTATCTACAGTAACATGATGCAGAATGTAGATAAAAGTTTACATATATTGACCTTTTTTACTGTGACTGCAACTGAGAAAAGTATGCTTCACAAGTGATTTTTAAGAAAACGATGTATCATATTGTCAATAATTGAAATTCTTGTTTCGTTTTGTACTTACTAAAATATTTGTAAAGTTGAACTGTCAACTAAATCAAATAATAAAAATAAAAAAAATTAAAAATATGAAGGTGGCAGCAAAAGCAGCAACTGACACTCGCTTCATAGGTCGAATGATGCAGAAGGAGACTGGCAGTGCAGGCGGGAGCTTAGCCGGGGGACCCAGGAGGTCCAAGTCAGAGGACAGGAGAGTATGATCAGACCGGAAGAGAGGTGTAGTGAGAGGGTTGGAGATTGGGATGTCAGCAGAGAGGAGAGCATCCAAGGTGTGTCTGGCTGAGTGCATCGGACCCGAGGGAAGAATGGAGAGGGAAAGAAGTTTGCCAAAGATTCCAGAGGTCGCATGAGGGGATTCAAGGAGAATATTAAAGTCTCTGAGGAGGAGAAGCTTGGAGGTGGAGGCCAGGAGAGAAGAGGTGAAGTCAGACCACTCTGAGAGGAAGTGGGAGACCAGGCCAGGTGGCCTGTAGATGGTGGCAAGGGTCAGCGAGAGGATAGGAGAGACACCAAGCCTGCAGATGAGACATTGAAGGAGGAGTAGGACGGAGTGGGTATGATGGTAGCAGGGACCCACTCAGGGAAGATCAGGGCTACTCCGCCCCTGGAACGGTTAGGCCTGGGCCTGGAGAGGATCTTGTAGCCCTCTAGGAGAGTGTCAAAACTCCTGAAAGAGCTGGCCATGAACCACGTCTCGGTGAGAGCAGATATGTCGAGATCCTCAAGGAGGTGGCAGATGTCAGAGGAGTGGTTGTATTACAATCTGATCCGGAAAATCAACTACATAACCCAAAAAGCGGGTGAATGTATAAACAAGTTTCCACCAACCTGGTCAGAACGTCGGAACCGGGACAGCAACGGCGGAAATGAAGAGCCTCCCTGAGAATCCTGAGCCCTCTACCCCTTCAGGAGGAAAGAAAACCTCAACAGGGAGAGGCAGGACCTCCAGGGAAACCCCCAAAGGAGGAAAAAACCCTGGACGCGTTGTCGGAGATCCTTGCAGAAAGATGGCTATCCAAGGCACAGAACTCCTGGCTCGATGGCGGTATCACAGGTTCTATCGGGAGAAAATAACAGGTAAATATAGGAGGAAACCGGAATAGAAGAACAGAATAATTACAGGTGAGTATGTTCTTACGGATGTTGTTGGTAGATTCTAGCGGTTGATGAGAGGTGGAGGTCTCTCGGAGAGAAAGGGAGGTAATGACTGGAGTTCTAGTTCCTTCAGAAACTTCTGTAGTAATGAGAGGAAAGATTACTAAACAGGAGCGGGAAAGAACGGGTATTTAACTAACCAGGAACGGAGAAGAAACGGAGGACCGGGGAAGGAACTAACCGAGTCAGGAAGACTTGGGATTCCGTTGTTTTCACTCTGTAATGAAGGCTTGGGATAGGATCGCGAACGGGTTCCCGGAAATGCAGGCTGAAAGGTAGTATTAGCTGGAAGGGAGCGCTGTAGGGGAACAGGAGCGTCATGTAAGACAGTAGCGACGCGAGAGGGCGAAAGCCTTCGGTTCTGAAATAGTGTCACATGACTTGTCGTAAGAGTCAGCTGGTTGCGTGGAAGAATCATGTGACCTATTCTTGACGTGCGCTGGCAACGCGGAACAACAGTACCGCTGAGACTGTTAGCATTGACAGGAATAGACAGCGCTGCCGTACAACAAAGCGCGGAACTGCACAGTCTCCACTTATGCAAATGTAAAAAGCAGCGATGACGGAAAGGTGTAACAGTATGCCCTCTCCTCCTGGGGGGTGATCCAGGCTTCCCGGGGTGTAGACGGAAAAAACTTCGAACCAAAAGAGGAGAGTGAACCCCAGAAGCAGGTTCCCATGTTCTTTCAGCCGGAGAATACCCCTTCCAATCAATGTGAAATTGTAGCTTACCCCTGTGGTAGCGGGAATCACAGATACCGGCCACCTCATATTCTGTCCCGGTATCAGTGATTACCGGAGGTGGAATGGTCTTAGTAGAGCGTCGGAAACGATCGGCTACAGTAGGTTTCACTTGAGATAGATGAAAAACAGGATGAATGCGGGACCAGGTAGCTGGGAGAGCCAGTCGAACAGCTGCCGAGCCCACTTTGGATAACAACTTGAAAGGACCATAAAACTTAGGAGATAACTTAGAAGGGACTAAGTGTCTTGGAAGAAACCGAGAGGCCAACCAAACCTTGTCTCCTACTTGTAGTTCTGGAAATTTGCGTCGATGTTGGTCTGCATATCGCTTGGCTCGATCCTGGGCTTCTTGAAGAGCCAAACGAGCCTTCCTTTGGCCAGACTGGATGTTGTCTATCAGACAGTCTACCCCTGGTAGTTTAGAGGAGGAAGGAGTAGTAGTAGGAACAAAAGAGGGGTGAAATCCGTATGAACAGAAGAAGGGGCTAGTCTTAAGAGCTGTGTGTTTGGCATTATTGTAAGCAAACTCTGCCATTGATAATAGCTCAGCCCAATTATCTTGAGCTGCGGAGACGTAACAACGTAGGTATCCCTCCAACGTTTGATTAAGACGTTCCGTCTGCCCATTGGTCTGGGGATGATATCCCGAACTGAGTGCCCTCTTAATGCCTAAAAAGTGACAGACTCCCTTCCAATATTGTGAAGTATATTGGGGCCCTCTGTCAGAGACTATGACTTCAGGTAGTCCGTGTCTGGAAAACACTTCAGAAATGAATATCCTTGACATTTGGGCTGCCCCTGGCAATTTGCCCAAGGGAATGAAGTGTGCCATCTTGGTCAAGTAGTCTATGGTGACCATTATGGTTGTATAACCTGAGGAAGGCGGAAGATCCACTATAAAGTCGGTGGAGATGATTTGCCAAGGTTTCTCTGGTATAGGCATGCGGGTAAGTAAACCAAAAGGAGGAGTTCGTGAAGATTTAGACTGAATACATGTTGCACAAGAGTTTACATAATCATGAACATCGACCTGAAGAGTTGGCCACCAGAAATATCGTTTTATCAAATCCAGAGTAGTCTGTATTCCCCGGTGCCCTGCCGCTCTAGAGTCATGACACATCCGAAGGACCTCAGATTGAAGAACGCTGGAAGGAATTAGAACTTGTTCTGCATTGAAATATAATCCTCAGTCTCTTGTAAGATGGTGAGTAGAAAGAAGATTTTCACATCTGGTTTGATTCTTAATTGTATCCTGCTTTAGTAAATGGAGAAAGTCGGAAATGACTGCCACAAATCTTGCTTGAGGAAACAACTTCTCTGAACAGAATTGAGAAACATGTGGTTTCTTTCGGGATAAGGCATCGGCTCTTAGGTTCTGGCTTCCTGGGAGAAAGGTGAATTCGATCCGATAAGGCAAAAAAAAATACGCCCACCGTGCTTGTCTACTATTTGTGGTTTGAGCCTGTTGTAGTACTTTCAAGTTCTGATGATCCGTTCGGACCACTATGGCATGGGGAGAGCCTAGTAGAAGATGTCTCCATTCTTCGAAGGCCTTCTTAATGGCCAATAACTCTTTTTCAAGTACCGAGTAGTGGAGTTCCGAGGAGTTAAACGTTTTTGACAAATAGGCCACCGGTCTCTCCTCCCCTGAATCTGTTGTTTGTAGAAGGACGGCTCCTAGAGCATGGTGAGAAGCGTCCGTCTCAATGATGAACTGACGAGATTGATCCGGATTAAGTAAAACCCTGGCAGAGATGAATAAACCCTTTAAAGTCTCAAAGGCTTGTTGGGCTGAAGGGTTCCAAGAGAAGGCGATCCCCTTCTTGAGTAGACGAGTAATAGGTAGGATAGTCTCAGAGTAACAGGGAATGAATTTCCGATAGAAATTTGCGAATCCGAGGAATCGCTGAACCTCCTTTACTGTGGAAGGTGCTGGCCAATCCAGCACAGCAGAAACTTTTCTTGGATCCATGAAGATCCCGTTTGCTGACAGGACAAATCCTAGGTAGGTTATCTGAGTTTGATGGAACTCACACTTCTCCGCCTTACAGTACAAATGATTCGTCTGTAAGCGACTCAGGACTAGGTTGACGTGTTGGATGTGGTCTTCAAGCGTAGGTGAGAATATCAAAATGTCATCGAGGTAGATGACGACACAGTGGAGAAGCAAATCGGCGAAAAGGTGATCCATAAACCGCTGAAACACAGCAGGCGCATTAACTAGACCAAAGGGCATGACTTGGTATTGGAAGTGTCCGAAAGGTGTTCGAAAGGCCGTCTTCCATTCGTCATTAGGAGCGATTCGAATGAGGTGATAGGCCCCCCTAAGGTCCAATTTAGAGTAAAGTGCCGCTCCACGGACGGCTTCGAGAATGTCTTTAATCAATGGCATTGGATACTTGTCAGGAATAGTGATCTTATTAAGTCCTCTGTAATCGATGCACGGTCTCAATTCTTCTGTATCTTTCTTTGGAATAAAAAATAAGGAAGCTCCAGCAGGAGATTTAGATTCGGTAATGAGACCGTTCTGGAGATTAGCATGTAGGTATTCTCGAAGGGCACTCTTCTCACGTTGGGACAACACGTACATGCGTCCAAACGGAACCGGTTGATCTGGAAGCAGGTCTATATGACAATCATCTCTTCGATGAGGTGGGAGTGTTGGAAACCGGGGAGTAGAGAAAACCCTGAGAAAGTGCTGGTGACATTCGGGAATCAGCCCCAAGTGACCGATGGAAGGCAACTCGGTGGCAGGAGGAGGCTCAGATGGAATATAGATGCCTACTGAATTGTGTGAAAGACAATGAGCGACACAGTACTCCGAACCCAGAAAAAGTGTTCCTGCCTTCCAGTTTATGTAGGGGTTGTGTAACCGCAGCCAAGGCAGACCAAGAATTATGGGGAAGTGAGCCGCTCTGATTAAATCAAACACCAATGTCTCTTTATGAGAGGCGATCAAACAAGTTAGCTGCTTGGTTTGTTCTCGTATAGGTCCCGAGCTTAAGGGACTTCCATCTACTCCTAGGATGGGTGTAGTAAAGGACTTAGGAGTTCTGTCTATCCCATTCTTGGCTGCCCATTTATCGTCAATGAAGTTTCCAGCGGCTCCGCAGTCGAGCAGAGCCGGTATACCCATCAAATTCCGGTCAGGCAACAAGATGGTTAATGAAAGTACAATCATGGAAGGGTTATGAGCCAACGGTCCAAGAGTGGACTCATCTTCGGTCGGGGAACCCTGAAGCTGGACTCCTACCGTGGTTCCCTTTACGGTAGGGGCTTGGCGTTTCCCGACGGCAAAGGTCTGGATCTGCGAGGAGGAACGACTGGACAATCTCGCAACAAATGGGAAGAAGACCCACAATACATACACAAATTTAAGGCTTTCCTTCGTTCTCTCTCTATTGCTGAAATAGGACCCCTAACTGATCCTATCTGCATGGGTTCCTCAGAAGGAATGGTCTTATGTGGAAGGGTCATGAGATCTGGGTTAAGACGAGGGCCTTTCCCCTTCTTTCTTTCTAATGAACGCTCTTGGAGACGGTAGTCTATTTGCATAGTCAAGGATATCATCTCAGCCAGGTTTGCAGGCCGTGGAATCTTGGACACCTCATCCTTCAAATCCTCAGCAAGTCCTCGTCGAAAGAGGGTGAGTAGTCCGTCATCAGGCCAACCGGTTTCGGAAGATAACTGTTTGAATTGGGTAATGTAAGACATAAGGTCCTTATTACCTTGCCTCAGATCTAAAAGCCTTTCCTGCGTGGCTACTGAAATCTCTTGCCGACCAAACATGGACCTGAGACTGTTGGAGAACGCTGGGTAGGAATCCAATATAGCGTTTCCGGAAGTGACTAACGGAGTAGCCCAAGCAAGAGCGGGGCCCGTTAGGTGTGAAATAAGAAAGCCCACTTTGTCCTTATCAGTGGGGAAGAATCGAGATTTAAACGTAAACTGGATGGTGCAACTGTCAAGGAATTCTTTTAACCTATGAGGGTCACCATCATATTTGCCCGTTGAGAGGGTAACGGGAGGGGTTTCAGAAAAGGCCCGAGCAAACTGTTGCTTCAACTGTGCATTGTCCTGTTTAAGACTCTGCATTTCATGAGACATGGACTGCATAGCAGCCATCAATTGCTGCATTTGCTGTTCCATCCCAGCACTACCGCTCCGACCAGGTTAATGAACTTTTGGGCGTCGCTAACTATTACAATCTGATCCGGAAAATCAACTACATAACCCAAAAAGCGGGTGAATGTATAAACAAGTTTCCACCAACCTGGTCAGAACGTCGGAACCGGGACAGCAACGGCGGAAATGAAGAGCCTCCCTGAGAATCCTGAGCCCTCTACCCCTTCAGGAGGAAAGAAAACCTCAACAGGGAGAGGCAGGACCCCCAGGGAAACCCCCAAAGGAGGAAAAAACCCTGGACGCGTTGTCGGAGATCCTTGCAGAAAGATGGCTATCCAAGGCACAGAACTCCTGGCTCGATGGCGGTATCACAGGTTCTATCGGGAGAAAATAACAGGTAAATATAGGAGGAAACCGGAATAGAAGAACAGAATAATTACAGGTGAGTATGTTCTTACGGATGTTGTTGGTAGATTCTAGCGGTTGATGAGAGGTGGAGGTCTCTCGGAGAGAAAGGGAGGTAATGACTGGAGTTCTAGTTCCTTCAGAAACTTCTGTAGTAATGAGAGGAAAGATTACTAAACAGGAGCAGGAAAGAACGGGTATTTAACTAACCAGGAACGGAGAAGAAACGGAGGACCGGGGAAGGAACTAACCGAGTCAGGAAGACTTGGGATTCCGTTGTTTTCACTCTGTAATGAAGGCTTGGGATAGGATCGCGAACGGGTTCCCGGAAATGCAGGCTGAAAGGTAGTATTAGCTGGAAGGGAGCGCTGTAGGGGAACAGGAGCGTCATGTAAGACAGTAGCGACGCGAGAGGGCGAAAGCCTTCGGTTCTGAAATAGTGTCACATGACTTGTCGTAAGAGTCAGCTGGTTGCGTGGAAGAATCATGTGACCTATTCTTGACGTGCGCTGGCAACGCGGAACAACAGTACCGCTGAGACTGTTAGCATTGACAGGAATAGACAGCGCTGCCGTACAACAAAGCGCGGAACTGCACAGTCTCCACTTATGCAAATGTAAAAAGCAGCGATGACGGAAAGGTGTAACAGGTTGACGGTAGAGCAAGAGTTGAGGGTAGCTAGATGGTGCTGGTTGCCACTTTTGAAGGTCTTCCAAGGAGGGGTATAGGAAAGTGGTACACCCATCGGTGGTAGCAGAGGGGCCCTGTGGGGAGGCTGAAGGAGGAGTGGCAGGAGCAGGGAGGAAGTTGATGAGAGACGGAAATCGCCTATCAAGAAGGAGAAGGTTGGTCTGAAAGCCCTGGGTCATGACAGTACCATTGGCCCTAGAGGAAAGGAAGTATGCCAGGAGTACTTCCCAATGGGTGCCACCATTAATGGGAGAGGAGGAGAAAGGGAAGGGCACTGATAACATTTGGGGAATCTAAAGGTCAGGAGAGGGAACGACAGAGCATGTTGGTGACAGTCTGCCTGTAAGAAGCATTAACATAGGTGTCAGCGATGTGCAGGCCCGGATTGGAGACCAGGAGATCCTTCCTTCATTTTTTCCTTTCAGAGTTAGAAAGAGATATAGAATAGGTGGTAGAGTAGCAGTTAAAGAAGATAGGGGAGATTGAAATCACTATGGAGAGAGGGTCTGAGAGAAAGAGTGGGGAGGTAGAAACTGCAATGCATGAGACCGAACTGCAACACAGAGCAGAGAAGAATCTTGAATCAAGTTACCAGGATAAGGGAAACTCTGAGGTTTCAGCAACAACAGAAAAAGCATTGTACCTAGAGGCGAGTGTTCTGGATAGAGGGAAGAGATCCTTGAAGAGGGATAGTGGGAAAAAGCCTAATATTCAGACACAAAAACAAATGCAAAGCCACTCAGATTTGACTATCCTAGATATAGGGAGAAAATCCCCAAATGGCTAGCTACTACAAATCACCTAATGCCAGATATGAATAACATACAACTGCGAACGTGCAGCAGACTGCAAACTTAGCTAATAGGAGTAATAAGAGACGAGGGACAGTTAAAAAGGGAGCAGTAATGGCTGTTCCCCCTGCCCGCACCTTTCATACCTAGTCAGTCGCTGCTGGTTGATGGCCGCGCTGGATGCTCACAAGGCGAACACAGGCAAACAGAGTCTGGAGCTGCTACTGCAGGAGCTGCTCTTTGCCTCAAGCCCTTAGCTGAGGGGGCTGCACAGCAGTGGGGCTGCCCTAGAGACTTGACTAAAGGCGCTGGGAGGTGGGCAAAAGCAGGGGGAAGCAGGAAGAAAGGCAGCATTGCAGCAACTCGGACAATAAAGTAAAATATCGCCAAACGTATTGTAAAAGGAGCAGATGCTCGGAATGAGCGATGCTTACCTCCATGGAATCAGGCAGCTTCAACTCTTGTTGTATTGTATCCTCCCTCCCCTTGGGTGTTGCGTAGGAGTATTGGTTGCACCTGGGGTGTGTGGGCCTTGCTGTTTTGTAATTGGGTAGTGTGCTTAGAGTCATGTAGGCTGAAAGGGGGTTAGCCTTATCGTATTTTAAGCCCTGCCAACATTTGGGATTTTAGTACTGCTCTGAGTATGTCTGAGCACTCCTATACTCATCAAGGAAGTTCTGTTTCCAATGGCTGCATTACCCTGAGCCCTTCTGCTTGCCCAGTGTGTGAATAACCCTCTGTTAAGACTGTAAATCTGTCCAGTACATTTATACATTCTTTGTTGTGAGAGTATTGCGACATTGTAATTCTTGTGATGTTCACCGCAGCCAGAGAATGGGCTATGTTTATTTTCCATTCCTTGGTTATTACACAAGCCAGTTTAACTTAGTTCATGTCTAATCATGCATCTGCAAGGCCTCTCTGCTCTATGTGAGTATGACTCATAATAGGAAATGTTTCCCTTGTCTTTGGTGCCCTAGGAAGCCATTATTTTCTAGCTCGATAAAGGAGCCGAAACAACAGTGCAGAGGTATGGTTCCCAAATAATAAAGAACAAAAATCTCTCTTGGGGGAACTGGAAAAAATATGCTGAACAAAGGAAGTTCCAAAAAGTAAAAAATGGTATTAATAATTCTCC
The DNA here is from genome assembly GCF_040938575.1 of Ambystoma mexicanum. Classification (NCBI taxonomy): domain Eukaryota; kingdom Metazoa; phylum Chordata; class Amphibia; order Caudata; family Ambystomatidae; genus Ambystoma; species Ambystoma mexicanum. The sequence continues at coordinate 82,306,296 of NC_090939.1, read as the reverse complement.
TGCATAAACCATCTCAGTGGAAATCCTTACTTCCAGTGCTTCTGATTTTATTAAAGGATGAATCATCACGATTGCCCTTAGCAATGTATATAGCAGCCCCAGACCATGTGTTTGTTGACACTACTTAGACTGCAGAATGCAATCCTTAAAACTGCCAATAAGTAGCCAAAGTGTTAAAATGTCAGAATAAACTACAGCGACTTTTAGAGGCAGTCAATTACTGACTAAATGTTGAGATATCAGGTAGAGTAGTCAATGTTTTTCCTAGCTCTGTAGTAACTTTGAAATGTTGTAAGCTTGCTTCATTAAAGGGGAAAGCTCCATTTCCAATAGTGAGTGTGTGGGTCAGCTTAGAGAGCTCAGATGGCTCTCTAAGGGGACTGACCTGATGGAAAGGGGCATGTTCAAGGGTCCCAGACACAACCTTTTCTCTGTGTTGGCCATGGATGTTTATGGAGGGATGTGGGTATAAGTGCTCATGTGACTGCTTCCTCTCTTAGTGCAGTAGTCTGGGGATCCCCTGTATAACTCATCTGCGACCAGTGTTAGGCAGAATCCTGTGCAGTGCCCTTAGGGACCACTACACACGATTAAGACCACAGGTGGCAATACAGGTTTTACCTTTGGTACAAGCCTGTACTACTAAGTTATAGTGGTAGCAGTAGCAGAGCAGCCAGGCTTATCTCAAGAGTATATGAGCAGTAGCAGAGATTACACAAAGGGACCACAATTACTGTGACTCAAGCAAACACTGACTCAAGGTTTCAGGAAAAAAATGTAAGTACATTTATTTTTAAACCATCAGTTATAAACACAACACCTCTATTAAACTTTAAACAAAACCACAGGTTAAATATACTACAACTAACCAATTCACTTTGTACAGTAAGTCTCAAGATAAGTACCCTGTGTTTGAATGAACCGGTGTTATGAACAAAACATGATACCGCAGATACGGTTGCGATCACTTTTTGACAGTTCGGTCTACTAAATAAACACGTATCCCTGACATGAAATGCTACCGGGGCAAAAACACACTTAGCACTTGAGATACCCATAGGGAGTTGGAGGCAAAAATCACAGGCAATATTTAGGTTAGGCAGACAGTATCGAGAAACACTCAGAAACAGGAGTTCAAAAGTCAAAGGGTCGGAGCCAGGTTTAGATGACGCCGGAGGCCTGTGCCGAAGATCACACCGTTAGACAGTTCACGATTCCGTATAGCCCAAGAGTACTTGAATATTGTCAATGTTCAGAAGCAAAAGTTATAAGAAGGAGGGAAGACAAGGACGAGCCTTGGAGATGAAGAAAATGAGTTCACCCAGTTTCCTCGAGTAGAACACAGTACCTTATTTCCACGATGCAGCTGGAGCCCTGGCAGTTGTTCCTGTTGGTTTCCCGCAGACCCATGATTCCTGGAGCTTCGTTGTGAAGGAGGACGTCTGAAGGGGGTCTGCACCACACAGGGATGAAGCCGGCAGCAGCGACAACGGAAAGGTGTGCTCCTTAAAAACAGGAGAGGCTCAGCAGGTGGCTATCCGGACCACTACAGCAGTGTGCAGCGATTTCAACCATGGCGGAGATCTCTGGCTGAAGAAGATGAGCTGGTTATCCCCACCAGGCTCAAGGGAAGAAGACTCCGGACTGGATCTTCTCTTAGTCGTCGAAGGGTAGATAGCTCAGGACTGCAGCAGGGCTTCACCGGACGGGGTAGTTGCAGCAGCCATCATTCTCTCTGCTTCTCTTCGGTTCCTTGTAGTTCCAGAGGCGACTCTGACTTCTAGCCCAAGAGACCTGCCTTTTATGCACAAAATCCCCATTCACACAGCCTGGCTGTCAATCACGCAGTGGGGGGTTGTCCAGCCGGGACAACCACCTTAGCCAATCATGGCAAAGTGCGACTTGGGTTTCCTAGGATACCCTGTGCAGGGGGTGACTACACCCCTCCCTCACATTCAGCCCACCTAGACACCCAGGCGCCTTGAGGAGGGCTTCTCTGCAAAAGCCCGCCAAAAAGAAGGTGAACAAAGAAGGCGAACCTAGTTTGCTGCGCAAAGTAAAACACAAGAAGGACTTTAACAAAAAGAAATGGCAAATAAACCCAACCGGAGCCAAAAGAAAGACGATTTGGTCAAGCGGGTTTATGTTTGAGGCTAATATAATAGCCAAGAACAGTACCATGTTTATCTAATATAATCGCGGTGGAAAAGGTAGGGTAGATATCACTGCCACCAGCCAAGTCTAAATGTTAAAAGAGCGCAACAATGCTCAGGGAGGTACAGACAGAAAACGGGTACAGATGAGCCCTTTCCAGTACTCCATGTAAGATGGTGTGTACTGGGTCTGTGGTAAAAATGACTATGTAAAGTAAATGACAACTTTACCTTTCTCTGGGGGACAGTAGTCAGCTCCAGCGAAATGGAGTCAGGGGGGAAGTCTTAATGACAACGCTGGGTTACTAAACTAAAGGTGTGGTGTAACCCATACAAGAACAGGGGCACTTGGAGTGGTGTGCTCCACTGCCCAAGATCACACAATGAGTAACAACACATAGGCCAAAACACATGTAAGAGTGGAAAAAAGATGTACACTCTTACCAGGTGGAAAAAATAAACTCCAGAAATCCAGCAAAGCTGCTGGGGGACTCACTAGGTGAGGGAAATCAGCCCTAGAAGGAGAATTCTTCCTAACAACCAGCATCCACAAGCCCAGGGCAAACCATGTCCACTTTGACAACCCCACTGTTGGTCCCCATGGTCAGGCAGGGGACTTTGTCATATTTATTTTCCTGCAAACTTATCCCTCAAAATGTTTCTCTTATTTTTCCTGTAGTCTCTGATAGATACTTTCTCTCTGTTTCTTGGTTCCTTCAGCTGGATTTTCCACCCAGCCTCCTCCTTATGACTCACCACTCTTCACTCTATGGTTTTTCTTCCAACCTCCCCTTCATTACTCTCCATGTGTCCTCCTCTAGTGTTTCTCAGAATCTCCTCCAAAATCCATTCCTCGCTTCTTGTGCTTGTACCTCCAACCTCCTTTAGGTAAGTTTATTTCTACAAATTAAATATTGAGACTTAGGAAGGTAGGTGCAAGTTGTTTATTTCAATGGATTGCATACTCCTGCAGATTCCTTATCTGATAGCTAACCTTTCAGCGTCAGCTGCTCTGAAACATTTGACAGGGTGCAGAGTACAGCTCGACATCAACCGTCGTCGACTCTTGATACAACCGTGCCACTACTCGACTCCGGACGTAACGGCGGACGTATATATATTGCATCACTGCACCCCCGTACCTCCATTCATTTTTCCGCACTCTCAGAACAAATTTATTCTGAACTATTCTGTTCTGTGAGAAAATGTGTGTTTGATCTTCATCAGGATGTCGTGCCCTAAAGACTCAGGGTTCAAGCATTGTTAGGACTGCGGCTCAAAGATTTTCATCACATACCCGCATGGTATCTGCATGAGGCTGTCAACCATCAATAAATACAGCACTACTAAATTGGATTGAATCCATTAATTTTTTATAAACATCTACAAACTGATGCAGTCAGGACTCCAGCGTTCAGGTACACAGAGCCCCAACTCTCTCCTTTGCAAACATATGACGCAGAGAAAGAAGGGCACTTTCTCTGGGAACCCAATCACCAGCAGCAGGCAATATCTAAAAACAAAGATCAAGCGCAGCGATCAGCTAAATTCTAGTGCCCCTCGGCTCAATCGTATCTGCATGTCATGTCTCAGGAAGGAACACAATGTCGAGCAGTATGGTTCCTGTCAGCAAAGGACCCCCAAGTCTATTAGAGAACGTTTTGCGAAGTTGGCACTTGGGTGACCTCCGTTGAAATCTCCAGCACGTTCAACCATCAGGTCATCGGGCCATGACACTGAAGGCACCATGTCCGAGAAGGACATGCACCCTAAGAAGGCAAAGAGACGCTTGCAGTCACGCAGCCGTTCGTATCATTCTTACTCCTCATCCTCCCATAAAATAAAGAGATGCCACTGGCACATACCTGACTCCGATTCTTCGGAGTAGCAGGGTAAATCCTGCCCGGCTTTGGGTGCCTCGAGGGAGGAGTGGGAGGCATTTAAGGAGCAAATACTCTAACCTTTGCATAAAGCCGCAGCGGGTACGACTCCAGTCTTGATAGCGCAGGTAGATCAGCCACCAGTTGCCCACGATGGCTCCGGCACCGAGGTGACTGCATCAGGTCTCATGCCCTCGAGTTCGGCGTTGATGTCCGCAAAGTCGACATCAGTGCTGGTGGCCTCACAGGCGTCATCGCTGAGAGACCTTGTGTGAACGATTCTGTCGAAGTCTGCGCCTGCAGTCGCAAGGTCTTTTGTCCGCAAGACACAATCAGAGTTCTTCATCTCCCATGAGAACGCTTTACGAAGATGAAGGGGATTCAGTCCCAGACCCCAGCCAAGTCCCTTACTGCATATGACATTACGGACATTTCGGACAGGGGTCCGCAAACTGAGAGGGTGTTGTCCTTTAATGTGGCAATATCAGACCCCATTAGCACTTTATGTTGCACACCGGCTGTGGACTCGGAACTCAAAGAAATACAAGCCGGCCAGGGGAGACCTACCCTTTCTGTCATCACACCATATGGCAGAGGGATTGGTGGTTCAAGTCGCCACAGTGAGCTCGAGACCGGCCACATCCACCTCTAACATCCTCACAGACAGAGAAAGATGCCCTGACCAAGACAAGCTTCCGATCATGGAGCATGGCCCTTATAGCAATTAATATGTCCTGCGCCTTCGCTAAATACTCCCTTGAGCTGTGGAGGATCATAGCGGAAGCTTCCGACTGAAGAGGTGAGGGATGGCTTTCTGTACTTGATTAACGATGAGAAAGAGGCCATGTGCCAAGTGCTGTAGGCAGGCCTGGACACTGCAGATTTCATTGGTTGTGCCATGGGACAGCCATAGTGCTGCATAGGTTGGCTTACCTCGACAGTTTGGTGCAGCTCAAGGAAACCTGCTCTCTGCTTTACGGTTTGGGCTTCTATATGAACTTTCAGAAGTACCACGTTGTCATGATTCCTGCCCCTCATGTCCCTAGCCCTCCAAGTTGTCAGGCTAGAGCCAGGCGACGATCACCTACATGGCCCTCAAGGGCCTCTCCATCCCTCCAAAGACCGACTTGGAGTCAGACTTGGCGCTTGTGGCACCAGACTCACTCACTCCCATAGGATAACATTGGGGATTGGACTTGTAGTGCATTGATGGGGACAAGATGGATGCCCCCACATATTTCGGTTCCCAGAACTGCATGTGCAGTCTAGTCTTTTGGGTGTGGTCCAGCCCAGAAACACCTGGGATACCCAGAGACTATTTAAGCCACGCCCAGGCTGAGAAACATGCTTTGCGTTTTCTGCACCTGCAGCGTGACACTCGCCGTGTTCGGATCGGTCTCCAGAAGGCCTGCATCTTTCTTCTGCGCTCAGCTCCTGAAAGAACAAGAACACTGTTAGGAACAGCCTTACCTTGCAGCGCTTCTGCCCATCATTCATCGCTCCTTCTGTTCTGCGGGCATCTTCGGCGGTGTCATTCCCATCCCGGCACGCCGCTTCCTAAGGGAAAAGAACAGAACAAAGGCATTAGTAAGGATTCTGCAAATCTTTGCTTATTTTTAAATACTGTACGAGCTTCAAACGCTTACCTGAATCCCAGCCGCTCTGTGGGAACTCTGTCTCCGGAACCTCTCATCCATCTGCAAGAGGGGAAAGACACTCCAGGTTAGCATGGGAACATCTAGAGGCGCCGCATACCGCACTTACAGCATTTCTTCTTCATAACCGGAATCCATGCTGAAAACATCGCAGCACCTAAAAGACACAGAAAAATAACTCAGTTCAATACAAATACGAAAGGGTCGCATCGCGCATCTCGCTCTCACTCACCTTCAGCGCTACTCATCTCAGCAGCACGCCTCCATACACGGACACCGGCCATCATCTAAGGAAGGATAGGAACGAAGTTAGAGAACTGTTCAAAATACTCATTATACTTACCTGTCAGACTTTTGCCAGTGAAGTAACTAGGCAGCAACGAGCCCTCATCAATCAACGTGCCCCTGCGCTGAAAGCAGGACGGAGAGCACACTATCCAAGAAAACAAGGTAAGCTGTGGATCAAAGGGAAGGGTTGGACCCCGGGAAAGAAGGGGTTCAAGCACACAGAGACAATAGGGAGTTAAACTCTACCAATCCTGTGTTTCAGGCCCAGTCTCCAGTCGAATAGCCTCCAGGTAAGGGTTCAAGGTCGTAAGAGGTCAGAACAGTCTGAGTGACGTCCCTGTGGATACCAGGTGAGCATTACACACGTCAGCCCAATGCATAAGCTCCAATTCATCAGAGCAGTTGTGGACACACGGGCGGAGAAGGCTTCCCCCCCCCGAAGAAAGAGTCTGCAGTGTCAGGCAAATGGTTGAGGATACCAGTGGCTTTCTTCGTCCGCCTCTTAGGTCTCATGGCATCCTGCTTCTGGTGTAAGAGGCCAGACTGCGGATGCACTTTCTGCAGTGGCTGTTGAGGGTTCAGTGGTCCCAGTACTTAGACGACATGAAAGCATTTTCAGGGTGACGGTGGCCAACAACCTTTCTTGGTGGGCCAGCAGAGCGAGAATGCCTCAGGCGCAGGTGCTCATAGATGCATCCTTCAAGGGTGGGGGCGATCACTGCGGGGATCTGCAGGTGAGTGGCCTTTGGTCACCAGTGGAACACTGATGGCCCATCAACAGACTGGAGTTGCGGGTGATCAGGTTAGCCCTGATGGGCTTTGCACTTTCCCTCAGGGGCAAACATGTTCTCATCCTGATGGACAACACAGTGGCCATACACTACTTCAACATGCAGGATGGGGTGTTGTACCTGCACCATTGCAGGGAGGAATTGCAGCTCTGGTTCTGGTTGCCGGAAGAATCAGATCTCCGCTTCGTTGGCCCATCTGCTGTGAGAGGAGAAGAGGTTGGCAGAGCGTGGTTTCACACTATTGGGAAGTGTGCCAAGAAGTTCTTGAAGAGATCTTCGCCCTGAGGGGTACCCCGACAGTGGATATGTTTGCCACAGGGACCAATGCTAAGTGCAGGCAGTTCTGCTGGAGATAATTCCCAGTGAAGGGTTGCATTAGGGGACACTTTTCTGGTGGAGTATGTCTTCGTCTCCACTACATGTTTACACTGATACCGGTCATCCCGTGGGTACTTATGAGATTGAGGAGGATACCATGATTTTGATCACCCCTGACTGGGTGAGGAGAACATGGTACTCGGAACTCCTGGAATTAATCATGTGCCCTCCTCTCCGACTGCCTTAGTGGCCAGATCGCCTATCCTGGTCCGAAGGTCGGGTGCTCCACCGGGCCCGGACTCCCTCATTCTACATGCATGGCTCTTGAGAGGATGAGGTATGATAAGTGGGACCTCTTAGAGATAGTACGTAAATAAGACACAGCTCACTTTATAGCTAAAGCTTAGAGTTCAATAGTGGCACTGTTTTTCGCCCATAAAAACAAATTTCGGCTAATTAAAAGAATAGGATGTTCAATGCCATTATATATTCCTGTGAGAGAACTGCTCCTAATCCAACTTGGAATGCATTTGTCTGTAATATATATATTTTTATGATTTGGTATTTATAATGTGCCTATACAGCAAATGATGTTTCAAGGCGACAACTCCTTATTGAAGTTAGCTACTTTTAGAAATGGCTCACTACATTGGATCTGCTTGAGGGTGTTGAAGCAGGCTTGGTCTTCTCGATTCCATTTACATTTTTTGTTCAGCATTTCTAGGTTTATCAGTAATTTCTAGGTTTATCAGTAAGGCAAGCTGTATTAGTAGAATAATTGGGAATAAAGCTTCTATAATACCCTACTAGGCCAAGGAAAGCTCTGTGGTCCCTTTTTGTCTTAGGAGTCAGTGTATCTTGGACAACCTTTACCATCTCTGTTTGCTGTTGGACCAGACCGTTTGCAACGGAAAATCCCAAGTACTTTAGTGTGGATTGGGCAAGGTGACATTTGTTGAGGTTTGCCGTCAGTCCTGCTTTCTTCAGAGTTCTTGCTACCTGATAAAGATTGTGCATATGTTCATTCCAGGTCTTACGATGGATGACTGTGTCATCAAATATGCTCCACAAAATGCTGAATATGGACAAAGTATGTGGTCCATAAGCCTTTGGAATGTGGCAGGTGCTATGAAGCCGAAAGGTAATACCTTGAACTGAAATAACCCCGTAGGGGTGGAGAAGGCAGTTTTCTCTTTGTCCGCTAGATTTACTGGTACCTGCCAGTAGCCCTTTATCAGAGAAATCATGGACAGGCAAACAGCGAAGCCCAATCAATCAATTAAGTCATCAATCCTTGGCACAGGATAATTGTCAAAATTAGACACTGCATTTACCTTTTGAAAATCGATGCAAATTCTCCACGATTGATCAGGCTTTGCTGCAAGGACTATTGGAGAGGGACTTTGAGATGGTTCTATAATATCTGAGGCTAACATCTTCTCCACTTCCTGTGTGACTATTTTCTGGTATCAGGTATTCTAAAGGGCTTCAAGTTCACAACTTTCCCCCAGGGAGTACAAATATAATGAAAGACCCCTTTCACTCTTGCAGGCTCATGACTGAAAACATCAGTAAATTGTGTCAAAGTTTTGAAGATCTTGTTTATGATTCTGCAGAAGACTTGGGGGTATTAGATTGTTCTCTACCAGTCCTTCTGTTAGAAAGCTAGACATTACCAGAGTTGTGGATGCTACCACTTCCTCCCTCTATTCTTTCAATTGGTTAATGTGATATACCTATGTCTTTGCGGAAGACTTGGGTTATTAGGTTGTTCTCCTTCAGTCCTTCTGTTAGAACGTTACCCGTTACCAAATTTGTGGATGCTATCGGATACTCCCTCCATTCTTTCAACAGGTTAATTATATGTATCTGGGCCTTCACCTGCCTATCTGGCTGAGAGAGACGGTATTTGCAGCGACCTGTCTGCTCTAGGACCTCGTAACACCCATGTTATCTCAACAACATTTTATTTTCACAGGTTGGTAGGTACCAAGACAAGAACCTTCTGTCCAGCAGAGATGGATCTAAAGGTGGCTTTTTATCATGAAGAGATTTCTAGTGTTACTGGGTTTTAGCCAAATAGGAGTGGATGTTACGCTCACCTGGCTCCCACAGGGGCGTCAGTCGGACCCGGACTGCTGCGGCCTCCACCCACGTGATGCGTAGTGCAGCGATGACTGACTGGATCTGCCCTCCTAATCTTGTCAGCTTGACCCGTAGAAATATTCTCCTACAAGTGGAGAGATGGATTTAGCCACTTGTGGATTCAAGTGTTAGCACCCCCACTGTCCTCCCCACTAATCACCTCTGAAGCGCCCTCTCAGCAATCTCACCTTATATTCTTGAAGGATGAGCCCTCCATCCTGCGAAGCACGCAGGGGCGCGTTGATGACCAGTTACTTCACTGGCCTGAGGATATTGGAAGAGTTGTAGACGAATCGTGACTCCAAAAGGTCCTGGCGAAGAGCCGTAAGTATTTGGTTCGTAAGAGTTCAAAATGTCTGGAGTTCACTCCTGTCCAATTCCTCTTTTATCTTGCAGCTTTGACCCAATAAGAAGATTGACAGCTGAAAGCTCTCCGGTAAAAGTCTGTGTTACCCAACACTGTCCGGTAAATAATGCCAAGGGTTAAACTTGCTGCTTTCTCCTTATCTTACAAGTGCGGCATAAGAAGATGTGGCGTGCTGATGAATTATACCTCCGGCGGTAAAATCAGGTAAGCATATGGCGGCTAAAGAGATTGTCTCTGCCTGTTCTCTATGCTCACCTTGTTGTTCTTGTCCCCCTTAGGTGCCGGGATTCGGCGATGTAAAGATGGAGACAGCGCCGGATCGAAGAGATGCTGCGTGGAACGGTGAGTATGGCGCGGCGCTGCTGCTGGCGATGCAACGCTTTTAAAACAAAGTCTTTCCTCTGGTTTGAAGATGCGATGAATCCGGAATCAGGTAAGAAATCAGGTAATACTCTTGTTCTAACCTTTGCTTCTTTCCTTCTTTCTAGGTGCTCCAGGTTCGAGGCGGGCGTGGCAGAAGGCTGGATGCTGCTGCTGGCACGGTGAACGTTACGCTGCTGGATGCAGAATAACGCGAAGCGTGTGCTGCTCTTCGGGCGTGGTTTAAATAGCCTTCAAAGTAGTCCCAGGTAGGTATTCTTCCCCGACCACACCCGAGTAACAAAATAGTGCCCAAGGTAAAGTAGTCCCTTCCAGGCCTCACATGGGCTTGGATCTTCTTGCAGCATGGTCTGCATCAGGTAAGTGTGCACTTATGAGCCTGGTGCCATAGGTGCCATGACTGAACTCAGACAGCCCCTAGCAGGGGTTGCTGGGTTTTCTCAAGGCAACATGATGCCTGCTCCCGGGGCTGATGGACGTGGTCTGGATGCCCGGGGGTATGCATCATGACAGCACTCCCCCTCAAGGCCCCTCCTAAGGTCGTTCCTCCCCTTGGTCCTGGTTTGTCTGGGAAGTCCCGATGGAATCTCTTCACTAATCGTGGTGCATGAACGTGGTCACTAGGCTCCCATGACCTTTCCTGTGGCCCGTAACCTTTCCAATCGATTAAGTAAAAAAGTTTCGATTTAACCACCTTGGAGTCCAGGATGTTATTCACCTCGAATTCAGGTTCTCCATCTATCAAGATAGGATCTGGTGCTTTGGTTAATCTTGTTCCTGGTTGAACTGGTTTTAAAAGTGAAACATGAAAGACAGGATGAATTCGCATATAGGAGGGTAATTCCAGTTTGACGGCCACCGGGTTGATAATGGCCTTAATGGTGTAAGGTCCCAAATATCTAGGATTAAAAGTCCGAGTTCCTTTCAGAGGTATGTGTTTGTAGCTAGCCAAACCTGATCTCCAATTTAGTACTGTGGAGTTTCACTTCTATGTAGATCAGCATTTTTCTTGTATTTCTCTTTTGCTTGCTTCAAATGTTCTGTAGCTTCCTTGAAGGCTTGTGTAATAGTAGAATGTAAATGACTAACTGCAGGCCTTTCTAAGTGCTGAGGCGAATCGAGTTCTGAGGTTCGAGAGTGGTGTCCATATATGGTATAAAAGGGGCTTTGTCCGGTTCCTGAGTGTACAGAGTTATTGGGCCTCATTCCGAGTACGGCGCTAACCAATGGCGCTATTAACGCCTTGGTTGACGCCGTACCCGGACCGGCAGCGCCTTGGTGGTTGGCGGAATTACCGCCCCATTCCAAGGTTGGCGGGGCGGTAATTCCCCAATCCCCATTTACCCTTCCCCATTCCCATTCCTGCCCCATAGGGCATAATGGGAGTGGGGAAGGCGTCAATTACGCCACCGTAAATTACGGTGGCGTAATTAACATCAAGGTCCCTTAGCGCCATGGTATTTAACGCCTGCTAAAAGCAGGTGTTAAAAGCACCATGGCGCTAAGGGAACTCGGAGTATGGCGGTAAGGGATTACCGCCACCGCTCTCGTTAGCGGTGGCCGCTATCCCTTAGCGCCATACTCGGAATGAGGCCCATTGTATGCCTATTCGGAAATCCATAAAATATCTTTCCAATTACTTTTGGTCTGGTGAAGCATGCAACAAAGGTAGTGTTCAAGGGTCTGGTTGGTCCTCTCTGTCTGACCATCGGTCTGGGGATGGTGACTGGTTGATAACCTTACGTCGATTAGCGCCAATTGGCAACATTTCTTCCAGAAATGTGAAATGAATTGACTACCTCGGTCAGAGACCAATACAGAAGGAAACCAGTGTATTCGAACAATGTTTTCGAGGAACTCCTTGGCCAGAATTGATGCAGAAGGTAATCCCTTCAAAGGAATAAAGTGGGCCATCTTGGAAAAAAGATCCACGATAACTAAAATGGTGTTAAATCCATTACATGGAGGTAGACCAGTAATAAAGTCTAAAGATAAGGTGTGCCATGGTGTAGGTGGAATATCCAAAGGTTGTAAAAGGCCAGCTGGTTTTTTCTTCTGACTCTTGTTTTGGGCGCAAATGCCGCAAGACATCACAAATGACTTTATATCTTTTCGCTAGGTGGGCCACCAGAATTGTATCTTAATTTTAGCTTCGGTTTTTGGAATACCTGGGTGACCTTCCATTAGGGTATCATGATAATTGGAGATAACAAGTTCCTGTAATTCCTTGTGTGGTAGAAATAGTCGTCCTTGATAGTAGGGTAGGTCATTGATGACTGAGTAATCCGGGCCTTTCTTAACCCAGTCCTGCAGGGCTGCTGGATTGAAGAGTTGTTGGATTTTTAAATGAATTTCTTCTAGTGTCTGTAAATTATTATTATTATTATATAATAATTATTATTATTATTATTAAAGTAGTTATGCCAAGAATTCTTTGTTCAGAAATTATAGGCACTGGCTCCGGGTTCGCATATGCTTCTTCCATACCTATTTGGGATAAGGCATCTGCCTTGCCATTTTTACAGCCTGGTCGATAAGTGATCACAAAATCGAATTCGGCAAAGAACAATGCCCATCGAAGTTGGCGCAATGATTGGGCTTTGGCTGTTTTTAGATACTGCAAGTTCCGGTGATCAGTGATTACAGTAATGGTATCCCTGGCACCGAGAAGATAGTGTTGCCAAGCCTTAAAGGCGGATTTGATGGCTAATAACTCTTTATCGGTAACCGCATAGTTTAACTCGGGTGCCGAGAACTGTCTGGACCAAAATGCCCCTGGGTGAAGTTGACCAGTTTCAGGATCCTTCTGGGACAGGACAGCTCCCATGGCTAAACTGGATGCATCAGTTTCCACTATGTATGGAAGCTCTGGGCGTGGATGCTTTTAAGACAGGCACAGAGGTGAATTTCGCTTTCAGCTCTTGGAAGGCCTTTTCAGCCTCTTCGGTCCACAAGAAACGTTTGTTCTTTCGCAAAAGTGCTGTGATGGGATGTACAACATGTGAGAGGTCCGGAATGAATCTGTGGTAGAAATTGGCAAATCCGAGCATGCTTTGTACCCCTTTAACTGAAATAGGTGATGGCCACCTTGTTGTTTGTTGTCCCCCTTAGGTGCCGGGATTCGGCGATGTAAAGATGGAGACAGCGCCGGATCGAAGAGATGCTGCGTGGAACGGTGAGTATGGCGCGGCGCTGCTGCTGGCGATGCGACGCTTTTAAAACAAAGTCTTTCCTCTGGTTTGAAGATGCGATGAATCCGGAATCAGGTAAGAAATCAGGTAATAATCTTGTTCTAACCTTTGCTTCTTTCCTTCTTTCTAGGTGCTCCAGGTTAGAGGCGGGCGTGGCAGAAGGCTGGATGCTGCTGCTGGCACGGTGAACGTTACGCTGCTGGATGCATGTTAGGGAGAATTCTCTGTAAGGCTAATTTCCCAAACCTAGTGAGTCCCCCAGCAGCTTTGCTGGATTTTTGGGGTTTATTTTTTTCTCTCCTGCTAAGAGCGAGATTCCTTTTGCTCCCACTCTTAGACATGATTTGAGGTGTTCCTTTAACTTTCCATGGCCCTCATTACGACCCTGGCGGTAAGGGCTTTGCGCCAGCGTTAGCTGCGCCGACCCCTTACCGCCAACTACGAGTTCCCATAGCGCCATGGTCACTTTTCCGCCCGCTTTTTGCGGGCGTAAAAATCCATGGCGCTATGGGACCTTGGTGTTAATTACGCCACCGTAATGTACGGTGGCGTAATTAACGCCTTCCCCACTCCCATTGAGCCCTATGGGGCCGAAATGGGAATGGGGAAGGGTAAATGGGTCAATGGGGACTTACCGCCCCGCCGACCTCGGAATGGGGCGGTAAGTCCGCCATCCGCCATGGCGTAAACGGACTTTACGCCATGGCGGAAAAGTCCGCCGATGGCGGAAAAAATCCGCCAGGGTCGTAATGAGGGCCCATGTGTTTTATGGGCTATGGGGTCTTTTACTCCATAGGGTCTTATGTGTTTTTTTGATGTGGGTTACACAGCACCCTCCGTGCCGTAACCCATGGATGTCGTAGCAACCCCCCAACATAGACTCCATACCCTGGGACTGACTACTGTCTCCCAGGGCATGTAAAGTCAAACCAGTACAAACAATCATATTGTGGACGTACTGGTCGGGGCAATTCGATTGCCCCAGGGTCTGTTGTTCGAGGGGGCACGTCTCCATCCCCCCTGATTGAGTTTTGGCTGGTGGCAGTGGATACTACTTTTTATATTCGACCGCAAATATATCTCTATGGGATTTTCCCATTGTTCGAGGCTACCAACTTTAATTATTTAATTCTTATAGCCTCGAACATAACGCCGGTTTATTTATTTAATATTAATTCGCCGGTTGGTATTTTTTGCCAGAACTCGATTAAAAAATGGCGTTTGTGTTCTCTTCTGTGACTCCAACCCAAGTCGAGCCCTTTGTTCCACTTTTTGGCGGGCTTCTCCACAGAAGCCTCCAAAAGTGGTGCCACTCTGTCTGGGTACCACAGGGGATGTGGGAGGGGGTTTAGGCACCCTGGACTGAGTTACCTTGGTAACTCAAGTCGCACCCTTGTGTGATTGGCCCAAGCGGTGAGTCGGCCGGCTCACCACTTAGCATTTTTGATTGACAGCTAGGCTGAGTGAATGGGGGTGTGCTGCATAAAAGCAGGGCTTTGGGGACTGGAACTTCAGAAGTCGCCACAGGACCTAAGAATCCGAGGAGGGAAAAGCTGAGCCAGCCTGCAACGACGACACCACCGGTGGAGCCCTGCTGAACCGTCTCACCACTTTTCCCAACGACAGAGGAGATCTCCAGCCCGGAGAGTCTTCTTCCTTCGACTGGTGAGGATAACCAGTCTACCTTCTTTTCGCCTTCCTGGAGCATCTTGTGGCCGCCTTGCCTGTGCCAAGCACCCCGGCAACCGAGATACCACGTTTTCACCACTACCGCGAACCGAAAGGGTAGTACCTTTGTACCGGAGAACTCCGCGGCTGGTTTCTTCCCTGGCAGTGCAACGACCTTCATGTTTCCCCCACGACGAGATCTTCTCTTCCTCTGGACGACGCTGCGACTTGCACCCGCTGCCAGGAACAACTGCCCCTACTGGAGGATCCTCTCCATTTAAGGTACCGTGTTCCGCCTGGCTTCCCTTGCAACCGATTGAACGGGGTGTATTAAATCCTCGTCTCTCGAACCTGGATTAGCCTGGGACACCCTAGCTAACTTTTCTGAACTGAACTAAACCTTTTTCGAACTACCTCCACAAACTTCGAAGACTCTGTGTAACTGTCCGATCTTGGGCATCTTCCGCCTGGCTCCCTGGAAAGTGGACCTGGCACCTAAACTTCCTTGCTCACCAGTAGACTGTTCCTTCCTAACTCGCGGTGGTTCTTTAAAAAGTGTTTAGTGTGTATGCTTCCATAATTCTGTTTTTCCCTCCCATTTTATTTAACTTGTTGGAGTGCCATCGAACGTTAAGCGCTCACCTCTGTCTGGAAATAAGTGGTGTTAACTAAGACTTGTCCAACAAGTAATCAGGGATGTACATATGATAATAGTGATTGTGTTTTGAACTGATCTTACCAATTTAGTGCTAGTGTGTTTTATAAGTGTGTGTTAAAAAAATAATTATATACTTTTACAACCAAGCTCTGGTCAGTGTTTGCTTGTGCTACTGTATTTCTGTACCTATTTTGTATGCTCTGTATACTGCCTAACCCTTCTTGAGGGAAGTCTGACTGCTCAGCCACAGCTACCAAGTGAATCTGTGTGGTACAGACTGCTACCAAGTGGGTTTACTGCCAAACACCTGTAGTCTTAAATCTTTTGCAGTGGTCCCTAAGGGAACTGCACAGGTTTCTGCCTAACAATGCAGAATAACGCGAAGCGTGTGCTGCTCTTTGGGCGTGGTTTAAATAGCCTTCAAAGTAGTCCCAGGTAGGTATTCTTCCCCGACCACACCCGAGTAACAAAATAGTCCCTAAGGTAAAGTAGTCCCTTCCAGGCCTCACATGGGCTTGGATCTTCTTGCAGCATGGTCTGCATCAGGTAAGTGTGCACTTATGAGCCTGGCGCCTATGGCGCCAGGACTGATGTCCCATATGAGCCTGGCGCCATAGGCGCCAGGACTGAACCCAGACAGCCCCTAGCAGGGATTGCTGGGTTTTTTCAAGGCAACATGATGCCTGCTCCCGGAGCTGATGGACGTGGTCTGGATGCCCGAGGGTATGCATCATGACAGTGGACTATAGATCTTACATGTGTTTTTACAGACGTTGGGCGTCTCAGACAGCGGTAACAAAGCTTTTTCTCTCTCATCCCACTTGTCCCTTAACATGTCTAATACATTGCGTGGTTCTCTACCATATAAGTCTCAAAGGGCGAATTCCTCATGTCTGCTTCCACCAACTTCCAGGTCTGCTTCCACCAACTTCCTAAGGAACTCTTCAGAGTCTTGTTAAAACGCTCGACTAATCCATCAGTCTGAGGATGATAAACTGATGTTCGAAGCATTTTAATTTGTAAGACATGTTTCACCAATGCCATTAACTTGCTCTTAAAGGTTGTCCCTTGATCCGTGAGGATCGCTTTAGAGAAACCAACTCTAGAGAAAAAAGGTATCAATTGTTTCAGTATTTGCTGGGAGGTGTTATTTCTTAGAGGGAAGGCCTTGGGATATCGGGTTGTGTAATTTAGAATTACCAAACTGTACCGATTCCATAACTTAGATGGTTCAAGTCTCACTATATCCATACCAATGTGTGAGAAGGGTATTTCAATAGTGGGCAATGATTGGAGTGGGCCGGGGAAGGTACCTGCGTACTCGTTTTCTGGCACAAAGCACAGGTAAGGATAACCTTTAGCATAAAGATGGTCCAATGGAATCTATTTTCACCTGTAATTTCGAGTTCCGGCCATTCTTAAATGGCTACCTGTTAGAATGGAATGTTAAAAGTCCTACATAATGGCAAATCACACTTCTTTGAGAATGCGTAGGAGGCACCCTCTTGGATGGACGAACAAGGACTTCTACAGCTTCCTGTCGGGAACAATGATAGACCCTGAGGCGGAATTGTTATAGCACAGCGAGGAAGACCAAGAAGCTATCTGAGAGTACAATGGACTAACACAAAGGATGACATCTGATACACCAAAGGCGGGAGTCTAACGTCTGAATCACCAGACCACAACACTGG
Source organism: Ambystoma mexicanum (assembly GCF_040938575.1). Classification (NCBI taxonomy): domain Eukaryota; kingdom Metazoa; phylum Chordata; class Amphibia; order Caudata; family Ambystomatidae; genus Ambystoma; species Ambystoma mexicanum. The sequence goes on along the minus strand of NC_090939.1, from coordinate 82,289,107 downwards.
CGTCCAGACAGCGGCCTCACCGGGCGGTGATAGGACTCCCCCACTAAGGAACTAGATTCCTGTGGGAGTCATCGATCTGCTGCATGCCACCCAAAGGAGGGGAAAGGGAGGTGGGAGAAGTGGCTGTGTCATAGCATGCAGTATGCAGCTGGGCAAGTTATCCACAGTTCATAAAAGGTTATTGTTGGCGGTTGGTTGTTGTAGTTGGGGTTAGGGCAAACAACCTGGATAGATGGTCAACATATGGGGGTTGAGGAGTTACTAGTAGTCTAAACTGTGACATGTGCAATGCTAAAGGATGTGAAGGAAGTACGGGCAATAGAGAGATGCCAGAATGCAGCACGGGGAGAACAATTATAAACCCATCTGGGTGAGGGACATGCACAAAGAGGAGCAGGACCCTTATTGACGACCGGGCGACCAGTGGGGAGAAGGATGGGTGAACGGGAGGACTGGGCAGTCTTGTGAGATCACCCAATATGGAAGTTATTGACATGGGCGTAGTCTCCTGAAATGTCGGGGGACTGAACAACTACATAAAGAGATTGTGGGTACATGCATACTTGAAAAGGAAGGGGATACAAATATTGATGCTACAGGAAACGCACCTCACAGCGGAAAAGCAGGCTGTGATTGCCAGGAAGTGTGGAGGGAAACTGTATGGTTCAACATTTTCAGATATGCTTGAGGGGTCCTGGTGTGGATGGCTCCCACAGTCCCCTTCCACCTGCTGGACTTCAAGAAGGATGAGGAGGGAAGGTTGGTGCTGGTGCACGGCCTGCTAGAATACAGGGAAATATGCCTCGTAAACACATATGCCCCAAATCATGACGCAACAGCGTACTTCAAGTCATTATACCTGAAACTCGCCACCTACAGAGGAGCAACGTGAGTGTGGGGAGGCGACTTAAACTGCACACTAAATCCCAAATTAGACAGATCGGATGAGAAGCACAGGAAGCTGGCGCCCCCGGCTAGGACAATGGGATCCCTGCTGAAACACCTAAAGTTAGTAGGCATCTGGAGAAAAAGGCATAGAGGGGAGCGGGGATACTCGCACTTTTCGGCCCCACATGGCACGCACACTCAAAGTACTATCAAACCATGCCCCGCTCATGCCAAAATGGCACGTCACAGCGCAGAGAGCGCCAATACCCACCTGGAGATTAAGGGCTGAACCTCTGCTTGAAGACAGTTTCAGGAACCACCTGAGCGATAAAATAGAAGAATATTTTGAGTCCAACACTGGAAGTGTAGAGGGAACAGGAACACTACAGGAAGCTTTCAAGGTTGTTATGAGAGGAGAGGCAATAGGAAAAATGGCTGGCCTCAGAGCAGACATACTGAGATACCTAGAGAGTCCGGAAAAGAACATAGCACGGAAGGAAAGTATGCTAGTGGAAGGGAAGGTGGAGGGGGCAAAACTGATGGAATTGTGACAGAAATGCATAGCAGACTGGGAAAGATTGGGAAAACTGAACTACGCTAAGTACACCCACAACATACATGCGGAAGGGGACAAGCCTGGGAGACTGCTAGCCTGGCTATACAAGCGAGAGAAACCAAGGGATATGATCAGTAGCATTATGGACGAAGACGGGAGGGTAGCCAGGACGCAAAGGGAAATAAACAACATATTCTCTAGATACTATGAGGCCCTGTACACAAGAGATGTGAAAGACAATGAAATGGATACAAGGGAAGCCCTGGGCCAAATAGATCTCCCACTGCTGGGGAGTTAACGGGTGGCAGTACTTGATGTGCTGCTCATGCTTGAGGAAATTAGGGAAGTCGTAACCAGACTCCCGACTGCTAAGCCACCGGGACCGGACAGCTTACCTGGATAATTCTATACACAAAGGCGCTGGTGCCTAAACTCCTGCAAGTGTTCAGATGCATATGAGGCATGAATAATACCCAGCAGCATCAGAGAATCCATAATAGTGGCCATACTTAAACCAGGGAATTACCGCAGGACTGTGGATCTTATAGGCCACTATCCATGATGAATCGGGACAGTAAAATCTTAGCGGTAGTACTGGTAAACAGACTCAAGAGAGTGATAGGAAACCTGATCCACGAAGACCAAACTGGGTATGTTCCGGGGAGTTTGCCCCTCATGGAACCTTCGAAGTCTACACTACGTGATAGATAGCACAAACCACCTGGGCAGAGACGGCGCAGTAGCCTCCGTAGATGCGGTCAAGGCCTTTGACTCGGTTAGGTGGGACTGGTTACTTGAGACCGTGGAGAGATTTGGGATGGGCAACACCTTTATGAAATGGGTGAGGCTAATGTACATGGCACCCAGGGCGAGAGTGCGAACAGAGAAATGGATTTCTGCGGCATGGGACGTGAGAAAAGGCACCAAACAGGGCTGCCCGCTGTCGCCAATGTTATACATTCTGGCCTTTGAACCACTGACCGCATTCCTAAGAACACAATACGTGGAAGCTGGAATAGAGATAGATGGGGTGGTGCACTCAGTGTACCTGTACGCGGACGACATGCTACTGTATGTCAGCCAACCAGAGGATAACCTACCACACTTACTGGACATAGTAGATCAGTTTGCCAGGCTCTCAGGTATCTGGATAAATAGGTAAAAACGTAGCCTGTTTGCGCTGGGGAGACTGAGAGGCCTTGCTAGAGACCAATTGCCAAACCTGAGGCTGAGAAGTACAGAGAAAACCTTCAGATACCTGGTAATAAATGTGTGGCACGACTCAGCCTCCACACACACACGGACAATACGCATAGAGCCTTTGAGGGAGTGGAAAGATATGAGGTTTGGGGAAAAACTACCCCTTGGAGTACCGGGCAGGGCAGCATTGTTGAAAATGGTGGCACTCCTGCACCTCCTGTACCACTTCATTAATGTGCACTTTGCCATACCTAGGGGATTCTTCATGTGGCTGGATAGGCTGACGCGTAGGTTTTTATGGAGAGCGGGCAGAAATAGAATAGCCCTGACTCACGCTACATAGCAATGGTGGAATGGGAGTGCCTAACTTTGAGCTGTACTACCTGGCCGGGCAAACGCAGTTTGTAGTGAATTGGGTCAGGGCGATGTGACCCTAGCTACTGCAGCCAATACCTGAAAGAAATGCTATGGGTAAGGGATTTGAAGTTACCAAGACCCTCTGGCCTGCTGAAACTAGGTCGGGACTTGTGGAAAAGAGCTTGGAGACTCCTAGGAAACCTGGGTCCGTACTCAAGAGTCATTCCCATAGCAGGGATCATAGGAACACAACAAGGCATGGTGAAACAGATTAGGAAGCATTGGGAGACCAAGGGGATAGCAACGGTGGGTGACCTCTTTAAGGACGGTGAGATGCTGCAATTCTTATCCCTGGTGAGAGAACATGGAATACACAAGGGACAGTACCTGACGTACTTGGGAATAGTGAGCAGGATAGACAGAGAAACCAATGAAACACAGGGCACACTATATGATTTATCAGAGGGGGGACACATGGTTTCCAGGATTTATGACCTGCTACTGGAGGGGATGAGCACCGGGACCTGGAAGTGCACAGGCAGTGGGAACGAGACGTGGAAACTGCCTACACTGAATGGCACAGAGTGCTGCTGTATTCCAAGAAAGTGTAAAGGAACGCCAGATTTAAACTCACCCAAACGTATGTGACACATATGGGGTACCTAACACCAGATAAATTGTCACCCATAAATAGAGACACGGACCAGGTCTGCCCCAGATGCACCCAGGAGAACGCAGACATGGTGTGGGATAGTGCGTTGCAGAAAGGGATGCACGAGGGGAGAGAAGGTGTGGAAGCATAGAATGTATTGACACAGAGGATGTTTAACGCAGTGAGCATAGAAAACCCCAGTACGGGAACTGGAGCGGGTATCTAGCAACAGTACACTGGTGCTGCACCTAGATAGAGAAGGGATGGTCGAAACAGAGACACGTGCATATCCTGGTTCAAGTGAAGGCTGCAAAATTGAGCAACGTATGAAGAGATATAATGCCCATACGAAAATGTACCTGAATATTCATTGTCACAGTGGAGACAATTGGTGTTTATGTTTCTGTTTGTAACCTCAAATTAAAAATAAAATGTTTTTTTAAAAAAAAAAGCATGCTTCAGCACTAGCTAGTGAGGCTGCACAATTGTGGCTCATACATGATAGCATGGTTATAGTGTGGCCCTAAACGGAGAGAGCATGGATATTGGAATACATGTATGGGGTGTAGTATGCAAGAGAAAGCCAAAGGTCATGTGAATGCATTGATGATGCAATGTTCCTCCAATTACATGGGTCATCTTCCAGAATTCCTGGCCTGAAACTAAAAGGAAGCAGACATGGCCAATTGAGCTCTCTTTAGAAAATCATACATTGTTGGCTTTGTCAAGGCTTGTTTATTGTGCGTTGGTGCTATTATACCTAATGTTGGTAAGCATGTCTATCTTTGTTGTTGCAATTTGTGTTAATGCTTTGCTGAGAACTCTTATCCACCATTTTGCAAAGTCCAGAAGACATGTTTGGCTCAGTTTCTTTGTTTCCCTTCAAGCCTTAGTGGCCATGCTCCATATTCTTTGGATTGAACCTTCTCACTACTACTTTTTCTTGTTGTTATGCCTAATCCTGGTTTTGACTGACAGGTCAGGTTTATTGGTTTACTTGTTTAGCTGTCTTACACACACACTGCTTACTCCATTCTTGCTGCCTTTTTTCAACCTACTTTGATCTGCTTTCCGATTTAACCACGTCCCTCACTTTGCACTTGTGGTCTTGAAAGACATTAGTCGAATGCTCAACCTGTGCTTGTTCAGTAATCTCAACCATTATTTTCTTATTGCAGTTTGATGTGCCCTTGGCTACTAGTACCAAGAAATGCTGGTACATGTGTCTTTTATTTTGTTTGGCCCAAAAAATGATTCTCATCACATTTTCCAGTATCTCATCTTCTTGCCCCAAAGTAAGATCCTTGTTTTGCTGCTAAGTTTAACTGATATCATGAGGTTTGGTTTGGTTTTCACAATTTGTTGTCAGCTCGGCATACATTCTCTTCAGTCTTAGTCAGACCAGCTTCCCTCATTCGGGTGGTGATTCATCTGATTAGATTACCTGCTGCTCAGGATCCTAGTACTCTACTCTGACCAGAGATGCTCATTTTTAGTAGAATTCTTTCAGTTCTAGGTACTTTCTTTCAAGACTGTCTTCTCCACTTACCCTCTGTAGTAAAACAATGTTAGACAGGTCACCCCTCTTTTACATGTGGATCTATTATGCCATTTCTGCTTTAAATTTGAATGTCAAAAGTAATCAAGTCTTATTTATTGTGAGTTAAAGTTCAAGCTGCTCTTTCCGTAATAGTATTATCTTTACTACCAGGACAAAGGGGGTCATTACGAGGTTGGAGGTAAGTAACAGTCCTTACCAGCATGGAACAAATACTGTGTCCGTGTAGTAAAGAGCCCGCTAATAGAGGGCTATTACGAGTTTGCGTGCACAAGCTTTGTGCCATGCCGGTAACGACATTACCGTCATGCCGTTAAAGTCCAAAAAATGGCCCTTAGCAGCATCATGGAAAGCGCAGACAGCACTACCGGCATCAATGGAAACGGCAATAGCGGTGACCGTAAATAAGCGGAACCGGAAGTAGTGTCATCGTACAGGAACGGGAAAGAGCACAGCGGCCATCTTTAAAAACACAATCCATTGCCATCCTCAACACTCAGGACCTGCAGCATATTGCTGACTACAGACATCACCATCCCACAAGAAAATCATGCCCAAGGCAGTAAAAAAAGGCGCCTCCCGCCAGCGCAAAGAGCGCTTTAATGAAGATGAACTAACAGTGCTGGCTGAGACCCTGGCAGACAATGCCAAGGTTGTTTTCGCAACCAGCCTCAAAAGAGAGGCAGTGTTAAAGAAAAATGAAATCTGGGAACTTGTTGCCCAAAGAGTCAGCGCGGTAGGCAACACCCCCCGCACAATAAAGGATGTCCGGAAGAGATGGGATGACATGCGCCTGCGAGTCAGGAACATTTTGTCTGCAAACAGGAGCCAGGCCATGGCTACTGGTGGAGGACCAAGCTCACCAATAAAGCTAAGCCGGTGGGAGGAGATTTGCGCCAGCACGATTGGCATAGAGTCCATCGAAGGTGTTGGCGAGATGCAGTGTGGCGCCTCATCGGCGGAAGGAGGTGAGTGTCCTAAGAAAACACTGTAATGTAAAGTACGATGATAGTCCACCAATTTGTCTGTCTAAAGAGGCAATGCATGGCCCAATACATACACATTCCCTGCCTTGATGTCGTCCGCAGCACAGACACATGCACATCCATGCAGCATGGCAATGCCATTCCTGACACACACCCCACATATATGAAAATGGCATAAGTCACACTGCACGCAGTCCACAACAGAAATGCATGTCACATAGCATACGCCCGCCCCAACATGAGTGACCCCGACGGATGCCTGCATGCTCCACCCATATACCAAGCAACGTGATCATCAAAACTCCACTACCTAATCCCCTCTAATGTGTAGAAGAGCAATGATACAAATGTATGCATGATGCTTGTCAAACCATCATTCATGCCGTCCCTCTCTTGGTCCCCCACAGGCCCAGACCCTGACAGTGAGGCCCAGCACTCACCCCCACAGGCGACTAGACCCCGGAAGAGGGCCAGCGATGAAGGCAACAGGCCTTCCACTTCCAAAGGCCCAGACAAGTCACGACAGGCAATGAAGAGCAATACATCCCAGGATGCCATCCAATGGTGCAGGTGAGGCCCATCACCACAGTCCCCACCACCCCTGACACACCTGCATTGGAGACAGTCGATGGGGCAACATCTGCAGAAAACAGATCTGTTGGCGAGGCGGCAGCTAAGGCACCCCTGGCAGATGATGACGTGCAGGGCCAGGTGTGTGTGCCTGTCGAGGACAACTCCTCGGACCTACCTGCAACACAAAGTCCGGCCCCATCCCCCTAGTTCACACCTGTCTACTCCTCCCACGCAACCACTCCGGAGCAGTCTGCGTGGGAGTCCGTACAAGAGAGCATGAGTCCCACATAGGACCCAAATGGATTTGCCCATGTCACACATGCACCCTCCACTGGTGTACAGGCAGGGGTGCAACAGGCAGAACACGCAGCACAGCGCCAGGAGGGGCTCACTGCCCTAGTGAGGCAGTTTGTGGCAGACAGTGCCCAAGCAAGGCAGGAGGGACGCAACAACACTGCGTCCCTGAGGCAGGTCATTGTGGAAAGCACCAATAGATTATGCAAGGAGGTGTCTGCCGTGAGGCAGGTGCTCACCCGCATTGCAGATTCCATGGAGGCTGAGCGTCCAGCACCCAGAACGGAGCAAGCGGCCAACCCTTCTTCATCAAGCTCCACCCAAACCAGCCCCCTATGCAAGTCAGCGCACACCCTGTGCCGCTCGGACATGCCACCACCAAGTGGAAGGATGTAGACGGGGCAGCCTGATGAAAGGCAACTGACACATGAAGCATTTACTTGAACACCATGTGTGGGGGAGTTGTGGCGGGAGGGGGAGGGGGTGAGGGTGTGTGGGGGAGTTGTGGGGGAGAGGGTGGGGGGAAGGTGTGTGGGGGAGTTGTGGGGGGGAGGGTGTGTGGGGGGAGGGGCAGAGTGGTGAGGGTGTGTGGGGGAGTTGTGGGGGCAGGGGGAGGGGGGCTGATGGTGTGTGGGGGAGTTGTGGGGGGAGGGGGTAAGGGTGTGTGGGGGAGTTGTGGGGGCAGGGGGAAAGGGGTGAGGGTGTGTGGGGGAGTTGTGGGGGGAGGGTCAGGGTGGTGAAGGTGTGTGGGGGAGTTGGGGGGGGGGGAGTGGAAGGGGGTGAGGGTGTGTGAGGTGGAGGGTTTGAGCACTTTAATCTTTTTTGGACAGTTAAATACACCCGTTGTGTGAAAAAATATTTTTGAGTGGACATTCCTTATTGCATATGTGTCATTTATTGATATACAGTGCATATTGTACATGTACTCCCACACCCAGTGCCCTCTGTCCGACTTTCATGTCAGCCTCTGCACCCATGTGTGTTAGAAATATTGTGCAATCACTGACTGACGCACAGCACGTCCCTCCTGTGCATCGGCACTGTGATGATGTGCACCCACATCTTCTTCATTCCCTTCATCATCACCAGGTGGTTGCAGTTCAATGTCAGGGGGCAGAGGCACGTACCGTCGGATACACATGTTGTGCAGCATGACACATGCCATGATGATCTTGGCCACCTTTTCATGATTGTAGTGGAGTGCCCCACCCGACCGTCTAAGGCAGCGAAACCGTGCCTTCAACAGCCAAAGGTCTGCTCGATGACCACACGGGTTCGGGTATGGGAACAATTGTAGTTCTCCTCGTGCCAGTTCTGTGGGTTTCGGACAGGGGGAGGAGCCACGGCCTCAAGGGATAGCTACTATCACCTGCATGAGAGGCAATACAAGGTATACGTCATTTCAATCATGATGGACAGCTGTACTAGTCACACATGCCTGCAGATTATCATTGGTCACATGCACATGTCCGTGGTTGTATGCACACAATTTTAATGCCCTCAATGTGTTCTGCGCCATGGACTTATGGTGTGGGTTGCATCTCCAAGATGATACACGGTGTACACAGCCTTGTTGTTGCTCATGCATTGTGGATACATTCCACTGTGTTTGTGTCAAATTTTTGATGTGTTGTGTTCTGTATGATTTTCTAACTGGCAGCGTTGGCAGTAGGCTCTGCAATATTAGGCATTCAGCGCTGATTATTACGATGGTGACATGCTGCACTTCTGTGGTAGTGGCGGCCCTGTGACGGGCTGTGGATTCCCTTGGTGATTTTGTTCAGTGCACTCCCATGGATGCTTATCCTGTGTAGTGATTTGCTGCAGACATTTACATAGAAAATATTCACAGCATGTTGCTGGATTGTGTTACGGAGGGTGAGGTACGATGATGGGTGGTGGACGTGTTGTGGGATGTGGTTTTTTTTTAAGTTTGGCATGTTGTGATAGGTGTCCAGCTTACTTCATTGCTATGGGATTTGGTAGTCATGTTCAGTTTGGGATGATTTGGGCCACTGTGTTTTGTGATGTGCACATCATGCTGTCACATCAACAATGACACCATCATGGTGTGTGCATCTATCCCCCCATTTCACTGCCATGTGCCTGTCATGCAACTTACCAAGCAGCCAGGCACGTCGTCCTGCATGTTGCTCCATGTAGCGAGGAGTTCCGCAGGACCATTGAGTCGTGTGTTGATCCAGGATATCGGGCACAACAATGTGTGATGATCTTGCTGGCGTCACATACCATTTGTACATTGATGGACTGGTATTGCTTGCGGTTGCGGTACACCACCTCCATGGCATGCAAGACCACCAACTCCACGTGGGTGCAGTCGAGGGCACCTATACAATTTGGCATGCCTCCCAGTGCATGGAAGCCAACTTTTGTATCAAATATCTCCTGGGGAGTCTGTAGTAGGGATATGTAGTCCCTTGTGTGCTTCAAGAGAGCATCCAGCACTTGGCTCAGCATGCGAGAAAATAAGGGTTGTGATATGCCATGCATGTGCCCGACTGTGTGCTTGTAGGTGCCTGTGGCAAGGAAATGGAGCACCGACATTTCCTTCAGTAGAGGGGGAGCGGGGGTGCGTATTTCAATGAGGCTGACAATGTCGTTGTGTATCATGTCCACGATGGTGGTGATGGTGTCCCGGTCCAGACAGTACAGGGTGTGGATCTGCTCAGGGGTTAGGTTGAATGGACTGGCTCTGATGCGAGGGATTGGGGGCTGCCTGCGTGATACCACTGGCTGCACTGGTGGGGCATGCTGGGCCTGTCTCACCCTCCTTCTCCTCCTGCGTCTCCTCTGTGGTGCCTGCTGTTGTTGTTGTTGTTGTTGTTTTTGCTGGTGTAGCAATGCAAGCATGTCCTCCATCCCCAGTATTATACTACTAGTGGAATCATTTTGGTGTGGGAAGGGGTGTGGTGTGTGGGTGTGCTCCTTTTGTGCCGTCCCAGACTCCATTGGCTCCACCTGTGCTGATTGTGTGCACCTGTGGCAGTTGGAAACACTGCACATAGCAGTTTACGGGTGCTTTGCGATGCCGGTATTGCCGGCATGCCGGTATCCCCTATTAGCGTCTTCATGATGCCGGTATTTGCATGTCCGCCTGACTTGTGATGTCCTCCTGTTAGCGGCACCCCGGTATTTCCGGCCTGAAGGCACGCGGGCCCTTGCCGCTATTAGAAGCACTGTTATTAGCGGTGCCTCTAATACTGGGTTCTTCGGTCGGAATAGCCCAGAGCGGTATGCGATGCCGGTAATGCTTTACCGGCATCATTTTTCCATTACTTCCAACCTTGTAATGACCCCCAAAGTGGTATTTGTGAAAGATTGTTGCCACTATTTATATGTCTGATATGGTCATAAGCCAGTTGATGTTACCCTTGTCTGATAAATACATTTTTGATCACCAGTGATTTTTCTGATCCACTGAATCTGATGCCATTAGGCTGAGTCATATTGTAGATGCAAAATATTAAGATAAGGTCATTTTGACTGAGAAGCAGCTCCAGGATTTCTCCTTCGGCATCACTACTGAAATGCTCTGCTGTTAGATATGAATATCCCAGGACTTATTTTGGGTTGGTTTTTTTTATTTTTTTTATTATTCTTGGTTTAAGCAAAAAGTAGTTTTTACAAGATTAATCACCAGACTCTTACTTAAGTCCCTTTCTCGTTTTGGTTTTCATTGTCTGTCGTCATAGTTATTAAAATCAATTACATGATTTTGGCCATAGCCGCCACCCACGCTGTCTTTTCGCCTCCAATCAGCCGCGTCCACCAGATATCTTCTTTGAAGATGTAAGCTGAGGCTAGGATATTTTTCAGGTAGGGTTTCCTGATGTTTTCAACCCCTGGACATGATAGTAAGAGGTGTCTTGTTGTCTCGACCTCATTCTGGTTTTTACAGAATCTGCATTTATTCGATGTTGAAAGACCTCTGATAGCTAGAATTTCATTTGTGTGGAGGAGGTTCAAGCGCGCTCTCAGAAATGTGTTTCTCTGCTTTCTGTTTGGATATTTACCCACAAAGGCTTGTAGTTCATGAGGTTTCCGTGCCTGTGGCGGCAGATGAGCAACCAGTTTGTATGTTTCGGCTATGTCAGACGTTGCGATCCAGTCCAATTCATTCATTTTCTTTTGGATCTTTGTTGGATTTTCAATCAGTTCTTTTTTCGAACTTTGGATCTCGCACAGTTTTGCCTCTTGTTCTTTTTCCCACTGGTTTAGAAGCTTGCAACATCTACCCCTCAGCTCCTCATTTATAGCCTCGAGTAGCTTTGGGCGGTTTTCCAGAAGAAGTTTTCTGTATAGCATCATAGCATTTCGCTCGACCACTGCCTCCAGCGACAGCTGGCTCAATTCACGCCTTATCAAACCCATTGATGTAGAGTTTGGCAGGTTAATGACCTTTCTCCAGAAGTAGCTTTTGAGTGATTTACAGATCTTTTTGGTCAGGGTTGGCATGGCTTCCACTCCATAGCAAATCGATGGAGCAACTTTGGCTTTGTAGAAGTTTATGACAGGCAGTAGCGTGAAGCGATCAAACTTTTTATCAACTGCTTGTGCCTGAGATGTTAGACTTCTCATTTTTTCTTGTAGGGTGTCTTGCATAGCCCTCTCCTGTTGTGAACTGTCCAGCAGGACTCTGAGGTATTTGAATTCTAAATTGTTGCACTATCAAGCTGCCAGTTGAATTTTTCTGATCTTGCTCTCTCCTTTCCTAGGGACAGGATTTTTGTCTTGCGCTTGTTTATTTCCAGATTGTTGGCAGCAATGTATTGCGCAAAGTTGGTCAACTGTCTCTGGAGACCAATAGCCATTTGGTCAAGAAGTATGACATCGTCCGCGTATAGTAGATGGATATTTCGAAGGGATTGTGTCCTCCGACGTATTCCTTATCTTTGATAGATCATCTCCCAGCTCGCTGGCCTCGGAATTTTTTTTTCAGTAGAGGGCACTGCGCGTCGACGTCCCTCGAGCCGATGTTCCTTGACGGCCTCTGTATCGGCGCTGACGTCATCACGCGTATAAATAGACTCGCTTAGCGCCCGTTGCTCAGTTCCGTTTTTCCGTGCTTCGTGTGGCCTCGGAATATCGTTGCTCAGTTCTTCAGTCAAATATATCATTATTCCTCGTGAATACCGACTCGCACTCGATGGCTTCCTCACCCGAACCGACGACTCCACTGTCCGGCTTCAAAACATTTTGAGACTGTGGAAAGAAAATGTCGTTGACGGATCCTCACAGGATCTGTTTATGGTGCCTGGGAATCGAGCACCATTGTTCGGAGTGCGAGGACTGCATGTCCATGACGGCGAAAGCCTTGAAGGAGCGTAAGGGGAAGCTCGAGAGAGTTAAGGCAGTTAAAACTTCTTCGAAAGTTTCCTCGGCGGAGTCGAGACACTCGTCTCCTCGCCATCACAAGAGACATTCTCATTCTAGGTCTCGAAGCAGTTCCCATTACTCTTCGAGATCTAAGCATTCAAAAAAGAGACGTCAAAGATCCCCTTCTTCGTCTTCTTCCGTTTCCCCAAAAAGAGTCTCCTGCCCCACAAAACATAGCTCTCAGGCTGAGTGGGAGGAATTCAGGAAAAAGATGCTAAGCGTCTTCGAGAAAGCGGCCTCGACCCCCTCGAAGACTGCTGAGGGTGATACCCTGGGTGAAAGACCCGAAAAATCAAAAAGCCGCGAGTCGCAGCACCCGGCGAAAGAAGCCACTCTAGAGCGTCACGAACCTTCGAGTAAAGGCAAAGTTGCGTCTTCGACGCCGTCGTCGAAGAACCCTTCAACGCATAGATCGGCGGCGTCGACGCCGTTATCGAAGGGTTCTTTGACGCACAGGTCAGTCCAGTCGACGCCGAGAAAGGATAAACCCACGGCTACCTCACAGCCAGTGGCCAGAGCCTCGAGCAAGAGAATGTCATCGACAACCTCGAGTAGAATCCCGATACTCTCGAGTTCATCGAGGCCTCTACCACCTTTCTCGACGCCTTTTTTGATGACTTCGATGGCTTTGAAGCCTTTGACGTCCGCGTCGACGATGTCGACATTTTCTCAGCCAATCATGACGAATTTGGCTCCTTCTGCTCTGGAAATGGGATTTATACCATTTTCAAGACCTGATCACTCCAGAGTCTTATCTTCTATTTATGAAGAAGGGGAGGATTCGGATCAGGAAAGAGCTTTTGAGTTGCAGGGATCTGCAACTCATGCACCACAGGAATTTACCTCTGAGGAAGGTAGGTTGAAAGACCTCCATGAATCCCTACAGGAAGCAAGTGGGTTGGACACTTCCCCAGAAGTGGAATTTGCCACACCAGACCCAGGGGAACATGCTGAAACCCCTTATTGAACCTTGATGGCAAGGATGATAGAGTTTATGGGGTGGTCCACACCCTCACCTGCTTTTCAGCAAGACAACCTCACAGACATCTTGGTCAAAGGTCCACAGGAGGACAGCTAAATATAGGGTGTCTTCTGCTGACCCTGAATATTTATCCAAACACCCAACTCCGGAGAGTCTGGTTGTTCAGGCAGCTACTTCAGCAGGTAGTAAATCGGCTTACCTTACTGTTCCACAGGACAGGCATGATAAGAGATATGACTCTATGGCCAAAAAAGTATTTTCCGCATGTAGCATGGCGTTGAAATCCATCAATGCTACTTATACGCTCGCAAGGTTCAGCCACCCACTTTGGAGGTGTGCTTCATCAGCGACTGACTGCCTCCCGGAGGGAGAACAAAGGGAAGCGTTCCTAAACATCATAAAGGATGGTAAAGACACTATGTGCGAATCCCTTCAAACTGGCATCGATTCTGCTGACAGCATCAGCAGGGCCATGGCGGCAAGTACAACAACCCGGAGATTTGCTTGGTTGCAAAAGTCTGGTTTTGCTCCAGATGTGCAAAGCAGACTCTTGAATATGCCCTTTGACGGCTCTTCTTTGTTTGGTAAGAAGGCGGATGACAGTTTAGAAAAACTACAAACATCAAAGGCAGCAGCAAAATCCCTAGGAGCTGCAATCCGTCAGACACCATATCGCCCCTCAGGAACCTCTTGGCGAGGTAAGTCCTTTCGCTTCTATTCCGCATTCGAAAAGGGCAGAGGACAGCCGGTTCAAAGGGGTCAGAAAAAAATCACCCGAGGTGGACAGGGTAAAAATACAAAAGCCGCAGCAGCAGCAGGTGCCTCTTTACCCTCGGCATCTGCATCAGCCGCCTCCAAACCGCTCTGAGGACTCTCTTCACAAAACACCAGTAGGGGGCAGGTTAACTCAACATCTGACAGAGTGGCAGGCTATTACGTCAGATGCTTGGGCATTGGAGACAGTTGCCCAAGGTTACTGCCTGCCTTTTCTACCCATCCCTCAGAGTCATCCACCGGGGAACAGCTCTCTGAAAGTTCCAGATCCGCTCCTCTTGCAGGAAATTGTAGACCTGCTAGAGAAAGGTGCCATAGAACCGGTACCTGTAAAGGAGAGGAACAAGGGCTGGTACTCCCCCTACTTTCTCATACCGAAGAAAGACAGAGGACTGAGACCTATCTTGGACTTACGAGAATTGAACAAGTTCCTCAGGAAGGACAAGTTCAAGATGGTAACTCTCTCTCAGATCCTTCAGGCCCTCCAGCTCCAGGACTGGCTGGTATCTCCGGACCTCCAGGATGCTTATTTCCATGTGCCCATCCATCTCAAACACAGGAAATACCTGAGGTTCACAATTGGTTGCTTTCATTATCAATTTCGAGTTCTGCCATTTGGGCTGACCTCCGCCCTGAGGGTCTTCATCAAGCTAATGTTGGTAGTGGCTGCAAGTCTAAGGAGGGAAGGGATCCACGTCTACCCCTACCTGGATGATTGGCTGATCAGAGCTGTATCTTCGGAACAAGCTCAGATCCAGCTAGATTATGTCTGCCACTTCCTTCACAAACTGGGCTTCACCCTCAATTTAAAGAAGTCACAGATGGATACCATCACAGAGACTCCAGTTCATTGGAGCGGTCCTGGACACTTCTCTGGGAAAAGCCTCGCCACCAGAGGTGAGGGATCAAGATATTCTGCAGATAGTCACCAAGTTTCAAAATGCCCAACGTCTCCCAGCCTTCGACTTTTTGAGGTTGCTAGGCCTCATGGCATCCTGCATCTTCCTTGTGCCAGAGGCTCGCCTGAGAATGAGATCTCTTCAGTGGGCACTGAGGACTCAGTGGTCGCAATTCTCAGGGAGAATGACAGACCTCCTTCAGGTTCCGGACAAGGTGGCTCGAGACCTTCAGTGGTGGGCCTGCCAGAAAAACATCTTGAAGGGGGAACTGTTTTGGCAACCATGGCCGGAGATAACAGTAGTCACAGATGCCTCACTCACGGGGTGGGGAGCCCATACCAACCACTTGACCATCAGCGATCGTTGGTCTCCATCGGAGTCCAGATTACATATCAACCTGTTAGAGCTGAGAGCAATCAGACTAGCGCTGAAAGCTTTTCTGCCATCTGTACAGGGGAAAAATGTCCTGATAATGACGAACAACACAGTGGCCATGCACTACCTCAACAAAAGAGGAGGCGTAGGATCACTGCCACTGTGCATAGAGGCAATGCAGCTCTGGTTTTGGGCAATTCAAGAAGGAATCTCTCTATCGGCAGTTCACCTAGCTGGAGAGAAGAACTTGACGGCGGATGCTCTGAGCAGGCAGGGCACAGTCTCCCACGAGTGGGAACTAGCTCAGGAAGTCCTTCAGGAGATCTTCGCCGTTTGGGGAACCCCTCAAGTGGATCTGTTTGCCACCAGTACCAACAGAAAGTGCGATCTGTTTTGTTCAAGGGAATTTCCCCCGAGAGGAGCTCTAGGGGACGCGTTCGTAGTGGACTGGGAGTTTCCACTCCTGTACGCGTTTCCACCAGTCCCTGTCATTCCTCAAATGATCAGGAGGTTGAGAAGATTCCGGAGAACCATGATCCTAATTGCCCCAGACTGGGCCAGGAGAACGTGGTACCCGGACCTTCTGGACATGTCCATCTGCCCTCCAATTCGCCTTCCACTCAAGGAGAATCTTCTCTCACAGAAGGGAGGTCAGGTTCTCCATCCAGACATCAGAACCCTCAACCTTCACGCCTGGCTTCTGGAAGGTTGAGATACAAAGATCGGGACCTCCCTGATGACGTCATGCAAGTGTTGCTTTCGGCCAGATGGCCAGCAACAAAGTCTTTATACCGCTGCTGTTGGAACAAGTTTTGCAGCTGGTGTAGAGAAGAGAATATCGACCCCTTTTCATGTGGTACACCAGCGGTGTTATCCTTTCTACTCTACTTGGCAAATTCAGGCCTTCAAGTTGGCACTATCAAGGGCTATCTCCAGGCGCTATCGATCTTCAAGCGCACTGCGGAGGAACCTTTGTATTTCAAACTACCCTTAGTAATACAATTTCTAAAGGGATTAACTAATGTCTACCCTCCAAAACCTTTCCAGGTTCCTTTATGGGTCTTAAATTTAGTCTTAAATTTCCTGATGGGTACTCTTTTCGAACCACTCTACTCTTGTTCGCTATGATTTCTCACCCTTAAAACTGTCTTATTAGTGGCTTTAACATCTGTTAGAAAGGTGAGCGAATTACAAGCTCTATCTTGTAAACCCCCTCATACAATTTTTCATAAAGACAAAGTTGTCCTACAGGTGAAGCCTAATTTCCTCCCAAAGGTGGTTTCTCAATTCCACATCACTCAGAAAATTACCTTACCTTCATTCTATCCGCCTCCCCATCCGGGGAAAGAGGAAGAAAGGCTACATAGGCTGGACCCAAGGCGGGCTTTAAGCTTTTACATCAGCAGACTTGCTAGGATTAGGCAAGCAGACCAACTGTTCGTAGGTTACTCAGGACACAAATTAGGACTACCGATAACAAAACAAACCATTTCCAGATGGATTATTTTGGCCATCCTGGAATGTTACAAACTAGCAGGGAAAGAGCCTCCTCAAAATCTTAGGGCTCATTCAACCAGGGGTATCGCAGCCTCCTCGGCCCTCCAAAGAGGGGTTCCGGTTCGAGACATATGTGCGGCTGCCACATGGTCGTCCGCACATACCTTCACAAGATTTTACAACCTGGATTCCTCCTCTAGTCAAGAGACTAGGTTTGGCAAAGCCGTATTAATATTAGTTCATTCCTAAAGGAAACATGGCGTTTTACTCCCACCTCCAATTACACACCACTGCTATGGGAGTCTATCAAAGATGAGGAATACGTCGGAGGACACAATCCCTTCGAAGAACAAGTTACTTCTTACCTTGTAACGTTCTTTCGATGGGATGTTCCTCCGACGTATTCCTTATCCCCTCTCCCATCCATCCCCACGGTAATACTTCCCTTGTGGTTGCAGCTTACGCTCCTTCAAGGTCAATAACCAATTAATGTAAAACAACTGTTAACGTCAAAACGGAACTGAGCAACGGACGCTGCGCAAGTCTATTTATACGCGTGATGACGTCGGCGCCGATACAGAGGCCGTTGAGGGACATCGGCTCGAGGGACGTCGACGCGCAGCGCCCTCTACTGAAAAAAAAATTCCGAGGCCAGCAAGCTGGGAGATGATCTATCAAAGATAGGGATTACCTCGGAGGAACATCCCATCGAAAGAACGTTACAAGGTAAGAAGTAACTTGTTCTTCTTCTTGGCCAAGTTGTGGGGGAAATGATCTAACTCTTGTCTCCACATCTTTGTAATCTCCCATATAGGACAGGAAGAGTGCTGGGGCCAGTGGGCAACCCTGTTTTACTCCTCGATTTGTTGGTATTTCTTCCAATAAAGTGCCTTGGTGGCTTAGACGAACTTGCATTCTAGTGTTGTTGTGTAAGGCTACAATCGGTTGGAGGAGTTCTGCTAGGAATTTCCACGCCTGTACTTTCTCCCACAATTTTGGTCTGTCTTCTTGGTCGAACGCTTGACTTAAGTGAATAAAAGCCATGAATATTCGTGGTCCCCCTGCCAGCGATTTGCTTTTATGGATGCTCAGGGTCAAAATGTTAATGCTGGTGCCGACGTTCTTCTTGAAACCCGACTGAAAGGGATTGTCACAGGCTGCTTCTCTTGACCAGGTTTGAAAACGGCATAGTAGGAGTGACCCATAGACCTTTCCAATGGGGGCGTGGCCTGCACGCATGGAGTGAAGTCAGCAACCCGCCGTGCTCCTGCCCATGATCCTACAACGGCCGATATAACGGCGTCTGAACTAAAAGATCCGAGACACAAATCAACGTGCTCGCAGGAGAACCCTTTTGCCGCACTTGACCGTGTCGCTGGAAAAAATCGGCACCAGCAACGCAGTGAACGGAGCATCGGAAAAGGCACCCCGGTGGCACCCAAGATGGCGGCTTCCAGCACGGAGGCTGACGGAGTGCCGCGACAGTGAGACGGACTAGAGTGCCGGCGAGCTTGCTGGATGAGGCTGATGTCTCGGGCCCATCTGCGAGCAGCCGAAACGAAGCACGACTAACACCGGCACGAGCGTTGTGGCCTCGGTGCATTCACGGCGTACTGAACGCGAGAGGAGATCCCAGTTGGCGGATGAGCACAGGAGGTAACAGGGAATCCCAGCGGTGCACTGAAGCAGGGACGGAGCGGACCGTTCGGTGCCCGCTCCTGCCGGCACCCGTTAAGAGGATCGCCGAATCGTCTGGTCGGGAGACCGCGAGTGCTATCAACGGATAACTCCTCGCAACACGGTCCCATCGGTTGGAGGCGGAAGGTGAACCCGATTGCTGGAAACAACTGAGGCACGCTGGGAATAGTCCCATACACGCACCTGGTTATCTTAACCGGTAGAAGGAACCACAAAGCACCCACAATACGGAGGATCCACAGAAGGTAATTCTATGCCTGAAATTTGGCGGGCTAAGTAATACGCCAGGCGAGCCTCTGGACTAGGCGGCTGGGACCGGACGCACCACCACCATCCGGGAACCCACAACAGTCTGTTGCACTGCTCCCTACTAACCCAAATACCGCCCCACAGTGCCACAGATCTTACCGGGGCAAAAGACACCGCTAACCAGACGGGACCGCCGGAGGCATCTAAAGGTTGGAGAGAATAGAATACTCACACGTGTGCCCAAAAGGTAGAGCTCCCACCCCGCCTGCCGGAGGCACAAAACGCGAAGACTGGAGGCCAAACACAGCCCATAAAGCCCGGCGGGTCAGATACTGGATCCACACTGGACCTGTAACCATATCCCGCCTGAATAAGGGCCACCCGAAACAAACCTTTGGTCACAGGCTAAAGCTCATATCGTAGAATACAAGTCTGGATACCCCAAACCGGGCCATGTCACCTCCAAAGAACAGATCAAAAACTGCAACGATGGACGCCTTCACAACGACTTTGCAAAGGCAGCAACCAACGCAGGAGATCAATCCCCCGACTGAGACACCCACTCTGGTGGCGGACCCCCGAGACACTCAAATCCTGCAGGCTATTGCGGCCCTACGAACTTCCATGGAAGATAAGATAGGAGAAATCAGGTCAGACATTCAACTAATGAGGCAAGACGCCCGCAACCTGACGGAAAGGTTGACCAAAACTGAAGCCTCCCTACAAGAAACCAGTGAGGACACATGTGAACTGAAGGCAAAAGTCCAAGAACTGGAATCAATAGTGGCTAGACTGGAATCTCGCTCCGAGGACGCGGAGGGACGTGCCCGCCGCAACAATGTTCGAATTCTTGGGATTCCGGAAGACACGGAGGGCCTGAACCCCACTGAGTTCATCGAATCGCTGCTACTTCAGGAAATTGGAGCAGGCAATCTCACCCAGGGATTCTCTGTGGAACGTGCCCACAGGTCTCTCCAGAAAAGGCCGCCACCTGGTTCATACCCACGCCCAATAATAGCTAAAATCTTAAACTTCCGAGATAGAGAGGTAATATTGCGGTTCTCAAGAGAAGGCGGAGAGATCAGAAGGAACGATTCTCTAATAGTCATATACCCTGATTACACCCCCACGGTGCAACGAGCGCGGAACTCCTTCGTACCGATAAAAGCTAAACTACGGGAACTCAATCTGAAGTATATGCTGCTGTACCCAGCCAGACTCAAAATACTGTACAAAGGGAAGGCAATCTTCCTTGAAACTCCGGCGGCTGCAAATATGTGGCTTGAACACAACAACCTCGCCGATGACACGGAAAAACTCGAAAAAGGAAACAAGCGATAAAGCAACGATTGAAACTGCCTGAGAAAAGGATCACGACACTAAGCAATCACGACATTGTCTGCGGAGCCTGAATTAACGCTGCAACTAACAGAAGTCTTAATTGGGCAGGAGCACGAGGGCCCAAGTGCAGGAACACCAGCGACCCGCCCCACCCAATACAGTGTTGGCCGAATGCCTACCCACCACCCGTACCGAAAGGCCTGGAGAGGCCCCGGAGGCTCGGGAGCCCCCGAGCGTTGTGAGTTTGAAACAACTGCTGGGGGCAGTTACTTGTTGTTCCCTTTGGTTAACACATCCTTCGAGATGAAAGTTGAGAAAGTTGGTAAGTCTCCGAACGTCAATATGAGGATAAGGGATGAGAGGGTGGAAATAGTGGACTTGATGGGTTTGAACCTACAGCTAAAGGAACTTTGTGGGGACTCAGCCAAGTTAACAGATGGCCCCTATGAGAGGTGGATTGACCCCGGACCCCTTCTGAAACCATTATGGCTGGTCAATTCAGGATAATGACATGGAATGTGCGGGGCCTGGGTACCTATCTCCGCAGAAATAGGATTAAATCCTACCTGCATAGGAAAAAAGTAGATATAGCTCTGCTACAAGAGACGCACTGCACTGCCGAGTCAGAGGCGAAGATCAGGGAACACTGGGTGGGACAGGGCTTTGGGGCCTCCTACTCCAGATTTGCAAGAGGGGTTTACACCTGGATCAACCCCCAGGTACCGTTCCGACTCACCAAGATGGAAAAAGACCCAGAAGGCAGATATGTGGTAATATGGGGGACCTTTGAGCAGATGGAAGTATGTATTGTGAATTCGTACTTCCCCAATCACAATATCCCAACGCACTTGAGGGAGCTGAGTACTAAAATGCTACAATATAGGAATGGCTTCTTTATATGGGGGGGTGATTTCAATTGCGTCCATAACCCAACGCTGGATAGGTCCTGGCCTCCAACAAGGGGGCCCTCCACTGCCACCACGTCCCTGAAAGCTATGACCGATGAACTAGATCTGGCAGATGTTTGGCGGGAAATACACCCAGAGGAAAGAGGTTATTCGTACTTCTCGTCTCCACATGCCCTTCACACTAGATTAGATTATTTCTTTGTGGGTAGAGAGCACTTACCTCAGATAGGGGATGCGCAATATCTGGGAAGAACCATTTCAGACCATTCTCCACTCCTAATGGAATGGAATCATACTGGCCCAAAACCTCCCATCCCCATGTGGAGAATGCCGGTGGAAGCCCTGAAAGACCCGGCATTTAAAGAGGAGCTACATGAGTCCATAGACAATTTCATATCAGAAAATACTGGGAGCGTAGACCACGTCAGTACTCTATGGGATGCCCTAAAAGTAGTAACGCGAGGAGAAGTCATTGCTAAGGCGGGTGGCATCAGGAAACTATTGCGCAGCGAATTAAGCAGGAAGGAACAGGAAATTGTGAAACTGGAAGCTGCCCCCATAGACACCCCGAAGAGGGAAGAAGAACTTAGTACGCTTAGAGAGGATTGCGCTGAAGCATGGAGCAGATTAGCTAGATTTGACTTTGTCGCTAGAACAAACAAAGCACACGCAGAAGCAGACAAACCTGGCCGGTTACTAGCTTGGCTCTGCAAGAAAGAACACCCCAGACACATAACCACCACACTACGGGATGAATTTGATGAAACTCACAACACTCAACAGGGTGTTAATGATACTTTTACGAGTTTCTACATGCAATTATACTCTCACACTGATCGAGTCCCCCAAGACCAAATACTAGATACTCTTGATGAGATTGGCCTGCCTAAACTAACTCTCTCACAATCTGAGACCTTAGACATGGACATCACACCCGAGGACATAACTGAGGCAATTAGATCCCTGGCTACATGTAAAGCCCCGGGCAGCGATGGGCTGCCTCCGGAATTTTACAAGGCATATGAACCCTCCTTAACACCGCTATTACATGAAGTCTTCTTGGAATCTTATGAAAGGGGGACCCTACCTGATAGCATGAGGGAAACTCTGGTCGTCCCAATGCTCAAGCCTAATAAACCCGCAGATAGATGCGACTCTTACCGCCCCCTTGCTATGCTTAATTATGACGTTAAAATACTTACATCAATTCTAGCTAAGAGGCTATCCAGAGTAATTGGAGACATAATACATACGGACCAGAACGGCTTTGTGCCTGGTCGTAACACGACCATGAATCTGGCAAAGGCTCCAGCACATAATAGCTCAAACCGACACAAGCCAGGAATGCTATGCACTACTGTCCTTAGACGCCATTAAGGCATTCGATTCTATTTATTGGGAGTGGCTGGTGGCAGTTCTGGAGGGATTCGGCTTTGGCCAGGGGTTCATTAGGTGGATTAAGATCCTTTATAATAAACCAAGAGCACGACTAAAATCTGGGAGATATGTGTCAGAGGCCTGGGACATCTGTAGGGGAACTAGGCAAGGCTGCCCTCTCTCACCCATGCTTTACATCTTAGGTCTGGAGCCCATAGCTATTTACTTTAGAAAGCAGTTTTTTGACGCGGGCATAAGGATAGGCGGGGTAGACCACATTGTTTCTTTATATGCCGATGATGTGCTTATATATGTCAATAACCCTCTTCTTAATGTGCCAACAATGCTGGAAGTCCTTGACAATTATGCGAAGGTCTCGGGCATACAATTCAGCAAAACCAAGTCCTGCTTGTTTCCGCTAGCGGGACTAAAGGGTCGGCCTGCTGAAGAACTTCCTTCGGTGGGCATAAATTGGCAAACCACTTCATTCCGTTACCTTGGGATCCAGATAATGCACAACCCAGAGCTAATGCATGAATGTAACACGAGGGCTGCACTCCCGGGACTGCGTAAATCCATGGGATTCTGGGCTAAGCTACCTCTATCAATGATGGGTAGGGCCTCCATAGTTAAAATGATTGTTCTTCCCAGATTCTTATACGGGTTCCAAAATGTGCACTTCTACATCACTAAACCCTTCTTTCTATTACTTGATGCAATAATCCGGGACTTTTTATGGGGAAGTGGTAGACACCGAGTTGCCCTATCCACATTGGTTCTACCATACAAACAAGGTGGAATTCAACTACCGAATCTAGAGAAATATTACCTTGCTGCCCAGCTGGGCTTTGTAACTAAATGGCTAGCAGACGAGATCACGTCTGAAACTCCCCTGCTACAGGACATGATATCTCCGGTAAGACTGAAAGAACTGATTTGGGCCCCCCAAAACCTGCTACGCAATGCACCCTTTTTGGTGACCCTGGGTAGAAAAATTTGGCATAGAACCAAGTCGGTCAGGCAACTAAAACAGCCATACTCTCCGGAAATGCCAATAATCTCGGGGCAGGGCAAGGCCGATACCGATCTGCATAATATCAGACTCTGGGAAAGGAAAGGGGTATACACTTGGGGAGATCTATATGCTGAGGGAACCTTCCGGGAATTCCCCATGTTGCAAGCGGAGGATGGTATCCCCTCTGGCCAATACCTTTGGTACCAGAAGATTCGAAAAATAGCACGAATAGAATGGGCAACCTGGCCAGAGGAACCGGAAATGGACCCCTTCATAACACTACTATATAATCTCGGAGAAGGCGGGAGGGTGGTGTCCCAAATATACGGTCACCTAATCGACACTCCTAACCCCCGGAGTGCAGTACTTAGGTCTAAGTGGGAAACGGACATGGGACTGGAGATGTCAGATAAGGAGTGGGATAGAGCACTGGCGTTCCCTAGGGAGGTCTCTAGAAACCACAGATTTCGACTGATCCAGATAAATGTATTATACCGCACCTACCTTACCCCAAGCAAATTGGCTATATTCAACAATTCTACACAACCGAACTGCACCTGGTGCGGGACGGATAATGCAAACCTGATCCATATGCTCTGGAACTGCACCAAAACTCAGACCCTCTGGTCCAAAATAAAGCAAACGTGTGAAAAGGCGGGTCTGACCAGGTACACATGGACTCCGCATGAATGCCTTTTGGGAACCTACCCCAGACTAGCTAAATTCAAGCACTCAGTTAAACTGATGGACTTAGTGTGCATATTGGCTAAAAGAACTATGGCCATGTCATGGAAAAAGCCCACAGGTCCGATCTTCACGGTATGGCATAAAGAACTTGAGAAATGGGCGAACGCCGAAACAAGGGCCTGGGAGGATAGTGTAGCCAGATCTTCCGAGGACTCGAGCATAGCACTAACTGCATGGAAAGACACCATGGTAAAACTGTTCCACTCTCCAGACGACAAACCTCCTTGAATAACTCGCCAGGACGAATCGCTGATCCATGCAGCCAACTAAGTCACTTGGAACTAAACCATCACGGCCCAAGAAGGCTCCTGAACTGGTTTTGCCCCCCCCCCATAACCCAAACATCCACCCTGTCGGAGACCAGTAGAACATTGTTCAAGACGACTCAGGAGACGGTTAATGTTAATTTGTTGTTTGTAGTTACTGTTTAATATGCTGCTGTACTATGTGGAAATTTGCTCATTTGATATTGACAGATGCACCCGCTGATGGTGTTGTTTTGTAACCCTAACTAAATGCCAATAAACAAATTTCAAAATAAAATAGACCTTTCCAATCACGTCCAATAAGGCAATAGGACGAAAGTTTCTTGGGTCCTCTCTGTTGCTTTTCTTGAAAATTGGGACTACTACCAAAGAGGTCCAAGATTCTGGTAGTTCCTTTGCTTTGGTGCACCTTTCAAACACTAGGCTGATGAAGGATGCCCATTCTTCTGTTTTTTTTTCTTTTCAAATCGATGTTTGTTAGCCTGTCTCGGCTAACAAACATCTCTCTTGAGTTTATAAGCTTGTTGAGGACTTCTAAGATGTCTGCTTTGTCGTGCAGCTCTACCCAGTGTGTTTCTTCTGTGTCATTCGTGCTATGTGTTACCAGATTTGGTGTGTAGAATAGATTTTTAAAATGAGCCACCCGGACATCTTCGCCAGTGCTATTTAATAATGCGTCGCTATCTGACGTTCTGTAGACCTGATCAAGGACCAGAATTTGCAGGAGTTTTTCCCACAAACCTGCCTCAGCATTTCCTCTGAGTCATTTTGGTATAGGCTGAGGCGATAGTTCTTCAGCCATCCCTTGTAGTACTTCCATGCCACCAGTAGTGCTTTTCTGTTTGACTCAGTATTGTTTCGAGCGGTCGCTCTTTTTAGTCTTATTAATGATCTTCTTTTTAAGACCAGGATTTTGTCATACTTAGGGGCGATTTTTCCAGTGTCCGCTCTGTAGTTCAATTTTGGTTTCTTGTAAGGATTGAGAAAAGGGCGGTAGTCCAATTGTATGTTTGTCATGCCGGAGGCTTCAAGCTGAGTATAGTTGCTGGTTAGTTTGATGATATTTCTTGCGCTTAGCATAAGGCGGTTACCCTTATTGTTAGCTTCCAGTTCAGTTTTAGGCATCTGGTTTTCTGTGTAAAAAGATGTCCACGTAGTACTCAAGAGGTTGTGATCACTTGCAGTAGTTTTTTATGATTTTGAAGGAGTTAATGATTGCAAGCAGCGAACTTGAGACACAAATGTGGTCAATTGTTGCCGAAGATTTTTCGCCTTCCCACAAAGGCGTACGGTTGGTACAAATGCATGTACTATCAAGGTTTCCTACCTATCAAGGTTTCCTACCTATCAGTCACGCTATCCAGACCCACATCAACCAGGCCTACAAGAACATGCTACACCAACCGACTCTCCATCCCCCGCACCCACAGAGCTAAAGCTGGAGGAAAAGGCTTCCCATATCTTGCCCCTAAGTTATGGAATGCGCTCCCCTCTGCACTCAGAGCAGAAAATTCTCTCCATGTATTTCGTAAAAATTTGAAAACTGCGCTCTTTAACTAAACTCTTGCTGTATCCCTCCTATGTCCGCTTTCACTTCTCTCGTGCTGCGCTACAAACCAAGCGTACTTATATGAGCACATTATGTTTGCCCGTTTTGCCATCTATGTAACTAAGTTGTGATCTCTCTGTTCTGATATCTATGTAACTAAGTTGTCACCCATCACTGTAACACGCGCCTCAATGCTCCCGAGCTGTTGCGCACTATACAAATCCGAATAAATAAATAAATAAAGGTTGACTAGTTCTCTTGAGGTCATCCCATGCTCTTGAGGTCATCCCATGCACTTGCGCGATCTGAATGACACCTGGCCTAGTAGGATCGTTGTCTGTCCTCCCTTTGTCCCCCCCTTGCCTCATCGCGCCTTGAAACACTTGTGTATATGCGCGTTATAAATGCCATATCATATCATATCATCATCAGAGTTAGCCAGGCGCATCCACGCTCTTCTGCCAATGTGCAAGGAAAGGGCGAAAGCTTCTTTGTGCAGATTACATTTAAGTCCCCACAGATGAAGAGATGTGTGACCTGATGTTATATACACGGTCAATTTCTTTTTACAACATGCTTAAGAAGCTATTATTGGATATGGCCTCAGGGTTCCAATAAGTATTCATAATTACTGCCGGAACTGCCGATATCTTCCCTGTTTCCACATTCAGATGATTCCATGTGACTAGGAATAGGAAGAGGTTCATTGTCAAAATTTCTATGATTCTTATCCATTTTCCAGAGCGCATGGCTGTTAGCAAACCTGAAGATGGTTGTCCTCTTATTCCTTTTTTGGCTGGTGCAAGGGCGTGGTTGGTTTCTCAGTTAGCCACGTTTCCTGAAGGCACAAAATGTCGAATGAAGCCAGGTTTACATCGCCCGGAACCGTCAGGTGGGAGAAACCTCGAGTGTTCCACGAACCCAACCTCAAGGTTGATTTTCCTGCCCTTTGTTGTGGTGTCGGTTCCACTTTCGGAATTCTCTTGAGTTGCTATTTTCTTTGGGTCGACAGGGCGTTGGAAATCCAGACTCACAGATGGTGTAATGGAGGAAATGTTCCCTTTTCTAGGGCTTGTCCTGCTTCCTTTAAGGGAACCTGTGTAAATGTTCTTTTTA
Organism: Ambystoma mexicanum; assembly: GCF_040938575.1. Classification (NCBI taxonomy): domain Eukaryota; kingdom Metazoa; phylum Chordata; class Amphibia; order Caudata; family Ambystomatidae; genus Ambystoma; species Ambystoma mexicanum. The sequence goes on along the minus strand of NC_090939.1, from coordinate 82,261,853 downwards.
TTGAGGTCAATGGACCACATGACCCTCTTTCAGTTTTTTTGAAGACCTCTGCCTGGTGGGCGTCTCCTTGTTTTTCGGCTTGATCTGCTCTGTCCGGTAGTCTAGGTTGAGTTCTGTTTCCTCTGTCTTCAGTTTTCCTTGTTGATGGCTTCAAGGTCGTGTTGGTTGGAGCCGAGGGATCTTGTGTATCGGATTTCTGCCTATGGTTGCTGGCCTGGTCGGATCTGTTTCTCCTATAGCTTTCTTTTCCTTTCGGAGATCTCGAAAGTTGCGAAGGATCCTTAGTAATGCCATGAGGTGCGAGAGCCTGCGATTTTCCTGTTATTTCTCTGAGGTCGTACCCCAGCTTCAAAAGATTTCCTGCTGAGTCGCTTATCTTTTGTTTCGCTGTTCTGGACGTTATATATATAGGTAGGTTGTCGCTTGTCTCCCTTCGTGACTTGGCTCCACTATTTTTAAGTCATCCATATTCAGTGAGCTAAGGTTCGGACCCAGTGGAAAAGTTCTATGACTATTCTTCTGTTTAGTACAACGTATTCTCTGCTGTCACTTAGTTGTTCCAGTTTAAATGTCGGATTTCTCTCCGCCAAACCTTGCCAGCTGGATTTTATCGCAGTATCCCTACCTCGGCTTTCTGGGTCCTGTGGTCGGGCTTTCCTTGGTGCCCAGCGCTCCTCTGTAGTAGACCGTTTTCTTTGCGGCAAGATTGGTGTGTATTTTTATATTTGGTGTCCTTGCTTCTCACCGAGGAGCTATGAGTGAGGTGTTCTTGACTGGTAGTGTGGCTGAGAGTCTTTCAAAGTTTTCCCAGGCTCTCTGGGAGAGTCAGATGGTAAACCCCATTTTTTGGTTTGGGCTATCTTTTTGCATCAAACTTCCGATGTGAGGAAAGGATGCCAATCTTATTCTTCCGTATCGCTTATGTTAGTTGGACTTTCTTTCCCCCCATTAGGGCACACCAGTTGCCCTAATGGGCAACTGGTGTGCTGAGTAGCGGTTCGTCTAGGTGTTCACTTAGATTTATGAACACTTCATCCGACAAAAATCCTCGATCATTTTTGGTGATTCAGGAAGTCTTGGAGCAACCATAGGGTCAGTGCTAGAAGTCAGAGGTGGTTATTTGGTGCTTTTAGGATCAAGCTTGTTACGATTTCCTCTCGGAACAGGTGTTGCTCTCTGACCAGTTTGGACAGAAGTTTGCCCGGTAGCCTCTTCTCTGGGGGATATAGGTAGAAGACCAATTGCTTAATGCTCGTCGAATTTTCCTTTTGTTTCGCCTTGGTGTGGTCAAATATTGAAAAGTCTTTATTTAGTATGAGCTCACTTTCGATGTCCTTTGTCTTGCCTAAATCCGCTGACAGTATGATCACATCTTCATCACATACGCAGTTATTTGGTGTGGGCCTTGTTGTTTGTGCGTCTTTCCTCCCCATTGTTTTTGACCCACTTGGGAGATTAGTGTTTTTCTCTGGCACTTTGTCCTTTCTTTGAACAGTGTTTTGGTCAGTAGTATCACTTAGCACAGAAATAGGCATTGGTTTTTTGGTTCTCCTGGTTTGCTTCTTCCCGGTCCATGGAAATTTGGCAAGCCACTGCCTAGAAGGTTTTGGAGATTGCTGGCGTCTGGTGGAAAGGTTCCTCTCTCTGTTCGGTGTTTGTTTTGCCTAGTTTTAGGCCATCTTGCTCTCTTGTTTTTTCCTCCATTGCTGCAATGTACCCCTCCAAGTATAGTAATTTGGAGTGCATCATTGCTGAAATTGTGCTGTGGTCCTTTAATGTGTCATTTATCGACTCGTAGAGCTTGGTGAACGGTGCAAGTGCTATTGTTACCGCCAACATTATTGTAAGTATGTCAAGTTTTTTCTTTGGCGATTCTGAAGATGAATTTGTGGCAGTTCACTGAGTCTTCTAGTTCTAAAGGGGGTAGAAGGTAGAGATGTTAATGAGTCTCTTTTTGTTGCTCTGGCTCGTGGTAGTGTTTTGCATATAGGTGAAATTGAGATCCTTCCATTTGATTTGCTGGTTTTGTCACTTTTGCGTCGGTTCTGCTCTGGGGCCACTTCCACATTCCTCTTCCAAAGTGCCTGGGCAGGCAGGTTGTTCTTTGGCCGAGGTACTTGGACCTGTTGACACCCTTCCTACAGGATCGTCTGTTCAGAGTGGCGTTGTGTTTGTCGGGTCAGCTGGTTTGCTGGTTGGTGTCTTTTGACTTGTTGGGGCGAGGGGGCCATCATGCAGCTGCAGGTTATCAGGTGTCAGAGAGTTGTCAATGTTTTCCACCCCTTGGCTCACTTGGAGTGTTAGGCTCCCTTGAACTTTGAACTTTCCCGTCGTTTCTATCTGAGGAAAGGGCGCTTTACCTAGGTGCCAAGGGGTTGCCGATGAAGTAGCCATGTTGGAGCAGGTTATGGGCAAGTCGGTCCTTCACGGGTTAGTGGATGCTTCGGGGTGAAACACGACTTCCAGTGACTTCCACTGTCACTAATTTCACTGATCTTGTCGAATTTTCTTTTGCACTGCGTGCTGAAAAATTCTTTCAAGGTGTGTGCCAAGGGCAATTTGCCGCAGTCTGCTTTGATGCCATCTTTCAGTTTGGTGGATTTCTTTTCAATAAGGCTGGCTGGGTGCTTTGTGAGTTTGCTCTGGAAAATGGGCACTTCACCCTTTTTTTCCCCACCACTTGTTTGCTGATCTTGCCTGCTTGCTGACGTTGCCCAAGTTCTTTTTGAGCACCTGCCTTTTTTCCATTTCTTGTTGCGGGGACCCTCGTCGCTAGCTGCTCTCTCTGTCCCAGAGGGCGAAGGGTCCGAACAACTGCTAAATGCCGCTGACTCCTCCCGTTAGCTACGTAGGCAAGGTACATGTCCTTGTGGTGGAGCGACCTCAGTGTGTAGAGCTGCTGGTATGGCCCAATCCACTGGTGAAGCGTGCACTTCTATGTTCACTTTGATAGTCGGTTTTATCAGGATGGGGCACATTTGGGGGTCGTCATTAGGCTCTGGTAATGTGATGTTTTCTGTGTCGCTCAATTTTTGTTCAAGTCTGTCGGGGCATACACTCTCCTTTGTGGTTTGATTTGTGTCGCTTACGGCTTGGGTTACTCCTATCGGCCGGTTGTCCTCGTTTGCAGATTCTACTGGTAGTGGAGGTATGTTGCCGGATCGTCCTGGCTGATTGGCTGATTTGTCCGGGGTGAACCCCTGGATCGCTGCCAGCGCTTCCTCCTCTGCCGGGAGTTGTGTCTAGGTCCCGCCCTCGCGGCTCAGCGCAATCTCTCCTCCGACAGGCGGCGCAGAGCCAGTGCCTTCAGGTGGGGAACACACAGACGGGCCCCCACCGAGGGGAGGAATCACAGGTAAGTCTCGAGTTGCTGGAGACGGCGCTGGCGGATCTCCGCTGAGTGCGTCAGCTGATTCGTTCAGATTGTTTGAATCGAAGCATGTTTTTTCAGCGGCCTGGTCCTCTGATCTCTGCAGGTGATTCACCAGTTGGTTTACTGGACTTGATAAAAGCTTGAGAGCAAAGGTGTTGTTCAAGCCGCCAATCTTGGGTACAGTTGGTCGTGCTCCCATCTCATCTGCCAAAGAGCTATGGCTTGATGGCTCCTCCCATAACAGTTTTGAGGAGTGAGGAGCAGGACGGCTCTCGCTCAATACCAGCTTTTCCATAAGCCTGGAAGTGTTTTTGTGCTGGGGAGTGGCATGCGGGTGAAACAGATGGATGACAAGTGTTACAAGACAGGCAATACAGAATGACAATTGCAGGAATGAGGAGACTGACGACCAGGATGTTAGGTGGAAAAAACTTTGGCCACAAGCTTTATTTTACGCAGGGCTTCGAACTGCGGAGTCGCCGACCTTTCTCCTCGGCAGCCGGGCTAAGCAGAGCAGCGTCTCTGATGTCCATAGCGGCCATAGACTGCTGAGACTGCTACTCTGCCGCTACTCCACGGCCGCTCTGCGGCCGCTCTGTGGGAAAAGGGTTTTTTATTAGTGCTCCTCCCCCAGCACTTTGATGAAGGTAGTAGACAGACTGGGTTGTCAGAGCTCAGGAAGCAGCTGCAAAGAGGTAGCCGAGACTGCTTAGTTTGGGTTGTGTAGTCTTTGCTATCTCCCGACTCTGTTTCCTTATCTTTGGTCATCTTTGGTCTGGAGTCACCCTCTTATGATGGCCTTCACTTTAGTTTTTTCTTGATGTTCCTCCACTCTGATCTTTCTCAGCATTTGATGAGTATATAGGAAGAAAAATGTTGAAATCTTGAAGAGAGTCATTCAGTGTGATCAGAAGAGTGACGTGACATCTGAAGGGTGGTCCCATTGAGTACTTTTTGGACTTTTTGGACACGCATATTCACTGCTCGCAGATGGAAAATGCTACACGTTGGTCCACAGCAGAAGTAAGCACCTTCATTTTCTTTGAAAGTTTGAAGAGGGTGGAACTTTATTATGTTCTTTGCAGAGGCGGGGAACCCACATCTTGCACTAATAACAGAGGGGTATTCTCTGAATGTCAGTGTTGTGAAGGTAGAACAGATGTGTGGTATTCTTCAGGGAATGAATTATGCAGTGTCCAATACTCGTATGTGAAGTGGTTTCCTTTTGCATTTTCCATCTGGGAGCCTCTTAGTTGCCCTTCCGAAGTGAAAAGAAGTGGCAAATAGATTAGTGTGGGTGTCAGGCAAAGGGCCTGGTTGCTGTGTGCAGCATGAGGTGCAGGAGGCTCAGCAATGAGTGGATCCGTGTGGGTGTCAGGCAAAGGGCCTGATTGCTGTGTGCAGCATGAGGTGCAGGAGGCTCAGCAATGAGTGGATCCGTGTGGGTGTCAGGCAAAGGGCCTGATTGCTGTGTGCAGCATGAGGTGCAGGACGCTCAGCAATGATGGAGTTTATATTGCGACCTGCTGAGGTATTTTCCAGCGTGCTACAGAGGCAAGTAAAGAATGCCGTCAGATGAAGATATGCCCCCATGCCCCCAGCTCTTGCTTATTTCATATATTATGTGTTGTCCTGTGGGCTTGGCATTTTGGGGGATAAACCCAACATGAATCAACAGCTATGTTTAACACAGCCATCCATTATTCAGCATAAAAGTGTTTCCAGACTTGACTTATAGTTTTTATCTTTAAGAGATGTTTCATGCGTCATATATGAAATCACATCTATTGTTTTCCACATTGTATACACACATTTTATAGACATGGCCCTGAGACCTTTAACTAGTCCAAAAAGCAATGCAATTAACAAAGTGTTTGCAACTGTCCACGTAACCCATGGCCTCTGCTGCCTATCGAGCCAGGAATATACCCTTATGGGGAGTAAAAGCGTTGGACTTTCAACATATCACAAGTATTAAGCTTGGGCACGCCACTACTAACAGCATTACAACTGACTTTATCACTTTTAGTAACATTCAGGAAGCAAAGGCGCTACACAAATAACATAGCAGGAACCCAAAAGATAGTGACTACAGCTGTATACAAAATACTGATTAGTATTGCAACTGATCTTGTGAAAATAAAGGGGTGCAGTTGTCTCTGTGTGTCGTGATCATGTTCTTCCCTTTTCTGTCTGAATGAGTCCTGCCTGCTGATGACTGATGACTGATAATCTGATACCTGGGCTCTGGTATGGAAGATCCAGGTGCTTCCATACCCATAAAGCATTGTGATTAACCCGACTTCTCTGCCATGATCACCCTCCTTCGTCCCTTCCTGATGTGGCCTCTCAGTGCAGGGTAAATAGCTCGCAATGCTAGATTAGGCAGGTGCTCCAGGCTTGAATTTCGCCATCCCATTAGAATATATTTTCACGAATTTGTACTAAAATTAATCTTTTTCCTTTTCTTTTCAGGCCTGACAGAGCTCTCAGACACTCCCGTATCTCTGGAGCTGGAACGCTGCAAGTCTCCCACTTCAGGTAAAAGTGATTAACATCTCATTGGGCAACCTGTTCCATCCCTGCATGACATGCGTATCCGTGGTCCATTTCTCCACCCACTATAGCGCCAAAAATGCCTCCAGCTGGTGTGCAGGTGCACAGGGAGATTTGAAATAGTACCTATGCCTTCCTTAGCCATTTGCCTGCACAGGTGTTCATCTATAAAGACAGAATGGACGAAGTATAAAATATTGAAACCATATGTATAACATATTCAAAGCAGGAGGAAGGGGATACTATCCCAATCCAAACAATGTCTTATTGCATGGGTGATTGATCTTGGTCAATATCTGTAAGGCAAAAAGTCTGTTTCAGTGTTGAGACCCCATATCGGAACCATATTCCATTAACAGAAGGAGTTTTACGGAAGGCACAGTATGCATCTTTGAAGTCACCAGCATTGGTTGCCAGATTGCCTGAGGAGCCGCAAATGTGCCATTATTGCACATAACTTTGCTACAGGTCGTGAAAATCCATGCACTTGCTTCGCTTGTTAAATTGCTGTTGTCTCGCTGTTACCTTGCGATCTCTGGGTGTCTGAGGCATGTTTCAGGGATGTAAGCCAGATTAAACCTTTCTGAATTGTCAAATGACCATAACATAGACATTTACAGCTCATAGGAAATGCTTGTGGTGCTACAGTTGAAATGGCAATTTTGAAAATTCACAAAACCTGCAACAGGGTGCCATGGAGACAATTTGCCTTGGACCAAGAGTTACATGGCTTCATGAGAAATAAAGTTCAAAAAGGTGTGTGTGTCATAGTGATCAGTAGCCTGCACCTTTCCATTCTCATGGCTTGTAATTGAATATGCAGGAATTGCTTGGGCAATTCATGCATATCGAACAGCTAGTCTGACTCAGCACATTTGCTCTACTCTCAGTAAATGTAGTTCATGTTCTATTAGGGATAGAAACTGCAGTGGAGGATCACTGACTCTATTTTTAACCACAAAGTCCAGTTGTATATACAGCCCATAATTCAGATAGGGTGAGTAGGGTGATGAAAATATGCAAATGAGTCCAGGGATGTGGATCTTGGTGAGGAGATGTAATTTAATTACAGTGTTGCCAGTCCTCATAGGATGGTTATGATAGGCACATCATTATCTTGATGGTTGCAGAATGATCCTGATGACCACAGTGGTCATGATTGCCACAGGATTCTCATGATTTACCATGTTTGTGGCGGGATGGTCAGGGTGCTAGGAAATTGGGCACTATATGCGCAGGATGGTCACTATTTTCATGATGGTTACAAAATGGGCGTAATCGTTGCAAGGTGGGCATGATTGGTATGGGATGGTCATGATTGTTGCAGGCCTCTAATGATTAATTTGGCGTAGTCATGATGGCCACGGGATTATCATAATGGAGGTGGAATGGTTATGATGCTCATTTATGGGCATGATGACCGCATAATGGTTGTGATGCCTGCAGGGTGATCACAATTGCCACAGGTTGGTCTTGATGGTCATGGGTGTCATGGGATGGTTCTTAGAAGATCATAGTCTCAGGATGGTGTGGGGTCATGTCGTTTGAAGGAAGGTTATGATATGATAGTTGAGCAATGGCAATATACCCATCGGATGGTCATGGTGGTGGTGTGATGGTCATTAAGGTAGCACCAGGTTCATGAAGGTGGCACAATGGTGTTGATGGTCGTGAGATGGCCATGGTGGTTTATGGGTACCATGAGATCTCAGAGAAAGCCAACTCGCCTCAAACACAGCTCATTTCAGCCATCTCATTGTACACCAACTCACAGAATCCAATGTTTTTGGCCATTTCACTTGAAGCCATCTTGCTGAATTTTGGGTTGTTTTTTAATCTTTTTTCCTCTACTGTAAAACAGTCGGCGTACCCGTTACACTCCTTTGGACCTTCTGCCCCTCCCCTCCCTTTTTTCCTTTGATTTATTATTCATCGTTCTCCCTTTATGTTTTCCCACCTTTGTATGCCACATTCCCTCCTTTTTAATACTTAAATATTTATATTTTTTAAAAACGTTTCAAGATAATTCTTTTTTTCAAAATGTGGTGACTTTTCCATTGGTGCCAGTGTGTGCCTTTTTGGTGAGATGGCCTTGCAATGAGTTGGGTTTGAGTTCATATAGATTTCATTAAAAAAAGGTTTAAATGAAATGTAATGGGAGGATGCAGATTACTGGATGGTCATTATGATTGTGGGATGGTCTTCAAAGTTGCGTGATGTTCATGCTAGCTGGGGGATGGTCACGATGGTCATAATGGTTGCGAAATGTCCATGATGGTGGTGAAATGGCCATGGTATTCGTGGGACGTTCTGAATAGTATGAGGGCGGTCATGAAGGTCATGGGACGGTTATGGTTGTTACAGAATTATGATTATAGCCACTGAATGGCTATCATTGGTGAAGTGTTAACATGATGGTTACTGAATTTCCATTGTGGTCACTGAATGTTCACTGTGGCAGGTGATGGGATGGTCAAGATAATGGGGCATGGAGTTGATGGTTGCAGGAGGGTCCTTATGGTCGTGAGATGGTCTTTACGGTTATGGGATAGTCTTTCTGAAAGCAAAAAGTGCCAGTTTAGAATCCAGTCTGGATTATTTTGGGCCAGTAAGTAGCGCTGAAGTACACGTTTTTCAAGGCCACACCTGGTTGATGGACATATTTTGTTATCAGGAACACCTGGATGCTGGATAACAATGCTTTTCTCGCATCAAAATAACATATATACATATCAAATACAATTTAAACTACGCATATAGTAATACATAAAGCCAATATAGACTTCTGACCTTCTTCCAGAATTTTAGGACCATACTTCAAATGCTTAAAAAGAAATAGTAAACACGAGTTTTCAGGTTTTTATGTATTTAGTTATTGGGGATGGTCATTAGCTCAACGGGAAACACACACTAAAAAAGCATGCAGATGAAACTGATCCCTAATCCAGTCTTCTGGATCCGCCAGAGATGTTAAATGCACTTGCCAAGTAAACGGGCATTAAAAAGGAAATAGCATTGGTAGCACAGTTTACTTTAGTCGGAATTGTATGTTCTGACGTCTGCTGCTGATCTTTGAAAAGGGAGCAGGCCTATACATTAAATACATAGGCAGGAGTGAGCACATGGTGATAGATTTAGCAACAGTTTGTGTTTTCATAAATCAGTATTTGTGCAAGTTCAAAAATACGCACAATTCCAAAATTCGATATATTATGAAATTGAGCAGTGGGAAAAAGTTGGAAATGATCGCATTAGCATATTGAAAAATGAATATTTTTGTAAAATATCACCAGCCCGTAAACAATCACACCCATTCCTTCAATCCCGGTTTACTAACAGGATTAAATAATTTGCTGGGCACAGAATGCCATACAATGCAACCTAGAGCAAACTGGTCATCACATGATCCCTGTTCCCAAGTAAAAGCAATAACAGACGAAGGACAGTGGTGGCAAAATGTGACTTTTTTGTGATAACAGTGATGAGCTAGTTAGTACATTGTTTACACCACCTCTACATTGGCTGCAGTCATCATCATTGCCTCCACGCGATTCCATGTTAAGAGGTGTGATCATGCAGCAGTCGTTGACCAGGCTTTTGGATCAGGGAAGGGGAAGAGGGTGTCCTTGGTGGTGACTCGAACAATCTAAGAAGTCTGAAATGTTCCATGTTGCCGAAACGAGCAGAAACGAGCAGAAAGGGCACTTGCAAAAGTCATGAGAAAATCAGATTTCAAAGACGTTGCCTATTTGACAAAAAAAATGTGAAAGGGATTTAGTTCTGGCAGGCATTGCTTCCCCCCCCCCCCCTAAAGCCTGGTATTTACTGTATACGCGCAACAAATTAATAATGCTAGCTGGCAATCAGCAACTCAACTCACGTGCATTGTCTGCTGCACAATGAAAGCGAAAGTTGCCATTCAGTGCAGCCACACCGCCCACGTACATTGTCTGCGTTCTATCCATTGCCGCTATACCACCCATGAACATTGCACAATGAAAGTGAAAGGTTCTATCCATTGCAGCCACACATCCCATGCACATGCTCTGCATAATGAAAGTTTCTATCCATTGCAGCCACACCGCCCACGTACATTGTCTGCGTTCTATCCATTGCCGCTATACCACCCATGAACATTGCACAATGAAAGTGAAAGGTTCTATCCATTGCAGCCACACATCCCATGCACATTCTCTGCATAATGAAAGTTGCCATTCAGTGCAGCCACACCGCCCACGTACATTGTCTGCGTTCTATCCATTGCCGCTATACCACCCATGAACATTGCACAATGAAAGTGAAAGGTATCCATTGCAGCCACACATCCCATGCACATTCTCTGCATAATGAAAGGTTCTATCCATTGCAGCCACACCACCCACATATTGTCTGCACAATGAAAGTGAAAGTTTGTATCCATTTCGGCTACACCACCCACACACTTTGTATAATTAAGGGCTCTGTCCATTGCAGCCACACCACCCATGCATTGTCTGCACAATGAAAGTGAACGTTTTGATCCACTGCAGCCGCACCACCCACGTACATTGCGTGTTATGAAAATGTCCATCCACTCTGGTGCTGAGCTGATGCCTATGCTCAACTCTAGCAAGATATTTCAATCGCCAGGATACCTCCACGTGCAGCTGTCATCCTCTGGAGTTACACCAGCATGTCTTTAAATGCTAGAATATATGTTCTTGCAAACACATGTGCCTCTCACCCAACCCTCCACAGTTTATCAGAAAGGATTTCATCACAGACCTGCCCACGCGAAATCGAGTTTAACACACTGCACTTATCATGTGATCATCACACAATTTCCCATTGTTAATCTTCTATATCCTGAAGAAGGCACATCTATTAAGCAGAATCTGCGAAAACATTGCCAATGGCCTTACACCTGGTTTTAAAGCTCTGCATTTGTAAAACGTGGATGAAAGCGTAAATCACTAGTCACTGAACGACCGCTTCCTTTTATATTTATGCATGTACTCTATTATGGTTACTTTGGTGATTTTTAAAACATTTGTTTCTGACATCTGTACTATATGGTAACAGGTTTCACAACATGTTGTGGCCTGAATTAGCTCCTCTACAAAACACTCAATGGCCGTGCCAGGATCCTGCAAGCCTATCTCGTGCAGTCTTTTAATTCTCAATGGATTCACAATCCTTTTCACACTCACACTGACTGATGTATATAAGGTGTAACTGAAATTATTTCAGTGAATGTGGTAATTGGTCAATAACACCATTACACTAGTTAAACTACACCCTCAATATTGGCGGCTGGAATAGTTGACGTTTGCTTTTGTCCACGGATGCACAATGGATATTGTTGGAACAATTCTTCGGAAGGTTACGTTAATTGTTACACAAGGACAATTGTAACTCCTTTACCTGCCATTGGATTGTGAAAAGTCAATTGGATACATTTAAATTGGCGTAGGGTGTTCAATTCTGTTCTCATGAATGCCCCTTCCACACCCTCCAATGCTTTATTAGATCACTCACTATGCGACATCACATCCAGGGTGTCAAGCTGCTTTTGATATCTGCCCATGATATCTTAGTTGGCCTGCTACCATTGGGCCCCCCACGCTCCTGTTCATGGTTCATATTAGCCATCGCTACACTTGAGCTGGTGGTCTTCTTCTGTGTGCCCTCTGCAGGGCAGCAAGGAATTGCTGCTCCTCAGAGCAGCCGGAAACAGCTTATGGCCAGTCCCCTGATGACAAGTTGGACACAAAATATTTTTCTTTCTTCAGTTAACTCATCCCTGAGATTTGTGCAATGCACAATTTGTGCCAGCACCGCCCGCAACCTTGTACTTTTTTCATGCTCAGTTTTGGCATTTACTGATTTATTTCTGCAGAATAACACGAAATGTCTAAAAACTTTGAAACCTTCCTCTAAATGTGGCTTTATGGGCGTGACAATATATCTCCTCCTTGCCACTTTGAAAGTTATTGCTGACAGCATGGTCTTTTTTTCCAACTTTATTTAAATCGCTTGCAACATGAGCTAACATTACAATTGTGGAGCTCATACACCGACCTTGTGAGTAAAAATACAGAAAATGTGCATTTCCCCACTCTCCCTCCCACTGTGGCCCCTGAACAGAGTAACCGCAACAATAATTCTAGAATGCTTGTATAAACAGTCTCGGTAGTTGCGGTTTACGAATCAGTGCAGGAAAATCGTGGTCATAATCCAGAATATCCCAGATTTTAGACCACCATAAAGCCATTGCTGAGCCCTCAGGGGATTTCCAGGATCGGGCAATTGTGATTTTAGCTGCTAGGAGGAGCTGGGTTATCAGCTTGGCTGTTACCCCTGATTTAGGGTAAACCATCTGAACCGGTGAACCCAACAAAATTACTTCAGGCCACAATGGCAGTTTAGTCTGGGTGATGGCCTCGATTGAAACAAGAAACCTTTCCAAAAAAAAAACAAAAACGTTAGGGGGCAGTCCGACCACATGTGGAAATATGTACCCTGCGCTCCACATTTCCGCCAGCACGTTAGGTCCAGGGAATTTTGCATGTGATGTAGCTGCACTGGGGGATAATGCCAATGGAGTAAAAGTTTAAGGGCACACCCCTTATTCGTTGCCATCGGCTGGTCAAGGTCTCTCTCCAAATGGGACATGTGATTGGGTCAACTGGATAGAAGGTAGTCATGTAGGAGTTTATATATTCTGGAGATGGTTCCCCTTTGGGAGCCCTCATGAAAAGTGAATTCTATGGGACAGAGGATGCGCGTGGTACCTTGTCTGACCCCCGGGTTCTTGATCCAATGGCAGAGCTGGGCATAAGTAAATCTGTCAGAATCAGCCAATTGAAATGCCTCTTTACAGCTGTCAAAAGTGCAGGGTTGGTCATTGTCAAACAATTGCGACAGAGTTCTTAGACCCCCTTGAATCCAGTTTCTAAGGAGACTAGCCTGCAGGCCCGGGGTAAAGATGAGATCGTGAAAAATCGGAGTGTGTGGGCCCATACCTCTTGGGATCCCTTTTTGTTTCATTGCCCAATCCCAGATTTGTACTGTTATTTTCGTAGAGGACAGCAGCTTAGTGCAACATTTCTGTGCAGAGTGTGGGATGTATGGCAGGGTGGGGAGTGGGAGTGCAAGTCTAGATTGTTTGATGTTAATCCATTCCCTACTGGTAAGGTTGAGCAGAAGTAAAGGAACCGAGGGAGGAAGCTCATTTTACAGGCTGTAATCCGCCCCATTAACAAGATCTCTTGGGTTGACCATCTATCCATTTGACCATCTTTCCAGGTCTTCTTCCATTTCCAACTCTTTAAAAAGGGATACATACAACTCCCCCGGAGAGGCAGCGACATAGACCTCTACGTATTCTACAGACTTCCTGTTCCAAATAATTGGGCAAACCGGTTGTAGAGAGTGTATTTCTTGTGTGGCTAGTCCCACCCTCAGAGCTGGGGATTTATTGTAGCTAATTTCAAAACCTGCCACTCGTCCAAAGGAGTTTAGCTCTAGAAGGGAATGCTGCAAGGAAGACCGGGTGTTAGTCAAGGTAAGCAGCACATCATCCGCATAAAAGGATACATTTATGTTGCGTGCAACCTACTGTGACCCCTTCAATAGATGGATTATTCCGTATCCGCTGGGTGAGGGGCTCCATTATCAGTGCAAAGAGCAGCGGGGACAAGGGGCATCCTTGTTGTGTGCCGCATGCGAGTGGGATAGGGGCTGTGTGCCCTTGGTGAACCTGCAGAGAGGTTTCCGGGGTGCTGTAGTTGGCTTGGATCATTTTACGAAATTCAGCCCCAAACTGAAAGGCCTCAAGGGTGCCTTGCAGGAAGGCCCAGTCAAACTTGTCAAACACCTTTGTTGCATCTAAAACTATCAGAGCCAGTTTACGGCGTTCCAAAGTAGCTACCTCTACCACGTTAAGGACTCGGCGGATATTATCCCATGTCGCTCTACCTATGATGAAACCTGTTTGATCCGGGTCTATAAATTGGGGGAGGACTCTAGACAGCCGGTTGGCTGATACTTTGGAATAAATGTTTGCATCTATGTTAAGTAATGAGATCGGCCTGTAAGAGGCACAATCTTTAGGGTCCTTTCCCGGCTTTAGTAACAGGATCGTCGAAGAGACCTGCATGGAGGGCGTCATACAGCCAGTTTGTTGTAAGGAATTAAAGAGAGCTGTAAGTGGGGATACCAGTTGGCCCTGAGTTTTTTGTAGAACCAAGTGGAAAACCCATCAGGGCCTGAGGCCCTACACTTCAGTGACTTAATCACTGCATCCACCTCGTCTAACATGATTGGGGCTTCTAGGGCATTGCACTCGTCTCCAGAGAGGTGCGGGAGGGCAGCCTCAGTTACGTATTGCGTCTGTTCTGCCAGGATGCGGGGAAGTGCCGACATGGTTTTCGGTCAGGTGGGCTGCTGCTAATTGAAGCCTTAAATCCTCTGCATATTGCACTTTGCCTTGCGGATCACGTAGGCCTGGGATTATGTTCAGTCGTTTAGACTTGGCCAATTTCCTGACCAAAGGTTTGTCAGCTTTATTGCCCTTGTCATAATATCCCTGCTTCGATATTAGTAGGGACTGTGCCATTTCCTCAGCATAAAGGGCTTTCAGTTTATTTCGAGCAACCTGCAGGGACCGGTAGACCTAAGGGGACGACTTTTTTTATGCTTGCCCTCAACCTCTGCTATTGCCTTCTCCAGTTGGCTCTGCATCCCCAGTTTACACTTCCGGTAAGCGGCTGCATGAGCTATGAGTTACCCTCTTATTACTGCTTTCTTAGCTTCCCATGTGTTTGTCGTCGATGTGAGATCAGCAGGGTTCACTCGGAAATAATCTTGAATGATTTTTGCTATCCTGTTCCTGAGAGCCATATCATTTAGAACTGGGTTTTATAAACACCATTGGGGTCTGGGGGTGCAGGGTCACATATACAGATAGTTAGGAGAACCAGAACATGGTCTGACACTATTCTAGGTTCGATAGTCACCTCATCAACATACAACATAAGGTGGGGGTAGCCAATATGTGCAGTGCATGTGAGAGAAAAAGGAAAAGTCCCTTTTGCCCGGATGCAGCATCCTCCAGGTGTCAACCACCCCCAAAACCCAGAAGAAGTGGAGCAGGCCCAGGGTGATTTTAAAGTACCTTGACGTTGGTTCTTGAGTTCTATCCATGAGGAGATCAGGGACCCCCATTAAAGTCTCCACCAATTATTACATGACCTGCAAGAAAGGGGAAAAGTATGGATTCTAGATCCTGCAGAAAGGCTTCTTGCCCCTCATTGGGGGAATATACCGAAATCAGAGTTCATAGCTGCCCGTAAAGCATCCCCTTGAGCCCCATATAGCGTCCCTCAGGGTCGTATTATGTTTCCAGTTCTGTAAACGGAGTCCCTCTCGCCACAAGAATTGCTGTGCCCCCTCTTTTAGATCCACTGGAGGCATGGAATTGCCTTGGAAAGTTCCTATTCTGTAGGTGAACAAAGTCAGATGGGACCAGGTGAGTCTCCTGTAAAAATATCACCAAGCTATTCAGGTCTTTTAGGCTCAGTAATGTTGATGTATGCTTCATCAACGAGTTCAGGCCTTTTACATTAAGAGTTATGAAATTCAGCTTCTGGTGAGGTGGGAGCATCATCCGAGGGACCAAGACTGCCGAGTGGCAGGGGGAGCATCATGACATCTGGCAGAGTGTCTGAGGACAAGCTCCTGCGGGTTCGCAGCCTGTGAGGGCAATCCAAAAGCAGCATCAGCTTGTCGAGTTGTGGGAGGAAAGTCTGGAACATATCCCCTATATATTCGACCAGTGCTTGATCTGAGACTTAGGAGGGCACCCCTTTGATTGGTAGGTTGTTTCTGTGGGCTCTATTTTCCATATCCTCCTGTTTGTTTTCCATGGCTTTGCTTTTCCCTTCCAGGGCCTGGATCCTGTACTGCATCTCCGCTATCGTTGGTGAATGATCCGCCGACTGGTCTTCTACCTCCCAAGCCTTTGCTCTGTCTCCTGGGCCCGCTGATCCAGGCAGCCCATTTTTGTTGAAAGCTCTGCCATACGGTTGCAAAATTCCATTTTGATTTTAGTCATGAAGGATTGCATAGCTTCCTTTGTGGCTAATTGTGCAGTAGGACAGTCGGGGCATTGGGCCTGCGCCTTTGCTGTCTCCGTCTCCGCCTTCTTCCGCCTTCCGCCTTCTTGCTGTAGCATGACAGCGATGTCAGAGTTCTTGTGCGGCTTTTGCTGCTTACAGATGACTGTATGACTGTCTTCCTTCTAGGGCGACTCCTCAATTGGTAATTGTCCAGTTGTGTCTTCCCAGGCAGACACGGGGTCCAGCGTGCCCCAGATCTTGTAGCGATGCGTGGTGAAGAGCAAGGGCACCCTGCTTTCCTGGAGCCCCTACCTCTTTAGCTATATCACCTTCCAATCCAGGAGCCCAGTGAGGATACGTTGTAAAGAGCGCACCCCAGAATTCTAGGCAGAATCTGCCAGCCGCTCCTCCTCGAAAGCTCTCAGTCGGGCTGGACCCACAGCTTCTCCCCCAGTCCCATCACACGTGCATCAGGCAGCCCTCCTCTGATCCCTGTATATTTGTGCTACTGAGCTCTGGACTTAATTCTGCTGCCAGCACTCGCCACATTTCATCAAGAGGACTCTGCCAGCATTCCTGGGCCACTAGGTAGCTCTGCAACTCGATGGTGCTGTCGGACAGAACCCCAAGCGGCACGTCACCCAGATACAAGGAGCCGACATCACTCGCTCCAAAGTTGCGAGCATGACCCTCCCCTGGTTGCGTAGGACGATGAGACTGGCTGCCGCTTCTGCCTCTGCAGCCCCCGCCGCGGATGGAGGAGGTCGGGCAGTGGAACAATAGCCTTCTTAGCGGTTGGGCACAATTTTGGGGAAGCTCCCCCACACACGCAACAGAGCCTTTCTTCTAATATCTCCTCTCCCTGCTTCGCTACCGGCTCAGCGCCCCAGCCCGGCGCACCGCCAGCATTACCAGCCGTCATCTTCTCTCCATCGGCTACAGGAAAGCGTTGGGACTGGCACATTTCACATCGGACTCAGGCTTCACACGGAGGCCATCAGTGAAGTATCTGTATGGCCGGCACAAAGTATAGAATAGTCGGTGCCAGATTAGCCACTCCTTGATGTTTAGAGCCATCGAGCAATGCAAGCTGCATACGCTAATCAGTTGAAAAATTATGCATTCTTTGCTCTAGATTACTGAGTTTGGCTTATTTTCACCTATTTTGCATAGTCGCAATTCATTGCTCTGTAGGTGTGTTCTGGAGATGAACTTCCAGGGATGGCTACTAAGTGGCACTGTGTCACGTGTGATTTGTTAGCTGAAATTGACTATTATGCCCTCACATTACGGGTAAATAGGGTTTTTTAATGCATGTTTTAAACCCATCATAATACTGATGGTTGTTGCAGAGCACAAGGAAAGAGATGCAGGCTATTCTCCATGGTGTATTCAACAACAGGTGGAAGTGATGTGAAAGGGAATGACAAACTTCACTATCCTTTGAATAAAGAAAGGCCTTCAAAGCTAACAATATATTTCAAAGATGGGCAGTTAACAAGGAGTAATACAAATAAATTCAGCATTGAGATGACACAGAACAGAACCCTGTGCCAGGAAAGGAAGGCATGATGGAAAACTGTTTGAGCCCTTCCGTCTCGAGGATTGTTCCTGGTGGACAAAGGTTAATTCTTAATTTTGAACAATTAAATAGCAGAACAAACCCGATGCATTCGATACCGGGATTTCAAAGACATAGTGAAGGTATACACTCATAATCATTTTATTACTATTTTTGATGAGAGGCAATCGTATTGTCATGTGACAATATTCAATCATATCACACAACATATAAATGAATTACAACATCATATTCATATCTTTCCCAATCAATTGGCATAACGTGAGAGATAGCATGTTTGACTGGCAGTGGCGTATTTAGGGATTCTGCTGTATCTATTCCCAAATTAGTGCATGCACTCCCCACTTTACTCCACCTCTGCCAGACTCTGCACCTTCATTAGATTCCGACCCTTCAACAAATTCTGGCTGCGTTGTCCAAACTACACCCTTTGATCCCCATTTTGACTCCATAACATAAGGACGTGTGCATCCTCGAAGTGCAACGTAAGTGCTGTTTGGCTGAGAGGACTTCAAAAGCTGAGAAGCTGCGAGGTATCATTTTGGACAAAAAGGGTGATTTAACACCCACATTTAACTTCCACAAGCCTCTACTTAACTATTAGACTTAGAAATCCATACTGTATATATATTTCGAAGGGATTGTGTCCTCCGACGTATTCCTTATCTTAGATAATTTGTCTCCAGCTTGCTGGCCTCGGAAATTTTTTCTCTGTAGAGGGCGCTGCGCGTCGACGTCCGCCGAGTTGGTGTCCCTCGACAGCCACCGGATCGGCGCAGACGTCACCATGCCCATAAATAGCCACACGCGGCATCCGTTGCTCAGTTCCGTTTTTCCGCGCTTCATGGGGCCTCGGAATATCGCTGCTCAGTTCAGTCAGATAAACCTCTTATATTTCCTCGATAAAACCAACTCGTACTCGATGGCTTGCTCATCCAAACCGACGACTCCGCGGTCCGGCTTCAAAAAAAGATGCCATGTGCGAATCTCTTCAAACCGGCATCGATTCCGCTGACAGTATCAGCAGGGCCATGGCGGCAAGTACTACAATCCGCAGGCCTGCGTGGTTACGAAAGTCTGGCTTTGCTCCAGATGTACAGGCCAGACTTTTGAATATGCCCTTTGACGGCTCTTCTTTATTTGGTAAAAAGGCTGACAGTCTGGAAAGGTTGCAAACATCTAAAGCAGCAGCAAAATCGTTAGGAGCTGCAATCCGCCAAACTCCTTTTCGCCCCTCAGGAACCTCTGGGAGAGGAAAGTCCTTTCGCTATTATTCCGCATTCGGGAGAGGCAGAGGACAGCCGGCTCAAAGAAGCCAAAGGAGATCCACCTGAGGTGGACGGGTCAAAAGTACTAAGGCCGCAGGAGCAGCAGGTGCCTCTTTACCCTCGGCATCTGCATCAGCCGCCTCTAAACCACTCTGAGGTCTTTCCACACAAAACACCTGTAGGGGGCAGGTTAACTCACCATCTGACGGAATGGCAGGCTATTATGTCAGATGCTTGGGCATTGGAAACAGTTGGCCAAGGTTACTGCCTACCCTTTCTACGCATCCCTCAGAGTCATCCACCGGGGCACAGCTCTCTAAAAGTTCCAGATCCGCTCCTCTTGCAGGAAATTGTAGACCTGCTAGAGAAAGGTGCCATAGAACCAGTCCCTGTAGCGGAGAGGAACAAGGGCTGGTACTCCCCCTACTTTCTCATACCGAAGAATGACGGAGGACTGAGACCTATCTTGGACTTACGAGAATTGAACAAGTTCCTCAGGAAGGACAAGTTCAAGATGGTAACTCTCTCTCAGATCCTTCAGGCCCTCCAGATCCAAGACTGGCTGGTATCTCTGGACCTCCAGGATGCTTATTTCCATGTGCCAATCCATCTCAAACACAGGAAATACCTGAGGTTCGCAATTGGCGGCTCTCATTATCAATTTCGAGTTCTGCCATTTGGGCTGACCTCTGCCCCGAGGGTCTTCACCAAGCTAATGTTAGTAGTGGCTGCAAGTCTAAGGAGGGAAGGGATCCACGTCTACCCCTACCTGGACGATTGGCTGATCAGAGCTATATCTTCAGAACAATCTCAGATCCAGCTAGATTATGTCTGCCACTTCCTTCACAAACTGGGCTTCTCCCTCAATTTAAAGAAGTCATAGATGATATCACAGAGACTCCAGTTCATCGGAGCGGTCCTGGACACTTCCCTGGGAAAAGCCTTGCCACCAGAGGTGAGGGCTCAAGATATTCTGCAGATGGTCAACAAGTTTCAAAATGCCCAACATCTCCCAGCCTTCGACTTTTTGAGATTGCTAGGCCTCATGGCATCCTGCATCTTCCTTGTGCCAGAGGCTCGCCTGAGAATGAGATCCCTCCAGTGGGCACTAAGAACCCAGTGGTCGCAATACTCAGGAAGAATGACAGGTCTCCTCCGGATTCTGGACAAGGTAGCCCATGACCTTCAATGGTGGGCATATCCAGAGAACATCTTGAAAGAAGAACTGTTTTGGCAACCATGGCCGGAGATAACAGTAGTCACAGACGCCTCACTCACGGGGTGGGGAGCCCATGCCAACGACTTGACCATCAGCGGTCGTTGGTCTCCATCGGAGTCCAAACTACACAACAATCTATTAGAGCTGAGAGCGATCAGACTAGCGCTGAAAGCTTTCCTGCCATCAGTACAGGGGAGAAATGTCCTGGTAATGACAGACAACACGGTGGCCATGCACTACCTCAACAAAAGAGGAGGCGTAGGGTCACTGCCACTGTGCAGAGAGGCAATGCAGCTCTGGTTTTGGACAATTCAGGAAGGAATCTCTATCGGCAGTTCACCTAGCCGGAGAGAAGAACTTGACAGCGGACGCTCTGAGCAGGCAGAGCACAGTCTCCCACGAGTGGGAGCTCGCTCAGGAAGTCCTTCAAGAGATCTTCGCCCTTTGGGGAACCCCTAAGGTGGATCTGTTCGCCACCAGTACCAACAGGAAGTGCGATCTGTTCTGTTCAAGGGAATTTCCCCCCAGAGGAGCTCTAGGGGATGCGTTTGTAGTGGACTGGGAGTTTCCACTCCTGTACGCGTTTCCACCAGTCCCTGTTATTCCTCAAATGATCAGGAGGTTGAGAAGATTCCGGAAAACCATGATCCTAATTGCCCCGGACTGGGCCAGGAGAACGTGGTACCCAGACCTTCTGGATATGTCCATCTGCCCTCCAATCCGTCTTCCACTCAAAGAGAATCTTCTCTCGCAGAAGGGACTTCAGGTTCTCCATCCAGACATAAAAACCCTCAACCTTCACGCTTGGCTTCTGAAAGGTTGAGGTACAAGGATTGGGACCTCCCTGATGACGTCATGGAGGTGTTGCTTTCGGCCAGAAGGCCAGCAACAAAGTCTTTATACCGCTGCCGTTGGAACAAATTTTGCAACTGGTGTAGAGAGGACAATATCGACTCTTTTTCATGCGGTACACCAATGGTGTTATTGTTTCTACTCTACTTGGCAAACTCAGGCCTTCAAGTTGGCACTGTAAAAGGCTATCTTGCGGCGCTATCAATCTTCAAGCGCACTGCGGAGGAACCATCGTATTTCAAACTACCCTTAGTAACACAATTTCTCAAGGGATTAACTAATGTCTATCCTCCAAGACCATTCCAAGTTCCCTTATGGGACTTAAATTTAGTATTAAATTTCCTAATGGGTACTCCCTTCAAACCACTCCACTCTTGTTCGCTGAGATTTCTCACTCTTAAAACTGTCCTATTAGTAGCACTAACATCTGCTAGGAGGGTGAGCGAATTACAAGCTCTATCTTGTAAACCCCCCCATACAATTTTCCATAAGGACAAAGTCGTCCTACAGGTGAAGCCTAATTTCCTCCCAAAGGTGGTTTCTGAATTTCACATCACTCAGAAAATTACCTTACCTTCGTTCTACCCTCCTCCCCATCCGGGGAAAGAGGAAGAAAGGCTTCATAGGCTGGACCCAAGGCGAGCTCTAAGCTTTACATCAGCAGACTTGCTAGGATTAGGCAAGCAGACCAACTGTTTATAGGCTACTCAGGTCACAAATTGGGACTACCCATAACAAAACAGACAATTTCCAGGTGGATTATTTTGCCCATTCTGGAATGTTACAAACTGGCAGGGAAAGAGCCCCCTCAAAATCTTAGGGCTCATTCAACCAGGGGTATCGCAGCCTCTTCGGCCCTCCAATGAGGGGTACCGGTCCGAGACATATTTGCGGCTACCACATGGTCGTCCGCACATACATTCACAAGATTTTACAACCTGGATTCCTCTGCTAGTCAAGAGACCAGATTTGGCAAAGCCGTATTACATTCGGTTCATTCCTAAAAGGGATACATGACATTCTTACTCCCACCTCCAATTACATGCCACTGCTATGGGAGTCTATCTAAGATAAGGAATACGTCGGAGGACACAATGCCTTCGAAGAACAAGTTACTTCTTACCTGGTAACGTTCTTTCGATGGGATGTTCCTCCGATGTAATCCTTATTGCCCCTCCCATCCATCCCCACAGTAATACTTCTCTTGTGGTTGCAGCTCACGCTCCTTCAAGGTCAATAGCCAATTTATGCAAGACTTATCTTATGCTACAAAACGGAACTGAGCAACGAACGGCGCGCGTGGCTATTTATGGGCATGGTGACATCGGCGCCGATACAGTGGCTGTCAAGGGACAACAACTCGCCGGACGTCGACGCGTAGCGCCCTCTACAGAGAACAAATTTCCGAGGCCAGCGAGCTGGAGACAAATTATCTAAGATAAGGAATACGTCGGAGGAACATCCCATCGAAAGAACGTTACCAGGTAAGAAGTAACTTGTTCTTCTGAGGCTTATTGAATCTGCTTAGATCACATGCTGTGCATAGGCCGACATCTAGTGGAAGCTGCGGAGTAATACAGTTTGTTTTTCGAAACTCGAAAATGGGCGTCGACACAGGGTGTGCCAGTAATACTATCCCTAGTGTGACGTCCACTGTACCCATGATCCCTCACTCGTCTAGGACCCTCAGATTGTTTTTTTCCGCCATACTGGTCGGAAGCATTCCGCTGAGTTCCCTGGCCTTAGCCATACTTTTGGTAAAATTTTGTTATATTTCCCCATTTCTCCACTCCAAGGTCGAGTCACCGAACATCCACACTCAACGCCGGCACGGAGAAAGAATCGACCGTCGAGAGCTGCACGACGGTTTTGGGCCTCGGAAGGCCTCTGGCCTCGGCCCAAGCCTAGGAAGGCCTCTGGCCTCGGCCCTGCAAGTAGGGAGAGTGGGGGGTGGACATACTCTACACTCTTTTGGTATATAGGTACATTCTTATATATTCCTACACTTATTAGCCTGCTGCCACAAGGTGCGTATGCAGGGTACCCCTTTCCAATTTTGCCCCAAGTGAAACCGCAAGTACCCTTGGGTTGACAGGCACGGCACGTGCAATCTCTGCTTACCGAGGGACCACCCAGAGGCTAGCTGCAGAGCGTGTAGTAGGTTCATACCGAAAACACTCGAGGACCGTTTGATCAAGCGTTGGGCCCACCACGCCAGGCGTCAAGAGGCCATGGCAGCGGAGGGTGCCTTTAGCGATGGCAGCGACGCCGTGCTTTCGGACAGCGAGAGCAATGTGGCGTCAATTGACAGCCAAGAGCAAGTCCCCGACCTCGGAAGGTCGTCCGGCAGGGCGGCTATGGGGAAGACCCCCGGCGACACAAGCGCTACCCACAGCACTTCCACAAAACACATGAAGTCCAACCGAGACTCGATGCGCACGCCGATGTACTCGGAAAGAGGCACATAGAGAACGGTCCGAATCGGTGTCCTCTGGACATTCTCGATCTAGCTCGCCGCATGACTCCAGGCAACCTTCCACTGTTGCCAGAAGTGCCTCGCTGCCCAAGGTAACGGAGGTTCGATCGTCCGAACACGAAGCCGACCTCTATCCCCAGACCGCACTCCAGGAGTCAGCGTCAACAGGCCGCGCAACGGCTGTTCCCGAGTCCCAACCTCCACACTCCAGAGATAGGGACACTACCCCCGAACCTCGGCGCCAGGTGTCGAAAGGCTCCTAAGGGGCGAAAAACAGGGTAAACACTCTTCCACCCACGGGGAAGGGGAAAAACAACAGAGGAAGCAGTCTTTGCCTCCTTCCACACCTCAGAAACATTCTACCCCACATAAACAGATGGACAAGTCTCGGTCTTCTGTTATCCCAAAGACCCCTGTTCAAACCAGTATGTCTAGTCAAGTTAATACAGGGAAAGGCCTTCAAGAAAGAATCAATCCCAGTTCAAGAGAATGGTCTAGTGATGACATAGATAGTCATGTCAAGGATGTCATCATTGGCAGATTTCTACGCCAAAAACCCTGAACACTTTCTCTCTTTTACCCCCGACGGGTCAACTCCCTCAGGCTCTAGGGATCCTATACCCCCAAGTAAGAAGTCCTGGGTTGAAACTCCCACTTCAGACCCCTTCAGTATACAGCCCTATTCTCAATATCAGGGAGATCCATCCTTTTGTGAGGATCCAGATTTCGGCATGTTGGAAGAACAAACTGGGACGGGCTACTATGGGGATGACGAGGACCAAGAGGAGGAGGAGGACAACCCAGAAACCTACAGGCTAGATTCCCCGGTAGATAAAGAACCCCCGGTTACCAACTCCCCTGTTGATAACCAGCCTCTCTTGAATGAAGTGCTATCCAGAGCGGCAGAACACTTCCACATTGACACCCAGGGTGCTCAGGAAGAGAGGGACTTTGCCGAGGAGTTAGTGGGAGAAAGGAGACCTGTTGCCCAGGCCATCCCTATCCTTAAGTCAATTCAAAGAAGGATAGACCCTTCCCTTGTTAATTCCTATCTCACTAGCCGGGTAAACCCCAGAGTTGTGAAGCTTTTCAGGGCAGCCCAAACAGACCCACTGTACATAAGAGGGCATCTGAAACCGGACTCCCTGGTAGTGACAAACACCCGTAAGAGGGCAGGAACACCCTTGTCATGGTCGGAAGCTCCTCCCGACAAGGAGAGCAAGAAGATTTATGGCTTGGGCAGGAAAGTAGCCTCCACTTCCGCCTACCAGGCAAGGATTGCCAACTCCACCACTCTGCTGGCGAGTTACAACTGTCACCAGTGGGAAGAAGTCGGGGCACTCATAGATTCCGCACCAGAACTCTTAAAAAGCCAATTGGCCCGCATATCGGCAGATGGAAGAGCCTTGTCCGGTTGCATATTAAAAGCAACCTTTGATGCCGCGGATAACTCCGGCAGATTGATAGCAGAAGGTATTGTTATCAAAAGGCATGCTTGGTTGCGACAATCTGGGTTCAAAGCCGAAACCCAGGCATCATTGATAGATAAACCGGTGGAGCCGGATCCATTGTTTGGAAAGGCGGTCGAGGACGCGCTGAAAAATGCCAAGGACGAGTTTGAGACACTCAAATCCTTGGGCAAACTAACCAATAAACCCCCAAACCAGAGAGGGAAAGGCAATTTTCGTCGCCCACGTGGACAAAATTCCCAGAGAGGGTCTAACTATTCCCAGGGGCAGGGTACACAATGGAACAACAACAGCCAACAGTCTACCCAGGGTTATGGCAGAGGTAATAAGAGAGGACGTGGTAAAGGTAGAGGCAGCCCCAGTAGAGGAGGCGGCACGCCTCCACCAAAACAGTGATGCTCCGTTCAGGGTCCCTTCTCACGCATCCCCAGTAGGGGGACGCATTTCCAACTTCACCCAAGCTTGGGAAGGGACCACATCAGACAGAGGGGTGCTGTCCACAGTGTCCGCAGAATACTGCATAGAACTGCGACCCCAAAACCACCCTCCACGACAAAGAATACATTCTTTGGATCACCAGAAGATCCTCCTCGAGGAGATTGTCAATCTTCTAGCAAAGGACGCGATAGAACTCGTCCCGGGACAACAGGTAAGCAAGGGCATTTATTCAACTTACTTCCTTGTGCCAAAAAAAGATTTGACAATGCACACAGTATTGGATTTACGGCCTGCAAACAAGTATGTCAAGCCCCAAAAATGTTGCATGACTACTCTCCAAGAGGTAATCCCCCTCCTAAAATAGGGGGATTACATGGCAACATTGGACATGAAAGATGCCTATTTCATATTTCTATGTTCCCAGCGCACAGTACTTGCGCTTCAAGGTGGACAGTCGGCACTACCAGTTCAAGGTACTGCGCTTCGGGATAGCCTCGGCTCCAAGGGTATTCACCAAGGTACTGGCGGTGGCGGCGGCACACCTATGCAGGGAGGCAATCCCGGTGTACCCTTACCTGGATGACTGGCTCATCACGGGGGAGACCCCAGTAATTTGCAGAACAAACATTCAAAGGACGATCAACCTCCTCTTCGAATTAGGTTTCTCAATAAACGAGAAGAAGTCAAGTCTGGCGCCAAGCACCTCCAAACAATTCCTAGGAGCTATCCTAGACACGCAGGAGGGGTTGACGTTTCCATCAGAGGAAAGAATTCGGAATATACTGCTGCAAATTCCGCAATATCAGGCCGGTCGCCAGATAACGGTACGCAAAGCAATGCGTTTACTAGGCATGATGGCGTCATGTATTTACCTGGTTCCCCACGCGCGCCTGCGTCCCATGCAGGAATGGTTGGCGAAACAGTGGTCTCAAGCAAGTGGTCAGTGGGACGATCTAGTGGTTGTTTCGCCAACACTGGTACAAAGCCTTCACTGGTGGACAAGAGAAAATCTATCCAAGGGGAAACCCTTTTACGATCCCGAGATACAGGCGCTTGTCACAACCGATGCATGCCTGACAGGGTGGGGAGCTCACCACGTCCACCACACAGCTCAGGGTCTCTGGTCTCACTCAGTGGCCAAGAATCACATCAACCTGCTAGAGCTTCTGCCAGTATTCAGAGCGCTTCAAGCGTTCGAGCCCTACCTGCTGAATCTGTCAGTGCAGATCCGGACGGACAGCACTACAGCCATGTTTTACCTAAACAAGCAGGGAGGGACTTGTTCACCAAATCTGTCCAAGCCTGCCCAGAAATGTGGATATGGGCACTCAGACGGAAGATCTTCCTGTCATCTCAACATGTTCCAGGGGATCTCAATTCTCTGGCGGATGCTTTGAGCAGAGATCCCCTCCCAGAGGAACATGAATGGTGTCTACACAGAGAAATCGTTGAAGATATCTTCTCTCAGTGGGGTTTCCCCACTATAGACCTATTCGCCACAAGCGAAAACAGACAGTGCCCAGGATTTGCATCCAGGTTCCCCCAGCCAGACTCCCAGGGGAACGCCCTGTGGATGAACTGGTCAGGGATGTTTGCGTACGCTTTTCCACCAACACCTCTCATCAGGAAGGTGGTCAACAAGATGAACAGAGTGTCAATGACGCTCGTCCTACTTGCTCCCATGTGGGCAAGACAACCGTGGTTCCCACACCTACGCAGACTAGCGGTGTGCGAACCCATCAAACTCCCGGGCTGGTACAACCTACTGTCCCAGCACCAAGGTCAAACAGTGCATCCTCAACCCAACTCAATGAACCTAGCAGCATGGCTCCTGAGGTCATAGAGTTCGGACATCTCAAATTACCACAGAGGTGTATTGACATCCTAAAGGAATCTAGGAAGCCAAATACGAGGCACTGCTACTTTGACAAATGGAAACGATTTGTTATATGGTGCCAGAATAAGCAAGTCAACCCAGTTGATTGCACTCCTTCCACAATTGTCACATACATGCTCCACCTGCTGGATGCAGGACTGGTATTTAACTCACTGAAGGTACACCTGGCAGCGCTGTCAGCATACACCACATCCCATAACAAGGTGTCGTGGTGGAAGATACCAGTGGTTAAAGCTTTCATGGAAGGAGTAGAGAGACTTCACCCTCCTATTTCAAACCCACCACCAGGATGGGACCTTAACGTGGTGCTATCTAAACTCATGGGTCCCCCATTCAAACCCATTTTGTATTTGTATTTTATTTATTTGTATAGCGCACCAGGCCCAGGGGAAACCGGGCGCATCACTTAGTTACAACATAAGAAAAACAGAAGAAGGGTCCGTGAAATTCAGGCTCTGTCAGTGCAGGATCCATTCTTCACAGTTCATAAAGATAAACTGATTTTACGTACACACCCTAGGTTCTCACCTAAGTTTATTTCTAAATTCCACGTGAACCAGTCCATCGAGCTTCCGGCTTTCTTCCAAGACCCACAAAGCTCGGCTGAGGTGAAACTTCACACCCTAGATGTGCGTAGGGCAGTCCTCTACTATGTAAACAAGACCAGACCGCTAAGGAAAACAGATCAGCTGTTTGTCTCCGTAGCTACAGGCAGAGAGGGAGATCGCGTCTCTAAAGGTGCCATCTCTAAGTGGATTGTTAACTGTACCCAGCTGTGTTACTCTCTTTCTGAAAAAACTCTGCCTTTCACGCCAAGAGCCCACTCTGCTAGAGGCTTTGGGGCCACTCTGGCTTTCATTGCAAATGTACCCCTTGACACCATTTGCAAAGCAGCTACTTGGAGCTCTATTCACACTTTTACTCAGCACTACTGCATTGACACCCATTCCAAGACAGATGTGGCACAAGCGATTTTAAGACATTTATTTGCTCATGACCCTTCTCACATCCCACCTCCTTCTAACACTGCTTGCTAATCTATGCACAGCATGTGATCTAAGCAGATTCAACAAGCCTCAGAAGAGATACATTACTCACCGTAATCGTATTTCTGATGCTTGTATCTGCTTAGATTCACATGCGACCCACCCTTCCCCCCCTCTGAGAGAAGGCGCATGTATGCTTGTAGTCTTATCTATCTATCTATCTGCTTTGATTATCTGTACTCACGCTACTCCTCATGCTACCTCATGTCAGAAAAAATACAATCTGAGGGTCCTAGACGTGTGAGGGATCATGGGTACAGTGGACGTCACACTAGGGATAGTATTACTGGCACGCCCTGTGTCAACGCCCATTTTTGAGTTTCGAAAAACAAACTGTTATACTCTGCAGTTTCCACCAGATTTCGGCCTATGGACAGCATGTGAATCTAAGCAGATACAAGCATCAGAAATACGATTACGGTGAGTAATGTATCTCATATAGGTATATATATATATATATATATATATAAGTATATATATATATATCCCCCTAACTCTAAACTAACACTTGTATATTGCTCTATCCTAGATCTCCTGGCTCCTTCCCCCCCTTCAGCTGCAAAAGATCAGGGCCGCGCACATCTGCGCACGCGCTTCTTCGAAGTGCACGGGAAGTGCTGTTTGGCTGTTTGCTGGGAGCGGGGGCGAGGTGACAGAAAGTTAGGACTTAGTGCCAAATGGGTTAGTGTGAAATGGTTGGTTTACACCGTAGCCATCAGTAGTTGGTAGCAGTTGGCCGAGAGGCGATTCTGTGAAAGGAGAGCAAAAGTGGCTGTATCAGTATTTCAAAAAGCAGTTGCAAAGCGCCTTCTTAATGAGCGCCAAGTGATTAATGACTAGTGTTTGGTTTGGGAGCTTTCAAAAACACTCTGGAAAAACCTCGAGTGGACTGAGTGGACTGATCGCTCAAATAACAAAGGAGTCCTGGAGAACAAGAATACATAAAAGATGGAGGTGATTGAGCAGAGGCATGTGGTGGTGGAGCTGGAAGCCACCCCCAATACACTAAAAGAAAAAGCTAATGTGAAATCAAGTATGGGGCTAGTAAATGAGCGACTGTAGCGGGTGAGTAGAGCCTGTGCATGGAAAACATTACTAAGCCCGGCAATTCAACCAGCAACTCAACCGTTAAGAAAACATCCAAAATAACAAACTATTTCAAAAGAAATAATGATAAGGACGTTTTTAAGGTTGCAGAGATTAGAAACATATTGATTCCTCTCGATTAATTCAAGCCTTATCTTCTATGTTATGTTAGTTAAAAGAGTGTTTTCAGATCTCTGCTGTCCAAGATTTGGAGAAGGCATTGTGCTCTACAGTGGAGTGCATTAGAGGTAATTTGGCCTGGGCATAAACACCTCAGTAGAGTAAAGACAGTTGGAGAAGGTTCTTGGAATCTTTGGCTGTGCATTATCATGGTGGAGTAATGGATAAGGGCGACCCTGAACATTCATGAGTGGGAAGCGACAGCATTCCTTGTAGCTGCACAATGCAGGCACCTTTACAACAAATGAAGTGGTACATACTGTTTACATCATTGCTGTTTGTGCAATTGTTCAAAATACCCAACACTATAAGAGTAAAACTGAGCAATGGATCGGGTGTTTTGGCACAATATTACCTTTGTGGCTGTGTTTATGCAATGGGTTTTGCCAGATTGCATTTAAGGTCATTTAAAATGTTTGTTAACTCTGTAGATTTGAACTGTACAATACATAGGAATATTTTGAGATGTGTGGGTATAGATATATATGTTCTGCTGTTGTTTGAAATTACTGTTTCACAGTAAAAGTCCTACCTTGTATTTAAGATTACTTATAAACATCGCAGTTATGCATTATATGACATACTTTGCAGTTGGTTCTCCTGGTAGTACTGAGCGTGCAGCAGAATGTCATCAAAGACACATGATAAACCCAGTAGGGATGCCATTTGCCTGCTTAGCACTGAGCAGCGTCTGTAAAGATGGCTGAAAGGATATCTTTATGGGGCATCTTTACAGCTGTGGAACAACGTGTACCCTTGGCACAGTTTTTGTTCTCACCCTTCTATAGCTTTGGGTATCCTTTCATAGGTTTCTTGATGCACTTGCGCTTTCACATTTACTCTTTGCCATTTTAACTTCTCTATGATCTGTTTCATGCTTGCACCTTTGGGGCGGCCACAGACCTCTGAAATGTGGGAAATTAGTTCTTGTTTCTGGACATCATTTTAGTACCACCTGTGGGAACTAATATCGTAAAATGATGCATCATTTTTAACCTTTAGTTTTCTGAAGGGAAAACCCTAATTTTTGCAACTGTTTAAAAAATGCACGTCGTGCATTTGAATATAAAAGTGATTACTTAACACAGTGTATGTGTGTATTGATTAGAAAGAACATCCAAGATAATGTGAAGGGGCACCAACAAAACCAATGAGGTTTTGGCTGTTCTACATATTAAAGAGCATTTTAGGAAGATAAGAATGACCAAATACTTTTACATCTGTCATATATGTCAGTAAAGCTTTAGTGAATATATAGCATATATACAAGTTTGGCCATCAAAAACCTTTGCTGTCAGAGTGGAATGACTGCTAACAGCTCATAATTACTCCAGTGTTGTAGATCAGCCAGACTCGGAGAAACAAAGTTGGCTTTATATTTAAAAAATGACAACCAGCAAAAATAAACTGCAATAAAATGCTGCTCCTTTGGCAATCTGCCGCCATAGGCCTGGGCCTCGTCGGCCTTGCTGTAAATAAGTCTACGTTGACTGGTGCCAATAACCTGATAATACCCATTGGTGCTAAAAGAGTGGATGAAAGTGAAAAAGTGATGTAACACATGTTGGCCCTGGGTGTAAATCAACCAGGGTCATAAAAAGCAAAGTCAGTACTAAGGGAATATCCGGTACAGACTAACTATATCATCACACCAGTTACCAATGCCCAGTGTATTGTATTCATCATACTACTCAATGAAGATTGCCTTCCGTCAGTAGGCAGAAATTCATGATTTTGTTAAAAAAGAGGCATATTTTATGCAAATGACTGCATCACCACACAAACAGCAGCATCAGTCAAACTTTAGAAATGTAGACCGGGAAATACTGAGAGGGGTTTAGAAGAACATATAAACGTTCATGGTGACAGGATTACTTCCCTCTTTACCGACATGGCAAGGTATCACTAAAAGGGGCTGGTTCTCTTGGTTGGTTTAGCGACATGGCAAGCTATCCCTAAGGGGCCTTTGTTTCTCCTTGTGTGTTGAGTGACATGGCAAGGAATCACTTAAGGGAGCTCTGATTCCCTCTAGGGGTCATGAATGAAACAACTTTATGAGGTGGACATGGGTCAAGCAAGTATTAGAGGAAAATGTAAAGCTTTTCTGTGATAAGTGTTACCCCTTTCTTTAGCGACATGGCAAGTCAATGTTTACCGAGGCTTGGCTTCCTTCTGTGAGTGATGAATGAAACAACTTTATAAGTTGGTGTGTCATGATCCACAGAACACGCCCCTTTTGGACCTCATGGTCCTTGTCACAACGGGGCTTGTACTCCTTGATACTCCCAACATGGCCGTCTAACGTGCAACATCTTCCTTGTCCTTACGTCAGACGCAGCGTATTTACAAATAGGCCGCGCCCCCGCGGGCCCGCGCGTCTCCATGCTACTGCAAGCAGCGACTAGACGTGTGCTCTGTAGTTCGCTACACTGTTGTCCTTGTTCTTGGACCTCCTAATTCCATTCCCATTACCCTCTTCCTTCCTCCTTGTTTCCCGGACTCGTTTGCTGTGTGCTTACCTTCTTCGTTCCTGGATCCCGGAGTGTCTGAATCCTGGAGCTTTGAACGCACTCTGGAGCCAGAAGAGGCTTGCGCGGGCTTATACAAGACCAGGTCCATGTGTAAGAAGACACCGCCCAAGAAATCCTGAAAGGATCGCTCCCAGGTGGGTAAGGGGGAATTCCGTGACATGGTGTCAGGGATGGCCCCTATCCCCAATATTATTCATGTTTGCTCAGTATCTTGGAGCACCCACGGATCACCTCTCGGTGTCCAACCAGGTAGTTTGCAAACTCGGCTGGTGGAACACGCGCAGCAGTCTCTTGCCAGGGTAACCCTTCTGGCCTCCTTGGCCTTAGGCCCGAGTTGCCACGGATGTGTCTCTGAAGGGTCGGGGCGCTCACTGTGAGGATTTGCAAGTGAGCGGCCTCTGGTCTCTATCAGAAGCCAGGTGGCACATCAACAGGCTAGAGTTGCAGGCCATCAGGTTAGCCCCAAGGGCCTTTGCCCCATCTATCAGCGGAAGTATGTCCTCAGTCAGATGGACAACAGAGTGGCCATGCACTACCTCAACAAGCAGGATGGTGTGCACTCCCGCCCCCTCTGTACAGAGGCGATACAGCTGTGGTTCTGGTTACGGGAGAACAAAATCTCAGTCTCGGCAGTTTATCTGGCGGGGACAGAGAACACCTTGGCGGATACTCTGAGCAGGCAGAGCACGGTCTCACATGAGTGGAAGGTGTGCAGGAAGTCCTAGCTCTCTGGGGATACCCCAGCAGTGGATCTGTTCACCGCAGAGTCCAACAGGAAATGCGAACAGTTTTGCTTGAGGGAATTCCCAGCAAACAGCACACTGGGGTACGCGTTTCTGGTCGATTAAACATTCCCTCTCCTCTACGCCTTCCCCCCGATTGCCGTCATCCCTTGGGTTGTCAGGAGATTGAAGAGATTTCGAGCGACCGTGATCCTGATTGCCCCGGATTGGCCAAGGAGAACGTGGTACTCTGATCTCTTGGATCTTACCATCTATCCGCCTCACTGGTTGCCTCAGCATACAGATCTCCTGTCCCAGTCGGAGGGTCGAGTGCTCCACCCATCCCCGGATTCCCTCAACCTACATGCATGGCTCTTGAGAGGATGAGGTATGATGACTGGGACCTCTCAGAGGAGGTACTTGAGGTGTTGCTGGTTGCACACACACCTTTTACAAGATCTCTGTACGCGTGCAGGTGGAGAAGATTTGAGGTGTGGTGAAGGGACCGTGAGATTGACCCTATCTCTTGCCCCACCACCACAGTGATGGAGGTCCTTCTGTCATTAGCATCGGCAGGCCTTCAGGTTACCACAGTCAACGGGTATTTGGCAGCCCTGTGTTCAAGAGGTCCCCAGACCAAGTGTCATGGGCGCTACTCCCGAGGGGCCAGGACTGGCCCAGCACCCTAGGAAGCAGACCCGTCTTCCACTACTCCGGACCCAGCAGACCCCTACAGGGGCCCTTTGGACCGTGTCCTGGCGCCTTTGGCGCCAGGCTCATGAAGGGTTTCAGTCCCGGCGCCATAGGCGCCGGGCTCATATTGATAAACAGTGTAATAATGCTTGGGTGGACTTACCTGAGGCAGACCATGCTGCATATTTACCCAGAACAATACAGTCTGGTTGAAGTCCCCAGCCATCAGGGCTGGGAGGAACTATTCCCTCCATTCAGGAACTCTTTTCTTACCTGGGTGGAACCGGTGGAAGAACACACACTGGAAGCACTACTCTGCTATTTAAACCACGCCCGATGGAAAACACGTGCTTCGCGTTATTCTGCAGCAGCAGCAGGACGCTCACCGAGTCGGCTCCTGCATTCCAGGTCCAGAGTCATCTTCAGCTTCCGCGCAGCAACCTGTGGATGAAGAAAGACACAGAACAATACTTACCAGATCCCGGAATCCAGTCACCGGCAAAACCTGCAAAGAATAAACATAAGGTTAGAAAAGTGCAACTCGCTCGCAGCCGCGCCCGCTTACCTGATCCATCCGTGATTGCAACGGAGCTAACCGCGGCCTTCTCTTCGGCAGCTTCTCTGCACCTGAAAGGCAAAGGATATAATTAAAAAGGGGTTCGGGTGAAGGCAGTCGCATTCATCTTAACTTACCAGTTTTTGCACGCGCAGTAGCGGCCGCATCAACCTCAGCATCCCGGCACCTGAAAAACAGGAAAAAGACATTATTTGAGGTGCCATTAAAAGCGGCCAACGATCATTATACTTACGTGCATCGGCACGTGCAGTGGCAACGAATATAAAGCCTGCAGCATCCCGGCACCTGAAACAAAGGAAAAGGGACATTATTGAGATGCCCATCTTTTAAAGCCTAAAGACTACAGTATAATTACAGGCATCCGCTCGTGCAGTAACGGCGGCATCGCTCTTCGGCATCCCAGCACCAGTGCCACAACTAAGGCCGCAAAAGACTTGAGCCTCAACACTGAACTCATCCAGTGACGTAACTGGAATCCACGCACCCCTGCACCAGACGCAGGATGGAGAGCTCAGCATTTATACGCCTAAGGTGAGAGCTCGCCGAGACAAGTAGAAAGCTAGGCTGTGGGAGAAACTGGCGATTGGTGGGAGAAGAAATCCCATCAAACAGTGATTAACCCTTTTTCTTCCACCTGCAGAAAACTAACCCTGCAAGTCAGACATTCGATAAGAGGAAGCCCAGTCCTGAGAGTCGTCCGAACTCTATGCTTCTCAATTGAAGAAACGATAGCAGCCCAGCCGGGATCAGCGCCTCCGTGGGAATCAGGTGAGCGTTACACCAAGGTTCCTTCTTTACTATACGAGTCGAGGTCCACTACGTCCACTAAAAAAGTTTCTGAGCAGCAGTGCTGGATGATGGATAGCTAATAATCCATAGTAAGAGCATTACTGTGAGTCATTTCTCCATTGCATGATTAAGAGTAGTAGTACTGTCTGAAATTCCTTGGTAAGTCATCATGTTAGCTCCAACCAAAAGGTGGAGGTAAAAAGACAATTTAGTTGGCCATATGCCATTGAGTTGATCCTACAAATAAGAGGATGTCCTTGACCTTTTTTCCACTCCCAATTTTGTCTTACCTTAACTGAAACAGAGATAGGGAGAAGGTATTTCCAGGCATTCAGATGTCCCTTCCATTTCATAAACCGGATGTACCTGTAAAAAGCTATGGCTGAGTCACATGTTATATTATATGCTTGGTGATGGGACTGGCATGAGTCCTCCCGAAGATGGCCATTGTATAAAGTTAGAGAATTAGGAAAAGTTGTCTCTGACCAGTAACTGACATAAATAACAAGGGACTGGATCCTAAGGGGTAAAGCTACCAAGGGTAGACCACCGGAATCAGTGTTGAACCCCACAGGTATCCCAGGGAGGTGACTCTAAACAATAGATAGATTCCAAGGCAGTAAAGGGGAACTCTGGCTAAAGTGACTCCCCCAGAAGCCCAAATAAGCCCTTTGCCCTGTAGTGTTCAACTTCCACTGAGGTCTGCTTTAATAAGGAAGTTCTCAACCATGGCCCTGAAAAAGCTTGCTGAGAACAATGCTATCGTTTCACTGCCAAATAAATTGTTAATACAGTGAAAAATCATGCATATGGGAAAGGACAAGGATGTGACATTGTCGGCCTAGTGGGCTGCACATCCCCCTCGTGGGTGCCCAAAGTGCTTGTGCAAAGTACTGATTTCAGAAAAGCATTCTGTCAAAAACAGTGTTTATGCACGGCTGAGCAAATTCAGGCTGCTGGGGTTTGAGAGCCCTGCAAGAGAAAGGAAAACCCTGGCGTATCGAACTACATACCTGGAGGACCATCAGAACTCGCTGAGCTTTTGTTATATTAAGATGAAATAATGGTCTGTGGTCTGAGCCGGAACGAGGATGACCAAGTTGTGAACATTGTGGAAAAGGGGTCTGTGCCCGGACATGGGGGACCCTTGGTCTGAGCCCGAAGGAGGGAGACCTGTCTTGAACTTGTGAATGTGAAAACCCTGACAAAGGAAAGGAACTATTGTGTTCTGTTTGTTATATCAGGCCCTCTGCAATAAGAGACTGTCATTGAGAGAGAGACTTGGGCGGAAGGTCCTGATGCCTTTGCATTGAACTGTTACCTCGTGGTCAAGAAGCCAGAGTATGTGTGAAGCCTGCACATGCCGCCTTGCCCTGTGCTGAAAACGTGGGGAAGGGAAACAAACTGCTCAACTATCCTGACATATCATTTCTTGAACACTTGACTTTTTGTCATGATTTCTGTCCCTCATGTCCCCAGCCCTCCAAGATGTCAGGCTGGAGCCAGGCCACAATCACCTACATGGCCCTCAAGGGCCTCTCCATCCCTCCAAAGACCCACTTGGAGTCAGACTTGGCGCTTGTGGCACCAGGCTCATTCACTCCCATAGGATAACATTGGGGATTGGACTTGTAGTGCATTGATGGGGACAAGATGGATGCCCCCACATATTTCGGTTCCCAGAACTGCATCTGCGGTCTAGTCTTTTGGGTGTGGTGCAGCCCAGAGGTACCTGGGATACCCAGAGACTATTTAAGCCACACCCAGGCTGAGAAACATGCTTTGAGTTTTCTGCACCTGCAGCGTGACACTCACCGTGTTCGGATCGGTCTCCAACAGGCCTGCATCTTTCTTCTGCGCTCAGCTCCTGCAAGAACAAGAACACTGTTAGGAACAGCCTTACCTTGCGGTGCTTCTGCCCATCAGTCATCGCTCCTTCTGTTCTTCGGGCATCTTCGGAGGTGTCATTCCCATCCTGGCACGCCGCTTCCTAAGGAAAAAGGAAAAGAACAGAAAAAAGGCATTAGTAGGCATTCTGCATATTTTTGCTTATTTTTAAATACTGTACGAGCTTCAAACGCTCACCTGAATCCCAGCCGCTCTGGGGGAACTCTGTCTCCGAACTTCTCATCCATCTGCAAGAGGGAAAAGACACTCCAGGTTAGCGTGGAAACATCTAGAGGCGCCGCATACCGCGCTTACCCACCGCATTTGTTCTTCATAACCGGCATCCACGCTGAAAACCTCGCAGCACCTAAAAGACAGAGAAAAAGAACTCCGTTCAATGCAAATACGAAAGGGGTGCATCGCGCTCTCACTCACCTTCACCGCTACTTATCTCAGCAGCATGCCGCCATCCCCGGACGCCGGCCATCTAAGGAAGGAAAGGAACGAAGTTAGAGAACTGTCCAAAAGACTCATTATACTTACCTGTCGGACTCTTGCCAGTGAAGTAACTAGGCAGCAACGAGCCTGCATCAATCAACGCGCCCCTGCGCTGAAGGCAGAACGGAGAGCACACTATCCAAGAAAACAAGGTGAGCTGTGGATCAAAGGGAAGGGTTGGACCCCGGAGAAGAAGGGGTTCAAGCACACAGAGACAATAGGGAGTTAAACTCTACCAATTCTGTGTTTCAGGCCCAGTCTCCAGTTGCATATTCTCCAGGGAAGGGTTCCAGGTCGTAAAAGGTCAGAACAGGCTGAGTGACGTCCCCGTGGATACCAGGTGAGCGTTACACTTTTGCATACATTGTTGTCCCACACCATTTTGTATTTAGAAGCAAGGAGCGGCAATAGGTTTATTAATATAGGTCATTTTATTTAGACAGACCCCACTAGGACTGAATTATTATTGTTTGATGGTGTGATGGTCGTAGCTTGCTCCCATCCTTAGTTTTAGGTTTAGATAGGCGTTCAACCAACCCATTTGAATCTCAATAAACCCCCTTGAACTGTGATCACTTGTGTCTGTCTTCAATGTTTGATACCATGCCTTCCTTACCAGTGGTGTTTGGAGAGGGATATGATTCAACTGACAAAAATTGAAATGAAAACCCATGCTGATAATCGTCTCACCACCAGAAGGTGAAAATAGGATTATTGAACTCCTTGAGTCTAATAGAATATACACCATAAAAGAGACCTTGTTTTCCCAACTTCAAATCCCAATTGGCCAACAAGATTTGTTTTTCAAAACCCAGGTATTGTTAGATACCCTTCCGCTCTCCCACTATAATATCCAAAAATGGAATTGAATAGTCTTAAAAATAAGACCACCTCACATCTTCATTAGACTTAGTGCCCTGAATCCGCCTTTCCCTAAACCTTTTCTTTTTAATACCAGACTAGTTTTGTTTCCTGGCCCATCGGGTGTCGAGATCAACCCATCTAGATCTTCTCCTCCGTCAGGATCAAGTTCAGAGGAGTCAGACGACTTCAAAACCCTTTTGTAGATTGACACCCTTTCTTCAAGAGAATTCAACAAAATTAGGCGAGTTACAGGCCAGACCCATACTACCTCAAGGAATAGTACAACCTTATCAAGAGGGTGAAGATCTAGGGCATTTCTTTTTGAATTTCGAGTGATTAGCTGAGCAATTGGGGTGGGATGAAAATCTAAAAATGTTGTATTTAGGACCCCTATTGAAAGGCATGCTAATGCCTGCCTTACAGCTACTTAACCTCGCCCAGGGAGCTACCTTTATATCCATAAAATAGGGACTTCTTAAAAGAGTATGCCAAACCTGTAATTTCTATCGACAGAAACTAAGGGCAATTAGATTAAACACTGGAGAAACCCCCCCTTGAAATGGGGGAACGAATTAAGAACACGGTAGCCCTTTGGATTAACAACAAGACCATGGAAGAATTGGTCGAAATGATCATTTTGGAGCAATTCACCAATTCTCTACCTCCTTTATTACAGAAAGCAATATTACAGCTAAACCGCCCTACCCTAGTCATGGCAAATTGACACTGCCCAAAATCACTCAAACGAAGCAAGAAATGTTCACTCTGTACACAGAGGTGAAGAATGGAAGGATCACAAACCCACAAACCGTTCCCAAATCCAGGTACTCGATAGAGGGCTCTCTAAACCCAAAGAATGGACCCCAAAAGAAAGAATGGAAATTAGGCCAGACCCGAAGGTTATAAAGGAAAAGCAGGAGAGAAGAGCTTAAAGGGATTAAACCATCACCCCCTATTTGTTTTTCGTGGAAAGAAACTGGGCATCTGGCCCGACATTGCCCTAAAAATCTAAAAGAAGAACCAATGGAAATAGGGTGCCTCAGAGGGGACGAGTGGGAAGAAACGGGGGCTGATCTAGAAACCTTTACATGTGTCTGTGCCAGACTTCAACTGACTTTACATATGAAAAAGCCCTAGTAAATGGAAGACCAGTAAAGGCGCAAATTTATTCAGGCAGCAAACTCACTGCCATGAGGGCTGATTTGGTGACAATAGCAGACCTAGAAAATGCAAGTCTAGTCCGAGGCACATGTCTACACAGAGATAATGAAATCTACTCCAAGATACCTGTGTACATTAACATAAGGGTAGAATCACGGCTGGTGTCATCGGCGTTTATTCCTGGTCTTCCCGAAGAAGTCATTGTGGGAAGAGACTTTCCTGCATTTTCTACTCTCTTACAAGATCTACCAAATTTCCATAAAGAGTATGTACCCCAGGACTTTTGGCAGCCTGACTGTTGCTCTCAAACCTCTCCAGTGTGGGATTGACGGAAACCGAATCTCAGGAACCTACCATTTGCCAAGAGGTACCTTTCAAACCTCGGGAATACCTAATAACACAATCACCACCTCAATCCCAGTTTGTAGGATATATTCGGGAGACAAACATGAACACTCTGCCTCTACCAGAACTGAGAAAAAGAAACCTATGGAATATGCAAAAGTCCCTGGATACATTTTCCCCTTGTTCTTTCCAAGGCCCTAAATATGGAGGACTATGGAAAAGACCAAGTGTATCCACATCGCATAGGGGAAGGGTATGGGAGAAACCAGAAGATGTCTCACCCGTTAGTCCACAGGGATCTGTCATCCAGGTGGCCAAGACACGGCCATCGTTTTTGGATCCAGTTCCTGGGGGTGGACCAGTGCGGG
Organism: Ambystoma mexicanum; assembly: GCF_040938575.1. Lineage (NCBI taxonomy): Eukaryota > Metazoa > Chordata > Amphibia > Caudata > Ambystomatidae > Ambystoma > Ambystoma mexicanum. The sequence continues at coordinate 82,221,876 of NC_090939.1, read as the reverse complement.
AGGATCACTTGGGTGAGGGGTCTTCGGGGAGTGGGAGTGGGACACTGGATGGTGAGACGCAGTATCCCCCTCCCTGTAAAACCTTTACCCCATCCTACCTAATAGGATATTTAGAAACTCAACCCCTCTGCCCCTTTTCCTACATGAACACTTTCCCACTAACAGCCCGCTCTGGGAGAAAACAGACTCACACCAGAGGCATGTACCTGACATGTTTCAATACTATGGTCAGGCGAGGTCAGGCAGTTATCGACAATCACTCACACCGGACTTCCATTACACTTCTCCACATGGATAAAAGGCGGAGCATGAGAGTAAACTCTGAGCGAGGCAAAGCACACAAAGGTACAGCAGTTTCAAGTCAGCAGCTGAACTAGGGGAGAAAGACGGCAAAGCGTGAGGGGTTCATGAGAAGGGAGGCGCCCTTGACATTTTCGGCAGGATGCAGTTACTTTCAAGAATACTTCAAGGCAAAGCATAAGACCAGGAAACCAGGCTGAAGAATCCTGCATTGTGCGTCAGAGATACAGAAGGCCCTCCCGCGTAACTGTCCAAAGCAGGGAGGAACAACAGACGGCATGGTATTGTCCACAGCTGCTGAGTTGGGGGATCTGTAGTCCAAACCCGAACGAGGGAGACCAAGTTGTGCACATTGTGGAAAAGGGGTCTGAGCCCGGACTAGGGGGACCCATCATCCAAGCCCGAAAGAGGGAGACCAGTCTGGAACTTGTGAATGTGAAAACCTTGACAAAGGAAAGGAACTATTGTGTTTTGTTTGTTATATCAGGCCTTCTGCAATAAGAGACTGTCATTGAGAGAGCAACTTGGGCGGAAGGCCCTGATGCCCATGTGCTGAACTGTTACCCTGTGGCCAAGAAGTCAGAGTGTGTGCGAGGCCTGCACGTGCCACCTTGCCCGTGCTCAAAACATGGGAAAGGGAAACAAACTGCTCAACTATCCTGACATATTATTTCTTGAACACTTTTCTTTTGCATACATTGTTGTCCCACACTATTTTGTATTTAGAAGTAAGGAGTGGCAATAGGGTTATTAGTATAGGCCCTTTTATTTAGACAAACTCCAGCAGGGCTGCGTTATTATTATTTGATGGTCCTAGCTTGCTCCCATCCTTAGATTTAGGTTTAGTTAGGCGTTCAACCAACCCATTTGAAGTTCAATAAACACCCTTGAACTGTGATCACTTTTGTCTGTCTTCACTGTTTGATACCATGCCTTCCTTACATAATACACAGGTGAAATCACCCTGACATTTAGGAAAACTGCAAGCCTGTCTGCTCAAAGATCCTAATATAGCCATCCACCAACACATGTATATAAGAGTAAAATTCCCACATGACATCAGTCATCTCTGCGATTACCTAGCAATCGTCCACTCGTGCATGTCGACTTCCTACCTCAAACTTAATTCTTCCAAGGACAAATTCGTTCTCATCATTCCCCTGATAAACAAAAACTCTTCCAACAAGACTCCATGATATGAACCTAGAAAGATTTGATCTGCAATTCTCGTATTCATCAGTCCTTCATCATCGACAGCAGTCTATATTTCCAGAAACAAATAGCCAAGAACGTCCAACCGTCCTGGCTATAAATTTCGAAAACTTTGCAATATCAAACCCTTTATTCCACTGCAGGGCTTCAGAACCATAGAACATGTCATTCTGGTCTTGCACATCGAGGGGGGAAACACCCTCCTAGCCACTCACTTGGCTCTCCTAAAAGCAGTCCACAACGCTGATGCATGCCTTATTACGGGTTTGCAGAAATGTGATCGAATCACACCCATCCTATGCAAGCTACATTGTCTTCCTCTCCAGGCCAGGATAATGTTCAAGACTGCATGTATCATCTACAAAGCAGTCACGAGTAGCACAGCAGTGTACCTGGTGATTAATCTCCACATATATGATGGCTGGAGATCCTGGCAGAGAACCACGGAAAGTACACTGGTTCTGTACTGGGAATCCTGTCTGTGCATGCTGCATTCCCTTTTATTAGCTTTCATGCAGAATAGGTTCTTGTGTGTGAACAGACTGGGTGGGTTGATGTTAAAGACACCCCTTGCTGCTAATATATAACATTCCTCGCTAGTTTAGTAATGTGCTGTCACTTACACTTTCAGTATTCTACTCTTATATAAACTGAGGTGACGGAGGTTATGTACGGTCACAGGTTGTAGAGCCTGGGCCGCAATATCTACTGCATGTGCTCTCTGACTCTGACCCTGTGCTCTCTGACTGGGACAAGGGGTTTCCCAAACATCATAGATGGTTGCAATCATCATTCAAGAAGAGGGTGAGGTTGGGTCATCATCACTTGGACTGATGGAGAGTTATATTCACTCTCTGGAGTTCCCTCCGTTGAAAATGTTTTGAAACAAGATATTGCCCTTGGCCAACAGTAACCATGGTGCAATATCTGTATAATACCCTGAAAGGGCATGCTTCAAGTGGGGTTCTGAACTGATAACGGATGGCTGTCCTTTATCGGTACGCTGTCTCCAACAGGGATAGGTGATGGTCTCAGGCCTCGCTTCTCACTTATTCATTTGTTATCCTCCCTTTGTCTTTGTACCACGTCCTAGGTATCTGGTTGAGGAGATCACCATTGAGGGTTGTCAGATATGGTGCCAGTCATCATGTGCCTGAACATTGCTGACTCTTGTGAGCAGCGAGTTGAGCAGTGTGAGCCCGCTGTAACTTTGTCTGTTTCACACCAAACATAGCTGGCGTTGCTTTTCACTCTCTGAATAAATAAGTTTATCACTTACATGTATGACTCTGGGAAGGTCAATGATCACTTCCCTGATGACATTTTGGAACACTACGGCTGCTGAAGATATTCCGAAAATGTGTATGTCGTTTTCATCATCGTTGATCCAAATGCGTCATTTAAGTGGTAATACATCTGGTGTCTTGGTGTGATTGCAGCTGGTGGTACCCAGGGTTGAGGCCATTGCACTTCCACTGTGGACATAATGTCTCTCTCGTTGTATAGTCTTGTTCATCAGTTTCCTGCCAATGCACAGAGGCGTAGAAAGGGTAGGGCCTGAGCGGGCAAGGCCCACCCAAAATCTGTAAATGCCTACTCAACAGCGTTGTGTGGCCATTTAGAGATGTCAATGTCACTGTGATGGGCCCAACTACATTAGCTTCTGTTCCCACTTGTTAGATAATCCTGGCTACGCCTTCGGCTCCCCAGGTGGTTTGGCCTTTCGTGTGTTGCACCTTTTCTATTATTCTCTCCTTTTTCATTTTGTGCAGTTCACTTTCAAGCTTCATTCGCATGTGCAAAGATAGGGGTCGTTGGCGATGGGCTACAGGCTGTGCTACAGGCTGCAGGTTGCATAGTGTTGGTGATGCTAGTTTGCTCAATGTTCCTTTTAAGCAGTCAGCTCCCTTCATCAGTGCAGAATAATCCTCCATTAAGTCGTCCTGTATGCTGACATATAATGTGCACAAGGTGTATGAGATGCAGCTCTTCTGCTGAGTGACAGATCATCAGTGTTATTTTCCCTATGCACAAAACAAATATTTTGACAACCATGGCACACTAACCATGTTTAGGTTCAGCTTTCAGGACACTCCTTGGGAAAATGGGTGTTAGTCTGCTGTTAGATGTACATCGTTGAGGTGCTTTTAAGCTTGGGGGTTACATTGTAGTTATTGCTCCTTGGGTATCGCGTTCACTTGAAGCCACCGAATCAGTGAGAGCTTTCACCTTCAACCCATGGATATGAACTCTGTTTTTCAGATGTGATGCTGTTTCTTGTATTGGCCAGCAAGAAGATGCTACCCTTATTCTTCTCCGTCCGTCTCCACATGTTGCCTTCCTCTCAGGGCACAAGTCGAGGGCACACGCGGGTGGACAGACAGGGTCCACCCCAGCTAAAAAGAATGTATGCATTAAAGCCAACCTCGGGGACTGGGGTTTGCAGGCCGGACACTTCACCACTGCACTATATAACCTGATAAAAAAATAACAAACAACTCAAGGTGAAATGTCACATTTCGATGCTGCAAGTTCCAGTGAAAACATGTGTATTGGTTCTTGGAGGTCAAAACATGCACACGTTTTCAAAAACAATATTAGAAGAAAATATCCACTCTTTGTTTTCTGTCAGTGTTGATTTTATGAAAGGCAAATGCCATTCGTTCTGTGCAATGGGTGGTTATGCAAAGACAATTTAATGAAATGTACATATTGCACCTTGATATGCTCATTTCTGGCGACATCACATCCCATTGCGTTTTTCCATTAGCCCCCCTACTTTAATTTTTAGCACTTGACCCCTGTTTCCTCTGCATGGTCAGGAGTCTAGAATACTTGCTTGCAGTTCTTTTGATCAGTGTTGTTAGTTCTGAGATTTCAGATCACACCTTAGTAGAAGGGTTCAGCTTACCGCATGCAGAGCAAACCATTTGCCTTTTTGAGGGAAGACTCCTCCACATAGAACATATTATGCTTTGAATGTTTCTTTCTTGGATGTTTCTTTTTGAACATATCAGCAAGTGAACTTGCGGGCCTGCATAGATTTTAGTTTTTTGGGTTTGCTGGCTAAACGGTCTCCCATGTGTGTGGCTTGTACGTGGGAGAGTTTGTGAGATTGCCGCAATTGTAAAACATTTTCTAGTGACATCCCTGGTTTCCTTCAAATGAACCTGTGTAGCTTGGCAGATCAGGCACTCTTGAACCCTTTGCGCTGGCACTTCCTCATTTGGGTCATTGGCAGTGCAAATGCTCACCAGGTCTGGCAGCTGCTTATGTAATGCACCCAAGTACTCCACTGCTCTCTGTTGCACCAGTTTTGTTACACATCTTTTGTAATTGCCATTCACCAATATTTTGAAGTGGGTGTTGAGGGCCTTGACTGCCTCATCATAGTCCTTTTCTCCATCAATAGTTTTGCCATGTGCAACATCTTGGAGCATTTGGTTGTCAGGTCTGTTTATTTGATGGATTTAAGGTAGCTTTGGAATCTAGCCATCCAAGAGCTGCTAAAAGAGAGAAGAGCAGGAGCAACTTCTTGTCATCGGGAGAAAGAGAAGCCAAGCTAAGAAGAGAGGAGTTAAGGTAGAAGAGAGTAGAACGTGGCAGATCCTTAAGGTGGAGTGATAGATAAAAAGAGGAAAGGGATATTGATTTAGAGGAGGTGATGTGGTGTCACAGGAGGATAGCTCAGCGGCAACTTGCTCACCTTGGAAGCAAGACGACAGGAAGCAACACAGGGTCGATCCCCTGGTCAAGTGCTTAGAAACCTCTGGGTATTTAAGCGTGTTATAAATGCGCAGCTAAGACAAAAAAAACAATTACGCAACTAAAAAAAAACAAAAGAAGACAATTCCTGTAACAGTGCCTCGATGCCCGTGGGCTGTGTGAGTGCTTTAAAAATGCAAAAATAAACAAAAATAAAAATGTACCTGAAGATCAGCCAGAGAGTGGACGGATGGGATACCTGGGCACATGTGGAGTGTTCATGTTTTGTGGAAGAGGTATACCCAAGGAAGTCTCTGACAGCGTAAAAGGGTGTTAAGTCTAACAACCACAGGACCCATTGCGGTCCTGCACAGAAACCTAAAGCGTCATACGGCAGGCTCCTGTCTAGATGACCCTAGGAACCATGGGTGGGTGTGCCAATATTTCTTGAAGGAAAAGTACGACTTTCTGACAACAAATACGAAAGCCAAACAATCAAGTTCTCTGCCGAGAAATTAGTACAGGGTATCTAAAACCCCAAAGATTGTGAATGGCTTTTTGTTTCCCGTCAAAAGGGCGGGCCAAACGGGTGAGTGGGAATGATTTAGGACCACTATACCGAATTCCCACAAAGAGAACTTAAGCCTACTCTTTTATTTTGTACATGTGCATAAGTCCCTTGAAATACTGACCTTGGCTTTGAGCAGACTGTTGATCCCACTGCCTGTGACAAAGCGAAACATTGACTTGCATCTGTTTAAAACAGGCCCTGGGAAAGGCGCAATGAGTGGAAAGATGTTAGACGGTAACATGACCTCTCAATGCATTTCTTTTTCCGTGCAACAGCACCAGAAGAAATCACTACTTTTCCATCGATTTCCAAGCCGGGAAATGTATTCTTCATGTTTCAAAATATTTACAATGGGTCCCGAACAAATGATTTTACTTGTAGTCATTACATAAAAACACCAATGTATTATTAACCTGCAGGCATAAGATTTGTGTATATTATGAATATGATACGTCTGAAAACGTTTAATGATGCCGTGTGTATATATGTCATGCACGAAACATAACAGAGCAAATGGTAAAACAGTTCTTTTTTTATTTTTTTATTTGTATTTAATCAGAAAAAAGATTTTTACAAAATGTGCTTTTGTCGTAAACTTCTCTTAAAAGAACCAGTCTCTCTAAGAATGTGCCCTCATTTTTTACTATGGCCTCGGCAGATCTAATGCTTCCAATATCTTGTATGTTGCTATTTGCCATTTCGTCTTGTCTCCTCCAGTCAAACGAGCCCAACATATTTGTTCGTCCGCCATGATAAAATCCGCAAAGATGGATCTTAGATAACGTTCTCTTATATGTTGGTTTGCGGCACATTTTAGAATTAGGTGACAAATAGATTCTTTGTATTACAGAAGCGGCAAAGATTAGATGCGGCTTGGCCTCTGATAGCCAAGATCTCATTTGTCGGCAGCAGATTGAGGCGAGCACGTAGCAACATATCTCTCCCCTTCTTAGATGGACATTTTTTTATGTATTCTTGGAGCTCATTTACCTTTTTGATGTTTGGAGGCAGGTGTGTAGTTAGTTTGTTCTTTCCTGCAGTTTTCAAAGTCGATATCCAATCGAGCTCCCTTAGTTTTGTGAGGATTTTCTTCGGGTTATTGATTAATGTTTCTTCGTCAGCCTGTATTTGCTCCAATACTCTGATGTTCTCTTCTTTTCATTTAGTGAGCCTTTTGCTGCTGTATCGTTCTATTTCCTGATTTATTAAGTTATAGATTGACGTAGGATCCGCCATCCGGCATTTCCTATATAACATTAATGTTGATTGTTCCACTGTGCTTTTGAGTGATGGTAAACTGAGCGCTTGACGGATCGAAGTACACAGTGTTGAGTTTGGTAGCATAAGCACTTTCGTCCAAAACTTTGCCTCCATTTTTGACCAGATGTTAGACAGTAGATTTATCATTGCATCTCCTCCGTATGTTAATGTTGGCATCACCTTTTTCTTATAGAATTCTCCTACTGGAATCAGTGAGTATCTACCAAACTTTTTGTCTATGGCCCTGGCTTGGGCTGCCATTTTGTTGACTTTTGCTGTTGAAATCGGAGTTGACAATAATTAGTTTTGGTCCAGACGGATGTGCATACTGGTGTCAGTGTACAGGGCCTTAATTGGGTTCAACAGGGACGGTGGACATTCCCATGCTTCCAATTTTGACCAGAGACTCGACGTATCTATGCGATCAAAGGCCTGAGTGAGGTCGATGAATGCAACGAAGATTCTTGCGCCACCTTCCAGGACTTTATTTTTCAGCACGTTCAATAGCAGTATATTGGCTCCCGTGCCCATGTTCTTCTTAAATCCTGTTTGGAAGGGATCTTCACATGGGGCATTAGAAGCCCAGGTCTTAAAGCGGTCTAATAGCAACGAGCCAAACACTTTCCCCATTACATCAAGCAACGCGATTGGTCTATAATTTGCTGGGTCCTTTTTATCACCTTTCTTGAATATAGGTACCACTGTGGCGGATTTCCATGATGGCGGTATAGTCTTTAAATCCACACATCTTCCAAAGATTTTACTCAGGCAGCTGACCCACTCCTTTGTGTTTGTTTTCAGATCCACATTTGTGACCCCATCGGGTCCTGGCGCTCTTGAGTTCTTAAAGCCTACGATCCTTAGTCGGATCTCCTCTGGATCATCCACTCTTACGCATGGGCCGGGTTTGTGCCCTGTTTGTGTAATTATTGAAGTTGTTGGGGCCAAGTACATGGCTTCGAAGTGTTTTAACCATGTGGTTTCCCCGACTTCACTTATTATGATTTTTCTTGTACGTCAAAAGTATCTCTCAGGGTACTCCAAAATTCCCTTGTGTTTTTGCCGCTTATGATTTTTAGGATGTTTTCTGAATCCTGTTGGTAGAGGTTTAACCTATGTACTCTTACCCATGATTTATAATGTTTTGCTGCGGCTTGCGCTTCTTTCTGTGCCGCTGGTGTTGCAATAAATTTTGCTCTACGTTGGGTTTGTCGAAGCGTACAGTGTTTATCGACCAGAATCTTGTCAAACGCGTGTCTTGGAGGATTTACGCCGATCTTTTTTGAGAGTGTAGTTTTTTTGTATTTCGTTAGGAGAGGTATGTAATCTGTTTTGTTTGCGCCGTTTGTCTCCGTCATAGAACCAAATCTGTTTTCTATGTTTGCTATAGACTCCTTTGACAATTTTAGTCGATTTCCCTGCGCGTTGATGACTATATTAGATTCTATGTAGTAAGTCAAAGGACCTGTTGACTCCCAGGTGGTCGAAAGAGGGTTGTGGTCGCTGGCGCTTACTCTTGTTATTGCAAAAGATTTTGTTACAGCCAGGATCGGTTCAGTTACAAACATGTAGTCTATTGTTGCCTTGGAATCGTTTCTTTCCCACGACGGTGGCGCTTTGTGTCTGGGAAAGCTTCATGCAAGTTGTGTAGGTTTCTCGAGTCCATCAATCAGGACCATAGTTCCCCACGCTGTTCTCCTGTCGACTTGTTTACTTGCTTTTTTCCAATTCCTGATGACGCATGGCAGATGGCATTTAGATCGCCGCAAATCAGGAAGTATTTTGCCAACTGTCCCGCCAGGGCCTCATCGATTGCTGCCTCTATTTTTTCCAGGAAAGTTGTTGTTTCCGTGTTGGCTGGGTTCCAATAGATGTTAGCTGTTATTAATGTTGATTTTTTTCGTACCCTGCCTTGTTATTTACCTGTCGAGTCCATGAAGCCTTGACCATCAGTATCGCTAGATTACTGATCAATGTTTCTTCTAATTTGATTCCTCATCCGTTTTTACAAGCAATCAATAGCCCAGATGATGGTCTTCCTAGACGTCCTTGTTTGTCCGGTGCCAGGATAAGTTCAAAACCCCTCATTGAGGGTTGTTCAATCAGCCAAGTGTCCTCCAGGCATATCAGGTCATATGACCCCAGTTCCATGTCGCTCGTGAATAGTAGATGTAAACGACCTCTAGTATTCCACGAGCACATCTTTATCGACTGATTTTGCTGGGTTAAGCGAAGTCTGTCCCGATGGATGTGCTCGTCTCCGATGAGTTGCTATCTTTGCTTTTTTTCTGTCAAAGATTTTGGCAACCAAGACCACATCCCCTTTATTGGTTTGCATTTTTTTGTAGGTTCGCACTCAATTTTTTGGTTCCGGTCCTCTTGTGGGCTAGTTCTCCTGCCTCCATTGGTCTTTCTTATGTCTTTTATCTCAGTTGGTCTGTCATAGTTGCTGTTTTCATTAGAGATTGCCAGCATAGACCCTGGTCGCCTTTGGGGCTCCCGTTCCTTGTCTCTTGCAGTAGAGCTTTCATGACTTATCTTTGTTTGAGTCTTAGGTTTTTGCTGTTTGCTAGGCTTTGTGTCTGGCGCTTCCTGCTGCTTCTTGTCTTCTTTGCTTGCTGATTTTCTTTCCATGCCGGTTGCACACTTTTAGCTCATATCCCATGTTTTCTAATTCATTTTTACTGTCCGTAATGATTTTTTTAGCTTTGTTGATGCTATGTGCAGAACGGTTCTGGCCTTGGTGTCTTCGTGGCTTGGCTCTACCACGAGTAACTCTTCTGACTTAACGTGTTCCAGATTTCAAATGTATTTGAAAGGTTTTAACATAGAATTTCTATTCAATGTTATCTTGTCCTTGTTTTCTTCCACTTCTGTTAATCTGATCTGCCATTTCACTTGCTCCCATTTTCTTGGTTTTTGATTGTGCATTTGTGTCTTGGATCTATAACGAGGCCCCATTGCCCCTAATTCCCTTGGTGAACAGAAGAAGTTATTTTCGTTATCTCTCGGTCTGTCATTCTTAGATTTGGTGCGGGCCGTATTGGCGTTCGCCGTCTTTTTCTTTTTCTCCCTTGATCCTCCCGACAATGCTGGAATTCATCTGGCTGTCTCCTGTTTAATTGTTCATCCTCACATACCTTAGGCTGTGAGTGGGGACGCTTTTGCGCTTTCCCTGAGTATCTAGAAGACTGCTTGTCCGGAGTTCTCGATCTGGCCCTTTCCCTTTCTTTTTTCGTTTCTTTCATCATCTTTTTAAAAGTTTTCTGCCTTGAGGTTTCTGAGGTCCGGGTTACTATTTTGTTTTGGCTTTTCCCGTTGTCCGTAGTTTGCTTTGGAAAGTTTTCACTACTCTCTACCTTCTTCTCCGAATTGAACTCTTTTTTTCTTTTTTTACTAGTTTGCAGATTTTGTGTTTTAATGGTTTTGTCCATGTTTAAGGCTATTGGAGAATACTCTGATAAGTGTTGACTCAGATTCATCAACTCCTCATTTTCGAGGAAGTCGTTTATCGTTGTTGGGGATGGTGTGTCATTTTTTTCCAGACTTTCTTGTTTTTTCGTTTGTTGTGCATTTATGTCACGCTCCCCAGTTTGTAGTTGGTCTTTTTGACTTACTGGATGCGTGAAGAATTGGAAGATACCTTCTGCCGTTTGGGTACCAGGTTTATTCAGCCTCGGCGAAGTTATCTTCTTTCCAGTTGTTTGGGCTACTTTCAGACTTTTAGATTGTCCACCTGGTGACTCAAGCGTAATTTCTAATTTGTTTGACTTCCGTGTAGTATCAGTTTGACCTGATTGTAATTTCGTATTCACCATTTTCCTTGGTCCCTCATTTACTATTTTATTTGATGTTAAATCGATTATGGTGATCGTTTGAGTCCCTGTTGTTTTTCCCACTGCTGATTGCTCTTTGTCTTGCCGGTTCATTTGTTGCCGTGCAGAAGCTGAGTCCTGGCTGGGTTCCAAGGTATTCGTTTTTCTTGCTTCTAACGCCATGATGTAAGCTTCTAGGAAGATGACTTTGCTATGCATCATTGCTTGTATGCTGGTAGGATCCTTCAGCGAATCTGCAATGGCTTCGTAGAGCTTCATGAATGGTGATAACGCTATGTTTACTGATGACATAATAGAGAGTAGGTCGATCTTTTTATTGGGGGGATCCGCTGGGCTTGACGATTGTTGTTGCGTGGAAAGTCGCCTTGTTGGTGAATCAGTTGAAGTTGTTGTCATGTTTGCCCATTGGCTTTTTGCTGGCCTTGTCGTTTCTAATGAGCACCTTCAATTTTGGTATTTGTCTGTGTGGGGACTGTAGCTTTCATTCCCCCACGTATTTTGATTGAGGTTATGCGGCTGTTTCGTGGTTGGAGCCTGGCCTGTTTCGGTCGTGTGAGACAGAATTTGTAGCTCTTCTGGGTTTATCTTATCCGCCATCCTGCTCGACTGCCGAGCCGGTCTTGCCCGGTCAGTTGACTTTGGCTCAGTCCGCTGAAGCGGTTTTTTAGGTATAATATATCCTCCTTCTGGCATTCCTTCTTTATCACTCTGTAGATGGAGTGCAGTTTCTCCCATCGATGTTGGTTTGTTTGGTGTGTCTGGGGAGAGTCCACCATCTGCTTCTGTTAATAGACTGATAGGGCCGTCTATTTCATCTGTGATGTCAACCTTCTCCTGTAGACTTTCACTTTCAATTTGGATGACAGGTGGCAAGTCCCCCATCAGGGTCAATTTGTCAGAATACTCCCGCACTTCTCTCTTGTTTAGGTCGATCTGCGGGTTCAGATTGAAATGTGATTCCGACAGTTCTTGTGACGTCATTGGCAGAGGTGCCAATTTGGGTTGCTCCTGGACATCCCTCTCTCCCTGATTTGGTTGATTTAATCTCCCCTTTCTCTATCTAGGGAAGAAAGATCGCTAGAGGTCGGCTTTTCGCTGTCGTCGTGATCCAATCTTCGTAATTTGGAAAGAGGTAGACATTCGTTGAGGGCTTCCAGGATCTCCATATCCGATAGCTCCATATGGTGTTGTCTATTCACCGATCTTTTGCTAACTCGGGCCATGAAATAATTTGTTACAGAATTTTTGGCTGGCCATCCCTCCCGTCGTTTGACCTGTTTTTCTTTTACTTTGGCCAAGGCCATTGACAAAGTTGTTTGTTGTATTGATTTGGACTTTTGCGCTATCATTTTCATTTTTCGTCCCTTTTTACTATGGTAGCTAGTAAAGTTTTTGCCTTCTGTTGCGATCGTGATTAGAGGTCTTTGCCTTTTCTTTGGGTTAGCCTCTATGCTAACCCGACCCACTGTTAATATGCCAGCCTGGTTGTCCTTGTTTGCCGGACTCCCCTCCGCCTCTGCGTGAAACAACGCCTCCACCTGGACCAGAACTGCCACTCCAGACGGAGGCTGGGGCTGGGTCATGTCTGAGTCCAGTGAGGCTTCCTCAGCCCGGCTCTCACTTGTTGGCGGTTTCCTTTCCGCGTTCGTAGTGGCTGCTCTACCCCCGTTCCTCTCGCTCCAATCATCCCCCAGCCCCTCCTTGTAACCCACACAGACGGGGGCCCTCCTCCGAGAGCCGCCGGCGTGTGGCACGGAACACCCAGCTGGGCCGTGCAGGGAGAGACCCGAATGGGATCGGAAGCTGGAACGCGCTGCTGGAGTCTCTCACCTTCCTCCTCTCCCGGGCTCCTCCCCGTTTCCCACATGAACGGGGGCCCTCCTCCGAAAGCTGCCGGCGTGGGGCCGGGAACACCCGAGCGCGCCGCGCAGGGAGAGACCGGGATAGGCTCCGATGCGGAAGCAGAAGCAGGTACTGTTTGTGGTTGCTGAAGTTGTTGTTGCCTCTCCATTGGCGTGAACGCTTGTGGAGAGGAATTCAGATGTTTTTTGTGTTTTGCGGCTTCCACTGACAGAGCCGGATTCTGATACAGAGTCTGTTGGCCGCCCGCCTCTGTTGGAACCGTTTCGTTGGAGCTCTGGAACACTACACTTTCATGCTCATTTGTCCTGCATGGGGGTGTCACCATCTGGTCTTTAGGGATGTTTGCCTGCTGTTTCTGGCTGGATTTCTGGCTGGTTTTCGCGCTTCTTAGGCGCCGCCCTTCCTCTTCTTCTCTGGAGGTTTCGTTTAGGTCCATATTTCTGGTCGCTCTGGCAGCCCTGACAGTCATGATTGCAGGACTGCCACTCGTCGTCCGCTCCACGGGTGGATGGAGGTTTTATGCAGGTCCTCCCACAATAGTCAACACAATGGAAAGGAGAGAAAGACTCTCCAGCAGCACTGCACAGGACTGCCACTCGTCGTCCGCTCCGCCGGTGGATGGAGGTTTTGTGCAGGTCCTCCCAAAATAGTCAGCACAATGGAAAAGAGAGACAGACTCTCCAGCAGCACTGCACAGGACTGCCACTCGTCGTCCACTCCGCCAGTTCTGTAAAGGCTAGCATCTTGCTCCACCCCAGAGAGGAACCTTAGATCTAGCATGTCCACATGTTATAACCAAGGCTGGACGTAGCTAAATCCTCAGAATTCCAGGCCCTCACTTTGGAGCCTACTGGACACTTCGCTAAAAGCTTAGCAAATCGTTTTTACATTCATGAAGACCTTAAAAACAAGAGTATTCGTGCAGATTTTTGCTTTCAGCTTGCACCCTTTTGCATGGAGCAGCCAAACATCCTGTTGCCAAAAAACCCTGACAGGAGCCCAAGGAAGCCACTAACAAAAGCAGATGTTTGTCCTCTATGCCAGTTTAGTTTATTTTAGGGGGAGAGGTTTGCCTATCCTTCCTTTGTGTTGCCCACCTTTTTCATTTTAATTTTTTGCCCAAAATGATTTTTCACTTTTCAGGAAGTTTTGCTATTTTCAGTCAATAAAAACTGCCCAAGATAAGCTACTCTACAGCGGGCATGATGGGTAGCAGAAACGGACTTCATCTGTCTTCCGAAGTCCCACTGCGAGAGGACGCCCTCGGTGGAGGAAGGAAGACTTTCAAGCACAGAAACCCTTATTTATGCATTTATTTTGAAGTTTCCTAACCCGCCAAATTGCACTACAATGCTTCCAAGCACAGAAAAGGATAGAAAAATAAGGGCAAGCAGGTGCACAGATATGTATGTTCATGTGTCAGAGGGAGACATGCATATGTACACACCGTGCTTGTCAAGGAAATAGAGGCCACAGTGTGGTAGAGAAAGGAAATACAAAGTTCAGACAGGACAGCAATCGCTTATCATCAAGTACTTGTACATAGGGATGAGGGACTCATTGTAACTCACTTCAGTTCTTGGAGGCAAATTCATAGGTGACAGGAAAAACATACCCAGTGAAGAATGGGATAAAGTGTTGAATCAGGGGAGGGGGGCATAAGTGCTAGTAGGAAACATTATATGGTGGTAATGCACACAAGATTAGAGAGCAGAGCAGTCCACAAGGTGTGTTAAGAGTATGGGAAAGAAAGTATGGATAAGTCCACGCGAAAAGAGTAGGGTCCAAGGGAAACAGAAACACTTGGGACAGTCTTGATGCTCTGGGTAGGGTGGTAGTTCCACTCTGACAATTCTTAGTCAAGACCTGGTCCCTAACAGAAGATAATAGCAGCCTCTGACAGTTCTCCAAGGAAAAGTGTTCCAGTAGTTCCTCGTGGTTACTGCTAGCATACGGTGGCCCTCCTGGGAAAAGTCTGTTACTCCTCCACCTGTCACAAGTTCATTTCTAGGCTGCAGTGATTGTGCGCTCCTCTGCCAGAGGCAGGTTGGTTACCAGTTTTGATACGGTATCTTGGCTCATCGTGTCAGAGACCCTTCCCCTGATCTGGCAACAGAATACGTGTCATTTTCGGTAGTTGCTTCATTGACTCCATCAGAATACAGAATATGGTGTTCGGCTAGCCTGGGTCTGCTCTTTGATTTTCTTTGAATTTGACCTGGTTAGTCTTTTTGCCCAGGTCCATAAGGCTCTAACCCTCCTCAGCGCTGATGCACTGGCTGTTCCCCAACCCCGATCGCACCTTAGCTTTCCCTCCTTCAGACCGCCTCTTGCTGATGGGCCTCTGTAACTTAGCGCTTGATGGTAAATCTTGCTGCTACTTACTCTCCACCTCCTCCAAGACCCTTCGCAGGTCTTCTGGACTTTCCCTTCTCCACTGCCTTCTGCGCTCTTTTCTCTCCTCCTTCCTCCACTCTCTCAATCTTTCCTTCCTCCAATCCCTTCCTGGAACTCTACTCTCTTCCTTTGTTCTCTTGATCGCTCACTCCGCCCAGCAACTTCCCACTGCTTCCTCGCTCCCTCATCACAAAGCTTCACTATCTCATTGTGTCCATACCTCCTCACTTCTTGTTAGAACCTGCCCCCATCATTTTATAATTGGGTCTTTTTGGTTTATTGGGACGCTAACTGTGGTAGTGGGAGCACTATTGTCTGGATACTGGACGTATTATTGGGTGAGAGCTGCTTGATCTGCCCGTGCCCCGGTGTAATTGCTAATATCTGTTGTATTCCTTGTTAGCCCACAGCTCTACAGACCAAGGATTTAAATAGGCATTTTGCCATGTTCTGGTCAGGCGGCGTGGGCATAGCTGCCACCTGACTCTGCCGTGGTACCTCCAAGCTGTGGATATCTCTGGTCTCCCTGATCCCACTAGCGATTTATGATTCTTCTTAGTTCGCATATTAAGATGAGACTGTTTTGGAGATATATACACGGATGAGGGACATCTGGTGTAATGTGTATGTGTGTGTGTGCATCTTGACTCGCTCAAAGAAACACAGGCCAAAAAAGTGGCTTTCATATGCGATCCGCAGATCCCTCAAAACTGTACAAGTTTAGTTCATCCCATTTAAAATAGAATATATTTTTATCCCGGAGCAGGAGGTGAGCATGGGGCAAAGGCTCTGCGGATCTTCCATATAACATCTCTCTGGTTGGCACCATGAAGTGGGTGGCCTTCCCCTTCCCCAGGGTTCTTCTCATCTCACATCCGAGTCCCATTAATGGGTCTCAGTCACTAATCACTTGCATGACACTGATCACCCTACTCAGGATTAGTGAGTGGATGTTGAATGCCAATATAGCTGAATTATGGTTAAACTGGCCCTTCTGGAGGCCTAGTATGTGTCGGCTGCTGAATTTATGTTGTGTGTTATGTATGTTTTAGCACAACGGCTCTGAATTGGCACTTAAAGGCCCTGTCTATCCTAGTGGTACCTTGCAATTGTGACCCAGATTCATTCTCTGCCAGTTGATAGATTTACTGAACACATGCATGTTTCGTAGGGCCTCGTAACTGTGTGAATGAAGCCAGTGTTTAGAGCAGCATATACTGGATAGAAATCACAAGCCATTTTAAAAAGGTATTTTCCCTTTGACTGCTGCCCCCTCTAGCCCTGCCCGGAAGCCTACCGAAAGGTATATCGTTAGGCTACCTACATCAACAACTCCTTTCTATTCACAGGGTATTATAATGGCACCTGTAATACTGTGCGTTATTGTTTTGGGTATATCATATGTTTGATAGCGTGTTCCCATTTTTGAGAATCTCAGTTTTAGAATGTAGGGTTTTAAGCATGTATACTTTCTGCTGGTTGGCCTAGCAATGTAACATTTGTGTATTCATGATTCATGTCTGGGAAGCCCTACCTCTCCCTTGGAGAGGAGTTTGGGATTTCAGAGTAAGCAAAGGTTTGTGCTGGAGCCTGGGACGTGATTACATAAGAGCCCACCACATCACTGTGGGCATACTCCCTTCCCACAGATCTAGATGCTAATTACAAATATGATCAATGTTGGGTCTTATTAGAGGCAGCATAAAACCTAGGACTCCTCCCATGAGAGTGCAGGGAAGCACACTCACCCTTGCTTGTTTCTGGATCTTATGCTAAGAACTGCTGCCGTTGCTGTGCAGACTACAGTCCCACATGCCAAAGATGCACCCTGTCACTCTACAAAATAGGCTTGTGTGTTCCATACCTTTATGTGATTCGGACTGCAAATGCCATCTTTCACTGCCATCTAAGGACGTAGGCCGCCATGTTCTCTAAGTGAGTGCTTGCATCTAGAAAAAAACAGCACTTGCTGGAAAACCCACTGCATTACCTATTGGCAGTCCTGAGCTCTCTATCTCCAGCTTCTTTCAACTTAAACTTTGATGCACAATGTGTTTTTTCCAACTCTCCATCATTACTTCAGAAACCTTCAAGAATTGCCTTTTTTGGTGGTGTGGTAAGATACTCTCTCATTCCCTGTACAACACATCTCCAGATTACTCTTCTGCCAAATAAGAAGCAGTTCTGGAACCAGAACGGGGTCCTTGCATCATTCTTTTGGCAATCAAATAGCAGAACCATGAAACAGCGTCATACGTGATGTAGTTAAAGATGATTTCTAAAGTGTCCCCGGCACTTAGTCCTTGTTACAGATAACCATGTTCACAGAAGATCACTTTAGGTGTAGCTAATAATGTGTTGAAGAATCCACAATCCATTCATCCAAAAGTACTATTCATGCATGTATCTTTGTATGTACATCTTTACCCTATAATTGAACCATTATCGCGGTTGCATGCTGTTCTGCTATCATTTTCTTTTACATGACAGATGATGCATTTGTACATTGTGCTGTTAATGTCAATATAATAAAAAACATAACAAAATACCTGTTGAAGTTTACACTCTTTGGTCACAAAAGGGTGGTTTCTTGAAGGATTGCGTTCTTTCTCACCATACTCTTCCAGCAGGGGGAGCAAGCTGCAGGGGTATTGGGCAACTGAGCATGAGACTACCTTCCAAAATAAGAACATGCAGATTAAGACATGTGATCTAATTGGATGTTAGTTCTTTCTTTAATCAGGTAAACATTTTGTCTGTTTGCTTTATTTCTCCCTCAACTGTACGACACACTGACAGGTGGAACATTTGAAACTTGATCTCCAATGAACTCTAAAACCTTCTTTGTCTCGTATTGGGAGAAAACCTGGAACAATGAAGTCCATTAGCTCAGTGGGAAGATCTTAAACTATTCTTCAGTGGTTCAGGGCAATTGAAGGGTCTCAGTATTTGCAAACGTAACTTTGCTTGAAGAATTCTAGCTACCACCATCTAAGCAAAATAATACTGTAACAACATTACTGCCGTTTACCTACCAGTTCTTTATCCGCCCAGTTTTAGTATGGTGGGGATAGTAGGGGAACGTGCTATTCTAATGTGGAAGGATAACGTGTATATAAATCTCCTATCTGACAGTGATTTCCTGGAGTTGCAAACATACATTTGTTTTTTTATTTATTTTATTAACGCGTTAACACAAACAAAGCAAATATAACCATTACATCATCACACATTATGCGTTTCACTGCCAATTTTTCCACAGCTTTTCCTGCCCTGCCCCTCCCCCTCAACCTCTACCACCCACCCCTTCTCCCCGTGTGGCCTCAGGGCAGGCGATCAAAGTTTCTCGGTGGATCCAACTATTCGAACTCCTCCTTTTCGCCGGTTCCACCTCATGGAGAGAGTCTTTCTTCCATATTTACTTTTTAATTTTCCGCACATCCTCCCGGGGTCTGATATAGGGTCCACCTGCGCTATGAATACTTTCCTGTGCCTCTGGTTTAAGTCACCTCACTGTTCGTTATTCATTACCACCTGCGGCCGGCCCTCGTATTATGCACACTTCCCTTGAGGATTTCCCCTGACTACAATTCCCCATTTCTTTCATCCACCTGAGGCCTCTTTGAGCCATACCTTACAAGGAAAGCCATCCACTCCATTTCCCTCTAAGGAGTCAAACTATGTATCTGGCCAGTCAACTGTTCCATCTCTACATATCCATGTCTTTTAAGGCCCATTGTTGCTCCCCCAAGAGCCTATTTCTCTTCCATCCCCCTGCCAGGCAAGCCCTAGCTGCCTGCAGTAGGTAGTGAGGCATATGAGGGAGTTTCACCCATTCCCTCTCCTCCACCTCTAACCCAAACAGTACCAGCAGGGGGTTTAAGTGTCAGTCCACCCTTTCCAAGGCCTTTATCCATCCCAGGAACTCCTTCCAGTACTCCCGCACCTTCCCACATGACCACCACATATACCAGTAATCTGTTTTTTGCCCACATTTCCTCCAGTACTGGGGGTCTGCCCCTGGGTACATCTTAGATAGCCTTGTTGGGTCCCACTGCCATCTATATAATAGTTTGATTCCATGTAGCTCGTACTGACGAGCAATGGATATTCGGTGCACATTCTCACATAGCATCCTCCACTGGTCGGCATCCAGATCCATTTCCATATCCCTCTTCCATTTCCTTCAAAACATTCCAATCTCCCCTCCCTGTGCCTCCAATAGGGGTTGGTACAGCTTGGATATCAACCCCTTCGTTCCCCTCATTGTGCTCAACACCATTTCCGTACTCCTCAATTCCCTCTGCAGTTCATCCTTCCATTTCCTGACATCCACACTGCCTTGAGCTGCAAGTATTTAAATATTGAGATCTTGTCTTTGCCCATATTCTCCAAGTTCTGCCACCTCTATAAAATCCCCCTTCTTCAGGACTTGCCCTACTCTTTCAAGTCCCACCTCGAACCAATCCAATCCTGGAATCTGGCATGGTCCATATATATCTTAGCGCGGACGGCCATGTTGTAACTCCTACCCTTTCTTTCTTAACTCTCCACAGCGCCCAGAGTGGGCCCGAGGATTCTATGTGCCTTTACCTTTTTTGGGATCACCTTCTGCGGTGCCCAGAGCCATTCCCCAGCGTAACTGGCCTCCATTGATAATTGTCATGCCCACCCACTGCTTTTGCTTGTCCACCCACAGATGGGGGACCAGGCCTCTAATTTGAGCTGCTCTATAGAAGGTGCGCATGTCGGGGAGGCCGACTCCACCCTTCTCTCTGGGCTGTACCAGTGTTCTATATGCAACTCTATTTCTTCCCTTGCCATAGAAATTTCCCAATTTTCCTTCTTTACTCTGCAAAGTGTAGGTTCGCCAGGTCTATGGACAGCGCTTGGTATAGGTACATTACGAGGGGGAGCAGTGTCATCCTAACAGCGTGTAATCTGCCCAGCCAAGAAATGGTGTGCTTTGACCAAGTGTCCAGATCTCCAAAAGGCCTGTGCAGCAGTGGGAGGAAATTCACCACATATAGTCTATCTAGGTCCCTAGGTATTCTCACCCCCAGATATTTCATGCTTTCATCTTCCACTGGTATCCCCAGGCTGCCCCATTACCCTCTATTCCCCCCCGTTTCTGCTCTCAGGGGGAGTAGAACCGATTTGCTTACATTCTCCTTAAATCCAGACTCTCCCATAGCCTTCCAGTGTCTGACTCACCCTTGGGACCGATGCAGATATCTCCGAGAGGTATAACAGTACATTGTCCGCAAACATGCTTATTTTATGTCTATCCCCTCCCACCTTAATGCCGCTTATCTGGTTATCCTCCTGTATCTTCTCTCCCCGGGGCTCCATCGTCAGAACAAAGAGCAGGGGCAACAGAGAGCACCCCTGCCTTGTGCCCCTACTGAGTTCGATTTCCCTGGACATTTTCCCATTCACGACCACCCTCGCTGTGGGGTCTGAGTAGATTCCACGATAGCCCGACACATTCTGTCCCCAGTACCTAATTTCCTCAGCATTGCAAATAGAAAGTCCCATTCGACCTGGTCGGAGGCCTTTTCTGCGTCTACACTCAACAGTGCATAATCATCTGGATCCCTTTCAAAGTGTTCCATGAGATCCAGGGTCTTTCGTATCGCATATGCACCCTGTCTTCCTGCTATAAAACCCATTTTGTCTGGGTGAACAATTTGAGGCATCTTCTCCTCGAATCGTGTTGCTAGTATATGTGTGAATATTTTTTCATCCACGTTCAATAGTGAAATAGGGCGGTATGATGAGCATTGGGTTTGATCCCTCCCTTTCTTATGTATTATCATTATCAATGCCCTGCTAAAGGTTGATTGTGCCTCCCCGTGTCTAGGATATGATTATATAGCTTTACCATCTGATGTTACAGAACCCCTGCGTATCTCTTGAAGAATCCTATGGTGAAGCCATCTTCCCCTGGAGATTTCCCATTCGGGAGGAGAGCGATCGCCTCCTGTACCTCATCAGCAGTTACCAGACTCTCTAGGTGGTCCACTTCAGGGCCTGTGAGCCTAGTCATTTTCAAAGCCCGCAGGTACTCTTCCACTGCGGTGTCCCCCTTGGGGCCTTCCGATTTATAAAGCTTAACATAGTTTTGGACAAAGCCTTCCGATATTTCTATCAGTGTGCTCCTGGGACCCTTTTCAGGGTCTTCCAGAGTGGATACCCATCTTTCCGCCCTCTGCGCCCATAGCCTTGCTGCTAAGAGTGCATCTGCTTTGTCCCCTTTTTCAAAATATTTCTGCTTAAGGTATCTTAACTTCCCCAGGGTTTCCCCTATCCCAAGCGCTTTCAATTGCGCCCTTTTTGTCAGCAGTTCCACCCTCATCTGGTATGCCCTGTCCCCCATGGCATGCATCCTCCCCTCTCCTTCAACTATCTCTTTTCAGAGCCTCTCTTCCTGTAGAAGTCTTTGCCTTTTCCGTTGCGCTCCCTCCCTTATCAAGAGCCCTCTTCAGGTTGCTTTCCCCGCAACCCAGACTACCGCTGTGCACACCTCCCCCGTATAATTTATCTCGAAGTATTCTGCTATAGATTTGGCCAGTTGGTCCGCAGAGTATGGGTCCTTCCAGAGTAGGTCATTGCATCACCAGCTACTATCTGGCCTATACAGCCCATTTATGTCTACAGTCATCCGGACCATATCTTGGTCCGTCCATCCCACTGGTCTGATATCACAATTCATCACCCTCGTCCCCTGATCCATGTTTAATAGTAAATAATCAATCCTGGTGTACGTGGTGTGCGGGGCAGAGAAAAAAGTATAACCTCTCTGTTGCGGGTGTTGCATTCTCCACACATCCACTAGGCCGCGTGCTTCCATCGCTCACTTTACGTGTCCTAATCTTTCCTCTCTGCCCTGGGTACCTTCCTCCCCTTTTATTCTTCGATCCCATGTTTCATACGCCCAGGAGTTAAAATCTCCCCCTATGATATATAGTTCTGCCTCCTGTCTTTGTACCTCGTCCAATGCTCTCAGTATGAATCCCGCTTGTCCTTGGTTGTGCGCGTACACCGTGGCCAACACCACTCTTGCCCCTTCCAACATGCCTTGCAGTATCAGCAACCGTCCCTCCATTAATTTGGTCACTACACACTACCGTAGCCTACATTGTTTGTGTTTGACCATTCCCATGTCCCCCACCTTAGCCCGGCTTGAGGCCCAATGGACCTGTCCTATACCCGCCCCTCTCGGTGCCCGCTCTTCCCCCTTTATCTGTCGCGTTTCATGTACAAAACGCACATCTAGAGAGGCATTTCGGAATTCCCTCGCCAGTAAAGATCTATTGGTGTGGGAATTTAGGCCTTTCACATTAGTGTGCCGACAACCAAACCGCTGTTAACTTCATCTGCCCCCATTTTGTGTATCCCCACTTGCCCAGATTATCCTCTCATTCATGGATATTGGCTCTCCCCTTGCCACATCCCTTTTGTGGTGGAGTCCTCACTCTTCATGACAGACACACGCCACCTTGAGGTCCAACCCATTGTTCAAACCGCCGTTAAACTTTTTAACTGTTTGAAACTTTAACCTTTTTATTTCTGTGAGTCGTTGAGATGCCCTTTGTTCTACAGTGGGCCACCTTGGAGTGAAGTTGTTTCCCTCCCTCCAGCAGTTGGCTTCCATACCTTTAAATTCCGTCTTGGATTACCACTATTTTCTCAGCCTTCACCCAGTCTCATCTCAAGGATTGTTATCTTGCGGCTGCTTTGTGGGGCTTCTTGTGAGGTGATGGGCCATTCAGCCGCATATATTTTCTTCCCGTTTGTCCTCTTTTTCTTCTCTGCAGGCCTGGGCTGGGTCGTGGCTTTTCCCTGCCAGCTGCCAGTCCTTCCAGCCCCCTCATTTCGACCTTCATGTCTGCGGTGAGGTGACACAGGGATTGTTCCGCTTCATCTGAAGTTATGCAGTAGTCTACTGCTTCCACTTCGAACTACAGCGAAAATGGATACCTGATGCCTTTTTCTTGCAACCATTTCGTAATGGGTCTGAGGTTGGACAAGTCTTGATAGATCGTTAACTTAGAGCCTTCGAAGTCCACTTGTCTGCGTTGTTTCGCTCTATTCAGCACTTCCATTTTGTCTTTGTAGCTTAGGAATTTTGCCACAATAGAACGGGGCACACTTCCTTTTGGTTTCCCGTTGTGTGCGCTCTTTCCAGTTGTACCGTTTTCCCTCCTGCTTCCTTAAGGCCTTGTATATTGTTTCTTCTCGCTCTGTTTTCCAAATCGTCCATTTTTAACATCACTTCTTCCTCTGAGCTCCAGCTTGGTCATGCTAGCGTCCAGCCACATTTCCACCAGGTGGGCATTGAGCCGGTTGTGTTCCAGTCCTTCTACCTTGCTTTCAACAGTTGTTAGATCTGCCAGTGAAGCCTGTAGATCTCCTCTGAGGGATTCTGCCAGGATATGTCCAGAGTCTTCCTTCGTGGAAAAGAGTGACATGTCCACTTCCGTCAGCACTGTCCCCTCTGGAGCCTTCGTTGCTGGCTCCCCCTGTTTCCTGGTCTGCTGCACCATTGTGTCCATCCCTTTAGGCAGGCAGCCTACAAGTCTTCCTCTGCTGTTCTCCTCCTGTTGCCTTCTTTTCTTTCTTCTTTCCTTCCCCTTGTTTTTGTCTTTCCCCGCTTCTTCTCTGTGTCCAACCTCCCCTGTTGATTCTGCTCTCAGGTTCCTCTCTTCAGTCGTCCAACTGCAAGTTCCTCTCCACTTCCCCTCCTCCGTATTATTCCTTCCCTTTCCACAGCTTCTGTGGCCTCTGTCTCCTCTGCTGATATGTTCTCAACTCCTATGATCCCGCTGCTTTGGGGTGTCCTGTGGTCAGGTTTCAGCAGATGGACAGCAACATAGTGTGTGATCCGCTCCCTCCTTATTTCTGCTTTTTATTGTGGGGATGGCTACTCATTTACATCCGCTGGGCGCACTTTCCCCTCTGTGGGTCTACTTTATTCAGGCTCCATCCAGATGTTTTATGTCAGTATCCGCTTCGTCCCAAGTCTGTCGTTGGTTTTCTTGGTCCTGTTTGCACAGAAGCCCCCTGGCCTGGAACCTTCCATGATTTTTACTGGGATCCAGGGAACAAGTGCAGCACTGTCGCCTGAGGTCTCAGCCGCTTCCCGCCATTCAGCTTTCCCCTCGCTTTCTATGTCTCACGCTTCGTCAGCTACCAAAGGGGGTGTCCAGAGGGCCCTACTCGCCTTTCCCCTCTTTGTACTGCGATATCTATGGGGGCCTCCAATTGTTTAGGGTTGTGTTATCCTTCCCTGAAGGTTTGTGCCCCCCTCACACCGTGTTTGGGGGTGTACTGGGGCCAATTCCACTTTGCGGTGGCTGCCGGTCCACATGTCACTGTGTGTCCCTGCTTTGTCTTTTCAGCGGTTGCGGGTTAGTTATGCCCTCCTGCCATGCTGGGCAGCCAGCCCGTGTACCATCTGGCAGCCTCACCGGACTCTGCTGCTGCTGGGCCTTATTCCCAATTGCTGTCTGCCCACTAAATGGCTTGGGGGAACAGGAGGGGGACCAATTCCAGGGTTGCCCAGCTTCTCCGGTCCTTTTCCTGTCCCCTAGGCCTCGCCTCACCGCCACCGGCCTGTCTCCCTCGCTGCCGTCACTCCTTTCGCTTTTGTGGACCTCCTTCATTCCCACGGCAGCTCCTCCTCCCTCTGCAGCCTTTCAGGTTTTACTACGTGCGTCTCTCAGTGGGCACCGGTCCTGTTATCTTCCGACGTCCCTATCTCTTATTCCTCTGCTGCTTGGCTGCGCATCGGGTCTCGTCCCTTGGGCGCTCCTCCGGGTACCCGCAGGCCACACCTCTCCCCACATGTATGTTCCAGCGTGTTATAGCGACTTGGGTCATTGCGCACTTCCCACCGCTGGGAGGCATTGTCACCGCCTTCCTTGCTGAGCGACGCTGCAGGTCTCTGTGGCTGCGTCTGCTTGTAGCTTTTCTGCCTTCTATTCCCTTTCGCCCAACGCCTTCCCACCGATTTGAGGTGTTTCCGCAGGCTAAAGGTGCTCGTTCCCATCACTGTTATGCTGGTGGGAGCGGGAGCCGTACACTAAGCAGCCATTTTCTCCCATGCCCCTTGGTGGTCTGCCTGCATTTCTTTTCTTAATAGCATTCTGTGTCTTCTAGTTCTGTAATATGCTTTTCGTGCATCTTCAGTTAGAGTGAAGCAGCAATGGGATCTGAAATCTGTCGTGGACTAAGTCAGTTGTCACTAGACCCAGTAGTCAGTCAAATCAGGACTTGGTTCACTTTATGGAATGAGAAGAGTGAGTGTGTGGCCACAAAAGAACAGTGTCAGGAATAAGAAACAATTTGGCAGACAGAAAAGTGGAGTCAGGTTTGCAGAGTCAGGTGGCACTGCAATTCAGAGATGGTAGTCAACAATCAGTGAGTCCAAGTCCACTAGAGACATGCAAGCATGGTGTCATGTGTCCCATAAGTTAACGATTATTGCGGTCTTGAGAGTACAATCAAGAATCAGTGGAGATAAGATAGTGGAGTCAGAAGTTGATGGGTCTAGTACTATTTGCATGTGTGTGTGAGAGGGCGATCAGGAGCTAATACATCCAGGAGTTCTTTAAAGGTTCAAATACTAAGAAGCCATCGCCTGCACCAGCCGCCAAGAAAGAACCTCCCCATTGATGACATTTACTTGCTGCTGTATTATTAAATACCCCGCCTCCCTGTGCAGCTGGACCCCTCCTCTGTGCTCCTCTGTATCCTACCCCAGCTGTATATCTGTTCTGTTGTTACCTCTGAAAAGCATTTGCTTATGCATCTGTACTAACCTATACCTCTGTAAAGCACTCCATTGTGTATCTGTATTGGTGTGAACCTTTGTAAAGCACGCTCAATACATACCGTAATAATAACAATAACAATAATAATATTAATGGGCTTATCTCTGCTTCCCAACACTAACCAAGCATCCAGCACATGATAATCTGGTAGTACAGGCTCTGACTGTGAGTAATAAGGCAAGAACATATCCATCTTTACCTCTTGACAGTGATGACCAGCGTTACAATGCTTTGGCAAAAAAGGTTTTCGCATCGGCAGTATTGCACTTAAAGCAGTCACTTCTTAATTTGCACTGTCTAATCACACACATACTTTTTGGACGTGATAGGTGAGGCAGCCGACCACATCCCTGAGTGTGAAATGAGGAAAGGTCTCCTCAACATAGGTGAGGATGGAAAGGAAGCAATGCACCAATCCCTGCAGTTAGGACTTGACAAGGCCAATTGTGTCGGAAGATCTATGGCGGCGAGCTCTGTGATGCAAAGATTTGCCTGTCTCAGAAAGTCAGGTCTTGCGTAGGACATCCACGCTTGACATGCCCTTGGACGGCCCACATCCCTTTGACCAAAAGGCAGATGACAGCCTTGAAAAGTTGCAGCCGTCCAAGGCTGCAGCAAAGTCCTTAGGTGTGGCAATCAGGCAGCCTGCTCAACCTTTCACTCAATGGAAGGACAAACATTTTTGTGATTAAAATTATGCACAAAAAGGTAAACAGCCCACTGCCCATCAAGACCAAGGTCAAAGACTTTTCTTTCAACCTTCCAGAGTTAGAGGAGGTAAGACACAGGCCGCTTCCACGTCTGTCCCCTCCAGTGCAGCTCCTGCCGCAAATCCTCTTTGCAGACTTCTGCCACACTACACCGGAAGGGGGGCGTCTATCACACCATTCGCAAGAATGGTGTGCTATTACTTCAGACTCATGGGCACTTCAGGTAGTCTGCCAAGGTTACTGCTTTGCATTTTTAAAGAACCCTCTGTATTGCCCCCTTTCTGGCCAGACCACCTCCTGTTCCAGACCCACTGCTCCTGCAAAATCATTCCTCTCTGCTGGAGAAGGGTACCATAGAGTTGGTGAAGTACAGAGTTTCGGCGGGCACCACACGGATTTCTGCTACAATGATAATAGTATTGCTTATTCCGTAATATTTATAGATGTTTTGACCTGGAGCTTCCAGTCTGAAAAAAGATCCTATGGCATCCGGATCTCAATGAACAGTTTAGAAGGAAAGTAAGGTAGCATTACCTTACTAAAGGCTAGAGCTCTCAGTTGACCCTTGGCAGGGTTGCGCAATTTAATTCAAAGATTCAATCAAGTATTAAATATTGATTCAAAGATATGAAATGGTTGTATTGAATTCTTCAACAAGAAATTTTTATTCACATTTCTAGGTTTAGTATCGCCAATTCAATTCTCATATAGTGAGGCAACTTCGAAAAACATAGGTTGTTTCATCAGTAAGCACATATGCCAATGCATTTCGGTCTATGACCATCGTCAGGGCCATGCTTTAGTGAATATACCATCAACTAATCATTCATATAACAATACAGTATTTCAACACAAAACATATATCAATGATTCAAGGATAATACAAAAACAGATAAAGCACATACCCCCAGGTGGATCCGTGTGAGTGAACAAGGGAGAAAATAAATGGAAAGTATGTCAATATTGTTAAACAACTATGTTTTTCCAGTGTTTAACTATTCCCAACGTGCGGCAGTCTGTACCTGCTTTAAATTGGTTCTCCTCTCATATCGGTATTCTCAATAGTTGTCTCCAACATTCCTTAGATTAATTTATCCTTAGATTAATGTTAGATTAATCCTTAGATTAATCTATCCTCTAGAACTTTGACCTCAAGTGAGATTACAACGCTACAAAAAGGACTAAGTTTCGTTCCCACTTACGATAGCACTCTGTTTGATTCAAAAATCAAATTATACAAACTAGATCGTAAAATGAAATTGAAGGTGTTCTTCAGTGAATTGGAAGAAAGTAATCCAAGAGATATAGTGGACTCAGATCTCAAAGAATTCAGAGGCAAGAGTAACTTTATACCTCCAATATCTGTCCCTTCCGTGGACATCTTTCAAAAACAGATCACAAGAGACTTAGAGAAGATGAAATTTAAGCAATCAAGGAATCATAATATGAAACCCCATGAACTTAAACTCATCAAGAATCTGTATGGAGATGATAAAATAACAATAAGGTCCGCAGATAAAGGAGGAGCCCTAGTATTACTGAACACAAGTGACTATGAAGAAGAGTGCCTTAGGCAACTCAGTGACAGTAACACCTATGCCATACTTGAATCAGATCCCACAGAAGAAATCCATTGCAACTTGGAAAAATTCCTTGAAAGGGCTGAAGAACTCGAATGGATTAATCATAACACAAAGAAATTTTTGATGAACACACATCCCAAGATTCCACATTTCTATACTCTCCCAAAGATCCATAAAGACATGCAAAAACCTCCAGGAAGACCTATAGTACCGGGGATCAATAGCATTCTTGAACCACTCGGCAAATACATTGATTATTTTTTACAGCCATTAATTCAGAAAACGAGCACTTACATCAAAGACTCTACACATTTCCTACAGTATTTACGTAGCATCGCATTTGACAACAACAACATCTGCTTCACGGTGAATGTGAAAAGCCTATATACTTCAATTCCCCATGATCTCGGCAGAGAAGTAGTGGAGTGGATGCTTTTGAAAGAGGGAGATATAGCTGCACAAAAAGAATTCATCATGGGACTTCTTGAATTTATCAGTAATAACTCATACTTCCAATACAAGAATTCATATTATCTACAAGTCGCAGGTACGGCCAAGGGGGCAACTATGGCCCCTTCATATGCGAACTCATTTATGCATAAATTTGAAACAGAATATGTCCTCTTAAATCATCTGTGGAATCAAGATCTTATTATTTGGATCAGATATATCGACGATATTTTTGGCATTTGGAAGAACACAGAAGCACGCCTTCTAGATTTTTTCAGATATATCAAAAGTATAGACCCTCGGATACAGTTTACATATGAATACTCACAGAAATCCATCCACTTTCTAGATGTGGAGATAAACATCACACAAACTGAATATCAGACAACAATCCATCGGAAGAGCACAGACAGGAATAGTCTGTTACAACGGCTCAGCTTTCACCAACCAAGTTTGATTAGAAATCTACCCTATAGCCAAATGCTTAGAGTTAAAAGGATTGTCAGCAACCAAAGTGAATACGAAGTAGCAGTTAAGGCAATGGGCAGCAAATTTCTTGCACGAGGCTACTCACAGAAAGAAATTGCATCCGCAGAAGCACAGACAATCACACAGAATCGAGAAGATCTACTCAAACCAAGAGAAACCAAGAAAGATACTTCACCTCCACTAGTCTTTGTTTCTAAATATTCACGCCAAAGTAATCGCATTAAGGCAATTATAAAGAAAAATTGGAACACCGTTGCATGCGATAAAAGGGTTGAACATCTATTTAAAGAAACTCCCACGTTTGCCTACCAAAGAAGCTCCAACCTTAAAGACAGATTAGTTCACACGACACCACCACAGAAGAAGAAGAACACAGACCGAATAGGTACATTCCCATGTTTGAACTGCAGCAACTGCAGCTATATCATGAAAGGAGAAACAATCAATCATCCCTATACTGGAGAGAAGATAAGATTAAAATGCTATGCAACATGTGACACTTCAGGAATCATATATGGGATCAAATGCCCATGCGGATTGTATTACGTTGGACAAACGCAACGTACTGCTAAAATGAGGTGGAACGAGCACAGATCTTGTATTAGGAACAATACTGTATGCTCGGCGGTGGCAAGACATTGGCAGAACAAACAACACAATTTGGCACAGATAAAATTCGTGATCTTAGAGAGGGTCCAAAGAAGAGAGAAACATGAGGATTTACAGAAAAGACTGGATCAACGTGAGACGTTTTGGATTGATAGATTTAGTTCTCTCACCCCAAAAGGAATTAATGAAGATATCAATTATATGTGTTTCCTGTAATAAACATAACCAGATGTTGCTTCGGGACGGATATTCTGGGAAGCAGTATCAATCACATGTGTTTTCTCTAATTTAGATAACAAGTGTATGTCTGCAGCTCCTAACTGTAGCACTGCGAACCAGAACATTGTGGACGCAATTTTTGCAAAAATTTTGTTCCATACACAGCATAAGGACATCATAATAACGTACAGTAGATGAATTCCGGATATGGCTATACGTTCTTTCCTTAATTAAGATGTTCCTTTTGGATTAGCATTTGCATATGGTTTTAAACATTAATATTCTTCTTTCTTATTTCCTATGTCCAACTTTTTATTACTTGATCCAGGATCACGGAATGAAGTGATCGTATATACACTGACATTTGCGCACAGTAACATATATTTTTTTTCTTTAACGCTCTATGACAGGGATCGCCGTGGCAACAATCCCGCCCCTCTGCAGCTCTGCAGAGAGGTGGGACCCGAGGCGTACGTGCAGCAGCCCTCGCGCTGCTCAGCGTCGCCCCGCCCACGTTCCCATGGCGATCTTAGATGGCGTCTGGGTTCACGCGCATTACACTTTCGCTTTCAACGCGATCGGTTCTACGTGCGAGCTCCGCGCACAAAGGTAAGATACTCTTTCGTGCAGATATATTGGTTATATGTAAATGAACAGATAGAAGCACTCAGACTCTCCTACTGTTAATCAACAGGAATGTTGGAGACAACTATTGAGAATACCGATATGAGAGGACAACCAAGTTAAAGCAGGTACAGACTGCCGCACGTTGGGAATAGTTAAACACTGGAAATACATAGTTGTTTAACAATATTGACATACTTTCCATTTATTTTCTCCCTTGTTCACTCACACGGATCCACCTGGGGGTATGTGCTTTATCTGTTTTTGCATTATCCTTGAATCATTGATATATGTTTTGTGTTGAAATACTGTATTGTTATATGAATGATTAGTTGATGGTATATTCACTAAAGCATGGCCCTGACAATGGTCATAGACCGAAATACATTGGCATATGTGCTTACTGATGAAACAACCTATGTTTTTCGAAGTTGCCTCACTATATGAGAATTGAATTGGCGATACTAAACCTAGAAATGTGAATAAAACATTTCTTGTTGAAGAATTCAATACAACCATTTCATATCTTTGAATCAATATTTAATACTTGATTGAATCTTTGAATTAAATTGCGCAACCCTGCCAAGGGTCAACTGAGAGCTCTAGCCTTTAGTAAGGTAATGCTACCTTACTTTCCTTCTAAACTACCATAGAGTTGGTACCTATACAGGAAGGGAACAGGGGGTGATACTCCACAATTTTTTGGTCCTAAAGAAAGACTGAGGTCTTCCACCAATCTTGAACCTGAGGCGCGTGAACAAAATCCTCAGGAAAGACAAATTCAAGATGTTAACACTCTTGCAGGTCCTTCAGGCCCTAGAAATTCAGGATTGGTTGGTGTCACTTCACCTACAGGATGGTTACGTCTATGTGCTCATCCATCAAAAGCACAGGAAGTACCTGAAGCTCATCATAGGCAACACTCACTACCAGCTTTGAGTTTTGCCTTTCGGCTTAGCTTCGCCCCAAAGGTCTTCACCAAGCTGTTGGCAGTAGTGGCAGCCAGTCTCAGGAAAGGCGGGTTCCACTTATTTTCCTACGTGGATGATTGGTTAATCAGAGCACGGTCCCTGGATCAAGCCCTGGATCTTAATATGGCTGGGCTTTTCCGTCAGTTTAAAGAAGTCTCAGTTGACACCTTCTCAAATGGTCACTCCCCCTGTGCACAGAGGCAATGCAGCTATGGGAATTACAGAACAGGATCTCCCTATCAGCAGTTCACCTCTCCGGGAAGGAGAGTATGATGGCCAGACGACCTGAGCAGGCAGGGCTCGGTCTCCGACGAGTGGGAGCTGTGCCAGGAAGTTCTTCTAGAGCTCTTCACCCTTTGGGGAACCTCTCAAGAGGATCTGTTTGCCTCCAGTGTGAGCCTGAAGCGCAACCTTTTCTGATCCAATTAATTTTCCCTGAGAGGAGCACTGGGGGACGCGTTGGTGGTGGACTGGAACTGTCAGCGCCTGTATGCGTTTCCACTGATTCCCTTCATCCCTCAAGGGATCAGGAGGTTGAAGAGGTACGGAGCAACTAATGATCTTGATTGCCCGAGACTGGAGGACATGATACCCAGACCTTCTGGACATGGCCATCTGCCCTCCACATCGTCTTCCCCGGAGGCCCGACCTTCTCTCTCAGGAGAGGGGGTTGGTTCTTCACTCGAGTGCACACATGCTCAACCTACACTCCAGGCTTCTATAAGGCTGAGGTACAGGGATTGGGACCTTCCGGAAGATATGATGGAGGTGTTGTTTTCGGCCAGAAGGCCAGCAACTAAAGCTCTATACCGCTGCCATTGGAAGTCATTCTGCAGTTGGTGCAGTGCACAGGATGTAGATCTTTTCTTATGTGACACCCCAACGGTGTTGTCCTTCCTTCTTCATCTGGCAAGACAGGGCCTTCGGGTCGCCACCATCAAGGGCTAGTTAGTGGTGCTTTCTATTTTCAAGTGCACGCCAGAGCAAGGGTTGTACTTCTCTATCCCCTTAGTGGTGCAATTTTTAAAAGGCCTGACTAACAGTTTTCCTCTGTCACCTTTCATGGTACCGGCATTGAATTAAACTTAGTCTTAACATTTTGCGGATTGCCTGCCTTCTATCCACCTCCTCATCCATCCAAGAAGGAAGAAAGGCTGCGCAGGCTTCACCCCAAGAGGGCTCTGACTTTCTACATCACAGGACAAGACAATTCAGGATGGAAGACCAGCTGTTCATTGGATATACAGGCCTGAAAATGGGTAAAGAAATGACGCAGCAAATCATTTCTAGATGAATAGTGCTTTGTGTGTCTGAATGCTACACCATAGCGGGTAAGGATATCCCTGAAGGCTTCAGGGCACATTCCACTAGAGGTGTGGCAGCTACCTCTGCACTCCAAGAGGGGTAACTGTAAAGGATATCTGTCAGGCCGCAACGTGGTCCTCCATACACAGGTTTGCAAAACACAACTGTCTGGACACAGTATCCGCAAATGAGTCTTGTTTCGGCAGGTCTGTCTTCCATAATGATATAATTGCCATAAAGTTTGCTTCTTCCCTCCTCCGTAATGGTTTTACTGCTATGAGAGTCTGCTTAAGATGAGTAATCTGTACGAGAACACAATCTATTAGAAGAACAAATGACTTACCCCTGTTAATGTTCTTTCTACTGGATTTTCCTCCCACGGATTTCTCACCACCGTCCCAGCCTACCCCAGTGTTAAGGAGCTCTCTACTACGACTATATAATGACTCTCCTTTAACGCCTAAACAGTTAATTGTGTCTCTAATCCGTAACTCAGCTGTGCAATGGGAAAAAATGAGGTTACGGGGCGCCGAGGGAGCTATTTGTACCTGCATCAACGTCACTTCCAGTTACAAATACGGCTCAACTTCCATCGACGCCAGTGCTCACGACGCCCCCTTTTGGGAAAAACTTTCTAAGAGATGCAAAGTAGGAGAATACAAATCTAAGAGGAGGAATCTGTCAGAGGAGCATCCAGTAGAAAGAACATTACCAGGGGTAAGTAATTTGTTCTATGAAGTTTTGGTAGTGAAGTAAAAAAGTGTTTTACTTTAATAGTGGGTAAAGTAAACTGACAAACTGAATTAATAAATCAATGTGTTTTTATTCTGTAGTGTTTAAATAACATGGTTGTTTTCATTAGTTAAGCAATGTAATTGCAAAACTAAAGATGTTTTAACCTAGGCATCCATCAGTTGTCATGTAAGCAGCTTCTCTAAAAGAAAGGGAAAGCATATTCTCATATTTTAGCCTTCTCTTTCATGTGTTAAATAGGATATTGCAGGAAAAAGGGTCTTGCAGTGAAGAAGTGTCTTGTTCAAATACATCTTGCCTTTGAATTGCGTTATTGTTTCTCAGTCTGGTCTTGAAGACAGAATGTTCAGAATGCAGTCAATACCAGTCGTTGTTGACTGCACACTAAACATTCTGATTGGCTGAGAGGAAGTCAATAACCATCTCCATGCTTTTATTGGAATCTCTCTAATTTACTGTCACTATCCTTTGCTTTTTTTAACGGTAAAATGAGGATACTGATTTCTGAAACCTTTTTCCAAAATAATAATGCTTGGCAATATGCAGATTATTATCAGTGAAATTATGTTCGTTTGTATTGCCTTTTAGTGACAGTGCCTATAGACTGTAATTTGGGGTCTATGCCCTTTTCAGACCTGTATAAATGACACCTTATGTACAACCAGTTTTTTTTTTACCCTCAATTGATAAGTACATTTCCATAAACATTGGAAAAATGGGAAATATCTGTGATTCAAAGTTGTTCTGCTTATAAAACATGTAAACCAGTGAAAAATAGGTTGAAGTAACAAACAAAGCAAATAGAACAACGTGAACTCCACAATATCTTATGTCACCATATCTTATTAGTCGCAAGTAAATGATTTGCTATTTGTGTTTAGAATAAGGGATTAATCAATTTCAGTTTTAAGTGATTTCTGGTGCAATTTTGTTACATCACTTCAGACACCCTTTCAGAGCCTCCTTTCGGCTTTCCTTATGAGCAGCACACCAGGAGCAGCCAGCCATCATCTTAATATGTCATCAAACTTCTGCAGGCACCTTCTATGGTTGTACACCATAGTTAGCCATACCATTTACACAGTTTCTCAAAATCGGGGGAGGGAACATTTCATTGTTATGTCTCCTTTTACACCTGCAGTTTGCTGACTCCGCTGGTAAATCATTTGCAAGAGTTGTTTCCAGTAAAGAAAGCATGGTCTAACTGGCATCTTCTCTATTATCTCAAACATGAAAGGTCACACAACCAAGTCAAAGGCCTTTTCCTTATCTTCGTACATGTGGCCAGTAACTCGTCTATCTTCTTTTCAATGCTAAGTGAATTGCGACATTGCTCAAGGTTCAGTCTGGGGGATCTTGAGCCATGTATCCACTGTAGATCTAAAATATTATCTCGGGAAAAATAAATGTGGCTAATATTTTGATCTCAATGCTGATAAACAAAATTAGTCAGCTCAGCCCCCTTGAGAGTTCGTCTTTTTTTATAATCATGACATTTGTAGCCTGATCCTTGAGTATCTCACCAGCCAGTCTACATTCCTTTAAACATTTTGAGCAAATGATAGTTCAGTTTAGCCCATGTTTTTACCTAATTATTGTGCATTTGCTTACAAGCGTTTGTTGAATAACTTCCGACACAACGGATTTTGTGTGCAGAATGTCCATGTATTTTCTCATTAGCTTCCCTTTTATGGCCTGCTAGTTCCTTAGACAAGCTTGCAACTGATACCACTCATAATGATCAACAAGTGTGGCCGCCATCTCCTGGCCATCATTGAAGGTGATCCCTGCCCTGCCCATCAAGTACTTGCATTGCCTGTCTCTCCCAGCCTTGTGCATCTGTTTCAACCAGCTATGTGTTCACTGTATCATTTCACATTTTTCCTTTCACATGATATTTCCAGAAATTATTTTATGGCTAACCACCATTTTGCCAAATGCTTAGCATTGAATTGGGTGATGGGTTGGGACTCTTAAGAACAATAAGTTAGTCTGGAAGGATGCTCATACAATGTGTGCTCATTTTGAGATTGTGACATATTTTGCAAGTGTTGATTGATGTGCGCAAGCTTGAGAATTATTGGCACTTTGGGTAAAGGTCATTCTTTGAGATTAAATATAAGTGTGTATTTTGCAACATATGTCCCTAAGGAAGCTTTCTGCTACCGCCATCTTCGAAATAAACGGTCAAGAGGAATGTTAGAATGCAAGTTCTGGGGTTGGAATTGATGAATGCTATTGTTTGTTTTTTGGGTAAAAAACACCTGTTTTCTTATGAAGTGCTTGTCATTTAGTTTTGAAATGATGGCCGACACAAGATGAGCCATGTGACCTGATATGAAACTCATTGTCGATTCTGAGCTCATGATCAAAAGAGTGTGGAAATACAACATTCTCCCCTCCAGTTTTCAGCACCACCATTCTGATGTCGGTGGAAGTATTGGATGGGGAGATGTTGTGCCTTCCCAGCAGCAAAAGCTGCTTCTGAAAAAGCCTCAAGACCTTTCTGTTTACCTCTTCTTTCTCCTCCTCTCTTCCCAGCTAATCATACAGTTGCCTGACTGATGTGCAGGGTTCCCTGACCCCCCCACATCTCTCATCCCAGCTGCTATTTACTGCATTTACTTAGGCTCACCCTGCCCTTGGGGGGTTGCACTTATGTTCTACTCTTATTAGCACTTTACACCGAGCACATCTCCATGAGCACCACAGCACTCCCTCCCCTCTGCACTTGCGCATTCTGAACACTCACAAGGCATAGTAGGTTTGTCTCCCCTCCCTGTAAACAGTTGTTGCTAATTGTATAAGCACCTAACAAATTACCAATAAATAAATAAAATCACTCATCTTGGGGGGAAGCATGTGCTCCAGTGGCATTGCGCGCATTTCGTAAAAGTCTGCCACTTTTCTAATTTAAAAAGTTTTCTTAAACTTTCCTTAATCTAGAAAACTGATGCTGCAGTCTAAGAAATGCTGTATTTAAAAAGGGAAAAGTGTTCAGTGGAATTTAACAGCACCTCAAATGTGCCGTATTTTAACTAGTTTAACTGTCATTCTAAACCAGTGCTGCTAGGAGGAGAATCCCCTCCATGTGGCTGCCCTGTATTTCTGATGGTTGCTAGGGCTGTTGTCAAACCAAAAATCAGGCACATGCAAAAGCCAAGGCTTCATAAGAATATGGTGTTTGTAAGTAAAGTGGAGAACGGGGTAAGTATACCAATTTGGTCTTGCTAATTAATCACCGGAAAAGTATGGCTGGGGTTTGTTAGGAAATAAACTAGAGGTTTGTAAACTATTAATGGGACAGAAATATAATGTGCATACTTATATGAATTTCATGCCCATGGAAATTGGGCATATTGCAGCTTGGAACAAACCTAAAGATGCATGGTCGGCTGATGTCAATGGGGTCCTTTTGGATGAAGACTGGAAAGATATTCTTAGGGTAGGAATACGTTTGGGAACAGATTTAACTATGCGGTTGATCACACAGAAAATAATTGGTAGAGTTTATTGGACGCCAGATAGGATGTTCAAATTGAGGTTGAGAACAGATGAATTGTGCTGAAGTTGTGGAAGTGATAAGGGTACCCTCTTTACTTTGGAACTGTTTAAGGGTGCAGGATTTTTGGAAAGAGATAGTTGATAGAGTTGATATGATTTTTGGTACCTCAAATGCTATGCTTTGTACTTGTCATGGAAAGGTCGGCCACAAATATACTATTGCTGCAGCATAGGGGAAGATGTACAGTAACTAGGAAGTATAATTTTTGGATTGATATGGCTATGTTGGTGGCGGCTAAGTTGATCCTTAAGGTCTGGAAGACAAGGAAAAAACCATCTGTTGAAGACTGGTTAGTTGAGTTACAGATTTTATCAAAATCTGAAAAAATTTCAAGGAAGGCTAAGGGTAAAGAATAAGATTATCTTTCATTATGGGGACAATTCAATGCCTTATATGAATAAGTAATTAAGGTGATGGTGAGAAGGTGGAAGAGGGGCGTAAGAGGCCCCCCTTTTATTTTTCCTTCTCTCCTTTATTGTTGTCTTTTCTGTTGTCTTTTGTATGGTGTGTGTTGGTATATATCATAGATATTGTATTACTTTTTACTATTCACATAGGGTGATTATATTTTGATGTATTTAGAGGTAAGATTATTGGTGTTTTGGATGTTGTTGTCAAGGAGTTCCCCCCTTCTCACCTGAATCCGTTCTTTACCGGTGTCCTTGGAGGCTGCCTTCTTTCGGATGGATCGGGTTTTGAAGAAGGCGGCCCGAGTCTCTGCCGAATCCAGAATGCGTTCAGTTTTCCCAGGAGGTCGAATCCAGGAATTCAGGAGGCAAGTTAAGTTCGCTAGAACTAGAATCCAGGAGGAAGAAGAAGGGGGGGTTCGAGGAAGGGATAGCGGAGTAGAAAGGAGAAGAACCGCGAGCTACGGAGCACACGTCTGGTCGCTAATCGCTATAGCATTGAGACGCGCGGAGCCGCGGAAGGCGTGGTCTACAAATAGAGAAGGTTACGTCCAACGCATGGAGCGAGAAGGGAATGCGTTGGACGGCTATATTGGAGGTATTAATGAGTATAAGTCCGTTGTGACAAGGACCATGAGGCCCAAAAGGGGCGCACCCTGCGATTCATGACAGCATGCCTCCTCCGAAGACCCTTCCCTCCTGGTTTGCCCGGGTGGATGAGGTGGAACCATCTGAGCAGCCGTGGGGCCTTGATGTTTGAGAGAGGTTCCCAGGTTCTTTCGCTAGGAGGATATCCTTTCCATTCAACCAGGTATTGAAGCTGGCCCCTTCTATACCTGGAGTCACAAATCCGAGATACCTCATATTCCAATTGGTCATCGACCAGTATAGGAGGAGGCCTGGAGGGTTTTTAGGAGGATGGATAGTAGGGTTTCAATAAAGATGTGTGAAATACTGGGTGTATCTTCTTCCAGGATTCAGGCAACTCGATCCGATAAGAAACAAGATTTATAATTTCTTTAATGTAAAATGGACCATAGTACCGAGGGGCCAGTTTACTAGGCCGTAGATGTCGGGGTAGTAATTTGGAGGACAACCAGATCTGATCACCGACTGCATAAGAAGGGCCAGGTCTTCTTCTGGAATCTGCATATTTCTTGGTCTGTTTCCTGGCCTTCTCCAAAAATTCCTTGGCTTCTTTATGTATTTTGACAAGGGTTTCGATCCAGGAGTCAACTGTTGGTACTGGTGTAGATTTGGGAAGAACAGAAGGTAGGACCGACGGATTAAATCCTTGACTGCAATAAAAGGGGCTGATCTTAAGTGCCGAATGGTCACAATTATTGTAAGCGAATTCAACCACGGGTATCAGGAGCAACCATTCATCCTGGACCTTGGTAGCAAAGCATCGAAGATACTGTTCCAGGGTTTGGTTGACATGTTCTGTGATTCCGGTGGTTTGAGGGTGGTAACCTGATGAAAGGGCACGTTGGATCCCTAAGCATTGACAGAGATGTTTCCAGAATTGTGAGATGTATTGAGGTCCGCGATCCGAAATTATCTTAGAAGGGAGTCCATGCAAACGGAATATGTGTTCCAGGAAGATTCCTGCTAGTTCAGTAGAGGATGGTAATTTACGCAGGGGCGTAAAATGAGCCACGTGAGTGAACAGGTCTATGGTAACCATGATGGTGGTATACCCACGGGATGGTGGCAGTTCCACAATGAAGTCCGTAGCAAACATCTCCCAAGGCCTAGTTGGCAATGCAGGTTGTAGTAGAAGGCCCGCTGGTTTCTTGTTATTGTGTTTATTTTGACTGCAGACAACACAGGATTGAATGTACTGCCGTACGTCGGGTCTCATCCTAGGCCACCAGAATTGCCTTTGTATCAGACGGAGGGTATTGGTGACACCACGATGTCCGGAGTGTAGGGTATCGTGGCAGAGATTCATTATTCTCTGTTGTAGTCTTTTTGTAGGGATGACCAACAGATTGTCTTTGAACAAATAGCCTTCCCGGACCTTTACATTCCAAGGATTTCTTTTGGATTTGTCCTTCCACAGATCAGAGGATTGGGTTTGGGCTTGGATTTCTTCGAGGAGGTTGACTGCTTGGGCCACAAAGATCGTGGGGTAAAACATCTGAGGATATGCCTTGTCTTCCGTAGGCTCGTAGTCAGGGCTTCGAGATAAGGCGTCGGCGATCAGGTTTTGTGATCCAGGAACGCGAGTGATATGGAACTGGTACTGGGCAAAGAAGTATGCCCAAAGCGCCTGACGACTGTTCCTACACTCCAAAGACTGTAGAATCTGGAGGTTTCGGTGGTCAGTACGGACCTGAACTGGATGTTTAGCTCCCAAAAGTAGATGTCGCCATTCAGTGAAGGCTTGGCGGATGGCTAACAATTCTTTTTCCAGGACTGAATAATGTGTTTCACTAGGAGTCAAAGTTCGTGAGAGGTAAGCAATTGGGTGTTCCAGTTTATCTCCTAATTCTTGTTTCAGGACTGCACCAGTGGCATAATTTGAAGTGTCCGTTTCTACCAGGAAAGGACAGCTAGTATCGGGCTGAGCCAAGATAGGAGCTTGTGTAAACTCTGTCTTTAAATGCTGGAACGCCATATCTTGTGGTGTTGACCAGAGGAAAGGAGTGTCTTTCTTCAGGAGAGCAACAATTGGTTGAACTATCTCAGAGAAATTAGATATGAATTTCCGGTAGAAATTGGCGAGTCCCAGGAAAGATTGAATTTGTTTCACGGAAGTAGGAGCGGGCCAGGTCAATATGGCTTTTACCTTTGAAGGGTCCATACCGATTCCTTCTGGGGTAAGGATAAACCCTAGGTAGTGAACGGAGGTCACATGAAACAAACATTTTTCAGGTTTGGCCAGGAGTCTATGATCTTGGAGTCTCTGCAACACTGCCTTCACGTGCTCTTCATGTTGTTTAGGATCCTTGGAAAAGATCAGTATGTCATCCAGATATATAATAACAAAGAGAAACAGCATGTCAGAGAACACCCTATCCATAAAGCGTTGGAAAACTGCCGGGGCGTTAGCCAATCCGAAGGGCATGACTAGTTACTCAAAATGGCCAAAGAGTGTTCTGAAGGCGGTCTTCCATTCGTCTCCTTCCCTGACACGGATCAAATGATAGGCGCCCCTGAGACCCACCTTGGTGAATATCACTGCGCCTCTCACGGCTTCCAGGATATCCACAATCAGGGGTAATGGGTACCGATCCTTGAGGGTACATTGATTTAGCCCGCGATAATCAAGGCAGGGTCTGAGTTCCTTGGTATCCTTCTTGGGAACAAAGAATAGAGAAACACCAGCAGGAGATTTCGAAGGTCTTATGGTGCCATTTTGAAGGTTGGTATCCAGGTATTCTCTTAGGGCCTTCTTCTCGGGTTCGGAAAGAATGAACATCCTGCCTAAGTGAATCACTGCAGAGGGTTCCGTATCTTTTGCGCAGTCTTCAGGTCTGTGTGGGGGTAAGGCCTGGACAATGGCAATTGAAAACACATCAGCATAAGCTTGGTAGACTTCAGGAACTTGTATGACATTGGATACCATTAGTGGTGTCTGTTCTTCCTTTATAGGTTCCTTTGGGTGTGTTAATGGAGGTTCTAGGGATAGACAATGAGACATGCAAAACTCTGAGCCTAGGAATAGGGAAACCGCAGACCAGTTGATATATGGGTTGTGTTTCTGTAGCCAGGGCATGGCCAATACCAAGGGATGATGAGCTGACTTAATAATGTCAAACCTGATCAGCTCTCGATGGTGATTTATTGAAAGCTGGATCTCCTTGGTCTGAAAGCTTATGGGTCCTGATGTGAGGGGTCTTCCGTCGATAGCCTCCACAGGCTGCATGGTGCTTCGTGACTCGTAGGGAATCTGATGTTTATCAACCCACTCATGATCGATGAAAATTCCCATAGCTCTGCAGTCTACCAGGGCCAAAATGGGATAGTTCGTATTCTTGGATGGTGATAAAAAGGCCTGCAGTACCACCAAATTGTTTTGTCCAGGAGAATTCAAGGATGGAATGGATGTGGAGCAAACATCTCTCTCCCGAAGCTCTGCTCAATCTAGGATCGGGAGCTGGCGTTTCCCGAACGCCGAGGGGGTGCTAAAGGACACTCCCTAACCAAATGCTTATCTGAGACGCAGTACATGCACAAGCCCGTATGAATTCTCCTCATTCTCTCTTGTGGAGATATGGGTCCACGAAAGGCCCCTATCTGCATGGGCTCGGATTCTGAAACTGGGCTTGGGTTAATTTCCGGTCTGGGGGTGCCTTCAAATGATACCTTGGAAGGAGTTCCCCTGGATTTCTTCTTTTCTGACTTCCTTTCCTGGATACGGAAGTCAATCTGCATGGCAAGATCCATTAATGCCTGGAATGAGCTTGGTCGTGCCACTCTGGCCAGCTCATCCTTAATTTCTTCGTTCAAGCCTCTCCTGAACAGGGTAAAACTGGCCTCAGTGGACCAGTCGGCTTCCTTTGCCAGTTGTTTAAATCGGGTCATATATGTGAGCATATCCTGGGTCCCTTGCTGAAAGTCTAACAAGCGTTCTTGTGCGCTGTAGACCTGCTCAGGGCGGTCAAACATGTCTTTTAGAGCCCGTATAAACCCATCATAATCGTCCAGGAGGGCATCACTAGAGTTAACGAGGGGAGTGGCCCAAGTCAAGGCATTCCCGGAAAGGTGAGAGATTATAAAACCCACCTTGGCCCTGGGGGTCGCAAAATAGTAAGGCTTGAAGATAAAGTGAACCAAGCACGAATCCAGAAATGCACAAAGGGTCTTTGCTGAGCCGTCGTATTTATCCACGACTCC
The DNA here is from genome assembly GCF_040938575.1 of Ambystoma mexicanum. Taxonomy (NCBI): domain Eukaryota; kingdom Metazoa; phylum Chordata; class Amphibia; order Caudata; family Ambystomatidae; genus Ambystoma; species Ambystoma mexicanum. The sequence goes on along the minus strand of NC_090939.1, from coordinate 82,179,364 downwards.
GCCCAGTATAACACTCTCTTTTGTAGCAGAATCCCGGGATAGGACCAATTGTTTGAGAGCGGCGTTCTCCGTTTTCAGAGTCTGTACCTCTGTTGATAGTTCCTGCATACGAAGCATCAAGTCCTGCACGGCAGCCTCTATATCGATATCGCTTTCGATTGGGTGGCGTCTCAAACTGTCAAGGAGTTCCCCCCTTCTCACCTGAATCCGTTCTTTACCGGTGTCCTTGGAGGCTGCCTTCTTTCGGATGGATCGGGTTTTGAAGAAGGCGGCCCGAGTCTCTGCCGAATCCAGAATGCGTTCAGTTTTCCCAGGAGGTCGAATCCAGGAATCCAGGAGGCAAGGTAAGTTCGCTAGAACTAGAATCCAGGAGGAAGAAGAAGGGGGTCCGAGGAAGGGATAGCGGAGTAGAAAGGAGAAGAACCGCGAGCTACGGAGCACACGTCTGGTCGCTAATCGCTATAGCATTGAGATGCGCGGAGCCACGGAAGGCGTGGTCTACAAATAGAGAAGGTTACGTCCAACGCATGGAGCGAGAAGGGAATGCGTTGGACGGCCATATTGGAGGTATTAATGAGTATAAGTCCGTTGTGACAAGGACCATGAGGCCCAAAAGGGGCGCACCCTGCGATTCATGACAGTTGTTTAATGAAGGTATTAATTAATAAGGTGTTATTTATGTGTTAACTTTATTGTACAATCCAATTACATCTTATGTGATGGAATAATGTTTTGTTGACAAACAAATAAAAAAAAAGTGGTCCTCCTTCATGGAAGAACACTTTCCATTTGTTGGTGCAGATTGTCCAACATGAATCAATGGAGTTTCAGTGCTGTTTCCAGCTTGAAAAGCAAATTAATATTTACCCAGCAGTGTTTTACTCTCCACAAAATCAAAAGTTGTACTTTAGCGGCTGAGTCCAACATTTTTAACAAAACAGGACAGTTGAAAAACGGCTATGTTTAGAACAGACAAAGGGGTTGAGCAATGTTTTTTTCAGAAGCAGGGTAACTTTTCTCTAAGGTCTTTGGATTGATTAAATGAGGTATTCACAGTCGCATACAGGAATGGCCCTAAAATGTCCAGATGATGGTCAATCACATCTGCTGGACATGACTATCACCAGGTCCAGATGTGGGCGCAATTGATATTTCAGTGTTTTTAAGCACTTCACTGATAATGGGCTGGAAAGTAAAATTGTGTTGGTGAGCAGATTATTATCTCTCCGGCAAGCTTGCTAATGCCAGACACTCTTCATTAGCTAAAATGGTTTTGTTGCTTTTCTAAGATAATTTATCTACAAAATATGTCTGGAGATCGTCACACCAAGCACTCAACAGCATCTTTGATGAATTAGATGCTAACGTGATTTGAGAATTAAAATGTGACTTCTACTAGGGGAACATGGATCCTGGTTAAATTTGTGGTTCCTACATTGTACTTTCTGAAGCAGGCAGGTGTGAAAGTCTACATTTTGCAGTGCCCATGTAAAACATCAGATGCATGCACATTTGCCTCTCCTTGTTTTTGGCTTAATAATATTCTGTATGCTTGGCTAAATCCATGCATACAGAAGGGAATATCCAAGCTCACTTGAGTACCAATGTCATTTATTAAAAAGAACTTCAAATAGTAACACAGATATCATGTATGTAAAACAAGCTCTTCCCTGAACTGGTAACCAGGAACCCCTGGAACCCAGTGTCACAAATTAACCTTCCTCGACCAACCAGCCATTTGCTCGCAGGATCACTATGTTTACCAAACCCAGGGTCTCAGTGAATCCTTCATCAACTCATAAAAGGATGTGGCTCACAGACAAAGGGACTGAGCTCTCCATATCCCATTGTCCTGGCTGATAGCTGTATCACTAGGGTATACACCAACTTGGCTGCCCATCCCATTATCCTTCCCTCAACCTTTCTTTTCAATGGCATCTGTGGTGAGGTGAACTAGAGAATAGTGCTAATCGTGTCCTCCATATTATGGAAACTAAATAGGCATATCTACCGATGCAGGGCCATACCTTGAACTCTGGTGTTGTGGTGTCCGGCTACATATCCTAATGACCTTTGGGTGCCCCTCAACTTCCTAATACCTCTGCACTCTAAGCTGCCTATGGCTCACATATGATGCCATTGCTAAGTGCTGTGTCCAAGGTACCAGCATTGAGCCTCACCTTATGTCCCATCCAATCTGCTCATCTGGCCATGTGCGTCTCACAGCAGACTAACTTCTCCCTTCCTGGCATTCAGCATCATGCTGCTGTGGCCTGAAAGCAACCGTTTCTGGGTCTATGCCAACCTGGCACTCAGAGAGAACCCAGTGTCCCTTCTCTCCACTTGTCAGGTGACTTTATAAAATGCCTGGGACACCTGGGACGCCTAGAGAGACCTCTTGTAGTCACCCCTATCTAGATTTGCGCATCCTTCAGATCAAGCCACATAAGAATGTTTAAATGCCTTGCAGAAGTCCCTTTTTGATGCACACAATACACTGAAAAAGTGAGGCTTTTATAAGAAACTAAAACACTATTTTGATCTCCAATCATCCCAGCCTTGCATGAGAATGATAGGGCTAAGATACCATTCAACATAAAAATATGCAATGGCAAGCGTAGAACGCATCGTAGGGTAAGAGCCCTAATTGCACAGGGACAGCAGCTGGGTTATGTATCCTCTGTCCAATCAGCCTTAAAAACAGCCAAGGTGAATTTCCGTTGGTGGCTTAAACATCATCGCCAGTCTGAACAGAGGCCGGCCTGGCAGCGATTTGTGCAGACCATGGCTACGCAGGATTCTCAAGATATTTGGAAGATCCTGGCGACAGTTAGGGGTGACAAGCTGGACAAGACCCTTAACCCCATCTCTGGGGCAGAATGGGTGGCGTACATCTCTGAAAAGTTCTACGCCCCCAAAACTGCTGTCACTGTGATCATTTCCTCCAGACCCTAGCCTTTATCTATGAGCCACAGGACACTGTTGGATTCTATCGCCAAGCTGAAGTCCTCCAGAGCTCTAGGCCCGAATGGCCTTGCCAACATAGTAATAAAGAAGGACCCTGATAATTGGGCCCAGATCCTCCTGATCCTGTACTCCAGAGTGTGTAGAGCACAGGAGATACCAGCCTCTGGGCAGCAGTTGGTTATAATTCCTGTCTTTAAAAAAGGGATTTGCACTAAAATCACTAATTACCGACTGCTGTAAATGCTGGACATCACAGAGAAGATCTTTACCTTTATGGTACTCAGAGAACTACAGGGATGGGCTGATAACAACAAGGTACTTAACTTGACGCAGACCAGTTTTCGGCCTGGCTCGGGCACTTCCCACAACCTTAGGGTCTTGGATCATCTCATTCAGACCACTTGGTGCCGTAGGAATGTAACTTTGTATGTTGCATTTATAGATTTCCAGGTTAACGGGGCCATTCTGTGGGCTAAGCTGAAATGCCCTGACTGGATCATAAATATCCTGGTCCTTCTACATTGCAACAACAGTGCCAGAGTTCGGTTAGACCAAGGTGGTGGAGTCACGGACCTATCCCCATGAATATGGGAGTAAAACAAGGGTATGTTGCAGCCCCTTTACTATACAACTTGTATATAGCCGATCTTCTCCCTCGTCTGCTTGGGGTTGCTAACTGCCCACCAAGGATTGGAGATCTTCCCTTGGTGGGTATGTTATACGCAGACAATTTGGTATTGTTTGATTATACTTATAAGGCATGAAGATTCTGCTTAACAACTCTCTAAGTACCCACTAGAATTGGGTTTGACCATCAATCTTGAAAAGACCAGCATTATGTTGGTCACCAGGAATACTGTAAACAGGACCAGGATGGATACCACAATTCGTACTATTGAGTATGACGTGTCCTATACATATTTGGACTTGGAAATCAGTTCTTGTGCTGATTACGAGCTGAATGTGGCCAACACAATTTGAAAAGCGAGGCAGCTAATACTCCAGGCACGTAAGTTTGCTGGAGGACATGCAGGTTTCTACCTGACAGGGCTCATACTGCTATATAAGCAATGTTTCGCTCCATCTTTACTGTATGGCCTAGAGGCACTCACCATGCAGGATTTCTCCTGGTTGAATAAACTGGAGGGACTCTTCTGGCATGCTTTGTTGGGCATGGGCACCTCTTGTTCGATGGAGTACTTGCTCCTCGAAATCGGTCTCACATCTCTGGGGGGTAAGGCAAGCCGGGCGAGAGGTTGTTTTTATCTAAAGACTTTATCTAACCCAGTATGTGAGCTATGATTCGGATAAAATATATAGAGGCTCCAATTTTGGAAGACTAGATGAGCAGCTTTTCGAAGAGATTAGTTGGTCCCCCGATCTTGGCAGAGGTACTCCTTTCATCCACTTAAAGAAAACTTTGAAAACAATGTAATAAGTGGGACTGGTGTAGTAACTACACCCACCTGGCTAAACTAAAAGGTTATGAAGCTGTATCTCATGCGGTACACATGTATAGGAAAATGCAGCCTTACTTGTTCCTATGCCCTGATCCGGCAATTAGGACTTTTATGTTGAGGCTTCGAACCAACCAACTTCTGGTTAGATCCATAACAGGACCTCGAATGGGCCTACTGCCTGAAAATAGATATTGCTGGATCTGTGCTGCTATAGATAAGCTAGAAACTGCCAGGCATGTGCTCACGCAGTGCGCCAAGCTGGGACACATATATATGTTTAACCTGGGGAGTTTAGTCCATAGTTATGAGGCGATTTATACTGCCTCTTTCTGTGATTACTGCCTTAATGCAGACCATGTTGCCATGTATTGTGTGTGGTGTCATGTACGAACCCTTCTGGTTGATTGAGGGGACCTACTTTTTAGGCTCTGGTGGTTATCGCCAGTGAGGGAAGTAGGAAGCCACGCTAACGTTATAGCCATCTAGTAAACCAACTTTGCAATAGTGAATGACTCCTGGTATACTTGATATAGAGCGTCTGGACTTGAAAGGAGCCCGCTGGGTTATTATTTGGTTGGTATGAAGCTTAGACTGGGGCCTTTGGCATATCTGCTTTTTAGGAGATTAAATAGAACTAATCAGCCCATTATTGTTTAAGTTTGTGTTAACTAAATCTATTAACCAATTATTCACTTATTGGGAGTGATTTTCTTTTCTTTATGATAATTCATGACCATTTTACCATAGTGACATCACCGACTGTATACAATTTAGGGTTTGTCACAATTTGAATATAGTGATCATTGTGAATCTTAATGTTTTGAATTCTAATGTATTGAACTGTACTGATATTTGAGCACTTGTGCTGATAAACACTGATGAGTGAATTCTGAGCACGGATCCTGAATTTGAATATACTTAATAACATTCTTTTGTGCATTTGTACACATTTACAAGTATATACATTTCATACACTTCATACGTTTCATATATATTTTATATTACATTTTATGTTGTTTCTTATGGGTTTTTTAAACTGGATATTGAGTGATTGTTTGATATCAGATTCTATTATTCATTGTATGTGAATTTATTGATTTGTGCAAAGTTCTTGCTTGAACTAAATCACAATAAAGAAATTATTAAATTATTTTGATTTGTTTTCTGTATTTCATCAGAACTACAATACATCTTCTGCCACTTCAGTGCCAGTCTCCTCTCAGGAGACACTCCTAGCCTCACTTCTGAGATGCTGGTCTGTGCAATGCGCAGACGCTCTGTGTATGTTCACCTGACACCTGGATACATTGTTTTGTACCTCTCCGACAGTGTCCTTATTGAGACGTTGGGTTCCTGAGGGCCAATTGGAATCCAGACCCTTTTGTCAATATTTGACATGGTTCCTAATGGCTCTTAGGATTCCACTTACATACCCAGTGCTGGCCACTTAAAACCACTGCTTCCCTACACTAAACTCGCCATTGTCTGCTCTTCTCCAGCCATCCCTTCCTCAACAGTTGCCATGCTTATCTCAAGGGTCCTCCTCCACCTTACCCAAAACAAGCTGGGCACAAATGTGTGCACTGCTGTAACAGTTATTTACCACCCGTAGTAAATGGTGTGCATCATAGCCAGTTAGGATCCTTGGCTTGCAGAAAATAATTACTGTTATTTTCTTGAAAATTCGAAACAAACCCTTTTCCTGATTTCCAAGACTACTGAAGCACCAAAGGGGATTCCTGAGGGAAGCCGGTATTTGAAAGCATTTGGACATGCATCGCCAGTCTGTGTGCAGCATGATGAGATTACAATAAGAATACAGGCACCAGCAGCACTAGGAGCCAGAGAACAGGTCCCCCATATTGCTTGGTTTAAAGATGATGGTTGCTGCTTTTGAACTCTCAATCCACTGACTCCAGATTACAGAAGCTCAACAAATGAGATCAATCAAAGAATGAGGGTTAACCCATGAAAGGGGACTGTGACCGTTAGCTAATGCAATGGCATCCAGTTAAGGAGGAGAGGGCCAAACCATTCACTGCCATTATAATGACACTTGAATCCTTTGCAATAGGCACCAAGAAAGGGATTCCAGTACTACAAATGACATGGTCACAACTGGAATGTACAATTAATAAATCACACACAAAGACCAGCTGAGTCAACACGAACTACAAAAAATATATATGTAAAAAAGTACACATTTATACTCATACGTCCCGTCCCCTTTCCTTCATACTTTACTGGCATCCCTCGTCAGGGATGGGAAACTGAACCTTTTTCACCAGAAAATATTGTCTTCCCCATTAAATTTAGATGCACACGGGGGCACAGGCCTGGTAGCGTGATCTCCCCTGACTCTGCCCACCGACGCCACTCCCCAGTCCTCTTTTCTGCATCGACAGGAACAGACTGATTTCACCAGCGCTTCTGGGTTAGGCTGCCGGCCTTGTAACTCCACGGGCTCTTCCCCAAAAGACTTTCTTTTCGTTTCTTTTTTCTCATAGCAATTGTCAGAGATAAAACTCTTTCCTCTGGTGCCACGCTCCTCCCTGGCGCATGCCGACAATGGCAGGTTTCAGCAGGTGTCCATCCTGCAAGGGTTCCTTCCCCACATTGGATCCCCACGTGCTTTGCCTCCGGTGCCTCGGCCCCAACCACGGCTGGGATGGCTGTTCTGCGTGTGATGCATTAACCCTGCGAGCTCTGAAGAATGGTTTGGCCAGTTAGAGGGAGCTGTTCGCAAGATCACCTCCAGAGAACATCAAGACATACGTGTGGAGGAAGACCAGGCCCAAGGTAGGTGCCATGTTCTCCTCCGCACCCCGCAAGGGTTACCTCTTCCCAGGGAAGTGCCCAAGTGGGAGGGGCCTTCCAGGTCCTAAAACCAGCCAGGGGACCAAGGCTCCTAGAGCTACGGGCCAACAGGCTGAGGGGTCACAAGATCCTCCCGGTCCCACCACTGAGGGGCAGCAAGGCACTAACACAGGGCTTGCGCCCAAGGGGGTGCCTATACGCAGCAGTTGCACTACCGGTGTCATGGCCGAGGGCACTCCGCCTCGTAGGTCTCTCTCTACCTGAGGTGCAGGGAAGGTTTGAGCTTTCACTTTAAAGCGTGCAGGCGGAGACTGGGCCCAGCTCGTCCGGTACCACGCAGCAGGCACGTGGTGCAGCGCATGACAAAATGGCTGCAAGGCCAGACTAGATGGCGGCTCACCTGGAGCCTCCTCCTTCTGGAGAGCAGGCATGGGAACGTACGTCTACATGGGACTGGACAATGCCAATTACCTGGTCCACATCATACCCGACCACATCGGCACAGGCGGCGGTGCGCAGCCCCCAGCTTGGTGCGACAAGGACCGGCAAGACCTCAGAAACCACATGGCCCAGCTCCTAAGCCCACCTAGGATCTTCACCTGCATGCAAGGATAGGATCTTCGAAAAGTTCCTTACCCTCATGAAATCACTGCAGATGGGCACCATACTCAGGAGGGTCATCAAGGACATGCTCTCTTAGGTACCACCGCAGGCCCGAGCGTGGTACAGACCCCGGTTCCAGTTCAGCCCTTGGTTTCCATGCTCACACCAGTCACAGTGGCTCTGTCTCCAGTGGAGCCCCTGCCGCGGCCCCCAGCTCTGCCAGTCAGCACGCCACAGCTGCACGCACCCAGCATTCCTCCGAACACTCCCAACCTGCAGGACACATTGGGTGACGAGGATAAGGATACTCCCTCGTCAGCTAAGGCTTTCCACGAGAGGCTGACAGGTGTGGAAGAATACCTGGGGATCCCGCAGCAACAAATTGAGCAACCTGAGGAGGGGGCCCTGGCCGAGGTGCTGACCATCTGTCCTGCCGCGAGAACTGGCTTCCCTCTACAGAAGGATGTACAGTTCCTGGCCAAGAAGGGATGGGTGAAGCCGCACTCCACGCAGCCTACCAATAAACGCCTTGATGCCAAGTATAGGTAGGCAGAGGGGGACTCATTCATACTGTCGGTGCACCCCCAACCACATTTCTCTGTTATAGCTCCGGCCTCCCTTTATTCAAAACCACAGTCTTCGGCATCTTCCCCCACATCAGCACTCCTAGGGAAGGACGAAAAGCTGTTGAGGGTCCTATTGCAAAAAGATGTGCTCCACCTGCGCCAGGCCAACGCTGATGCAATGCTGGCAGCAGTGAATCAAAAGCTTTGGCGGGAGATTGCAGACTTCTTCCCAGTGCTCCCCGCGCATAGTCAGGCGTGCTTGAGAGCTGGGTTGCCAGTGGCGAACATTGTGGCCCAGGATATTATGGAGGCTACAGTGGTTCACATCGACACCGCATGTAGGGGTATCTGTATCGCCACTGATATGAGGAGGATAGCTTGGTTTAAGGTGACCAAGTTTAACCCTGATGTGCAGGAGCTCATTCTCGACCTGCCATTTGAGGGGTGGGGACTTGTTTCACTTGACCACAGACAAGGAACTTGACCAGAAGAAAAATAGCACGCGCACAGCTAAGTCCTTGTCAATCCTGATAAAATCGGCGCCCAAGGCCTACAGCCAAAGCCACCAATGATCTGACAGAACCGTACTTTCAGTGGCTTCAGGGGTTTTCAGCAGCGACGCGCTAGACACCCTGACTGGTCTCTGAGCCAGCACAGGCGCAAGCAGCACAGATCCTCTCACAAGGGATTTTTCCAGTCTCCCTCCCAGGCGCCGGCCTCAGAGGGTAAAAAGCTGTGACGATGCCATCCAGATCGGCAAGTCTCCAGTGGGGACAGGCTTGTCCTTCACCTCCATTCCTGGTGGGCAAGGTTCGTTGACCCCTGGATCCTCCCTGTAGTCTCCACGGGCTTCCGTCTACCAATTCCTCCGTTTCCTCTTTCCTCCCCTCCACTCCCAAAGATTGGGACTGAAACTCTTTTGGCGGAAATCCGCTCGCTCACCGCGAGTCAGGCGATGGAGGAGGTTCCAGTTTTACAGCGAGGCCTGGGCTTCTATTCCCGGATATTGTCCATTCAGAAAAAGAACCAGGCTGGCCTAAGAGTTGTCCTAGGCTCTCTTCCTTGAACCTTTGCCTACCCCTTCAAATGTTCAAGATGGTTACTCCAGCACTCATCGTGGAGACTCTGTGTGAGGGGGAGACTGGATGTGCTTCTTGGATCTGAAGGATGCTTACCTCCACGTCCCGATTTGGGAGCCCCATCGTTCCTTCCTGAGGTTCAGGATCATAGGCTTTCATTTTCATTACAAAGTCCTCCTTTTTGGCCTCAATTCGGCCCTGAGGGTCTTTACAAGATTAACTAACTCGGTAGCAGCCCTGCTCAGGGCAGAGGGCCACCACCTTTATCCATACCTCTACGACTGGCTAGTCTGAGCGGAATCTCCCGAGGCTGTACAGTGCACAGCTTCAGCACTTGTGCACATGCTGTACGATCTGGGGCTCTCTATCAACCTCAAGAAATCGCAGTTACTCCCCACTCAGTCACTGACATTCCTGGGGCTCATTTGGGATGCAAGGGTGGAGAGGATCTCCCCCTCAGCAGACAATATTCACAGCAATCAGAAGGCCACCAGGCATTTTCTCAGCAGACCAGTGACCTCAGCATGGTGGTACCAGCAGTTGCTTGGTATAATGGCGGCCTGTCTCCTGGTGGTGCTGCACACAAGACTCAAAATGCGGTGGCTGCAGCTGCATTTCTCAGCCCCCTGAATCAGGGGACAGGCTCCCAGGCAGCTCTAGTCAGCATACCACAGCATCCACACCCAGACTTCGAGTTGTGGAGTGCATGACTAACCTATTGGCGGGCAAACCGTTCAAGCGGCCGTCTCTGGAAATCACTATTACCACAGCCTCGACTCTGGAGGGATGGGGGGCTACACTGGACAACCACAGTGTCCCTGGAGTATGGTCACAACAAGAAAAGCTGGAACACATCAACTGGCATGAGATGATGGCCATCTGGCTGGCCCTCAAATCATTCCTTCCCATTGTCAACAGAAAGTCGGTCGGCATCCAGCCAGACACTCTCCACTTGCATGTATTACATCAACAAGCAGGGAGGTACCAGGTCCCCTCTGCCCCGCGGCTGTCCATCGACATCTGGTAGTGGCCACTGTCGAACGGCATTCACTTATCCACAGTCCACCTGCCGGGGGACTCCAACTTGGAGGATGACAGGCTCAGCAGGCTGCGAGTGGCAGTGGCACGAAGCGCTCCTGAGGAGGATCTTTGACAGATGGGGCCTCCAGGTAGATTTATTCACCACCATGAAGGTCGGATTTCCAATCTGATTTTTGCCATTATACCTGACTCATTGCTACTCCATTCCAGCCACACAAAGTTGGTTAACAGGAGTTTGGGGGAGTGTTGCAGGGGGAATACATAACAGTTGTCCCATTTAAAAGTATTACAAAAGGTGATCTTGTTTTCATTCATATTTGCATTACTGTGTCTGATGTCAGTAAGTTAAATTAAGTGTATCCTATAATTTTGCTGTGTAATTATCACCCCACTGGTAATTGCTGTCCTATATTGAATTTCCACTGGGGCACCATTCCACTACACAGAGCCAATATTCACAATCACTTATATAATCGGTACCACACATTCACAGTCGTGCAGACTTGGTCAAAGCAGTCTGCATGCCGATCACTAAAAATTATCATTCTCGTGTCTGTTGGCGCTGCAATGTAGCACTTCAGCGCTCGGTGTACCAGCCCCAGAATCAGTGAATGCCCGCCTACTGTACTTGCACAATAGTATAATACAACTGGAAGTCGGCCGCCTCCATACCCTCTTGTATATTTTGTACTCTGGAGGATAGCTCAGGGGCAACTTGCTCACCTTGGAAGCAAGACAACACGAAGCACCACAGGTTCGAACCCCGGGTCCTCGCTTTGAAACCTCTGGGTATTAAGCGTGTTATAAATAACCTATCATATCATGTAGAGTTCCACCAATCCCTCCCAGCTCATTCGGGCCACCCCCGCTCCCCAAACCAATTTCGAAAGCCAAGGACCAAAGGTTAGCAAGAAATAATCGCCCAGGCCAGATCAGGACCATGCTAAAATTATAAAATAGCTTAGGAATCACCACCATCTTCAGTAAGACATCCTCCCATACAAAGATATAGGTAATCTGGTCCACATCTGCAACTTGACGGAAAGGGAATTTAGATATGCCTTGTGATTGTCAACATATAGTGAACAATGAGACATAGACAACAATACGCCCAAGTATTTAAAACCAGTTGGAACCCACCTGAACCCTAATAATTTCCCCGGCTGTGGTTTGTTATCCATGAGTGCAAATAACTCAGATATTGCTGTGTTCATTTTGTAACCAAAGTTATGTGTACATTTATGGACCTATTCCATCATCGGACCAATATTATGCTACGGGTCCCGAATATACAAAAGGGTGTCATACGAGTATAGCAAAATCACTTGAAGTGGACCTACAATCCCTCTATCCCTCTATGCCCATGCCTGTCCGTCAGCCGCGCAAGAGGCTCTATCGTTAATGCAAACGGCAAGGGGAACAAGGGGCACCCCTGTCGTGTCCCACTTCCCAGCCGAAACACCTGTGATAACGTACCATCGGTGTGAACCCTGGCAACCGGATTGGCATACATTAGCTGCACACAACTTAAAAAGTAACCCCCGAACCGCTAATGCAGCAAAACTCCAAACAAGACACTAAATCCAAGGCTTTCTCTGCATCCAAGAAAGCCGCAACTGCCCAGTCCTTCGGGTTTATCTGCGATATGACACAGAAAAGCCATCATAAATTAAGCGCAGTGGAATGGTCTGGAATGAATCCCGACTGATCGGAGTGTACCAGCAATGGACATATATGGTAACAATCGAGTGACCAAAACTCTTGCGAACACCTTTGCATCTGCATTGATCAACAACAGTGGCTTGTACAAGGCCATTTAATGTGATGGCCTACCTGCCTTTAATAATACTGAAATTATAGCCTCAGACAGCTATGATAGTAGCTGGCCAAGCTCTAATGATTCCTCCCACAGCTTCAGTAGTCTCAGTGCCAGTATCGGCCGTAGTTCCTTATACAGTTCAATACCAAACCCATCTGATCCCGTGGCCTTCCCTGACTCCAATAACACTATCGCATCAGCTATTTCCTCCACTGTAACCGGTTGATCGCGGGCCGCACGGGCATCCTCAGGCAAGCCTGGGACGGCGGTGTCCCTGATGTACCGAATCCAACCCTTCATCCGTACATGTATCAGCATTAACATATAGGGCTGCTTAGAAATCATGAAACTCCTTGTTTATTCCTTCATTTGAGGTTAGTGTATCCCCCGTCTGCCCCCTGATTGCCATTGGGCTCGAACCCCCTTTCATCCTGTACAACACCAGCTAGGAAAGGCCCTGGCCTATCCGCCATCCAATATCTGCACACCTGGGCCCGTCTTGCCAAGCACACAACCTCTTTATCTACCAGCTCCCGAAACGTCAGCAGGTTCCCTTCAATCAATCCCACAGGTGCCCTGTCTCAAGCTGTCTTAATTGCGTTTCTACCTCACGTAATTCGTGGTGTACCTCCTACAATACCCCTGTGGTCATAGAGATAATTTCCCCTTGCAACCACACTTTAAATGTCTCCCACACTGTGGCGTATCAGGACACTGATCCCTTATTCCTAAAAAAAATACTTCAACCTTTTGCTGCAAGGATAGCAGTATACCAGTGTCCAACAACACTGCGGGAGACATCCTCTACAGTAGTTGAGGTGCAACAGGACAATCGCACAATACTGACATCTGCACTGGCGAGTGGTCAGAGAACGTCCTCGGTTGAATCTTACAGACCCGCACTCTCTGCACCCACCCCACCAACACCAACCAGTAATCAATCCTGGACTGCACACCCTGAACCGACAAGTAATATGTGTACTCGGCCACCTCTGGTTCCTCCAGACATCCACTAGCCCCCATCTGGGACATAAGCTGTCTGATTGTATGCCCTGGACAGCCCTCAATGTGTAGTTTTCGATCGGTCCAGCGTGCAAACCAGGACAGTATTAAAATCCCTGCCCCACACAACTGGGACATCGGCCTCCCTCATAATTATCCCAGATACATCGGCATAACATTCAGGGTTGTCAATATTTGGGCCATATGTGTTGACCAATTCCGCCCTTGTACCGGACAGCTTCCCCCATACTTTCACGTACCACCCCTGAGCATCTATACAGCTCTTATTAGCCTGGAAACGCAGTGATCGGTGTACCAAGTTGAGCACCCCCCTTGTCTGTGATGAACACTCGTATAATTTCGCTGCTAGCCCCTTTAGGTGCAAACCCGAACTGCTGCCAGCTTAGCTTTCAGTCCGGTTATGGCGCAGTCGTTCTGTCCCACCTTATCATCCACCTCGCCTATTCTTGACTCTGTCTCTGTATTTTTGTGCAGTTTCTTCTAATAATTCTCTCCGAAAGTTTTCCCTAACTTATGGATGGATGCCTTACTACTCAAATGCTCTTGTCCTAGAAAAGGGAATGGCTTCAGGTGGACACACTGGCTCTTTTGTCAGTTGCCTCAACTTTGTATGCGTTAGGTCTGTGTTCAAGCTAGACAAATCCGGAAAAGCCCAACATGCATCTTACCAAGTCTCTTCCTACAGGAACATCACTATTATTATCCCTGTAACTCTAGATGTATTGCTAGTGATAATCTTAGAAAGGAAGGCTAAAGGGCTTTGGATGCTCTGGGTGTCTTATAAGAAGCTACACAGCAAATCTGAGTAAATCCGGTAAAAGTGTATATTTCTCAGCCTTAGGCATGTTGGTTGCTATTCTAGAGGGCATAGCCCATTGGCCAGTGTATTTAGTCTTTTGTTCAGCAAAGGAAATGGGTGCAATTTACATGTTCCTCTTAATTAAATCACAGCCTACATTGTTTTCATTTTGGTGCAGCGTTAACTCTACTGGTCTAGACGAATCTCATTGCATCTCACGTCCATGCTAGCTTTGTCTCTTGTTATAGGAGTAGAGGATGTCTTTCCTATTGTCCAAGAATGTTGCATTAAATTGAAAGAATGTCTGTCAGTGATTGAATTTCACTGATTCGAGTCCTTCGGGCTGCTCAACATATTGCACAGATAATAGTAAAACAAAGAGTTATATAACAGTTATTAGTTTTCCATATCTTAACATTGTTTTGTCATTTGAATGTGCAATGAATAGAAATAAAATCAGTCTGTGTGTGATGCTGCTTACAGAGGCATCGCACACATGTTTAAATGCATGAATAATGTGGCCAGATATGGGCACACGAAAGGCCTGATGCGCTCATATTGCCAGGATAGATTTTCTCTCCCAATGCAATAACAGAGTACTCGATGCATGGTTTGCTTCAGTGGGGGCATGCAAACTCAAGTGTCTTACAATTGAAGCAGCCTCCCTACCTGCAATTATTTGTGTTGGGCTAATACTTTAATGTGAGATTTTGTCTGCCTCTGAGCCCTACACCAATTGCATTGCATGCAAGGTAAACCTAATGAGATGACGACCAAGACTTCATCTATATATTTTACTCAGACCATAAAATGGCTGCCATTTGTCTTCCTTATTTCTCATTCTATGCTTGTGTCGAGGTGCCCTTCATGAAACCATAATACAGGTAAGTATACTAACCATAAAATCTTGGTTACCCAGGCCCATGTTTTGTTGAGCACTGTTCTCATGGTGCCCCGCTGGGCGAGGCAAACTTGGCTTGAAGTTTGGAGTATTCTACAGTACCTCCATCAACTATTCAACTCAATAAGCGATTGGGTTTCTGAAAGAAGCCGGGTTAGAGAAGAGCACATGCATTATATAGTAGAGTAAGCAGGGTTCTTAACAATGCCGTTTGCCTTTTATATTCCCAATCCGAAGAAATCTCTAAATGCCCAGGCCAAACCTTCATCTGATGTTAAGTGAAAGGCAGCTACAAGAGGGAGGCATATGTCAGTCAGGGGACCGTGGAAACATGTAGTGACTGGTCTGTTATACTTTCCCTAATGCTAAACTTAAGGTCTGCTGAACAATTCGTTGAAATTCCCAAACGTATATGTTTAGACGTCTTTCACATAGCGGTTATTAAAGTTTGTACTCAATATCTGTTCAAACTGTAGCAGCTTTCAGCCAGCATTCGGTGCCTAATGCCTGCCAATAGTAACAAGTGCTTGTTGGAGAGACGGAAAGCACTGCTCGCCGTTAGAAGGTACAGTACAGTGTTGGAAATATCGCGAAATGGTCTGACTACCTGCAAGGACAGCTGTTTTGTCCCCCAAATCTATCCTTTTGATTCTTTACGAACATTTAAGTTAGACTTTGCAGTAAATCAGATTAAAAACAAGGGCTTTCTGAAAGCATAAGGAAATATGTTAAAGTTAACACATATTTTTTCGAAAGATGAGGTAGCAGGATTCTTCTTGGATGTGGAGAGGGAGGGCATTCCAGAGGATGGGGGCAGTGACAGTGAAGCTAGTTCCCCCTGCTATTTTCTTAGTGAATCTGGGAATGTCTAGGGCTCATGTGGTGGATGATCGTAGGCATTGAGGCTGTGGTTTTTTAGAAATCCATTAGTTGAGGAAGGCTGGTGCGGTATTATGGATGCATCTGTGTGTGATGGAGGGGATCTTGAACTCAATGCAGGCTTTGATTGGCAGCCAGTGGGCCTCTCGCCTAGAATGGGAGATGTGGTCTGAGCGTTTCAAGCCCCAGACGGCCCAGAGGGCATTGTTTTGAATTAGTTGGAGTTTAGTAAGAATTTCTTATGAGGTGCCAGAGAGAATGGCATTACAATAGTCCAGTTTGCTGCCGATGATTTCTCGGGCAAGGGTAAGATAGATGTTGGTGGACATACATTTCCTGCTGAGGTTGATGATGTAAGCAGCAGAGGAGGTGAGGGCCTTTACATGTTTGTGCATGGAGAGTCCTGCCTCTAAATAGACACCTAGTGTTTTTACATGGCATGAAACCTGAGTGGGGTTACCATCATTGGAGAAAGAGGAGTATGCTGGGTTTAGATGTTTAAAGCAGTGTGGAGATCCTATGATTAGGAGCTCAGTTTTGTTGTCATTCAAGCACAGATGGTGATCAGCCATCCAAGTCTAAATAATGCTGTAGATGTGGTTGATGTTAGTGGAGTCTGTGAGGTGGTTCCCTGTGTATTTTAGCAGGATTTGAGTGTCATGTCGGGGAAGAGAGATCTACCCCCCACTCTCGGCTTCGAGAAGCGTCTGACCCTAAGAGAGTTGGAGCTAGCTGAGCAAAGGGCTCGAGAAGGAAGGTATTTTGGAAGAGAGCATTGGATGTAGTGCAGGCCCCAACCCCAGAAAGCCTTGTGGACAATGCAAAGGGTCTTCAACTTGATCCTTGCAGCCACCGGGAGCCAGTGGAGAGATATAAGGACTGGAGAGATACAGTCCCTGGGCTTGAGTCAAAGGATAAGTCTTGCACTCCTGTTCTGGATTGGTTGCAGAGGGCGGAGAGTAGAGGAAGGCAGATTGAGGAAGAGGCTGTTGCAGTAGTCCAGCCTAGAGAGAACCAGAGTTTTGGAGACAGTGAGCTTCTGGGGTAAAGTGAGAAAGAAAAGAGTCCCTTTGAGGGGTTGCAGCTGGTAGTGGGACTTCTTGGCAATGTCTGAGATGTGAGGAGAGAAGAGAAAGAGAGAGTGGAGTCGAAGATGACACCAAGGTTTTTTGCCTCGCAGGAAGGCAAAGGAAGAGGGCCGAAGGCGGCCCGCCAGAGTGAGAGAGGGAAAGCAGGAGCAGGGGTCCCAATGAGAAGGATCTCTGTCTTATTGGCATTAAGGCAGAGAGATCTAGGAGAGCAGCTTCTGTACTTTGTCTGGGTCTGAAGCCAGATTGACAAGATCCCCGAAAGTTGTGGTTTTCCAGGTAGGCTATAAGTTGAATGTATGCAGTGCAGTCAAGAATTTTGAGGAGGAAGGGCTAATGTAGTATTGCGACGATAGTTGGTGGGGACCCAGGCTTCCTTGATGTCTAGGGGGATGGAGCTTGAATCAAAGGAGGCATTTATGTATTTGGAAATGATGGGTGTCAAGGGTTCATCTGACATTTTGATGATGTGGGAGGGACATATATCACCATTGCAGCTAGATGGTTTCATATTTTGGATGATAGAGAGGGTGTCCAGTTGGGAGACAGGGCTGAAGTTCAAAGGGAGAGTAGTGAAGGGAGGGGGTTCTGCAGAAAGGATGGGTGGGGTATTTTTGGCAGATAGCAAATTTCTCTTTAGTATAGTCTTGTTTCTCAGCAAGGTGGGTTTGTTTGTGTGTGCTGCTTGGACAGTAGTGCACCATGTTTTATCCTTAGGCAAACTCCTGATGGGGGTCGCTGGGGTTTCAAGCTCATTAAAGATTTTTTTTGTTTGTTTTTTTGTTACTTGTGTATATCTAAATAAATAGATTGTACAGGGTTCTTGCTTTTGTTTAAGATGAGTCTACAGAGGCCAATCCACCTTCGCTTGACTGTTTGCTGCATTCAGCCACAGTAGCTTGAAGTATCTTGGCTGTAGCGATGGTCCAAGATGTTCTAGCTCTTCCAATAAGGCTCGGCCACCACTGCTCTTCTTCGGGATCCGTAAAAGGTGCCAGTACTTGCCTCAAGTATACTGCTCGTATTTTAGCCGTTGACTGGCAGCCGGTTAGCAGGTGTCGCAAGTTTTCAGTTTGGTCTGGTTTTTTACACAGTCTACATATTTTAGATTCTGATTGGCCTCTGATTTGAAGTATCTCTTTGGTGTGTAGTAAGTTCAAACCTGCTCTTAAAAAAAGTTGGCGGAGGGGTCTGCTCAGGAATCTTCTTAGAAATTGGGCAGTTTTTGGTCTGTGGACCTGCCTTTGTGCAGGGTTTCTCTGCTTCACATTTAGGTCGCTGCAAATGATGACGTGGGAAATCTGCTTTTCAGCATATATGTTGTCGATTTCTGTTTCTAGCCTGTTCAAGAACCTTTTGTCCGAGATGGCTTGTGGGTTCCAATATGTGTTTATAATTGCGATCTCTGTAGTTTTTCATTTTCGTGAGTGCTTGTCGCAATTTGTCCAGGACGTTCTGATGGCTAGATGGTGGCTTGAGAGTGTGAGTGTCTCTATTATATTAATTCCGCTGTCTACTCTTGCTGCCAGAAGAAGTCCTGATGATGGATGACCCAGCATGTTCTTTATTGCTGGTGCAAATGCTATCTCGAAACCCTTGAGGACTTGTTTTCTGTTAACCATAGCTCCTGTAATGCTACTATGTCAAACCGGCCCAAGTCGGGGCCGCCTTTGGTCGTAAGGTGCTTGTACCCACAGGTGTTCCATGAGACGATTTGTATGGTTTTTTCCTTCAGAAATGAAGTCGTTGGAGATGTAATCTCAAATGCCCCGTCTCCAAGAGCTGTTTGTTGCTATTTTTTCAATGTTGAGATTAGCGACTTTGGGAGCCAAGACCAGAGTGGTTTCGGGGGCATTGTTGATGTTGGGGTGTTTGGATCCTTTGTCCTGCTTAGGTCCGTGCTGCGAGTAGGTGTCTGTTCTGAGGGCATTGGATGACTTGTAATGTTTGTCTGTAAGTTTTGAAATCGACCCAGTACGTCTCTTGCCAGTCTGGGCTCCTCAATTTTTCTGGTTGAGATTTCTTCTGACAGGTCTGGCCTTGCTGTTAGCGTATTTGTCGGTCTCTCTACCGCTTCTTTGTCACGGTTCAGCCTATTGTCCTTGTAAAGTGATTCCGTTTTCGAGACGTAGTGCGATTTTTTTTTTCCTTTTTTTTTTTCCTTTTTTTTTCCTATGGTGTGCGATTGAAACATTTTCACTGCGTCTGAGTCCCTCTGGGCAGTGATGTCTGTTAGCCTTAGGCCACGCTCAACTAGTGCTTCTTGAGCTGATTTCCGTTGTAGACTGTAGTTCTTCGACCTTATATGTAAGTAACATTTCGCTTTGGTGCCCGAGTGATATGGTTCCACTAAAGTTAGGTCCTCTGTTGATAAGTGAAGTAGGCTCCTTAATTGTCTGAACATTTTCAGAACCGTTCGTCTGTTTAAGATTATGCCCTCTTTGTTGTTGCTTGTTTGTTCTAATTTCAGAATTATGATTGGGTATCCTTTGTCGGATGCTGTCTTCCTTGTCTGTGCATAATCGGCGCTCTTTCTTGGCCCATTTCTCCATTCAGAGGTTGTCTGGTGCTGGCGACTTTCTTTGTAGTTGTTTTTGTTTTGAACTGGATGACGGTCATGTTGGTGGTTTTCCCTAGGGCGATCAGTGAAACTATGGATAGGTCGGTCGGGGCTCCTGTCCGATCTATGTTGGCGGAAGGCATTGGGTGGATCGTGGTGGTTTCGTTCTCGCCTCTCCCTATCAGCTTTAGGGCTTTTTTGCAGCTGGTTATTTGTAGAGCCTTTGCGCCTCTGTTGGTTAAACTGGTTGCCTGCTTGTTCCCTGGCCACCCTTGGAGAGGCTCGGCCATCTGTCTTGATTTTCTTTTCAAAGACGTCCTCTTGATCTTCGTATACCGACAGGTTCATCAGGGCTTTGTCAGACAGAAATTCTTTGACTGTGGTTGGAGACCTGGATGATTCGTTAGATGGGTGGTTTGTGGGACCTGGTTGTTTTAGGCCTTTCCCCATAACTGCTTCTTCTGATGATGCTTGATGTAAACTTGTTCCCAGGATGCGCCTGTCATCTTGCTTTTTTGGCGAAGGCCTAGAGCTTGTTGTTGGCTGTGGAAGTTTAAGAAGTATTTGCTTGTTTTTTTGAGCATTAGTGTTAGATGTTGAAGCTTCCACTTTTCTTTCCGGCAATGCATTTTTCTTTTTTTGCTGGACCTCAGTTCTTGAGAGAACCGCTTCTGGTAGGTTTAGTTTAAAGTTGAAAGATTTACTCTGTGGTAGTGCTGGAGTCATACCATTTCCGGTGTTAGTGTTGAAGATGCTGAAGGCCCCTTGGGTTTGGGTTTCGGCATTTGTAGTTTGTTTGGTCAGATCGATGTGGCATGCTGGTGAGGAAGTCTGTGTCGCCGCATTTAGAGGTGGAGGAGGGGGTTTCTTACCCTCGTTCGGCTTCCCAATTTGCCCCCTTTCTTCTTCCGGGGGGGGGGGAGTTTTGCGCCTTCTCGTTCTTCTCTACTGTGATTGCCTCTGTGCATTTTTACCTTGCCATCACATAGCCCTCCAGGAATGTTAGTTTCGTGAGGATCATAGCTGAAACTGTTGTGTGATCTTTCATTGAGTCATTTAGTGATCCGTACAGTTTACAGAATGGTGCCAGGACGATGGTGATAGCCGACATGATGGTAAGCATGTCCGGTTTCTTCGTTGGCGTCTCTTTTTTGGCCATGCTGGATCTTTCATTTCTGCTAGCTGTCCCCAACGGCGAGTTTGAGAACTTGTTGTAGGACTTCCGACGTATGGGTGGTGAGGATAGTCTATGGTTTCTACTTTGGCCCATTCTGCCATTAAAGAGTTGTTGAATTTCCTCTGTAGAGTATGGACTTTCCTCTCTGTTTGTTCTTTCCCCCTCAGGGTTTCTTTGTGGGAGGGAGTGAGCAGTTTCAGGGCCTTCTTGGTCGGCCCGTCTGGATGTATCGAGTCCTGGGCTCCACCTTTGTTACCTGACCTAGTCGGGCTGAGTATGGGCAGGCCCAGCTGTGTAGGAGTGTGCTGCCGCACCCCCGATGGTGACTGCGGTCCAATTGGACCTCTCCGGTCTTGATTTACAGCGTTAGTTGATACTTTAAGTTCTTTGACACTTTCGCCCATGATGGGCGTTTGTTTGGTTGGTGGGGTTGACTCATCCACTAATGCCCCTACTTTGGGTGCCTCTGTGGTCTCTGCTTTCTGGTCTTCTTTGATTGATTGGCTGGTATTCACTGGTGCCTCTTCTAAGGTTGCGATGGCAGGTGGTTGCTTTGTGGCAGCTGTGCTCATTGAACTTGGAGTTTTACCATTTGTGGTTCCTGGACTTGCCAGAGTTTTGCGTGATTTAGGCGCTGGGGACGCTTCTTGGATTGCTTCCAGGATTTCTGCGTCCGATAGTTCTAAAATATCGTATTCACGTTTGCCCTGGCTTTTGAAAAAGTCCTTCAGAGAATTGATGTTCTCTTTTTTTGGGGGCACCTTTTTTGCATTTGGTCTTTGATGGTTGTCCTTAATTGCTGTTCTTTTTTTTGTTTTTGTTTGTATTTTTTTTGTGTTCCTTTTGCCTTCGAGATGCTTGATGGGGGGGGGGGACGTGATTATCTCCTCATCCACTTCAGTCCAGGGGTCTTGTGTTGGTGTTGTGGCCTTGCTTTTAGTTTTCTGTGGTCTATTGCTTAAAGCTCGTTTTTGGATGAGTTTTATTTTTGTTTTATTGTTTTGCTGAGTTTTCGGGAATATTGCTGAGGGGTTCCCTGCTGGAACGCCTATTGCCTCCGTTGTTTTTTTTTAATGTTTGTCCCCCTTAGTTCCGGGGCCTCCGTAGGTTTTGATGTTGTTTCATCAGCATCTTTTTCATTTCCTGTATATGCGGCCTGGGTATCGCCTGCCGGTAGTGGGCACATGTCGGTCACGTCCAACGCGGTGTGGACTTGTGCTGTGATGATGCCTGGACCCACTCGGACGGCGTCCTCCGTGACTGGCATCAGCGGGATAGCCGTCCCGGGTCTGCCTTGCTGGTCCTGTGCACCCGCCTCCCTCAGGTGCGGCGTCACAAGGCCCCCGCCCATTCCCAATGGGATGGGAGAGGTCCGGAGCTGCCTCATCCAAGGTGAGCGGGGTCTTCGTGGGTTGTTCCAGCTCGCCCTTCGCGGCCGCCTCGTCCTTTCGGCACGCTTGGGCCCAGATGCATCCTCCTCGCAGTTTCCCGGCCTCGACAGCCCTCCGGCTGGCGATGGACGGGGAATTAGCCCGAGGACGGGTGGCGTGGAGGTCGTCTGCAGGGTGATGTCTTCCGTTATTTGTGCCTCCAACATTTCCAATGCTGTGGTTGGCGAGGATAGCAACCGAGGGTGAGGGCAGTGGCAAAAATGATCTTGAGGGGCGCCCCCCACCCTTTGCGTCGGATGGGAACTTCTTAAGGTTCTTTTCTCCTTACTCCCCTCTATTGTTGCCGTTTGAGTTGCCGTGTTAGTTGGAATGGACGATCCCTGAAATGACGCCATTAGTTTTTTACTGTCTTTTTTTCTGTCCGTTTACTGACTGGTATTGCTCGGGCCCTCTCGAGCCCCCGAGAACACCACAGAACACTTCTCGTCAAACTTTCCGCTCTGCATTCCGCGGACTTCTGAGGGTTTTAAAGCTGATGCAGGGTGTAGCGAGGACTGTAGACACGCCTCCGGCAGTAAACACTGAAAATACACTGCGGCAGACACCGCAGAACACTTCTCGCCACACTTTCCGCTCCGCGTTCCACAGACTTCCGAGGGTTATAAAGCTGATGCAGGGTGTAGCGAGGACTGTAAACATGCCTGAGGCAGACACTGCAGAACACTTCTCGCCACACTTTCCGCTCCGCGTTAAAGAGCTCCTTGGTATTGGAGCTGGCTTCTCTGTTTCTGGAATTGTAGATGTTGGATTTGGTGGATATGATGGCTGTTTTATAGGTTTTGGCTACGGGTAGGTAGACTTCCTTATTTTCTGTGGAGGGGTTGTTTCTCCAGAGGTGTTTTTGAGCACGTTTCTGTTTGCACGGGGCAATGAGATCATTGGAGAACCCGTTATGAGTGATGGGTTTTGTCTGGGTGGTGGTTTTAAGCGGAGCATGAAGGTCAAGTATATGTAGTAATAGGGTGTTGTAGGCAGCAAGTATGGTATCAGGGGTGTTGCTGTCGGGCAGTGTTTCAAGGTGGGAGGAGATGGTGGGTTTGAGCAAATCTAGCATGAGTTTACGGGTGTGTCAAGAGGTGATAAGGGGTCGTGTGGAGTTTTTACACGTGGTAGGGGTTGCCAATATGAGTTGGAAATGGATTAGGGAATGATCTGACCAGGGAACAGTGTCAATGGTGATAGTTGTGATGGGTAAGTTCAGGTGCGCGATCTAATCAAGGGTCCGACTTTTGATGTGTGTAATGAAGCTGACCGCTTGAGTGAAGCTCATGTCTTGTAGTGTGGCGGAGAGGGAAGTGGCTTTAGTGTCCATGGTGTCATTTAGTCTGAGGTTGAAGTCACAGAGAAGTAGGAGTTTAGTCTTGGGTTTGACGAGGGGAGACAGCAGGAGGGGGGATGTCTGTGTCCAGTGAATTAGTATAGTTGGGCTGGCGATAGAGGAGGAGGATGTTGATGGTGGTTTGGGGGCAGGGTTCCAGCTTAGCAAGCAGTAGTTCATAGCCTTGTGGGGACAGTAATGGAAGATGGCTCATTAGGAAGATGCCTTTTTGATGTACATGTGCCTCATTAGGGAGATGCCTTTTTGATGTACATGTGGCAGAGAGCCATGAAGTGATTTGCCTACGGTAACTTAGATACTACTGATATTCTAAAGAAAAAAAGACATATTGACTCCATGCAAGCTTCCTTACCTTATGACTCATCATAGCTCACAGAGTACAATTGGAGTGCCCATAATGTATTGATGAGTTATCTATTTCAGGATAACATGAGCATTTGAATTCCCCCTACCCCTGAGCCCCAACCTGGACAATTATTTCCATAACATCAAGATCTACGTAGCTGTACTTGCTGCCAGCACCTCAGTTCGCTATGATGCATGAGGAAAGGCAATTGTATAGTACATACTGTAGATTTGTCTACAACTACATATACCCTACATATACCCAAGCAATTCACAGTTCAGTAATCAAAGCAGAATGAGAGTTGCTTTATCCCATGACGGGAACACACTTCCTCGATGAGCGACAAAATGATACCTATTTACATAGTGCAACCTCATTATTTGTTTTCTCTACCTCGCTTCCGTGGGCATCATTTGGAAATAGCTAACGGAAGGAGCTGCCACACTTATCTTACTTCTTGCAATGCAGGTAGACTACTTTACAACCCCTTTAATTTAAACATTCTCTCTACTGGTCTATTGAAAGTACCTATGCGTTTAACATGTGCTGGTCTTTTCAGCTGGCTCTGGCTGTCAACAATCAACGATCATTAACATGCTTCTGCCTCATGCATATTGTTTACAGTGGTTCATCGCCGTTTTAAACCATGCAATGTCACTTCCTGTGATGTGACTGAGTGTCAATTGTCATGAGTGTCAATAATCTCTTTGGCTACCCCTATGTAATTGGAAAAATGGCACCACTGCCTAATAATTTTTAGTATAGTGTTTTTTTTTAGGATTTTGAAGAACTGTGCAGCCCACCAATGTAGACCGCTACTGTGTTTAGATTATGATCCAGAAATTAGACCTTATCATTTTACCACAATTATTGCATGCTAACTCCAATATTAACAAATGTGCACATAACACTGCAGTATTCCATATCATTCTTAACAACACATACTCTCATGTTATTCCCCTTCATCTCCTAATTTCTTTTCTTTAAGAAAACCTTATTAACAACTGCCTTTCCCCTTTTTCTGTTTTTTCAGTTAAAGGATCAAGAAAGTTAAGTCTGCCAACAGATCTTAAGACTGATCTTGGTACGGTAGGCGAAAGCCGACAATTTTAAATGTCCATACCATCATTTTGGCAAAACATTCTTACCAACTGGCTCATTGCAAGATCTTCTTTTGAAGATTTCCACTTCAAAGGTCTTTCTTTAAAACCTTCCATCCAATCCATTCAGTCCTGTTGGCAGCATTCAGCATTCTGTGTGTGCGACATTCATTTTGACGATCATTTTCAATTGACGACATTTAAAGATCTAAAGTCTGTATCGTAGAGCTTCTTAGAAAGGCCACCACTCTAGACCTTTGTGTGTTATTTCAAATGCAAGCCCTGTTTTGAAAGGACGGTTTGTAAACATGCTTTTTTATGAGTTTTCATTATACTTATAAAGAAGAACAAGTTACTTCTTACCTTGTAACGTTCTTTCGATGGGATGTTCCTCCGACGTATTCCTTATCTTTGATAATTCATCTCCAGCTTGCTGGCCTCGGATATTTTTTCAGTAGAGGGCGCTGCGCATCGACGTCCGCCGAGTCGATGTCCCTCGACAGCCACTGTATCAGCGCCGACGTCACCATGCCCATAAATAGCTATGCGTGGTGTCCGTTGCTCAGTTCCGTTTTGTAGTATAAGAAAAGTCATGCCTGAATTGGTTATTGACCTTGAAGGAGCGTAAGCTGCAACTGCAAGGGAAGTATTACTGCAGGGATGGATGGGAGGGGCGATAAGGAATACGTCGGAGGAACATCCCATCGAAAGAACGTTACAAGGTAAGAAGTAACTTGTTCTTCGAAGGGATTGTGTCCTCCGACGTATTCCTGATTTTTGATATGCTCCCATAGCAGTGTCATGCAATTGGAGGTGGGCGTAAGAGTGTCATGCATTCCTTAGGGATGAACCGAATGTAATACGGCTTTGCCAAATCCGGTCTCTTGACTAGTGGAGGAATCCAGGTTGTAAAATGTTGTAAATGTATGTGCGGACGACCATGTGGCAGCTGCACATATGTCTCTGACCGGTACCCCTCTTTGGAGGGCCGAAGAGGCTGGGATACCCCTGGTTGAATGAGCCCTAAGATTTTGGGGTGGCTCTTTCCCTGCCAGTTTGTAACATTCCAGAATGGCCAAGATAATCCACCTGGAAATGGTTTGTTTTGTTATGGGTATTCCCAACTTGTGACCTGAGTATCCTACAAACAGTTGGTCTGCTTGCCTGATCCTAGCCATTCTGCTGATGTAAAAGCTTAGAGCTCGCCTTGGGTCCAGCCTATGTAGTCTTTCTTCCTCTTTCCCCGGATGGGAAGGAGGGTAGAACAAAGGTAAGGTCATTTTCTGAGTAATATGAAATTCAGAAACCACCTTTGGGAGGAAATTAGGCTTCACCTGTAGGACAACTTTGTCCTTGTGGAAAATTGTATGTGGGGGTTTACAGGAGAGAGTTTGTAGCTCGCTCACCCTCCTAGCAGATGTTAGTGCTACCAATAGGACAGTTTTAAGCGTGAGAAATCTCAGCGAACAAGAGTGAAGTGATTCGAATGGAGTGCCCATTAGGAAGTTTAAGACTAAATTTAAGTCCCATAAGGGAACTTGGAATGGTTTTGGAGGATAAACATTAGTCAATCCCTTGAGAAATTGTATCACTAGAGGTAGTTTGAAATACGATGGTTCCTCCGCAGTGCGCTTGAAGATTGAAAGCGCTGCGAGATAGCCTTTTGCACCAAGTAGAGTAGAAACGATAACACCGTTGGTGTACCACATGAAAAAGGGTTGATATTCCCTTCTCTACACCAGCTGCAAAATTTGTTCCAACGGCAGCGGTATAAAGACTTTGTTGCTGGCCTTCTGGCCGAAAGCAACACCTCCATGACGTCATCAGGGAGGTCCCAATCCTTGTACCTCACCCTTTCAGAAGCCAAGCGTGAAGGTTGAGGGTTCTGATGTCTGGATGGAGAACCTGACCTCCCTTCTGCGAGAGAAGATTCTCTTTGAGTGGAAGACGGATTGGAGGGCAGATGGGCAGATCTAGAAGGTCCAGGTACCACGTTCTCCTGGCCCAGTCCGGGGCAATTAGGATCATGGTTTTCTGGAATCTTCTCAACCTCCTGATCATTTGAGGAATAACAGGGACTGGTGGAAACGCGTAGAGGAGTAGAAACTCCCAGTCCACTACGAACGCGTCTCCTAGAGCTCCTCTCGGGGGAAATTCCCTTGAACAGAACAGATCGCACTTCCTGTTGGTGCTTGTGGCGAACAGATCCACCTGAGGGGTTCCCCAAAGGGTGAATATTTCTTGAAGGACTTCCTGAGCTAGCTCCCACTCGTGGGAGTCTGTGCTCTGCCTGCTCAGAGCGTCCGCTGTCAAGTTCTTCTCTCCGGCTAGGTGGACTGCTGATAGAGAAATTCCTTCCTGAATTGCCCAAAACCAGAGATGCATTGCCTCTCTGCACAGTGGCAGTGATCCTACGCCTCCTCTTTTATTGAGGTAGTGCATGGCCACCTTGTTGTCCGTCATTATCAGGACATTTTCCCCTGTACTGATGGCAGGAAAGCTTTCAGCGCTAGTCTGATCGCTCTCAGCTCCAATAGGTTGATGTGTAGTCTGGACTCCGATGGAGACCAACGACCGCTGATGGTCAAGTCGTTGCCATGGGCTCCCCACCCCGTGAGTGAGGCGTCTGTGACTACTGTTATCTCCGGCCATGGTTGCCAAAACAGTTCTCCTTTCAAGATGTTCTCTGGATAGGCCCACCATTGAAGGTCGTGGGCTACCTTGTCCGGAATCCGGAGGAGATCTGTCATTCTCCCTGAGAATTGCGACCACTGAGTTCTCAGTGCCCACTGAAGAGATCTCATTCTCAGGCGAGCCTCTGGCACAAGGAAGATGCAGGATGCCATGAGGCCTAGCAACCTCAAAAAGTCGAAGGCTGGGAGACGTTGGGCATTTTGAAACTTGGTGACTATCTGCAGAATATCTTGATCCCTCACCTCTGGTGGCAAGGCTTTTCCCAGGGAAGTGTCCAGGACGGTTCCAATGAACTGGAGTCTCTGTGATGGTATCATCTGTGACTTCTTTAAATTGAGGGTGAAGCCCAGTTTGCGAAGGAAGTGGCAGACATAATCTAGCTGGATCTGAGCTTGTTCCGAAGATACAGCTCTGATCAGCCAATCGTCCAGGTAGGGGTAGACGTGGATCCTTTCCCTCCTTAGACTTGCAGCCACTACCGACATTAGCTTGGTGAAGATCCTCGGGCGGAGGTCAGCCCAAATGGCAGAACTCGAAATTGATAATGAGAGTCGCCAATTGTGAACCTCAGGTATTTCCTGTGTTTGAGATGGATTGGCACATGGAAATAAGCATCCAGAAGGTCCAGGGATACCAGCCAGTCCTGGAGCTGGAGGGCGTGAAGGATCTGAGAGAGAGTTACCATCTTGAACTTGTCCTTCCTGAGGAACTTGTTCAATTCTCGTAAGTCCAGGATGGGTCTCAGTCCTCCGTCCTTCTTTGGTATGAGAAAGTAGGGGGAGTACCAGCCCTTGTTCCTGTCCGCTACAGGTACCGGTTCTATGGCACCTTTCTCTAGCAGGTCTATAATTTCCTGCAAGAGGAGCGGATCTGGAACTTTTAGAGAGCTGTGCCCCGGTGGATGACTCTGAGGGATGTGTAGAAAGGGTAGGCAGTAGCCCTGGGCAATTGTCTCCAATGCCCAAGCATCTGACGTTATAGCCTGCCATTCCGTCAGATGGTGAGTTAACCTGCCCCCTACAGGTGTTTTGTGTGAAAAGCCCCAGAGTGATTTGGGGGCGGCTGATGCAGATGCCGAGGGTAAAGAGGCACCTGCTGCTGCTGCGGCTTTAGTACTTTTAACCCGTCCACCTCGGGTGGATCTCCTTTGGCCTCTTTGAGCCGCCTGTCCTCTGACTTTCCCGAATGCGGAATAATAGCGAAAGGACTTTCCTCTTCCAGAGGTTTCTGAGGGGCGAAAAGGAGTTTGGTGGATTGCAGCTCCTAACGATTTTGCCGCTGCTTTAGATGTCTGCAGCTTTTCCAGACTGTCATCAGCCTTTTTTCCGAATAATGAAGAGCCGTCAAAGGGCATATTCAAAAGTCTGGCCTGTACATCTGGAGCAAAGCCAGACTTTCGCAACCACGCATGCCTGCGGATTGTTGTACTTGCCGCCATGGCCCTGCTGATACTGTTAGCGGAATCAATGTCAGTTTGAAGTGATTCGCACATGGCATCCTTGCCATCTTTAATAATGTTAAGGAAGGCTTCCTTTTCCTCTCCTTCGGGTATGCAGTCAGCCGCTGATGAAGCACACTCCCACAGTGTGTGACTGAACCTGGCGAGCGTACAGGTGGCGTTGATGGACTTCAATGCCATACTACAAGCAGAGAAGACTTTCTTTGCCATAGAATCGTACCTCTTGTCATCTCTATCCTGTGGGTCAGTAGGGTAAGCGGTCCTGCTGCTTGATGAAGTTGCTGCTTGGACCACCAGGCTCTCTGGAGTCGGGTGTTTTGATAAGTATTCAGGGTCAGCTGCAGCTACCCTATACTTAGCTGACAATATTTTATTGACAGCAGGGATAACTTCAGGAGTTTCCCAATTAGATGAAATCTTTCTTTGTAAGGCTGCATGGAAGGGGACCACAGGATCCTCCTGTGTACCTTTGTCTAATATGTCTGTCAGGTCATCCTGTTGAAAAACAGGCAAAGGCGCAGACCAACCCATAAATTCAATAATCCTTGCCATCAGGGTTCTATAGGGTGTTTCGGCATGTTCCCCTGGGTCTGCCTTAACAAATTCCACTTCTGGGGAAGTGTCCAGCCCACTTGCCTCATGTAATGACTCCTGTAGGTCTTTCAACCTTCTTTCCTCAGAGGTGAAATCCTCTGAAACAGGTAGTGGTCCTCTGCAACCCGAAGGTTTCCTGGTCAGAATCTTCCCCCTCTTCATAAATTGAAGATAATCCAGGGTACTCTGACCTCTGAAATGGTGTAAAACCCATCTCTAAGGCAGAAGGAGCCAAACTCGTCATTATTGGGCGAGAAAGCGTTGATGTCGTCGACGCCGATGTGACAGGCTTCGAAGGCGCCGAGAACGGCGTCGAGAAAACTGGAAGAGGCCTCGAAGAACTCGAGTGGATCGGGATCCTACTCGAGGGTGTCGACGACGGTCTCGGCGTCGTGCCGGCGGTTCTTGGAATCACCGTTGGCTGTGAAGTAGCCGTGGTCTTCTCTTTCATCGGTCTCGATGTCGACGATGGCGTCGAGTCGATCGACCGATGCGTCGAAGAACCCTTCGACAACGGCGTCGATGGTGCCGATCCATGTGTCGAAGGAATCTTCGACGACGGCGTCGAAGACGGTGCCTTCTTACCCGATGGCTCGTGGCACTCTCGGGTGGAATGTTTCCCCGGGTGCAGCGACTCACGGCGTTTTGATTTTTTGGGTTTCTCACCCAGAGTATCACCCTCAGCTGTCTTCGAGGGGGTCGAGGCCGCCTTCTCGAAGACGCTTAACATTTTTTTTCTGAATTCCTCCCACTCAGCCTGAGAGCTGTGTTTTGTGGGACAGGAGACCCTTTCTGGGGAAACAGAAGACGACGAGGAAGGGGATCTTCGACGTCTCTTCTTTGAGTGTCTTGATCTCGACGAATGGTGGGAGCTACTTCGAGATCTAGAATGGGAATGTTTTCGACGGCAAGGAGACGAATGCCTCGACTCAGCTGATGAAACTTTCGAGGAGGTTTTGACTGACTTACCTCTCTCGAGCTTCCCCTTGCACTCCTTCAAGGCTTTCGCCGTCATGGACATGCAGTCCTCACACTCCGAACAATGGTGCTCGGCTCCCAAGCACCACAAGCAGATCCTGTGTGGATCCGTTATCGAAATTTTTTTACCGCAGTCTTCACATTTTTTGAAGCCGGATCGCGGCGTCGTCGGTTCCGATGAAGAAGCCATCGAGAACGAGTTGGTATATTCGAGAAGATATAGAAGGTTTATTCTGACTGAACTGAGCAACGATGTTCCGAGGCCCCACGAAGCGCGGAAAAACAGAACTGAGCAACGGACGCTGCGAGTACCTATTTATGGGCATGGTGACGTCGGCGCTGATACGGTGGCCGTCGAGGGACATCGACTCGGCGGACGTTGACGCGCAGCGCCCTCTACTGAAAAAATTTCCGAGGCCAGCAAGCTGGAGACGAATTATCAAAGATAAGAAATACGGCAGAGGACACAATCCCTTCGAAATGTTTTTCTCATCAGTAAGATATACAACATTTAATGAAAGAAGAGATAGTAATAATTGAACCACCACAGACACTCCATATTTGAAAAGCTGCTGTATGAACTATCAAGTTAGACGTGTTATTAAGATACACAAGATGGAGAATCATCATTTTTATAAAGGGTCTCTGAGTAAATTCTTCATATAGGGATGCCCTTGGTACCACAATAAAAGATGTTGGAATTCAAAGGGGAAACCATTGTATGCTTGTTTTCACCCATCCTCCTCCTTCCTGCATTTGACCAGTTAACCAACTATACGCAATTACAATTTAATTTAATTTCTCCAAAAAGCCTTTAGAACTGTTTGCGTTTATCAGTGCGTGTGTCATGGTGCATGCTCCCACACCCTTGAATATGGTGAGGGCACCCTTGACACTGGCATCCTTAAGGGCTTATCAAGCCCCTAAGAAGTACCCTAGAATCTCCTGGACTCATTTCTGGCGCCGCTGGCGCCAGGCTCATAGTAGGTGTTGAACTCATGGAACTATATTCTGAGCTTAATGAGGCTGAGCCTTCCGGTACAGGGTGTGGCTATGGGACTACTTTACCTGAAGTGGCAGGATACGGTTAAGGGACTATTTGCCTGGAACTACTTGCAAGGCTATTTAAACTGCACCCTGCAAACAGAACACGCTTCGCGTTATTCTGCACTCCTGCAGCGTAACGCTCACCGCCGTATATGCAGAGAAGAAGCAGAAAACTAGGTACCGCACGATCATCAATCCTCACCTGGGCCGGCATCTTCCAGGAACTTTATCGAGCGGTCCTTCCATCATCTTCCTAGAAAAGACACAGCGGGTTAGTCACGCACAGCAAGAAAGGCTATTCGAGCAATCACCGCGCCTCGGATAGCGCTATACTCACCTGCAAGAAACCTGCTTAACATTGCAAGGAGAGTCAATCCGCCATCCGGACGCCGCTCTTTAAGCATCTATTCCAAGAAGGCATTGGTATAAAGACTTACCTGCTTACTCAGGTTCTTCCAAATCAGTAGCAACACCCATCGGATCAGTGAAGTAACTTGATCTTGGGGAAAGACTGTACATACCGCACCCCTGCCAGAGAGTGCAGGACGGAGTGCCCACCTTTTAAAAACCCAAGGTGAGCCAGAAGAAGAGAAGGAAATCGGAAAGTGGTGAAGCCAATCCGGCTCCATTCAGTTGGCTAATATGTTGTTTCGACGTTGCAGGCAAACGCCTTCCGAAGTGAAATCGAAGGGAAGGCGCGGGCAAGCACCATCTTAGAAGCAGTGCAACACAAGTGCAGACAGCAGCCTTCAGCCACGAGCTATGCCCCCGTGGAGACCAGGTGAGCGTGACAGCGTGTTATGTCATGGTTGAGGGATCAACAGACAACACAGGACTCACTGGATAGGATTTAAATACGTTCATTATGAAATTAAAATGTGTCCATGGCTTGGGTTGAAATTAATAAGTGGATGAAGGAGTTTTCAAAATAGCCAAAAAGAATAGCAATACAAGCTTCCTAAAGCACCATAGTGCACAAATTCATCCCTCAATCGCCTAGGGTTCTGCCTCCTGGCAATTGAACAAAAGTCATTCACAATCAGTGAGGTTTTAAGTGTCACCTGTGCTTGTTTTGTGGTTGGCTTGGCTTTTTGCTCCTCAGGTCAGGATGTTTAGCTTATCCTCCGTACCTGCTGGACACATGGGGTCCTGACTTGTTTTCAAAGTTTACATTTCTCCTGATCTCACTGTGCCTAGTGAGTTTTAGATGGTCACCCCTAAGTATTAGCAAGTAACTTTGCTACATTTGTTGCTAGCAAAGCTTGAACATGTGATCCCACTGCTAAAGGTCCTCCCCTCTCCATTGCATTATTTCCTGGTCTCACTCCTTCACTCTGTTTCTCTTCCTCTTTGATGCCCACAACGATTCGCCCCTTTAACCTCTAGCTTGGTTGTTTCCTCCACCACTGGGTTGTTTTTAATTTCCAAACTTTGATTTCTCTCCTTTGCTCTCTGTCCTGTTCCTGAATTTCTTTCTCAGGTCTGGCGGTCTTACTGTGCTCTCCTCCTTTTCCCACTCTCTGCATCCTGTTCTGGCTCTCTTGGCTCTACACACTCCCTTGAATTGCTTTCTTTACTCTTTATCTTCTCTCCCCACCCCTGTGATTCCTCTTGATCAGCTTTGCCCTCCTTCCCACTCCAAAACCATATTATCATATCTTCTCCCTTTCTGCCCACAAGGGTTAACAGTGCCATTTTTACTCCTCCTGCACTTTCTGTCAGTCATGTCTTCCCCGCCCTCCCACCCCCCGCTTGTCCATTTACTCTCCTTTCTCACTTCTAACAGCCATCCTAGTCCTTCTACTACCTCTGAAACCACCATCTGACAATGCCAGGTACTTTTATCCTTCCACAGACCAACAGCCTGGGTCCACAAATTATTAAGGGCAGTAAGCTCTGATGCGCAGCTCGCTTTGTGCAGGGATTGGCTGAGAAAATACAAACTCACACTCTCAACTGCCTCCTTCCTTGGAGATTGGTGGTATAGATGCCGCCTGCCAATCTTGCCCTTTAAAATGCTCCAGTGTCTGCTGTTTTCTGCTGAGTTGTCTATAGTGTTCTGCCATTCAGTGTAACCCTTAAACCACCGATGATACTCCTGAACTCCAGGTGTTTATATCAGGAAGGCTATTTTTATTGTTGTGCAGTGATCCATTGGGTGAAGTTGTTCCATTGCTAACAGCGGGCCACTGTGGACATGGTCCTGCTTGTGGGTCTTGCTGTTGCCAGTCCACATAGTGGGCAAGCCCACTGGCCATTAGACCCGAATAAATTATCTGGAAATACAATCCTGGGAACTTTAGTGCTGTGGGTCGACAACGGGCATGGCAGGCTTTGAGAATCATGAGGTTCTGCAACTGGAAACTTCGATACATCCCAGTCAGGGTCACAGTGGTTCAATTGACAGCACAAGTTAGAGATGGGCTGTGGAACCTGGGGGGCCCTCCCTATTCCTCCTCCGTGCCCTAAATCACATAGCTGGTGGTGGTTTCCGACCAATAAGGTAGCCAGACTGATTTTCTAACCTAACGCATGGGATTTCGTCACAGCCATTATGAGGAACTTTAGTCTATTGATTGTCTATTGAAAGTTAGCACTTTATCAAATGGATACATTTGACTAAATTGGGCTTTAGCTGTATCAGGCAACTAACACACTTGAAAATACAATTGCATTCTTACAGGCCATGAACAGTAAGGATGTGAAAATAACTATCGTACTCGGCCTGACGACATTTCATATAGTGCAAGAGCTAAGACATAGATCAGGAAGTGGGTCGGGGGGGGGGGAGAGTGGGAAGGAAATGGAAACAGACAGGCGACTACCGTACTAGACCTGATGACATTTCTGGTAGAGCCGGAGAAAAACAAAAGGTGAGGGGGAGGAGTGCAGAAAGGGAGGGGAGGAACAAAACAAGCGGCTATCGTACTAGGCCTGACGACATTTCAGATAGTAATAGTGCTGGAGGGACAATTGAAGGGAGGGGGGAGGAGACAGATGAGGTTGCTATCATTGTAGGTCCTGGGACAATTCTGATAGAGTAAGTGCATATAAGAAAGTAAGGGGAGAAGGGAGGAGATAGGAAAAGGGGGAAAGGGAGAGGAGGAGAGAACAGAGGGTAAGCAGTCAAAAAGAGTGGAGAAGCAAGAGGAGAGAGCAAATACAATTGCAGAAGTCAGTAGTAAAACATAATGTTGCAAGCCAGGATACAAGATGAAGATGGGAACAGCATGATTCAGGGCCACCATGAATGAGTACAGAATGCAAAGGAAGTCAAGCACGGGAGTAGAGAAATAGTGACGCACCGTGAATCAATGAAGTCCATTAAAGTCAAATCCAGCATTGGCCACAAGGCGGTGATGGGGAAACCAGAATGTATCAGGACAGACTCCTGCAGATATAGGCTGGAGGGGAGAGAGGGGGAGCAGGGTAGAAGAATCAAGCAAAACAGGCAACACCTGTGTGTAAGAAGGGAGGGGGGCACAAGGAAACATCACTGGGGGACTAGAGGGAGTGGGGATGGCCTGTGGGGACAGATGGAGTAAACCCATGTTGGAGCATGCTTACCTGCTGTCTGAGTAGCGGGTCGGGCCCTGGGGCCTCCTGATCCTCATCCTGCCCTTTTCTTCGTCAGCCCTTCACTTCGGACGCCCGGGCGAGAGACGCCCTTGATCTAAGAGTTAAGAGCAGGAAGGAAGAGGCAGAGCTAAGAAGGTGGGCAGAGTTTAGGCAAGGTTACCTAGATCCACTTGCACCTGCTCCCCATCTGCAAAGGAAAGAGGCTGGAGGGCTCCTTAAGTAGGAACAAAGGGTGGCAACCAGGAAGACACCGGGTGGGCGGGGCTTGCGAAGTGTGGAAAAAGAGCGGCAACTTGGAAGGCGCCAGGTAGGCAGGGCTTAGGCCAGGTGATCTAGATCCACTTTCACATGCTCCCCATCTGCAAAGGAAAAGAGGCTGGAGGACTCCTTAAGTAGGAAAAAAGAGAGGCAACCAGGAAGGCACCAGGTGTGCGGGGCTTGCTAAGTGAGGAAAAAGAGCCGAAACCTCGAAGGTGCCAGGTGGGCGGGGCTTAGGCCAGGTGACCTAGATCGATTTGCACCTTCTCCCCATCTACAAAGGAAAAGAGGCTGGAGGGTTCCTTAAGTAGGGAAAAAGAGCAGCAACCTGTTAGGCTCAAGGTGGGTAGAGCTTAGGACAGGCGACCTAAATCCACTTGCACCTGCTCCCCATCTGCAAAGGAAAGAGGCTGGAGGGCGCCTTAAATAGGAAAAAAGAGCAGCAACCTCGAAGGCGCCAGGTGGGCAGGGCTTAGGCCACGTGATCTAAATCCACTTGCACCTGCTCCCCATCTGCAAAGGAAAAGAGGCTGGAAAAGTGGCTTGGAAAAGGCTGTGCACAATAGCCTTTTTCAAGTGCAGGAAAAATGGCAAGAATCCGCTGAATTAAGGTGTTCCCTGGGATCAGAAAAGCGGCCACGCCAGGAGGAGATCTCGCACAATAACCCTGTGCGTGACAGGGTTCCCGCATCATAGGGGAACATTTCATGTCGCTGGTACTAAAATGGAGGGATAGGCAAAGTGTGGAAAGCTATTTCCCGTGGTTTTTCCTTCAGGGACGGTGTTAATATTAGGTCTCGTTATGTTAGGTCCTTGGATAGTATGCTGCCAGTAGGCCATATTTATGTTTGCGCCAAAGATGTGGCTTGAGAGGGCAGGAGGGAACAGCATCTGAGGAAGCAGGGTGAAGGGAACATTGTTATGTCATGTTATTGCCTGCATGCTGCTTTTGTCCAGTTCAAGCCCTGAAAGGTCATGGAGCACAGGGGTGCATGTGATCTATGGCAGAAGATAGAATAGCTCATGTCTTATCTCTTATAATAGTGCGAAAACACGATTGGATTGATTGATGATGCCTTACACTTCGGCAGTCCCTAGATTGAGGCTCAAAGGCGTGTCGCCCACAGCGTGTTGTACTTCTGATTGTGACAGCATGAAGATATCAAAAGATTGATGGTAAACGTTCCCTTTCATCTCACTCTCTCTCTAATCCAGCCCAGCCTTTCCCAGATTCATAATCACCCACCCAAGACAGTGTGTATAGGGGGCATCTTGTAAGGCACTGAGTGTGCCGTGCAGTTCCCCATATCCTCCTCGCATTGCTATCACCCTAGCCCCCATGAGAAAACAGTGGCTTTACGCTTTCATATCGGGGGTTGGTGAGGCTGGCATGCACCATGAAGAAAATCATCAACACTTCAGGAATTACACACGTGTGCAAAGGACATGACACATTTACATTATCACAAACTTGCGAACTCTTGTTTTGAATCACAGGAGCTCTGAAGCAGGGGTTCACATGTATACACATGCATTCTCACAGCAGGGAAATTGGGTTACTTATTCCTGGGACCTGTATAGTCCCTTATTCGCATTGCTTTCTTTCTTCATTGAATGCTTCTTTATTCATTCCGATTCCTACTGTAAACTAATCACATGCGAAACAGCTAGCAAGCTCCTAAATATAAGCACATCTGTGGTACATTTCAGTACCAACTCCCTGGTTTCAATGGATTATTGTGGCTGCTCCTGAGGTTAAATGCTATGATTGTATTAAGTTATTAGATTTATTTATTTGTATTTATTTTTATATTTGATAGCGCACATACAGCTCAAAGGCA
This sequence comes from Ambystoma mexicanum, assembly GCF_040938575.1. Taxonomy (NCBI): domain Eukaryota; kingdom Metazoa; phylum Chordata; class Amphibia; order Caudata; family Ambystomatidae; genus Ambystoma; species Ambystoma mexicanum. The sequence continues at coordinate 82,141,899 of NC_090939.1, read as the reverse complement.
TTGTGGCGCTGTTACTTATGGCAGTCTTAGTTACATAAGGGTTACATACATGTCATGGAAGCAGATTTCAAGTAATCAGGTAACAGAGCGTGGGAAATGGGGTTAGGGTACATTGAGAATTAGTTATACAATCATTCAGATATAAATTCAGTTTAGGGCACGTTGAAGCGTTCCAGGTGAGAGGAGGGTACAAGCTAGGTTTAGTTGAAGAGCATGGTTTTCATCGCTTTTCGGAATGCTAGGTGAGAGACTTCTGCTCGCAGGAGTGGTGGTAGGGTATTCCAGTGTAGTGCATAATGTGCAACACTTTCAGCTGCCCCAGTCTTTGCTACATTGATACACATATACCATCTATTAGGTTGACCTCTGGGGGGAAAAGCCTTATGATGCTTGCGGGCTAACAGTAAATGCACGTTTTGAAATCTTGAATTCCACCACCTTCAAAGTTACCCAAAATGATCAGTGGTCATACTCCAATACCCCTCTATTTAATACCCAAAACCTAGTGAGGGCTGCAAGGAACTCATGGTGACAACAAGTAAGACAGACGCATGTGATCACAGTTCAAGGGAGTTTATTGAACACTGAATGCTTTATGCTGGTTGGAAAAACACCTAATCTATACATAAATCCAAGATGGGAGCAAGCGTCGATCATCAAATTAAAATCAAGGCAGTCCTAGTGGTGTCGTATCGCATCAAAAACGCCTATACTAAGAAACCTATTGCCAAACCTTAAAACTAATACAAAAAGGGGTGTGGTATAGTTGTCAAGAAAAGAAAGAAGTATTCTCAATTAAAAGGTCAGGATGCAGTAGCCTGGGTCTCCCTTCCCCTCGTTTTGGACTTGTGATAAGGTGGGAGCTTGAAGCACAGTACAGTCTCGGGCTTCTCCAGCACAAGACGATTATTACAATTGCAGCTCTCATGGCACACTCGCAGGCTAGTCTAGCATGAGATTGCAGTTCAGCTTTTAACCCTTGAGCTTTCAGTTATCACGGCCTTCGATGACCAAGTCTTGTTTCACTTGAAAGTCTCTTGCCTTCGAGGGCCTGACGTGTTCAAACAACAAAACAAAAGTTCCTTTAACAAATGAACGTTCTTTTCCAACGTTTGCTGGGTGATGCGTTCGCTCCTGGGTCTCCCCTTTTTCTGGGCACTGACCTTTCTCAGTCGTATTCCAATATATATATATCACAGTTCCTTTATCAGTCAATTTTGGGTGATGGCTTCACCTCCTGGATCTCCCTCGGTCGGTCTCGGACCCATCTTGACTTTAACGGGATTCAACTCCCTTGGTTTCTCAGTGTTCACTTTCACTGTCGGATTCTCTTCCCTTTCTTTCACAGTGCTTGTAGACTCCCTATTCACTGTAACAGTATACGTTGTACCGTTATCTGTTTTACACTAGGTTCTCTGTAACCCATGAACCACAGACAGGCTGTCATTCATGTGTAACTAAGCAAGTCTCCTTGTAACAGCGCCACAATGCCACGATTCTCACTCATCAAAGCCCGGTTCGGATCGGTTCTGCCCTAGAATCATCGGCTGTGTCGAACTGCTTGGCTTTTGACTTCTCTGGAGTCAAGGCCGGCACCATGGACATGGGAGCTTCCCTCGCCCCTGCTTACCGGGATAGGTTTTCCCTATGTACCGCTGACATCTGCTGCAGGACACTTGAGCTATTGTTTGCGGTCTTAGGCTCTCTTCCACAAATGCTCTGCAGGTCTGGAGCAAAAAAGGGCAAGGTCAGTTCTCTCCTTGGCAGCCTCTCGATTCCTGCCGCCTTTCTCCTTCTCTTGAACTGCCGCGTGGTGGCCGTCTTGCCGTGCTGTCTGCTGTACTCGCCTTGCTCGTGCTGTGCTCTCTGGCTACACCTTTTATACCTGTGGGAAAGGGCCGTCAAGTGTGTGCGATTCTGATCAGTTGCCTGACTTTGCCTGACCCATGTATTGGGACATGTCAGGTAAACGGCTCAGGTGTTAGTCCATTGTCCTTTGTTTTGTGCGAAAGTGTTAGAGTTGGAAAGCGGGGGCAGGGGGCAGTGGTTTGGAATATGCTCTCTAAGAGGATGGGGAAGAGGTGTTGAGGAAGTGGGGTACCGCGTCTCACCCATTGGTGTCCCACTCCCCGAGAAACCCCTATCCAGGTGATCCTCCCTCACCGGTCCTCCCACAGGAATTGGATCCAATAGCGATGGCCGTATCCTGGTCACCTGAATGACAGATCCCCGGGGACCAGCTAGGGAGACACCTTCAGGTTTCTCACAGGGTCTTCTTTGTGTTCTGGGTAAACAGCCTCCTTTGTTGTACTTTACAAGGTGTCATTTTTGTTTTATTTATTTATTTTAAGACACATTTTCTTGTGCCATACAATTCTGATATGAAAGCTAGGAAACAATTTCTTTGTCAACTTGAAAGATAATGGGTGAACAAACTCGATGACCACCAGAAGACATTTTTCTGTATGAAGTGCAGATTTATAATAACTGCATCATATCGACAAAGAAGCAATATGTCACATAGCAGTGTTTTTCTATCCCAGATATTTCCTCAGAATTCTTTTAAGTCCTGTAATAATTTCTAACACCATCTGGTTTGTCGTGGCTAGTTTCTTTGTAATCACTTTTCTATTATTTTTCTGATAAAGTTCTTAAACTTGAAAGTGACCCTCATTCAATCAAGCCCTCAGCTCAGGGTATTCAGAGTGATAACACAGGGTGTCACTTGAATTCATTTGTTAGGATTAAGGAAACCCACCTTTTAATCCTGACTTCCCATCAGGCTACTGGTTCTCCACATGGGCCTTTCCCTCCTTGTATTTTTAAAGAGGCTTGGACAATGAGATCTTTGAAAACATGAATTCCTCAATAACTTCAGGAAGTGCTGGTAGTGTCGTGCTAGAGGAAATCTGCAGTGATTATTCCTTCCTTAAAAACCCTTCTTCGGACCCTAATGATCCCTCCAGATTTTGCCCGATCTCTCACCTTTCCTATGTGGGAAAGCTGTTGGGAGAGCTGGACCTTGGACATTTGAACCCTCTCTGAGAGCCCCTGGAGAGACTACGGCTCCAAGCACCCTCCAAGGACCTGGATAGAGACTTGAGTATACCTAATATGGCCTGCATTATGAGTTAGCCACCGTTGTTTCCGGACCGGCTAATTCCGAGTTCTGCAGGCGGGTGGTGTTATTCCCGCCAGGTCTGACCTGGCAGGAGTAACGCCACCTGCATGCAGACAGAAATGGAAACACAGGCAGCGGTAATTGCGGTGCCAGTATTTCCACTGTCCCTATTCCCATGGAGTCCTATTGGACTCCATGGGAATGGGTATTAACGGCATTCCGCCTCCAGAATAACCGGGTCACCAGGGTTGTAATGCCCGGTGATTCCGGCAAACATGGAAGTGGTAATTAACTACGAGTCCGGCGGCAGCCTGCCGGTTTTTCCGGCACGGCTACCACCGGACTCGTAATGAGGCCCAATGTCGGCTAAGAGAAGCTGTGCACATAGCTCTCTAAAATAGCCTATTCTCTCCCTCCAATGAGTTCGCTGTTTATGTACAACAGAGCTTCCTGCTCCCCAAATTCTGGGTCAGAGGCTTCTGGGAAGCACAGGTTTCCCCACAGAAAACCATGTGAACTCTAAACCAAGCAGGTCCGGCCATGGAGCTCCAAGCTTATCCTCAATTAACCCTGCTATAAATAACTTAACATGAAATGTTATTTTAATATAATGCTTTCCGGCTTAGCTGAATAATTTCTCCCATAGAAATACCTACATGGCTGTTTCTGTAGATTTCTTTTCCGGTTAAATGAAGCTAGCTCCAAGTCTACCTTTGGAAAGGTAATTAAATTACCGGCCAATGGAGTTTGGATAGCCTGTTCCTGTTGCTCCTTTTGGCATAAATGAAAGAAAAGGAAGTGACGGGAAGGAACGTGAGAATGTAAATTCTGTAAAGTTGTGCTGCTGAAGGGAGAAGTTTAGTTACTCCAACTCGTCATCTTGTTAAAATGAAAGGTGATGGATGTAAATCCATGCATATAGTTGTTCTACTGCAGAGTACTGTTTGTTCATACAAATAACGGGGAACCAAGACAAGTGTGTGAAGGATGTTCCATGCACTAGCATCACTTCTGCAATGTTTTCTGAGCAACTATTGAATTGCTGACATGGTTACTATTGGGGGCCTGCTCCAGGTCACCGTGCAGGCCCCATACTCATGTCGGGAAGTGGCTTGTTACTTTTATTATGTTGGTCACGTGGCTACTCCCACTTGACCCATGAAATCATCCTGGGAGCTACCATGCTCCCAGGAATGTTACTACGCAACAGTTACTATCATGCTTGACTCTATATGATTTTCAAGGGAGTAGCTCAAGCACTGAAGGATTCCTGAGGTTCCGAGTAAGTTGTGCACAGAATTCATTTACAACACGGTTGGCACCGGGATGGTACTGTAACCCGCTTTGCCATTATCCTTTCTGTTCTTAGAAGCAGGTTGTTGCCACTCAAACTAAACAAGGCCTGCATCAGGATCACAGCCACAGTGAGTGCATCCCAGGCCTGGCGCATTTACATTCAAATAAAAAGTAACCATACTGCAGGAATATTACAAGCGCAAGCTAGAAGTAAGAAACACAGTGACGTTCCGACCTTTCCTTCATATTACGGTGTTTGTGTGTATAATTTTCTAAATTATGAACCTACAAATTTGACAGATCCCAAAATGAATGCCTTGTAAAATGCACAAAGCGGTATTCAAGATCAAGGCTTTCATTAATCAGGGATGCTAATGTGACACCTGGCAGTGTTTCTAAGCTGCGTTGGAATTAAACCTGCTGCACTAGACAGTTTTCACCTGTTTCCCACGTCACCAGGGATCCCTGAGCAATACGCATTTTAGAATTAAGCAGAATTACATCTCCCACTCTACCTGGCTTCCAGTGTGCACAGCACGTGTCCTGGGAGGGGGCCCCACTTGGAGAAAAAAAAAAGAAAAATATTTTTTTCAAATTTTTTTTTTCTTTTAGATTTCACTTTGCATTCATAAAGAAATGATTTCTGTAACAGAAATAATGTCCTTATGAAGGCAGGGTTACTACAAAAAGAAACTTTCTTTTTAAAGTCTGAGGTATTCCCCCACCCCATGCAATGGAAGACCCTGGGCTGGAGGCCTCCATGTCATGGGGTGGGGAAGGCCTATGACTTCAAAAAGAAACAGTGGGCCTCATTATGAGTTTGCAGGTCCGGAAACAACGGTACCGATAAGCTTGCCAGTACTGTTGTTTCCGGAACGGCAAACTACAAGTTCTGCGAGCGGGTGCCTTTAAGCCCGCCAGGTCTGACGTGCAGAACTCGACGGATGCACCGGCACCATCCATTGAGTCCAACTGGAATGGGAAATTACCGGTTCCACCGGGGCAGAAATGCCCCGGTAATTGCCCATTCCCGGGCTACCGCCAGGGTCATAATGACCCCCAGTATCTTTTTGAAGTCACTATGTATTCATAAAGAAATTATTTCCGTTATGGTTCAGTCCTGAAAGGAAATCATTTCTTTATGAAGTCAAAAGAAACAATTTCTTTTTGAAGTAATAGGGCTCCCCTTAACCCCATGACGGGTGCGTGAGTGTATGGTGAAAGGGTGCACACTTAAATATACAGGTGGCTGCCTGGGTGTGCCTGTATGGTGAAAGAGTGCACACTTAAATGTATGGATGGCTGGGTATGCATGTGTGTATATGGTGAATGGTTTGTGTGCTTGTGTTCAGGGGTGCAACAAAACCTACATTTCAGGGGGGCTAACCCTTCAAATGTTTGGAGAGGCGCTAACTTCAGAGGCGGTGGGGGAGGGGCAAACTTATTTGTGTGTGGCCTCCAATTTCTTTACACATTTTAATGAGACTATTCTAGTGCAGCTTCAATGTTACAAGCGCTTAACTAATTTAAGGTTTAAAGCTCCCACTTATGGACTGCTGCGAGAATTGAGTGGTCTCCACTCTACCCTTCCAATCACTCCCCTGGCATGCAAGTACTAAACCCACATCACAATTTCAATTGGCTAAAACATTTGGCATTTGAATGCAGGTACTAACAGTGAAATGCTTTATGTTAGTAATTGCTGGGCTCTTGTTAACAGCGAAACCCAGGTGCTGTTTAACATCTTTGTCCTGTTCTGTCCGGCAACTGCTCGGTAGGTCAGCCAGGTCGAGTCAGCATACCCCAACATTTCAGGGGGTGGGAGTCGGGGGGGGGGGTGTGCTGAATCCCAGTCAACTCAATGGTGTTGCACCACTACTTGTGTTTAATGCCTTGATTACTTATTGGTAATTTTCATTACGCCTAGCCCTATTCTTCCTCGTCCCAGTACTTGTGTATGAGGCACTCTGCCTCATACACAAATACTGGGATGAGGTACACCACTGGTTCTGCGCTTGCCGAACTTAAATCATGTTAAAAAAGAAACACAACAACAAAAAAACAAAGTCTACCTGACATTACAGAAAGACATGCTGGCAATATCCTCAGGAAACCTGATGGAAAGAAATATGACCCAACTAAATATGAATTGAAAAGTAGGCCTCCAAGAGATGCGTGCAGAGGTTCTCTGTGTAGTGCTGCCATGCAAGGGCTTGTGAACATAACAGGGCAGGCAGCGCCCACATGACATCACGTCCAGTGCACTGCTGGTCTCCCTATATGTATGTAGCATTTCCCACCCCGCTGGGTTTACTGTCCGCAGTACATTGTATTATCAGTCCTTCGCCAAACATTTGTCCGTGTCACTGGTGCGTGATGTCGGTGGTTGCGTCAGCACATATGTATCCTCACAATCATAAACCCACGTCAGTTCTCATAGGTTGCTGATCTTCCCATTTTACTAGGATACACCTCTTTGCAACCATACATCCGTCCGTGCCCCTGCATCGTGGGCACGGGCCTTCATGGTCAGGGTATATTTTTTTAGCCTCTGTGGTGTATAGTGTAGCAGGTGTAGAATCTTATATTGAATGAGCTTCATTCCCATGTTCACAGATACCGATTTGGTGAACACACACATAGCCGCCCAGTGCCCTTATGTGATCTCCAGCTCCAGTCCAGCCGCCCATTTCTCCGGGCGAGGTCTCGGGCTAATATTTCTCTATATAGGGTGGGCAGCATTTTCCGATACCCATAAGAGTTCGAAATGAGGACAAGAAGTTTGTTTTCTGGGGGTTCTATCGGGTAGCATTCACACTTTTTTGAACTGCTGCCCTCAATCTATAAAGCTGGAGCATTTCAGTAGACGTGCCCCTGTGCCCCTTCCATGTCTGTAGTGTCAGAAACTTCCCATCAGGAAACAAGTATCCTATAGAAAGATATTCCAGTGCTACCCAGTGTGACTTCAGTTCGGGGTCCCGCGTAGGGGAAATTCCACAGTGGTAGCCAGCGGTAATACAGGTCTTTCATATTGGCTTTCACAAAGATTATTCTCCAGGCTACCAGTGTCTTCTGTACCGGTCAAACCGTCAATCTTCTGTATAGGTGCTGTCAAGTATCAGTGATCTCATGTCCAAGCTACCCACCGCCGCCCTTTCCAACTTAACATGCAGTGGGATCCACTCTGTTCCATACCAGTAGGTTTCAAACTGCGCCTGGGCTGCCAGCCAGTACACCTCCATGTTTGGGTTAGTAAACTCTGCCCTGCTATACGGTTGCGCCATTGCCGTCCATTTTTTTCATACAGCGCCAGCATGCCACTGGAAGTTGGAAATATCGTTGTGGCGGTCCGTAAAGTACTGTTTGCACGGCCCTACCGGAACATTCACAAATGTGTATACGATTTTGGGCACCAGTATAATTTTGATCAGTGCTAACCTACCAGCCAGCGACATTGACACACGTGTCCAGTGCAACATCTTTGTGTGTGCATACTGTGCTTGGGCCTCAAAGGTATCACTCAGTAGTGTGATTTTAGCCCTGGATATTGTAACTCTGAGGTATTTTAGTTTATCTGGCGCCTCAGTGGGACAGATACCCAGGGCCGGGATGTGTCATCAGTTAGGGGGAACATCTCTGATTTCCCATAGTCTACCATAAACCTTGAGTATCCACCAAGTTTGATAACATTTATAATGGGGTCCACGTTTCACTGTGGGCCCCTTACTTATAGCAGGTCATCGTCTGCATATAGTGATATGATCTCTGGCTGTCCTGCTATCCGGATTCCCTTCCCCTTGTGCCATTGCCGAATTAGGTCTGCCATGGGCTCTATTGCCAATGTGAAGAGTATGGGCGACAGCGGGCCACCGTGGTGCGTCCCCCTCCTCAACTCCAATGGAACTGACTGCAATGCGCTAGTCCGAACCGTGGCCATGGGATTCGTGTAAAGGAGTTTAATGTATCGTATTAAGGTTTCCCTCAGGCCGGAGTGCCGCAAACAAGTCAAATGCCTTCTGGGCATTGAGCGCCTCTGCCACTGCATTGGCCTTCAGGGATATATGGGCCATGACATTGAATAGCCGCCTGAGATTGAGAGACGTTGACCTCCCTGGGATAAAGCCTGCCGGATCATGGTGTATTAAGGCCGGCATCAAGGGTGAAAGTCTGTTGGCTATCACCTTAGCATACACTTTGATGCCCATGTTCATAAGGGACAGTGGCCTATAGGAAATGCACTCCTTGCTGGGATTACCCGGTTTCAGGAGCATAATTATGACTTCCCGAAGTGAGTGGGGGAGGCGACCCACCCGCACTGCCTCTTCCCAGTCCTTCAACAAGTGGGGTGCCCGAAGGGCGCAATATTCCATGTAGAACTCCACTGTGAGCCTGTCTGGGCCTGGCGCATTATTTCTGGGCAGCTCCTTCATCACATGCAGTATTTCTTCTACCGTGAATGGGGTGTTTATTTGGTTTCTGGCGCTTAGTGAGAGAATAGACATAGGGATTGACTCTAGTAAATCACGCAATCCCTCTTCATCTTCCGCCTCGTGCCTCTGATAGAGGATCGCATAGAATTTTGCAAAAACTGCATTAATGCTGATTGAGCACCCCCCATTAACTGCATTAATGCTGATTGAGCACTTCCATCTGTATCAAATTAGATTAGGCCCTTCCCGGCCTCTCCTCCTCCACTTACCAGGCAAGCCTGACAAAGTATTTCACCTCTTTGTGCACATGCCAGTGGAATTCCTCCAATTGGGTCGTAATGGCAGCTAGCGTTGACTGATTCGGCGCAGTCACATAAGTGGTTTCCAGGGCCTTCAGCCTATCTTCACTGACAGTAGCATCCCTGCATATAGCTTTGAGGGTTTATAGTCATAATGTAGAAAAAAAATGTCGACTTACAAAAATGTAGAAAAAAAAATGTAGAAAACAATAATGTCGAAAACCTATACATATAATGAAAAGAGTCAATTTTTAGAAGAAAAAATGTCAAAAAGAAATGTCAATTAGCACTATCAATGAATGCATAAACAAGAAGAGTATCATTTACTAGGGGGGGTCCCCCCCTAACCTCCCTCACCCAACACCCCCCGGCCAGACCCCCCACCCCCCTCTCACCCCTCATACTGAACACATTTTAATTATATATATATTTATTTATTTTTTTCGACATTATTGGTTTCTAACATTTTTTTTCGACATTTTGACTTTCGACATTATTGAATTCTACATTATGACTGACCACCAGCTTTGAGCACCCCAAATTCCCTTGACATAGCCATTCCCCTGACGAGGACCTTAAATGTTTGCCACAGTGGGCTTTGTGGCATAGAACCGGTGTCGTTGGTCTGAAAGAACATACAGATTTCTTCCTCTGCCCATGTGCGGAAGACCAAGTCTTGTAATGCCAGCGATTTAAACCGCCACGCAGCACGGCCCAAAGTGTTGCGTTCCACCTCAAGAAAAGCACTAATGGGGAGTGTTCAGAGTAAGTACGGGGGAGTATAATGGCTTCCGCCATCTGTCCTACTAAGTGATCCAAATAGGTCTATCTGGACAACATAGCTTGTGCCCAGGAGTAGTAGGAGAATCCCTTTACCCCCGGGTGTAGTGTCTGCCATACATTAACTAGTAGTAGTCTACCCATCAGGTTTAGGATGCAGCTGGTCGCTTTAGAAAGTGGTCTAACCATAGAACCCGTACGGTCGAAGTCCAGATTCAGCATAGTGTTCATATCACCTCCCCACACAATTGTTACCATTGGGTATGCCATAAGCATGTCTGCCAGCCCCACATAGAACCCTGCGTCATCCAGGTTAGGTCCATAGGAGTTCACCAACAGAGCTTCCTTGTTCACTTGCTTGCAGTGCATCGCAGCATTGCGGGCATCCAGGTCTATATGTGAGTGGAGTAGTCTAAAGGCAACCCTCTTATGTATCAATGTCAGAACCCCTGTGGATTGTATCAAGAAGTTAGTGTTTAATCTATTTGCCCCCCACACTTTGGCAAATGCCTCATTCATACACGTGTGTGGGTTTCCTGTAGAAATAGTATGGGCCTCATTACGAGGTTCGCGGAACGGGTTAACGGGCTCCGCTAATGGAGGCGGACCCGTTAAACCTGTCCAGCGAAATTACGAGGTCCCCTCGCGGGACCCGGTAAGGACGCCTGGCAAAACCAGGCGTCGTTACCGGGTCCCGCGGGGGGAAGAGGGAGCAAACAACGGGCCGCTCGTAATCGGCCCATTGTTAGCTCCCTCTCCCATTCCCAATGAGCCCCATGGGGGCTCAGATGGGAATTGGGAAGGCCCGGGCCCGGGTTCCCAGAGGGAGGAATTACCGGGCCCTCCATACTCGGAATGGCCCGGTAATTCCCCATTCTGGGAACCCGGTAAAGGAGCCCGGTTTGGCGGCAGCCATGGAGCTAAAAACTCCATGGCTACCGCCAAACTCGTAATAAGGCCCAATGTGTATATTGTGTCGATTCACATAAGACACTATTTCCCTCGCTTTAAAGTAGTTCCTGAGGCCCCTTACATTCCAGCTCAGGATATTAAGAACTCCCATTGAGGTCTAAAGAAAAACCTTACATAACTCCAGTGTGACCTAGCCAGTTGTCACCAGCCAACCCAACTTTTCTCCCTCGCTAGCACCTAATCTCGGCCAGAATCACCAGCGCTGCTCATGATAGGGACCACAGCATTATATAGTGTGCCGCTTACTTTGAGGGAGGCCCCCCACCGTCTCCCCAATTTCATTCTGTAGGTCTTGCAACGGTATATTAGTCTCAATGAAAGCCACTGCCTCGTCCGGTATTGTAAAGAAATGAGTTTCACCCCGAACTGCAGTCTGTCTTGCCAGGAACAGCATGGCGTATGGGATTGCTCTCTCTCGCAGCATTTTTTTTGACTCCCAGGAAGGATTTGCGTTCCAGTTGTATGGCTGTAGAGAAGTCTGGATATATCTACGGTTGCATTGTCGCAGTGCAACAGCCCTTTGTCCCTTTCCAGTCTCCGAATAGTGTCCCGGTCTCTGTAGTGAAGACATTTTGCAATGACTGCTCTGGGGAAGCCCTCGGCTTCAGTCGTATGGTTGGTGTCCTGTGCGCCCTCTCTATAACGAATGTGTGGGAGAGGTCCTGGTCGCCAAGTAGCTCCTTGAGCAGAGATTCTACAGCTGTCTTATGGGGGCCTATCCGAAGCCCTCCAGGAGCCCCACATGTGCACATCGTTTTTTCTTGACCTGGATTCCCAATCGTCCACTTCAGTAGGGCTTAGCTTAGGTCCTTGGCCATGCCAGAAACTTGATTTGTGAGTGCAAGTATGTCATCTTCTGCTACAGCTATTACGGGCCTCGGTCTCAGTCACTCTGGAGCACACCCTCTCCATTTTGTTGTCCAGAGTGCCAATGTTTGTGGTAATGCCGTTGAGTTTGTCTGTCATGGCGGGAAACCCCACCTGCATACTATCCATGATATGTTTTAAGTTGTGGCATCGTGCTCCTCCTGGGCCGCCTGCTTACTCGGTCCAGGCGGTGGCCTGGTGCTAAGATTGGAAGTGCAGCGCACAAATGCCTCCAGGCTACCCTGTTTCTTCTGCGCTCCATTTGTCATGGCCACAGGGCAGCGGAGGCCCCTCAGGGCCAAGCAGGTTATTCCCTGCTCAGCCCTGGGGGAGAAGAATGCTGCACGGACCAGCAGAGGCGCAGATCACCCGTCGTGTAGGCACACAAACCCCAATCTCACGAGGTGGCTGCCAAAATTATGTACCAACCCCAGCATTTCCCCTCGCCTCCAGTCATCCAGGGTAGACCACATGGGTCTGCCAGCTGCCCACTGTAGCACCTGATTTACCCTGCTGCTTTGCCATTGTCACTGGGGGCTTTAGGTTGGTACCCCCTGTCACAGCCTCTGGGCTCTGCATTTGGCTCCCCTCCACAGGCCACAGTTGGATTCTCTCACAACGCAATCATTGCCCCATAAGACTCAGGCAGGATATGTGATCAGGGGAGCTTTACCGGTGCACACAGCGCCCAAGACCACGTTGCCCAGCCACCAGATAAGTGCTCTCACCGGAGCCACCAGTCTCAGCACAGGGCTTCAGGGTTAACACATAGTCCTACTCCAGCAGTTTGTCGAAAAATGAGTTTCAGCGTAGCCAATCCGATGCACAGGGCAACATGCCCGAGTCAGCAAACCTCACCGCCGCCGCACGGCTCACCTTGAGTTCCTTATGTGCTCAGACTCCATGTGGGCCCAGACTTGTCAGGTGTCCACCATCTCTGGCGCCCACTGCCGATTGTCTCTGCAGCCACCTGTGACACCGCGCTGCAATATGTCACGCCGGCCTGGCGAGCCGACGTTGCAGCGCTCCCGACCCCTGCACCAGCACCACACATCGAGCACGGGGCACCGTATATTCAGTGATTGGGGCAAAGTGCCCCAGTTTCTACACAGGACCCTCTGGCATCACTGCCCAAATTTTCAGCGGCAGCAGGTTTCAGACAGCGGGGCAAACAACGGTTGTGTCAGACAGCGGTAGCAGAGGCTCAAAAGAAGGCAGACATCATGTGGCTGCTCAGCGGCGCCCCTCTAGACTTTGTTTTTTAGCTTGAAATTGAGATTTCATTTAAAATACAGTTACGGGGGCAAAGAAAACGAACCAGTGCTAGCAGAAGGGATATTTACACCTGTAAACTGCTCGAGTATACAGTCACTTTGCCTAATATATATACCCAATTACTGCCATGAAGAAATCTGAAAAGTCACATCAAAACACAAAAAAGACAGTAGTGGAAGGAACAGGAAAAGGGTTTTCATTGGGGCAAAGAGTAAACGAAAAGGGAGTTGAGATAAAAGGGCACACCAAATCGAGAAGGCATACAAATGGGGAGAAATGAAAAAGGAGAAGAAACAAATGTAAGGGACAGCAATCTGGGTTGCCCCTGTAAAGAGTAAGAACAAATATAGAAAAAATAAAAGTACAACACAAACAGCAAAAAAATGCAAAGGTTAGGCATACAAATTAGGCAAAATAAATCATATATAACCACATGAATAATCAATATCCGAATTCTTCAGCCACCAAACATAGCAGTTCAGGGTCTTCCAAAAAACAATTGTTGCTATGCCCAAGGTAGATCACCTGACCCAAAGGCAACAGTATGTACATTCATTTAAAATATAAATTGGATTGAGAGGGCTCTAGCTCAATGATTCTGGAGAAGATAATTTCTAATGGATTGTGCCCTCCCACAGATCTTCATCTTAGATATATTCTTCCTGCTTTAGCAAATCTTAGAAACGTTTCCGACAGCAGGGTGTGCCGTCAAGCATTGGTATCGAGGTCCCTCTGTGTGCTCGTTCTTCGAGACTGGTTATGATGTTGGCATCGGTATAAGTAGCTCGCACTTCTTCCTGTGACCTCATTTCTTTTTTTATTTCCCGTTTGGGGAATTGTTTATCATGAAAATATTTTCATTAGAGAGAGGGGGCAGGATGGGAGGGTGATAATGAATGTGTGGGAGGGACATCCATCCAAATTAATATTACCAGAGGTAAGTAATTTGTTCCTCTAATGGATTGTTTCCTCTCACAGATTCCTTATCTGCGATAAACTCCCATAGTAGTATTGTCATGTAGGAGGAGGGAGGTGCAAACTCATGAGGCAAAGCTCATAGCAAGAGATTTTGCAAGACCGTCCTACCAAAAAGGTACATTCGGCCATGAGGAAGGAGCATGCCGAGGGCCTCGATGACAGTGTTGCACAGTGTACCCTGCTGTGGAAAAGGTTTAAGATACCTGCTAAAGCAGTAAGAATAAATATCGAAGATGAGGAATATGTGCAACGAACATCGATCACATTTCTTTTTTTACCAGAGGTAAGTAATTTGTTCTTTGCAGCAACAAATATCATGCCTTATGATCTACACTAGAGAGGTCCCGAGAATATCCTATTAAGGAATTTCAATGTATTCAAGTTGGAACATAACCTGTAGTGTACCGCCTTCCCCTGCTACCTCTGACTCCCTTATCTGTCAGGTACCTACATATCCTATAGACAACTTAGATCCTATTGCACATGACAGCGATAAACGACATGCTCCAGGGGTGGATTCTCCATAATGAGTGACAGGGTGGTTCCCCACCATAATTATGTAGGGGCCAGAAGAGGTGAGCCCAGTGAAAGCTGCACACTACATTAGCTGCAGCGAGCATCTGAGGGAGCGCTTCTGAGCGGTTTGAGAGAGAAACATGGTTTCATCTTTACATTCAGTATCCCAGCACACGCATGTCCATTGGTACATGCACGGCACAGGCGTTTTGCTTCTGCAGCCTTGCTCATTGCTTCATTGCTCATTGTGAATGCTGGATGAGGCACTACATGCCCATTTTTAATAGAGGGCTCTCCTGTGCATCCCTGTGATATAGGGCTCTAAGTGGTAGTAGAATCCTGATCCCCGTGTACACACAGGAGCCAGAAATCAGGGAGAGGTGTTGGTTGACACATCTCCCTCCTTTCTGCCTGAAGACCACCTCCTGGTGAGCTGTCAGTGTGTGGTTTCCTAAAGTGGATGATGCAGGTATGTTTAGAGAAACCTGTGTGTATGTATACATGTGTGCATGCATGTGATGGGTGGTGTGTGCATTGTATTTGTATTTATTGATATTTGTATAGCGATTTTGCCAGAGGGCTGAACATATAATGCAACGGTACAAACAATTTAGAGTATTGGCGGAGTAACAGAAAATGCAGGTACAAGGCTAGGAATAAGACAGAGCGGACTGAAGATGGCGTTTAAGATGAGTCCAAAATATATGGTAGGTAGTAGAAAAGCAGATAACAAGTGGCAAAGAATTCCAGTGAAAGGGGGCCTAATAGAGAAAGAACGGAAGCGGGAGGAGGCACATGGAGGTTTGGGGATAACAAGACAAAGTGGATTGTGAGTGGAGAGAGCAAGAGGGGTGTTAAAAGGAGATTAGGAAAGAAAGATAAGAGGGAGCAAGGATGTGAATGCATTTAAAGACAATAGATAGAAAATGAAACAAAAGCTGATATTCAAAGGGTAGAATAGAAGCAGATGACAATGAGGAAGTAATTGAGGCCAGAAGAGGAAGACGGAAGAGAAGATGAATGGCAAAGTTGCAAATAAATCGAAGAGGAATGAAACAGGAACACAGGAAGACCAATTAAGAGAGCAGAACAATAGTCAATTCTAGAAAAGATTAGGGCATATATAAGAAGTTTAGAAACGTGGACAGAAAGAAAAGAACAAGCTTGACGAAGGTTCAAGAGAAGAAAGCGACAGTTGCCTGCAGTAAGATATATATGCAAAGAAAAAAGAGAGCGAAGAGTCAAAGGGTACACTGAGGTTCCAAGCCGAGGGAGAAAAGGGAAGCTTTGAGAAAGGAAAGGACAGAAAGGAAGAGGGTTGGCAAAGAGGAGGATGGGGGAAAGAAGAGGACTTTTGCTTTAGAAGCGTTAAGATGGAGAAAGTGTGAGGACATCCAAGATTGGATGGCAGAAAGACAGGCAGAGACACGAGTATGAAAAGTGGGAGAAACCAGAAGGTGTCTCGCCCACTAGTCCCCGAGATATGTCATCCAGGTGGCCAGGGCACGGCCATCGCTTTTGGATCCAGTTCCTGGGGTGGACCAGTGCGGGAGGATCACCTGGAATGAGGGGTCTTCGGGGAGTGGGACACCGGATGGTGAGATGCGGTATCCCACTCCCTGTAACACATTTTCCCCATGCTACCAGGTAGGATACGTAGGAACGCAACACCCTCACCCCCCTTCCTGACACAAACACTTTCTCACAGACAGCTCAACGTGAGCAAAAACGGACTAACCACAGAGCTGTATACCTAACATGTCCCAAAACAATGGTCAGGTAAGGTCAGGCAATTACTGATCATTACACACACCTGACTTCCATCACACTTCCCCACACAGATAAAAGGCGGAGCACGAAAGCACACTCTGAGCAAGGCAAAGTACACAAGGAAGCAGCAGTTCCAAGATGGCAGTTTAATAAAAGGAGAAAGACGGCGAGACCAGAGAGGGTTTCAAGGAGCGATGTCCCCTTGACCTTTTCAAACCGTTACTTTCGTGAACCTTGGAAAATAAGAAGAAAGAGAGAGTGTCGTCCTGGCTATCTTGCTTTGGTGGTTCCAAGAAAAGATTCTAACACTGTGGTTATTGCGATATTTTCGCTTTTATTTGTGCTAGTGATGGGTTATTCTACATTCCGTTGGTATGCCTCTAGTACGTTTGGGGCAATTTGTCCCCTGGTTGTCAGCCAACACGTGTTTTGACCCGTGGGTCTTTATCAAGGCTATTGTATACAGTCTGTAGCCCCCTGTGGGGTCCTGGTTCATGGTGGTGGGTGGCTGTCTTGGTAGGACAGTGGCTCCTGTTGGGCCCTGTGCGCTGTTCTGTTCGGGTAGTCCGTAGTGGCTCCTGTTCGAAAATAAGAAACCTAAGGCTGGGGACTAAAGCTGAACAAACCTGCATTGCGTGTCGGAGGTACCTGGGGCTCTCCTGCGTCGATAACCAAGACGGGGACGAACGATTGCCGCTGTTGTACTGTCCTTGGCTCTTACAACAAAGCAACACCAGTAAAGACAGCACAGCCGGTGAGTCAGAGAGACTGATACCACAGCAGCCTGGGTTAGAACCAAGGTTGCAAGCGGCAACATTGTATGAAGTAATCAAAAGAAAACTCTGTGTGAAAAGTATGTAACGAGCGACATGAATATAATTGAAAACCAGAGGAGTGACTGAACTTTTGGAAGCCAAGAAAGATACCAATGACAGAGAGGTCCGGTGCCACGTGGGTGCTCATCCGAAGGTCTCTGTTAGGTATCCAACAGGTTGGCAACTGTGCAAAGGGAAATTGGAGATCGAAGTGGTCCTACAACAGGTGAAGCCAAAATCTGTGCACATTCAAAATTCTTAGATAGTTTCATGCAAACTGAAATTGGTCTGAGCCCATTTGAGGGATACAGATTTTCTAAGAGGAAGGATCTGAGCCCGGCTGAGGGGGATCCGGGGTGAACCGTGATTCAACCGAGAAAGAATATTCTCTGAACATTGTGAAAAGTAGGATCTGAGCCCGGAAGAGGGGGATCCACAGTAATGATTGTGATAGAAAATGGATCTGAGCCCGGCTGAGTGGGATCCAGGGTGAATCACAAGAAATGAGTATGAATAAGAGCAAAGGAACGTGGTCTTATTATGGTACATCAGACCCTCTGAATCAGGAGACTTTGAAGTAAAGAGACTTGGGTACAGAAGGCCCGGATGCTGGTAACGGAAAGGTATCCTTGTGCTGAAGAAGCCAGAGTGTGTGCTTTGCTCGAGTGAACCGCCTTGTCCAGTGCTGAAAACGTGGTGAAGGGAGGTCAACGGCCTGAACATCCTGCTATATCATTTTGTGAACAATTTCTTCTTCATGAACACTACCCCTCTCTATTTTGTATTTAGCAGTAAGGATTGGCAATAGCTCTTTTTTAGTATAGGGCTTTTTACTTTGACGAGACTCCAGTAGGACTGCATTATTATTTTTTGATGGCCGTAGCTCGCTCCCATCTGCAGATTTAGGGTTAGATAGGCATTTATCACACCATTGTTGAAGTTCAATAAACAACCTTGAACTGTGATCACTTGTGTCTGTCTTACTGTTGATACCATGCTTTCCAAACTTGTGGTGTCAGGGGTGGGATGTGATTCAATTGATAAAAAATTGAGAATCCATGCTGATAAATGTCATACCATCAGGAGGTAAAATAGAATCGTTGAACTCCTTGTCTCTGATCATGTACCCATTCTCAACTACATATTCCAACTGGTCAACAAGAACTATTTTTTTTAAACGCAAGTACTATTAGATACCCTCTCACTCTCACATTATGATATCCAACAGTGGGATTGAATAATATTTAAAATCCAACCAGCCTTTACCTTCCTTATACCTAGTGCCCTAAATCCCCCTGCTGCCGGACCTTTTTTCTTTGGTAACCAATTACCATCACTTGTGGGCCATCAGGGTTAGAGACCAACCTCCCTAAATCATTCCCTTCGGCGGAATCAGACTCAGAAAGATCAGACGACTTTGAAACTTTATCTGAAGGAATCGACACCTGTTTTTTTCCATTTCAGAAAAAAACACCTGAAGGAACCCTTACCACACCGGAAGAAATGGCCGACCTAGGAGCGGTCATAGCCCAGTTGGCGGCACATCAAATGCAGGCCGAAGCTAGACTTCAAGAAAACTTGACGAAATTGGTTGAGTTGCAAGCCAAACCCCTCCTACCACAGGGGATACTTCAACCATACCTAGAAGGCTAAGATCTAGGGAACTTCTTCCTGAATTTCAAATGATTAGCCGAACAGTTGGGATGGGAAGAAAACCTAAAAAGATGTTATATGGGGCCCCTGTAGAAAGGTGAACTATAGGCAGCCTACCAACTACTCAATCTTGCCCAGGGAGCCACCTTTGTATCCATAAAAGAAGGGCTATTGAAGAGAGTGGGTCAAACTTGTAATTTCTATCGGCAAAAATTCAGGGCCATTAGATTAAACCCTGGAGAAGCCCATATGAAATGGGTGAACGTGTCAAAAATACTGTCGCCGTTTGGATCAATGACAAATCCCTGGAAGAAATAATGGAAATTATGATGTTAGAACAGTTCACCAATTCCTTACCCCCTTTTCTGCAAACGGCTGTATTACAATTAAATCGACCTACCCTAGCCGTGGCCATTGAAACTGCACAAAACCACTCAGATGCAGCCAAACACTTCCACTCGGTATATCGAGGTGAGGAATGGACAGATTACAAACTGACCCCAGCCTCAACGAATAGAAAAATAAGGAGGGTCATATAAAATCAAGCAATGGATACTGAAGGAAAGAATAGAAGCCAAAAGATCCGACCCTAAAAGTAGAGAAGAAAGTAAAGAGAGGAAACTAAAGGAAGCAGACCACCACCCCCCTATCTGCGTTTCACATAGAGAAATTAGGCAGTTGTCCAGGCACTGTCAGAAACCTTCAGAATAGGTTTGTCAGTCTTCTGCTGACTTCACATATGAAAAGGCTTTGGTGAATGGTAAGCAAGTGAAGGCGTTAATTGACTCAGGTAGCAAGCAAACCGCCATAAGAGCTGACTTGGTCACAACAACAGACCTCGTTAACGCTACCCTAGTTAGTTACCTGTGTACATGGGAACAATGAAATATACCACAAAATACCTATATAGATTAACATCAGAGGAGAGTCATGTTTAATATCTTCAGCCATCATTCCTGGGCTCCCTGAGGAAGTCATTGTGGGTCGGGATTACCCAACATTTTCCACTCTTTTACAGGAACCCCCACTTCCCTATAGAGAGTTTTCACCCCAGGACTGCTGGCACTCTAATTACTATTCTCAAAACTCTCCAATATGGGACTGGGAACAGACGGAATCCCATGAACCTCCCACAAGATATAAAGAACCCAGAAAAACAGAGTGAACCCATAGAGACCCGTTTGTTGGTTATTTTCGAGGGACCAATAAAACCACCTTGCCTCAAATCAGTGGAATATGCAAGAGTACTTGGATATATCTCATCCAGGCTCTTTTCCAGGTCTCACTAATGAAGAACCTGGACAAAGACCAGTCATATCCACCTTGCATAGGGGAAGGGTATGTGAGAAACCAGAAGGTGTCTCACCCGATAGTCCACAGGGATCTGTCATGCAGGTGGCCAGGACACAGCCAACGCTTATGGATCCAGTTCCTGGGGGTGGACCAGTGCTGGCGGATCACCTGGATGAGGGGACTTCGAGGAGTGGGACACTGGATGGTAAGACGCACTATCACCTTCCCTGTAACACTTCTCCCCATCCTATCAGGTAGGATACTTAGGAACGCAACCCCCCGCCCCTTTCCTGACACTAACACTTTCTCAGAGCTCTCCATGAGCAAAAACAGACTAACACCAGAGCCTTATACCTAACATGTCCCAATACAATGGTCAGGCAAGGTCAGACAATGACTGATCATTACACACACCTGACTTCCATCACACTTCCCCACGTGGATAAAAGGCGGAGCACGAAAGCACACTCTGAGCAAGGCAAAGCACACGAGGAAGCAGCCGTTCCAAGATGGCAGTTTAATGCAAGGAGAAAGAGAGTGAGACCATAGAGGGTTGCAAGGAGGGAAGGGCCCTTTGCCTTTTCAAACCGTTACTTTTGTGCACCTTGGAAAATAAGAAATCTAAGACTAGGTACTAAAGCTGAACAAACCAGCATTGTGTGTCGGAGGTAACCGGGGCTTTCCTGCATCCATAACCAAGGTGGGGAGGAACGATTGCTACCGTGGTACTATCCTTGGCTCCTACAACAATGCAGCACCAGTAAAGATAGAACAGCCGGGAAGTCAGAGAGACTGATACCAGACCAGCCTGTGTTAGAACCAAGGTTGCAAGCGGCAACATTGTATGAAGAAATCTAAAGAAAACTGTGTGTGAAAAGTATGTAACGAGTGACATGAATATGATTGAAAACCAGAGGAGTGACTGAACATTTCAAAGCCAAGAAAGATACCGATGACAGAGAGGGCCGGTGGCACGTGCATGCTCATTCGAAGGTCTCTGTTAGGTATCCTGTGGGTTGGAAACTGTGTAAAGGGAAATTGGAGCTTGACGTGGTCCTGCAACGGGTCAAGCTAAACCCTGTGCACATTAGAAAGTCTTCGATAGTTTAATGCAAACTGAAATTGGTCTAAGCCCGGCTCAGGGAGACTAATTGTGTAAGGGGAAGGATCTGAGCCCGGCTGATGGGGATCCGGGGTGAACTGTGATTCACCAGCGAAATGACATTCTTTGAACATTGTGAAAAGGGGGATGTGAGGGAGGAAGAGGGGGATCTGGGGTGAATCACAAGAATGTAGTATGAATTAGAGGAAAGAAACTTTGTATTTTATTTTGGTACATCAGGCCCTCTGAATCAAGCAACTTTGAAGTAAAGATACTTGGGTACAGAAGGCATTGATGCTGGTAACTGAACTTTATCCTTGTGCTGAAGAAGCCAGAGTGTGTGCTTTGCTCGAGTGAACCGCCTTGTCCCTTGCTGAAAACGTGGGTAAGGGAGACCAATGGCCTGAACATCCTGACATATTACAAAAAAGGTAGCAGGCGCCCCTCTCTAGAAAGAACGTGGCATGATAACCTGTTCTGTGTTTTTTCCCACTTTGAGGATCCTCAGCCATCGCTTTTGGCTCACTGTACCTTTCACAAAGGTGGGAATACCCATTTGCATATCTGTCATTGTCCCGCCCAGGAGGGCATTCCAGCACCGAAATGCCAGGCAAACCTCCTTTGAACAAGAGTACCAACAGCAACCCCAGATACGTGTTTCAGCCTTGTTGGGCCTCATCGGTGAGTTGGAGCTGTGCCTCTCTGAGTACGGTGAGCAAGGGGTCCACGTCTAGGTTCCCCCAGGTAGCTTAGGATGAAAAACCCCAAGTTCCTTACACAATACAAAGAAGGAAACAGGTGCCCCTCTCTAGAAAGAACATGGTATGATAACCTGTTCTTAGTTTTTTCCCACATTGAGAAATCGCAGCCATTGCTTTTAGCTCACTGTACCTTTCACAAAGGATGAATATCCATTTGCATATCAGTCTTTGTCCCACCCAGAAGGGCCGTCCAGCACCGAAATGCTATGGCAATTCCCTTCTGAACAAGAGTACCAACAGCAGCCCCATACACATGTTTCAGCCTTGTTGTGCCTCATCAATCCTGACATATAATTTTGTGAACACTTCTTTCTTTTTCATGACCACTACCCCACAATATTTTCTATTTAGCGGTAATAGGCCTTTTACTTTGAAAGTCAGAGGTTTGAAGACAATTAGATATTGTCGTAGTTCCGACCATAAACGATGCCGACTAGCGATCCAGCAGCATTATTACCATGACCCACCAAGCAGCTTCCGGGAAACCAAAGTCTTTGGGTTCCGTGGGGAGTATGGTCGCAAAGCTGAAACTTAAAGGAATTGACGGAAGGACACAACCAAGAGTGGAGCCTGCGGATTAATTTGACTCAACACTGGAAAACTCGTAGCTTCCTCCCATCTGTAGTTCTGTGGTCACTTGTGTCTGTCTTACTATTGATACCATGCCTTCCTTACAAGAGCTTCAGAAAACTCAGAAAAGGAGGAAAGGTTTTGGAATCATCGTGTAGAAGTGACAGGATGAGTTAAAACAAGAAATGAGGGAGGAAAGAGGAATGGTATGAAGTGAAAACATGAGGGGGACCGAGGACAGATCCTTGGGGAACTCCATATAGACAGTGGGGGGAAGAAAGACGGCCAGCCCAAGACACGCAGTACAAACGACCAGAATGGATATACAGTGATAATGTTGCCTGGGAAAAGGTCGCCCGGGGGCGACATTTCCCCAAATGTGCACTCCCACAAAAATAATGCACTTTACCGAAATATTGTAGGACTTAAGTTAGTATAGAAAATTGTACCCATCCTACAATATGGGGTATAGGGAAAAAGTCCCCTACTGTCATGGTCTCTGCTTCCAAAAGGTCAGGGTTTTCCCAACTCCCTTGGAAGCAGATCCATAACTCAGGTTCCGAGTGCCAACCAGTCCCAATTGGGACCTTTTGGACCCAGTCCTGGCGCCAGTGGCACCAGGCTCATAAATATGCCCAGTCCCAGCGCTGGAAGCGCCGGGCTCATAATGCTTGGGTGGACTTACCTTCAGCAGACCATGCTGCTTACTTGCCTGCCAGTTGAGCCTCTGATCCTCTTCTGTTTGGAACTACTTTTCCTGTTGGGTGGGGCTGGAGCCACTCCCTAGATTCAGAACACTGGAACTCTTCTGGAAGGCAGGAACTCTTTTCTTACCAGGAACTCTTTTCTTACTTAGGCGTGGCTGCGGAAGGAGACACCTAAGCACTACAGGAGGCTATTTAAACCACACCCTTACCATCCTGAATCCAGTCTTCAGCAACACCTATAAAGACAAGAAAGAACAGGTTAGCATTCCGGCATCTGAAAGGCAAAGGCTTACCATCCTGAATCCAGTCTTCAGCAACACCTATAAAGACAAGAAAGAACAGGTTAGCATTCCGGCATCTGAAAGGCAAAGGCTTACCTACTCTTCGTGCACTCCGGAGGTCTTCACACTGCATTCCGGAATCTGAAAGACAAAAGTTTACCAACTCTTCGCACGCTCCGGAGGCCTTCGGCGCTGCATCCCGCATCTGAAAGACAAAACAAGGTGCGTTTAAAGACATTGGGGAACTTTAATACTCACGTGCCATTACTCCTTTCCACATCTAATCCAGTGGGTATTCCGGCACCCTGCAGCCGCTCCGAACTCGTACCTGCAAAATAAAAAGACAGTTAGAGCGCATAGTGAAGCAGGCAACAAGCGCTTACTTACGTGCTTCCAGGCGCTTCTATTCATCACACAGGCTCCATCTTCAACTCACTTCAGCCCGTCATCCGCCATCGCCGGAACCCTGCAAAACAAGAGACATCATTACTAAAGACTTTAAAGACATTTGAATGACTCGAAACTTACCGTTCGTGCAGTAAACAACGGACAGCAGTCCTCTGAAGTCAAGAGGCCTGCGCTACCTATCCAGTGAAGAAACTGGTTACAGCACCCTGCCCCGAGGCAGATGGAGAGCTCGGCATTCACTTACCTAAGGTGAGAGCGTTAACCTTTGGGGGTCTACAGGTGAGGAGAAGAGGAAAGAGATAGGGACACCCCAATAACCCCAGTTCATTAACCCCATATTTTCTATCTGCAGACATCTTACTCTACACGTCAGGCATACAGTGCACAGAGGTCCAGCCCAAAGAGCCAACCGGGTGCTACACATCACCTTTGAAGATACGGTAGTCGCCCAGTCAAGACCGGCGCCTCTGCGAGAATCAGGTGAGCGTTACAGAACGCAAAGCCTACCGCAAAACTCTCGCCCAGGCGCTATGGAAACCTCGGATACTGACCCCCTAGCCCGGTTACTTGGGGAACTAAGGGCAGAAGTGCATGCAGCTCGTCAGGAAACGAATGCTCTAAGAAGGGAACTAATTATTTCCAAGGAGAGAACAGACAATCTTGCTAGACAAGTGCTACAGTCACAAGCCGGACAGACCCCGTTACCCGCATCAGGGGCAAATCTTCCTTCAACATCCTCTATGAATCCAGTGCAGATCAACCTACCTGGGAATGTACCTCTGGCTCCGCCCGAACGATTTTCTGGTGACCCAAAGAGGTTTGCAGTATTTATCAATCAGTGCCGGTTGCACTTCTTATGCCGGCCAGCAGCCTTTCCAACTGATCAAGCAAAAGTAGCTTTTGTACTTTCGTACCTTAGTGGCAATGCGGCAGACTGGTCGATCCCTCTAGTTAATCAAGATGATCCGGTTCTCCATGATTTTCAAGCCTTTCAGCTTAGTATGGAAAAACTGTTCGCAAGACATTCACAGGGGCAGGCCTTGGACAATGAGCTTCTTTCGTTGCGGCAGGGTAATCAAGACCTTTTGGCTTATATTGCATCTTTCAATAGACTAATAGTGGAAACTCAATGGCCTGAGGACAAAAGGATTACGCTGTTTTATAGAGGTCTACGTGGAGAGCTCAAAGACGTTTTAGCCCAAGTAGTGAATCCCCCACAAGACTGTTCGGATTATATAGACTTGGTCGTTCAAATAGATCACAGGCTGCAGAACAGGAAGGCCGATCGTTCCAAGTTTGATGCTCGAGTATTTTCCAAACCGCCAACTCCTTCCAAAGGAGTAGACTTAGGGGAACCCATGCAAATAGGGGGTCTGAAAGGTCCTCTAACACAAAGGGAGCGGGAAAGGAGGAAACAGTTGCAATTATGCCTATATTGCGGAAACTCAGGGCACTTTCTTCGAGACTGTCCGGTGAAACCTGCCAAGAAGGCAGTAGGAGCTGCAGTTACCAAAGTTACAAACTCTGAGCAGGGAAACGACCTCGCCCGACAAGAATAGAGGTCCTCTTGCCGAGCGTGAAAACCAGTTCCGTGACCTCGCATTTCGTGATACCTATGGTCCTCATTAGCCCTGATAATCCGGATCGATTACATGCAATTGAAGCTTATGTCGACAGCGGTGCCATCGGCAATTATGTGGATCATGAAATGGTTTTGAGGATGAATCTAACTCTTTGTCCCAAGGCTGTAAAGGACGTCATTACTACGGTGGATGGTACGGAGATAGCCTCCGGGCCAGTAACGCATACCACTCAAGAGGTGACGCTAGTAAGTCAAGATGGACACCATGAGAAGATCGTGTTCGATGTGATCAAGGCCCCTCAGTTTCAGATTATTCTAGGAATACCTTGGTTAGAGAAACACAATCCTCTGATCGATTGGCGAGCAAGAACGGTCCAGTTTCCAGAATGTGTCTCTACTTGTCACCCTCCACCTGGTGTTGCACTGGCCGCAATTTCTTCAGAGACTCCCCAGTTACCTCCCGAATACCTAGAATACCAAGATGTTTTACGGAAGGATCAGGCTAACTCTCTACCTCCTCATAGGTCTTATGACTGCCAGATAGACCTGATACCTGGATCTACTCCTCCTTGTAGTAGAATTTATGCCCTCACCGAGCCTGAGAACCTTCACCTTCGACAATACCTGGATCAATACCTGGCAAATGGGTTTATTCGTCCTTCCAAGTCCCCTGCTTCTTCAGCTTTGTTCTTCGTTCCAAAAAAGGAAGGAGACCTTAGAACTTGTATCGATTATCGCTCCCTGAACCAGATCACCGTTAAGAATAGATATCCGTTACCTTTGATCCCTGAACTCCTGGACCAAGTCAGAAAAGCATGCATATATACAAAGCTGGATCTTAGAGGAGCTTACCACTTGGTGCGAGTAAAAGAGGGCGATGAATGGAAGACGGCCTTCCGCACCAAGTATGGGCTATTTGAATATCAGGTCATGCCCTTCGGACTTTGCAATGCCCCGGCCGCCTTTCAATATTTTATGAACAATGTCCTCAGAGAGCTCATAGATGTATGTGTTGTTGTTTACATTGACGACATCCTCGTTTATTCTTCATTGGAATCTGAACATCGGAAACACGTGAAAATGGTCCTCGAAAGATTGCGTCAACACAAACTTTTCGCTAAGTTGGAAAAATGTGTTTTCAACGTGACTGAAGTTGAATTCTTGGGATTCATATTATCACCTGGCGGAGTGCGTATGGATTCAAAGAAGGTCGATGTAGTTCTCAAATGGCCATCACCATCCTCCGTAAAAGGTGTGCAAAGCATGTTAGGCTTCGCTAACTTTTAACGCAGGTTTATCCCCGAATTCTCTCGAATAGTCCAGCCCATCACTGCCTTGTTAAAGAAAAACAAACGTTTTGAATGGTCTACCGAGGCGGAACAAGCTTTCCAGGATTTGAAGACTAAATTTATCTCTGCACCAATCTTAAAACACCCTCGCCCCGAACTCCCCTACATCGTGGAAACTGATGCTTCAAGCCTTGCCATGGGGGCAGTTCTATCACAAAAGGACCCGGTAACCAATCAGTTGCATCCCGTGGCATTTTGGTCCCGCAAATTCTCGCCTCCTGAAATCAATTACACGATTACTGACAAGGAACTTCTGGCTATCAAGTCTGCCTTTAAGGCTTGGCGGCATTATCTGCTGGGGGCCCAACACACCGTTACTGTGATTACGGATCACCGAAACCTGCAATATTTGAAGACCGCAAAAGCCCAATCCTCTAGACAACTCCGTTGGGCATTATTCTTTGCCGAGTTTGACTTCATAATTACCTATCGACCTGGTACAAAGAACGGTAAAGCCGATGCCCTTTCTCGGATGGGAGTGGAAGAACACTTGGTCAACCCTAAACCTGTACCAATCATTCCCGAACAAAGAATTCTGGGTGTAATCGCCACAGAATCCATAGAGGAAGTTAAGGATAAAGCCAGGCAACTTGTAACTCCAGCAGACATACAGAATTGGCATCTGCAGGGAAAGGACTTTGCAGTAAAGGACAACTTATTGTATTTCCAAGAACGATTATACCTACCCAGCACAGATTTACAGAAAAAAGTAATCTCTTGTTATCACGACTCTTTAATGGAAGGTCATCCCGGTATAGCCAAGACCTCAGAAAAGATCAAGCGCTACTTCTGGTGGCCGTCTTGGAAAAAAGATATCAGAGACTTTATAATGTCCTGTGGAGTATGCGCCCAAAACAAGAGTCAAAAGGAAAGACCAGCAGGCCTCTTACGCCCTATTGACATCCCACCTCGCCCTTGGCATACGCTTTCTATGGACTTCATCACCGATCTACCTCCATGCTCCGGATACAATACGATTCTAGTAATCGTGGACTTATTCTCCAAGATGGCGCATTTCATTCCGCTCAAAGGCTTGCCAACAGCAGCAATTCTGGCCTGAGAATTTCTCGAAAACATCGTCCGACTGCGCGGTTTTCCTTCGGTTCTAATTTCGGATCGAGGTAGTCAATTTATTTCTCATTTTTGGCGAAGTTGCTGTCGGTCGGCTCAAATTGATGTGAGACTATTGACCAGTCACCACCCTCAGACCGACGGACAAACCGAGAGGACCAATCAAACTCTGGAACAGTATTTACGCTGCATGCTGCAACAAACTGAAAAAACTTGGAAAGATATCCTTTGGATAGCCGAGTATGCCTACAATAACTCTGTCCATTCGGGAACTGGGAAAACCCCGTTTTTTCTTTTGTACGGCAGTCACCCTCGAACCTCGGAGTTGGATTCCCTCCAAGATCTTGAAACACCAGCAGTAGACTACCTGCATTCTACAATCACCCAAGCCTTTAAGGAAGCTGTTTCTCACCTTCAAAGGGCTAAAGAACAATACAAGAAAGGAGCAGATCAACATCGGAAGGAAGCCCCTCACTATCAAGTAGGGGATCAAGTCTGGTTATCCACCAAATATCTATCTCTAAAAGGGCCAACCACATTCAACCCAAGATACCTTGGTCCCTATTCCATCACTACCATAGTAAACCCAGTAGCGGTCAAGTTGGACTTGCCCCCGCACATGAAGATACATCCGGTCTTCCACGTCTCTCTATTAAAACCCGTGCAACCTCAAACCCAACTAACCAAATCTCCAAAACCTATCCTAGTGGATGGAGAACTCGAGTTTGAAGTCAAAAGCATTCTGGACTCCAAGATCTCCAAATCTAAACTATTCTACCTAATTGACTGGAAAGGCTACGGCCCCCAAGAGAGATCCTGGGAACCTGCTGAATATGTCCACGCTCCTCGCCTAATCAAAAGATTTCACCGAACATTTCCTGACAAGCCAAAACCCCCGGAGAAGCCCGGTTTGGGAGGGGCCTTGAGGGGGGGTACTGTCATGGTCTCTGCTTCCAAAAGGTCAGGGTTTTCCCAACTCCCTTGGAAGCAGATCCATAACTCAGGTTCCGAGTGCCAACCAGTCCCAATTGGGACCTTTTGGACCCAGTCCTGGCGCCAGTGGCACCAGGCTCATAAATATGCCCAGTCCCAGCGCTGGAAGCGCCGGGCTCATAATGCTTGGGTGGACTTACCTTCAGCAGACCATGCTGCTTACTTGCCTGCCAGTTGAGCCTCTGATCCTCTTCTGTTTGGAACTACTTTTCCTGTTGGGTGGGGCTGGAGCCACTCCCTAGATTCAGAACACTGGAACTCTTCTGGAAGGCAGGAACTCTTTTCTTACCAGGAACTCTTTTCTTACTTAGGCGTGGCTGCGGAAGGAGACACCTAAGCACTACAGGAGGCTATTTAAACCACACCCGGTGGATGAATCTTGCTTTGCGTTATTCTGCAACCTCTGCAGCAGAACGCTCATCGTGTCTTCTGCATCCGGTCCTGGGCCTAAGGAAAAAGGCTTACCATCCTGAATCCAGTCTTCAGCAACACCTATAAAGACAAGAAAGAACAGGTTAGCATTCCGGCATCTGAAAGGCAAAGGCTTACCATCCTGAATCCAGTCTTCAGCAACACCTATAAAGACAAGAAAGAACAGGTTAGCATTCCGGCATCTGAAAGGCAAAGGCTTACCTACTCTTCGGGCACTCCGGAGGTCTTCACACTGCATTCCGGAATCTGAAAGACAAAGGTTTACCAACTCTTCGCAAGCTCCGGAGGCCTTCGGCGCTGCATCCCGCATCTGAAAGACAAAACAAGGTGCGTTTAAAGACATTGGGGAACTTTAATACTCACGTGCCATTACTCCTTTCCACATCTAATCCAGTGGGTATTCCGGCACCCTGCAGCCGCTCCGAACTCGTACCTGCAAAATAAAAAGACAGTTAGAGCGCATAGTGAAGCAGGCAACAAGCGCTTACTTACGTGCTTCCAGGCGCTTCTATTCATCACACGGGCTCCATCTTCAACTCACTTCAGCCCGTCATCCGCCATCGCCGGAACCCTGCAAAACAAGAGACATCATTACTAAAGACTTTAAAGACATTTGAATGACTCGAAACTTACCGTTCGTGCAGTAAACAACGGACAGCAGTCCTCTGAAGTCAAGAGGCCTGCGCTACCTATCCAGTGAAGAAACTGGTTACAGCACCCTGCCCCAAGGCAGATGGAGAGCTCGGCATTCACTTACCTAAGGTGAGAGCGTTAACCTTTGGGGGTCTACAGGAGAGGAGAAGAGGAAAGAGATAGGGACACCCCAATAACCCCAGTTCATTAACCCCATATTTTCTATCTGCAGACATCTTACTCTACACGTCAGGCATACAGTGCACAGAGGTCCAGCCCAAAGAGCCAACCGGGTGCTACACATCACCTTTGAAGATACGGTAGTCGCCCAGTCAAGACCGGCGCCTCTGCGAGAATCAGGTGAGCGTTACACCTACCTGGTGACTATTTTCCCAGGGGACATTATCACATTGAACCACAGAAACGTAGGACTCAAACCAAGAACTGAATGTGAGATACCAAGAAAGTAGAGTGCAGTAAGAAGGGTGGGATGGTGTCAAAGGCATCCAAGAAGGTCCAGAATAATCAATATTGAAGAGAGTTTATTATGGCATATGGAGAGGAGTGATTTAGAAACATGCAGAAGAGCTGTTTTGATTGAGTGTGCAGGGCGAAAACAGGACTGGAGTTTTGGGAGGAGAGAGTGCAGATGGAGAAAGGAGCAGAGAGAGGCATTGATAAGAATGGTAAGGAAGAAAATGAGGGTGGAGGGAATGGGGTCAGTAGGAGAGACAGTAGGGTGGGCACAGGAGAAAAGGTGTGAGGTGTCGGAATCAGTGGGGGAGAGAAGGTAGAAAGTTGGAGGGATGAGGAATGGGGAAGGATGAGGGCTGAGAAGAAAGAAGGGGTTTTGGGAGTGGTTGAAATGGTGGAGTTAAGAGTAGTGACCTTAGTAGTGAAATAATCTGCTAGGTCAGATACAGATAGTGGGGAAGGGAACAATGGATCAAGAGGACGTGGGTAAAGGATGTTATTAAGGAGTTGAAAAAGACAATGGGGTTGCTGAGATAGTGATACAGTAAGTTACGAAAAGTATTGTTTTTTGGCGGACAGAAGGAGGGAGTCATAGGAAAAGTGAAGAAGGGATAGCCGATCAAGGTCAGAGGGAGATTGTTCTTTTCTTTTTCATCAGCGTACTAATTTCATGGCCGTGTGATTAACGGACAACTCAATACACAAAAGGTAGCGTTCAAAGGGGTTTATTTTCCAAAACAAATTTGTCAAGGGTTTAGACCAAGCTGAAACTAAGGGTGTAGGATAGTCAAAGAAACAACAAAGGAGATAGATTCCAGCTTGCTTTAGGACCATAGTTTGTAAATCCATCCCTCTCTACTCATTGGCTTTGACATCTGGTTGTCAAATAAGACACTTACAGTCTTTGGGGTTTTAACTTCTATCTTGGCTAGGCTGAGTGGTTGTTCCTTTGTTGCTCTCTTCAGGATGTTTTGCTTTACTAGTTAGGGCTGAAGGGATACCGGGATTATAGGCCAAAATTGCAAGGTTGCAGGATGTTGTACCAGATGTTGCTATGACCTGGGATGGCAAGGCACTGACCCTGGGCTGTTGTTGGCAGACTCGGCTGCATTCTCTGCCAGCACTGGAGTGGTAGGCACACTACTGTTTGGGAGCCTCTTGGCGTTGGCACCAATTCCTTCTACTGGCTTCCCTTGCTCTTCCCCCCCTGTCTTCAAAGGTTCTATCTTTTCCTCCTTCCTCAATGCTATACACCGATCAAGCCCTCTTCTTACCCCAGCTTGGTTTCCAGATCCTTATTTCTCTCCCTCCTCCCCTTTGTGTTTAACCCCTTCCCTCTGTTCACTCCCTCGTACACTCTCTTTCCTCTTGTATCCCATGCTCCTCATTTTCTTTCTCCACAACCTCCTCTCCAGTCTCCTCCACTCTCATTCTCTTAATTCTTTCATTTTCCTCTTTCTTATGGTTTCCCCTAACCCCACTGATTCCGCATCTATGATATTCTATCCCCAGCGCAGCTATTCTTTGAAAACCTTTCTTCGGCGCAGCTTTGTATTTATTTGTATTTGTATTTATTTTTGGTACGCGCCGAAAGCCCGCAGGCATCAGGGTGCAGACATAAAGACTGAGAACTACGAGTAAGACAGGACAGGGAACAAGAAGTCTAGTTAAGAAGTTGGGTTGCTTTATTTAAAGAGCAATATTTTCTATTTCTTTTAAAAAATCTGAATGTTGGTTTCTAGTCTGAGCATGGTAGGCAGGCTATTCCATTTTAGGGATGCTTGGACAGGGAAAGAGCGTTCCATTCCATTTGCTTTCTTTGTCTGGATTATCTTAACTAGACCTTGGTTTTTTGATCTCAGTGATCGTCCTGGTTCATACAAAGATATTTGATCCTTTAGGTAGTTAGGGACGGAGCCGTAGAGGCACTGGTGGACAATTGTAGCCGCTTTAAATGTAATGCAGTCATCTACTGCCAGCCAGTGCAAGGCTTTGCGATCTTCTGTGATGTGATTTTGTCGGGATTTCTTTTTTATAGCTCTCACCGCATCATTCTGAATGATCTGGCACTGGTCAATGCAGCCTTTGCTTGTTCCCAATAGCAGAGCGATGCCATAGTCCAGTCTTGAGAGGATGATGGCTCTAGCGATGGTTGTGCTATTTTCTTCCTTTAGGAAGGGTCTTATGTGCCTGAATAGTCTATGATAGTAGCTACAGTTTGTTTTAGGTATGCTGTGTGGGCATTAGCTCCGAGGGAGGATTCCAAGTAGATTCCCAGGGTCTTCACTTTGCCCGCAGTGGGGATGCTACGATTCTTTATGTTAAATTGGGTGTCGTCTGAGCTCAATTTTGCTCAGGCTTAGGAGGAGCCAAAGATCATGAGCTCCGTCTTACTGCTGTTCAGGCAGAGCCAGTTAGATTTTATCCAAGCCTCGATTATACTATAGATGGTGGCTATTTTGGTGCTGTCTATGCTGTAGCTTCCACTCAGCTCTATAATAAGCTGAGTGTCGTCAGCAAAGTTGGTGAATAGTACACCTAGGTTGTTGAGAATGGTGCAGAGGCAGCGAAGGTAGAGATTAAAAAGGAGCAGAGAAAAACTAGCTCCCTGGGCTACACCACAGTTTATACTTATGGGGTTGGAGAATTTCTCTCCCCAGTGTATTTTAGTTAGCTATGGCCGACGCCCATAAGTGCTCCCTCAGAACATAAGAAAGTGCCCTACCTATCCGCCAAGTGGGACAGGTTTCAAGGGTTTTGAGGAGTCTGTGAGAGGAACATCCACAAGAAAGAACATTACCAGCAGGTAAGTCATTTTGTTCTAATAATGAATTCCTTCCTCCCATGGATTCCTCATCTATGATAGACTCCCATAGAAGTACGTGGATCTGGAGGAGAGAGGAGAGCAATAGAACACCACCTAAACCAGAAAACTCTGGAGGACCAACCTGCTGAAACAGGGGTCCTGTCCCAAAAGTCTAAGCACTAATGTTTGGCAAACGTGTACAGATAAACCCATGTAGCCACTTAGCAAATTTACAGGACAGGGGCCCCTCTCCATAGGGCAGAGGTGACAGCCAGACCTCTGATAAAATGAGCCTTTAGACCGTCAGTCACATCTTTAACCCAGCCAGTTCATAGCGTTTTGAGATGCAGAGAATGATCCACCTTGACAGGGTCTGTTTGGTCACAGCCCTGCTAGCACAGGCACCAGCATAATCCTCATCCAAACGACGTAGTAGCTGAGACACTGCAAGATGGATCTTTTGCGAGAAATGGAAGTCTGACATCACCTTTGGGGAGAAGGAAGGTCTCACTCTCAATGTCACCCTCTGTTTGTTGAAATTCAAATAAGGAGGTCTAATCGATAACACCTGAGCACATTCATGCATTTCGCGGAAGTGATTGCAACCAGGAAAATCACTGTAAGGGTGAGCAATCTAAGAGAACACAAATGCAAGTGCTTAAAATAAGCACTGATAAGGAATGTCAACACTAAATTCAATGCCCATGCGGGAACCATCAACTTCGGAACATCAGCGGTGCTGGGGGTAGAATATCATACTTGGGAAATCCATGTGAGGAACATCCATCAGTATAAATATTAATGAGAGGTGAGTAATTTGTTCCTCTGCACAAGCATTTATTTCTTGCGTCATCCACTGTTACTTTTTTAAAAAATGTGTTTATCTATTAACAGCGCATAGGAACATATATAATAGCATTGCATCTGTAGCAGACAGCATTTGAAACACAAAATCTCCCCAACCCCCCCACCCTGGGCGCCCCCGGAGGCCATAATCTCCGGGCCTCATTCTGTTTGACAAGGCGGCGAGGTGTCCCCCATGTAGTGGAGCGCTCTCGCAATCAAGCGTAGCTTAAAGGTTAGTGCTGGATAGTTCTGGTCATAGTCTAGGACCGGGGCCCACGTGTCGGTGAATCGGTGGAGTCGGCCCGCCTTGGCTGCCGTGACCTTCTCAGCTATTAGTATGTCCCAGAGTTTAATCCACCATAGGGGCATTAGGGGGCCTTCTGCAGTTTTCCAGGTGCGGGCCACCGTAATTTTGGCAGCCAACAAGAATTGAGTTATCAGCGTGGCCCCCCTCCCCGATCTCGGGTAAGCGTCTGGTAGCGGGATCCCCAGGAGGACCTGTTCTGGAGTCAGCGGGATAGTCACTTGGATGATGTCTTTTATAGTAGGAAGACACTGGGTCCAAAACTCCCTTACCTTAGGACAAGTCCACCACATGTGGAAGTAGGATCCTGGGTGGCCGCAGAGACGCCAGCAGTGAGGGTCCAGGGCTTGATGCAAGTGGTGGAGGCGCAAGGGGGGTAATACCATCGCAAGAGCAGTTTATGGGCGCATTCCCGGTTGGTAATGCAGCGGGATGCCGTGCGCGTCCTAGTCCAGATGTCCCCCAAGTATGGTCTTCTATAGCATGACCCAGATCCGCCTCCCATTGGGACATATAAGAGGGTTTAATGTGGAAGGGGTCATCTTGTAGTAGTTTATAGAGGGCTGAGATCTTTCCCTGGGCCAGCAGGTGTGTCGCTGTGAGCTCTGGGGGGTTAGAGGTTGGAGTGCCGCCGTTCGAGTCTGGGGATTGGAGCACCAGTGTCTCAGTTGGGCATAGGCAAATCTGTCCGTCTCGGCTAGCCAGAAAGTGGTTTTGCATTGTTCAAAGGTGAGGGGGGAGTCCCCTGCAAAGAGTTGCCCCAGCGATTCAAGGGCACCTGCGATTCTGAAGTTCGGTCGGTGAGCTCCTGGGGAGAAGGCTGGGTTGTGAAAAATTAGGGAGAGCGCGCTCAGGTCACTTGGGACTCCTCCATGCGGGCCCACTCCCATGCCTTTATCGATTGTTTCGTGGACCTCAGCACCTCTAGCCAGTTCTGGCGTAAAGCATTAGGGAGAAACGGAAGGAAACAAAGAGGAAGGGGAAGGCAGGATTGTTCGATATCCACCCACTTTGGGCGGCCCAAGGCCAGGCCCCACGCTTGTAGGTGGGCCAGCTGTGCTGCTATGTCGTATTTGCAAAGATCTGGAACTCCCAGCCCTCCCAGTTTTGCGCTGGTCATCATTGTTTTCCAAGGAATCCTCGCTTTCCTGCCTTTCCATATGAAGTCGATCATTTTCCTTTGGAGCTTCTGTATAGGGGGAAGAGGGATTGAGACAGGGAGGGAGGCGCAGGCGTACAGAAAGCAGGGGAAAAGGTTCATCTTGCATGTTGTTATGCGGCCCAACAGGGAGATTTCCTCGGATCGCCAGCGAACAAGGTCTCTTTCCAATTCCTCAAAGAGTGGGGGGAAGTTCGCTCGGTAAACTTTCGCTGGGTGCGCAGGGATCTGGACCCCCAGGTATGGGATTGCTTGAGTGCTCAATTGGAACGGGCTTTGCTTCTCCAGGGCGTCCCTCTCGTCTGGGCTCAGTCCCACTCTGAGGGCTATTGATTTTCAAAAGTTGATGGCGAATCCAGCTACCTCTCCGAA
The DNA here is from genome assembly GCF_040938575.1 of Ambystoma mexicanum. Lineage (NCBI taxonomy): Eukaryota > Metazoa > Chordata > Amphibia > Caudata > Ambystomatidae > Ambystoma > Ambystoma mexicanum. The sequence goes on along the minus strand of NC_090939.1, from coordinate 82,105,984 downwards.
GCTCTGGATCTCCGCCAGGGCCGCTCTCAGGGAGGTTTGAATGTTTGTGGTGGTCAGCAGAACATCGTCCGCGTAGAGGGCAATCTTGTGCTGTGTGGTGCCTATCTTTGGGCCGCTGATCTGCGGGTTAGCTCGAACTCGTTGGGCCAATGGTTCCATAGCCAGAGCGAAAAGTAGGGGGGACAGTGGACATCCCTGTATCGTTCCGCAGGTAAGAGGGATAAAGTCCGACAGGCGGCCGTTAATTCTAAGCTGGGTTTTGGGGGCTTGGTAGTTCGCTAAAATCATTTTCCTGAAGGTTGGGCCAAAGCTGAAGGCCTCAAGGGTGAGGGTCAGGTACGGCCAGTCCACCTTGTCGAAAGCTTTGGTCGCATCCAGGGCAAGTAAGGCTAGCTGTTGGGACTTCTGCGTGGCCACCTCTATAAGGTCCAGTGCCCTGCGGATGTTGTCTTTTGTCGAGCGATGATTAATAAAGCCCGTTTGGTCCGGGTCTATGATGCCCGGCAGGACTGGAGCGAGGCGGTTAGCCAGGATCTTGGAGTAAATATTGGCATCCAAGTTTAGTAGGGAGATGGGTCTGTACGAGCTGTTTTCTTGGGGGTCCTTTCCAGGCTTAAGGATGAGGACTGTGATAAATTCCTGCATGGATGGAGTGACCGACCCGGTAGCCGCAAATGAGTTGAAAGGGCAGGTCAGGGGCGCCACCAGTTGGGGGCGGAAGAGTTTGTAGAAGCGCGTGGTGAATCCGTCCGGGCCCGGGGCCCTGGGCTTCAGGCTTTTTATAGCTTCTTCCACCTCCTCGTCTGTGATGGGGGTTTCAAGCTCTTGTCCAACCTCCGGGGACAGGTGCGGGAGGGCTGCCTTTTGGATATAGGCGCGCTGCTCGTCTAGGTCCTTCGGAAACGCCGTCATGATTTCAGATTGGTGGGCCACTGCTAGCCGTATTTTCTGTGGGTCCGCATAGTGGACCATCCCCTGCGGGTCGCGAGCCCTAGGATGGTTCTCCGGGTCTTCTCCCTCGCCATCTTACTGACCAGCAGCTTGTTGGCTTTATTATTGTGGACATAGTACCATTGTTTGGTTCTAGCGAGCAGGTTTGCGGTGGTGTCGGCGTAGTGAGCCTCAAGCCTCTTCCTCACCATCTGTAAGGCTTTGTAAGATTTCGGGGACCATCCCTTCCGCTTTTGGGTAGCTTCGGCTGCGCAGACTTCGGCCTGCAGGGCCTCTCGTGTCGCCTTCTTCTGTTTATGAAATGCGGCACCTTGGGCAATCAGTTCCCCTCTGAGGACGACTTTCATGGCGTCCCAGGTATTAGCTGGAGAAGTTTTTAATTGTCCTGGCGATCGCATCTCTCACCAACATGTCTCCCAGGATCGGGTCATACAGACTCCATTGGCGGCGAGGAGGGGGGGTCCGGGTCATGGGCTCGGAGGGAGAGCGATACTGGGGCATGGTCCGAGAGTATCCGGGGGCCAATCATGACATCGTCCGTGAAGGTCAGGATCTGGGGAGAGGCCAGCACCAGGTCGATTCTGGAGGTGGGGGAGTGAGATCTGTCTTTGAGGGGGTCCGGGGCTCCGTTAAAATCACCCCTGATGACGAGTTGTCCCACAGTGAACGGGAGGAGGGTCTCCTCCAGGTCTTGGTAGAACCCTTTTTGGAGCTCATTCGGGGCGTAAGCTGAGACGAGGGTGTAGAGTTGGTCCATAATGATGCATTTGACTACCATGAAGCAACCCTCTTGGCATCACAGTACGTCGAGGATCTGAGGGCCTGCAGCGAAGAGAATGGCGGTGCCTCCCTTTTTTGTACCGTTGGATGCTAAGAATTACGTGGGGAAGAGCTGCTTCGCAGGCGGGGGAAGTCTGCTGGAATTAGGTGTGTTTCCTGTAGGAAAGCGATTGAGGTTCCGTCATTTTGCAGCCTGTGTAAGATATATTTCCTCTTCGGGGGGGAGTTCAGGCCCCTGACATTTAGGGTAGTGAGTTTCAGCTTTAGGTGCAGAGGCTGGCCTTCCGAGGTCGACCTCTGCAGGGGAGGCCTGGGAGGGCGCTAGGTTAGCCATAGCTACGAGGCGTCAACGGGGAACCTGGGCAACATGGTCGAGGTTTTCTCCAAGGGTAATACAATGACATCCACCTTGGAGGAGGGTATAGGCTGCATGGGGTCTGTGGCGGGTTTGAAAAGGTGTTGATGGTTCCAGTGCTATGCGATCCTCAGGGGGGACCCAAGCTGTCATCTGGGTTTGTGGACTCTCTGCACCTGGGACCAGGGGGTCCGTCCCGGCCCAGGGGAGTCCGACGCCAGGGCAGGATCCGCCCGGGGCAGGAGTGAAGGCCTCGTGCTCCCGCAGAATGGATGCTGCGTCGTCGAGATGGCTGATGGTGCGAAGGGTACCTTTATATGAAAATTGTAGCGCCGTGGGAAACAGCCATCGGTAACGAATTTGCTGGTCTCGGAGATGGAGGGTGAGGGGACGGAGCATTCTGGGCTTTTGAAGGGTTAGCGGGGATAGATCCTGAAAGATTTGGATTGGGGATCCCTGGAAGGAGAGTTCGTCCTTTGAGCGGGCAATTGCGGAGATGGCCTCCCTGGTGGTGAAAAAGTGGACTCTTTTAATGATGTCTGGAGGGGTGTCTGCTTTGGCTCCTCGTCGGGGGCGCATCCTGTGGGTGCGGTCAAGTAGGACTTGCGTTTCATCCAAGTCCGGCAATAGAGATTGAAGAAGAGTGCTTATGTATTCAGGGAGTTCCTTATCCAAGATTGATGAAGGCACCCCTCGAAAGCATAGATTATTGCGGCGGGAGCGGTTTTCCATATCCTCTTGCTTGAATTCAAGGATTTCGGTTCTATCCATTAATGTTTGGATGGTGCGTTGCATCTCTGTGAGCGAGTTAAAGTGATCCACTGCCAGTTCCTCAACCTCCACTATTCGGTGTTCAATGTTGTCAACTCGTTGTTCTGTTTGTTCCAGCTTGGCTGTGAGTTCTGTCATGCAGCTCCGAAATTCCGCTTTAATATCCGACATGAAGGCCTGAAGATCCTCTTTGGTGGCGAGCGTGCCCTTCTCATGGGAGGTCTTCTGGGGAGTTAGTTTTGGGGGTCGGTTTTCTTCCCCTTCTCCGGGGCCAGCAGCATGGTGGTAATGTCGGTGGACCTTGATGCCTTCAGTGCTTTGGACATGGTTATGGGGGAGAAGCGGTGGCTCCCAAAAGTTGGCCCAGCGTGGGGGAGTTGTACTCCGTGCCAGGGGCCACCGGAGCCAGGGATGATGGTGGCCGGGGGTGGAGTGGGCTGGGGCGCCCCAGGAGGTTGTGGTTGTACCTGCACGAAGCGGTAAATGCTGTGATGAGAAGCCAAACTAGGTAGGAAAAGAAGACACGTGGCCCCCTCACCACAACCAGGATCCAGGACAATAGAGGCGGCTCTGTGCCGTTGGCAAGTGATGATGGTGGGCCGGAGCGCCCCAGGTGCCACGGGGGCACCAAGCCCACCGCTGGGGGGCAATCGCTTGAGGGTCAGGGCCTGAGTGACCCAAAGCAGGGGTGCCTAGGGCCACAGCCAGCAAGGGGGGGGGTGAGCGATCCGGTGAGTCCCAAGGTGGCGGCAGGTCTCCAGTAGCAAGCCCATCAGGAAGAGGCCGGTGGCAGGTGTAGCTGTGGTGAAGCTGTGGGGAGCAGAAGCGGCCCCGCGCAAGGGGGGGGCGGGCGACAGGGCCATCACAGGCACCGGGCCAGAGAGCAAGATGCACGCCTCACTCCTCGGGGGGCACGCCCCGCCCTCAGGGAGCCGGGCCGCGTAGTAGAGGCTGGGTAGGGAGCCCTCTTCCAGGAGGCTCCCTATGGCTGCAGGCGGGACGCCTCCTCCACCGGCCCAGGGCGCTGGGTGCCGGGCCGCGGCTCCACAGGAGTCCGGAGCATGCGCCGAGTCTCCCGGAGGAAGGTAGGGTAGCCGCAGCCGCCAGAATCCCCCGCGCCGACAGGCCCAGGCGGGGGGGGAGGAAAGTCTGTCGCAGCTCCCGGCGCCGAGGTAGGAGGACGCCGAGGTCCAGGGCAGCCGCAGGTCCAGGCGGCCTCCAGGCACGCAATACGCGGAGGCAGTGGGTGCAGGGGGGGAACAGGAAGCACTATGTATGGAGCAACACTGCGCCCCAGAGACGGGCCGCACCCCCGCACCAGGTCATGCCCCACAGGGAAGCGCCATCGGGCCGCGGCAGGGAGGAGCCTCGGTCGCGGCTGCCATGTTAAAACACAGCGGGGAACATCATCACCAAGTTCCCGTGCCGCGTTCTCGAGCAATCCGCCGCGTTTAGCTCCGTAACTGCAGCAATGGGTGCCAGAGATATTCTACTGCAGGCTCCCCCTCCGAAGACCGCAACAGCATAGCGGGAACCGGCTGAAGTTTAGTTGAAGCCGCGGACCCCAACGGAGGACATCAGTGGAGCAGTCTCATCCGTTGCGCTCCAGGCCACGCCCCATCCACTGTTACTTTTACTCTCTGATCCAACTGCTTTATTCCAAACTCCTCCATTCCTATTAGTGCTCTTCTCTCATCCCCCTTCCGACTTGTCCTTTCATCCAAGATCTTTCCCTCCTCCTGCTCCATCTTGAACCTCTCTTCTCCTTTAGTCCCTGCTCCTTCTACTTCTCGGCCACCTCAATTTTTCCTCTCCTCATGCTCGCCCTCCTATCTTCCTTCATGCTCTGACTCTATACACTGTCCTCAACACCCAGCGTAAAACACTGGGATTCGTAATACGTTGCTGGGCCAACATGATCAAGAAAAGAAACACATAATAAAAAACGATGTTCCGAGTTGGGGCAGGAAGTTGGCAGGCAGTGAAGAGCACTGTCAACATCCAGATGCCGAGACAAAGAATAAAAGGATCTCCCTCCTCTTTGGAAAATACGGCAGAGCATGGAGTAGGGGCTTGCTGCATCACAGGCAGTCCAACATCAGCAAGGAATAGGACAGCGAGTGTGACTGCCATTATTTTATTTTGTATATATTTGTATAGAGAGAAGAACTTCAACAAGAAGCTTTGTACATGAGCTGAGTGTGCCAGGATTGGGTCCCTTAAATTACTTAATGAGATGGAAGGACAAATATATTAACAAGATTTTGTAGAGAGACATTGGGACACCAAGTGAGGAAGGCACTGATAATGGTCACAAACACATTACCTGAATTGTAGTATTTAAATGTTATGAAGACATTATAATGCTTCAAATCACCATTGTGGTAGTCCAAGCACCAGGACTTGTCATGGCATTTTGTTTCCCCTACAGGGGAATGCAGTCTGTAGAAGGAAAATGAGCAGGGGAAAGATAAGAGGGTTTGAAACCAGGTTGCTGTAAGGGCAAACACTTAACGAAAGGCCCACACAATTCTCAGACAAGAAACGGTGTGTTTGCTGTGTCTTTGAAATAGAATTAAGAAAGTGTTATCATTTTCATAAGATTTTTTTATTTTTTATTGATTTGGCTGAATAAAATCAACCTTTCAATTTACACATATATAAAATTAAAACATCAAGTATAATACGTGTAGCAAAACAATCAACAATACAGGACAAGGCAACACATCAATCGTTCTTAATTAATATTAAAATAGCATATACCTTTTTACAGATTGTTCGAATCACTTGAGTGAATGACTTCATCAATGATATTAAGATAAACTAAAAAACACAAAAAAGAAAACATTTACTCTCAAGTTATTAACTGTTGTGAGAAGTTTAAAGGCGTGTGAATAAGAGTAGAATAGTCAGTCAATGTACAAGATCATCCTGTCTCAGTGACATTATTTAACTCTAGCGCTTCTAAAAACCTTCTTGTTGCAATTCTAACAGAAGTTCCGTTGGTGCAAAAGATGTCATGCCAAAGTGCTTCTGGATAGACAATTATGAAATGTTTAAAATACTTTTCCAAAGTAAACGTAACGTTTCTCAATAAGCATTGGACATTCAGTGATTAAATGTAAAGTTTCTAATTGGTTAGCAATTTTACAAAATCGGCATATATTTTCAGTCTTGTCGACTATTCTTCGTCTCGCCAATACATCATAAATCAGCCATAGGTTAAATCTAAAACGCAAATAAGCATTCCTATGTGAAGGAGATGGACTTTTTGCTAAGTAAAAAGCCAAGACGTGATATTTTTTGTTGTTAAAAGGATTATTCCTAAAGTCATAAGGCTTGTTTTTGTATTTAAAATTAATTCCTAACAAAAACCTGGCAGTCTTATCATTCCTCTAGCTAACGTTGCTTGAATGCACACTCAAGGTTGGGGGTTGGTGTTCGAGTTCACCCCCAGTGCAGTGAATCATAAAAACACATGGCAGTATTGGAAAACAGTAGCCTGCACGTTTAATAAAAAAGGGGGGTTGTAGCACACAAAGTTGCCGATACTGCATTGGGAAATTAAATGTAATGTGTTATATTTCATTTTTGTAGGCTTAGGCTTACTTTAAAATATTGAGGGCATCCCTCTTTCAAAGGCATTCATTTCTGTATTGCAAATAAAGATCCAAATTCACTGTGAATTTATGAATGAAATATAATTTGGCCTGCTGTCATGTAGTAGAGCCAGGATTACAACCTAGATAAACAAGGGCCCATGATGTCCTTCACAACATACAGGCTGAATTCTTGTAAGGCCTCCGCTTTCTTGCATGGGTTTACATTCATGAAGGCCTGGTGTATAAGCTGCTTTGGATTTGTTTTGTAGCAGGAATATGTCTCTGTGAGTGGGAAAGTGAAGTGTGGGAAGAGGACTAGGCACAAAATCCGAACTTCCAAGCTTTATGTGAAAGACCACCCCAGCAACAGCAGTCTGCGGCTTCATTTTCCACACCTGTTGGTAATCAGTTTTATGGACTAAACATTATTTATTTGATATTTTTGGTACGCCCTAAGCATGTTGCCAATAGGTCACTTCAGAGCACGATTGTATGTTGCTGCGTTTGGTGTGTCATGAACCCAACAGTAATTAGCAGTGAAGGATGCAATAGATTTGTTTGGCCATCTGTGATGGAAACAGATGATCCAATTGTTACCTAGAGTGGATGACCAGTCCTGGTCCCTTAACAGATAAGGAGGTGCTTTGGTGCTGTTGTCATGGTCGAAACACAGGCTGGAGATGATAATAACTAATTTACTGTAACACATGGTGCTGTAGAATTATGCATGCAATATTATGCACAGTAGAGATTTTTCCAATCCTGTTTTTGCACCCCCCTTAGATTCTTGTCTGACTTTGCCAGACTCTCTAGAACCAGTGGGGACATCGATACGGCAGATTTTGTGCAGTGTGTCCAGGGCCCGTGCCTTAGCTGAGATGTGCACAGCATAGCCTTGCTTTGAGGGCAACGTTTTTTCCAGTTGTTGCAGGATAAGGTGAAGGGCATTCCCTTCAAAGGGTTTAACATTTTTTACTCCACCATGGATGAGGAGTTCTCTAAGGAGAAGGCAAACCTCTTGGCTGCCGAGTACGGGCAGCCATCATAAAGCCCCACAAAATTCTGCCTCCTCGAGCCAAAAGAGGAACGGGTTGAGGGCCCTACGTGGTTTCAGAGTTTCAGAGTTTTGGTAAATGGTGGACACCTCCTCAGGAGTTCCCAGCAAATATCGACATTTTTCAGATGGTCTCTGTCCTTGGCTGACAAGCCAAATCATTGATGGCTTCCAGTTCCAGTGCCATGCATCCCCAGTGGGGGGCAGAATCCCCTAGGGCAATTGAACCCTGTCTTTAGTTTGTTCTGGGTACAGGATTCAGCTTCCACCATTTCCTCACCTCCCCCATCACCCGCCAATCTGCCAAACAGCTTTCCAAACATCGAACCTCAGTCAGGAGTTGTCCAAGCTGCTGGCTTTAAGTGAGGTAAAGGTAGCTCCTCACTCCTTCTAAGGGAAAATGTTTTACTTTCACTTCTTTATGGTTCTGATGTAGGACTCTGTTGGCTGTAGAGAAACACTGGACTTCTCTTTTCAAAACTCTTTTGCCTATTGAGAAAATCAAGATGGTCACACCAGCTCAGATCTTGGCTATGTTGCAAGAGTGAGACTGGATGTGCTCACTGCCTCATCAAGGTGCATATCTATACATCACTGTTTGGGGCCACAATTGCAGATTTTGAAAAATTCTACATGGGCGACCAACAGTTCTAATTCAGGTTCCTTCCCTTTAGCCTCACCTCAACTCCCATGGTGTTGAGCAAGGTCACGGCTGTGGTTGCTGGCTTTTCTAAAGGCAGCCGAGTGAGTGCGTTTATCCTTGTTTGGATGACCAGCTGCCTAGATCGTCCAACCAAAAGCTTTTTAACTCACATTGGACTGGGTCTGTCAGTCCACTGGGAGAAATGTACTCTGTCTCCATCTCAGAGGATAAAGTAAATCTGGGACTCTCTCTTGAGGGGAGTACATCTCTTTGTGCCCAGATGTGGGAATTTCCTGAGGCACTGGAACTTGGGCGCCACACAATTTTGCATTTTATGGTCCTCTTCCATGCTGGTGGTTCCACACGAGAGAGACCCAACTAAACCTGGCAAGTCATTGATCCACGGAGGGCCAGGGTCAGAGGACTTTAGTGTTGCTGCCAGACAGTGATCCTGCACTTAAACCTTCCATCACGCACCAATAATGTCTGCCATGGACCTTTCTGGGCCACTGGAGCATGCCTAGTCACTAGGAATAAGCGGTCACCTAATCTATACCCTCCTTCTCAATTTTAATTTAAGTATCTATTCCTCAAGCTGGTACTGTGCTTCCTCAGATGTCTCTTAGGAGATGGCGCTGTTCAGCACTGATAATTTACCAACTAGGAACTCCCTTCACAGATTGTAACCTTCTTCCAACAAACAACATCTTCATAGATGGTACACCTCCTTCTATAGCACAACCGCCTCCGAGCAACCAGCTTCCTCCGCTACCTGCATGAATAGCCTGTTTCCCCTTCCCCTAATGTAGAGTCTAGGGAAACTTGCTGCACCTCCGTGATGTGGATGGACTTGGTTTTGGATTGGCTCATGTGCTTGGGGTCAGGTGGTCTGTGTGTGTCTGGGGTTATGTCAAGGCCAGTTACCATTTTGGATTTCAAACTGTGGTGACTAAATGAGAGCTGCCCTCCTCTCCTCTGGATTGTGTTGTGTGTATGGTTGTTTCCTTACATTGATCTCTGATTTGTCATTGTGTACTATGAGAGGGAGTACATTCCCAGGAAAGCCTTTCTACTGTACGCACCTTTTTGTTTCGGGGGAAAGGACACTTTTTACATCCCACAACTGTATCTGCATCAATGTCGGCAGGTGCTTATATGAATGCTGTTTTCACATGTTTTCACCAGCGCTGCGTCCAAAGTAATCAAAAGCATGCTTGTGCTTTAGATTTCCCGAGTAATGCCACCACAGAGCACAATGTATCAGAATTAGAATCATGAATCCTACTTCGACTCAGCACACGTGAAGAGGGTGACCTTGAATCCTTGCAAAGTTAATTCGTTTTTTTAGCCCTGCAGCTAGCAGTTTTCTGATATCAGGTGACAGACCTTGGATGACTAGAAGGGATAACCTCTCTAGAATCAGGGAAGGAGAGATAGTTACCTGTCACGTTCTTAGGTGGAAGCCCCATGATAGCAATTAGGTCTCTGAATGAGTTAATGTGACAGTACCCCAACTCACCCTGGGAACACAATGAGGGTGGTCTATGGATCCCTCATTTACTTCGTCTGGGTCCAGCATCCACTAGATCAGGTTGGTACCCAGCTCCTTTGACAACCCTGCTGTCAGTACTCACGGACAAATATGGAACCTTTTCACACATGGAACCCGGTCTTCTTGGCGGCTATTCCTTTGGCCAGGAGAGTTAGTGTCATTTATGTCCTCTGCTTATATGATCCATGCTTAGATTCTTTAGAGACAAGGTGGTTCTCAGGACTCGCTATTCGTTTCTACCAAAAATGGTGCCTGAGTTTCACATTAATCATACAATGTCCCTTCCTGTGTTCTTTCCCAACCAGATCCAAAAGCCGAGAAGATTCTCCACAATCTAAAGTTTTATTTGTAGCACACCAATAATTACCACTCTTCTGAGCACCGTTTTATGTCATATGAGGGTTCCTCTGCACACCTAGGAGCCTTTAAGGCCTCTATCTCTAGATGGACGGTTTATTGTATCCTACAATCTTACAAGATCAGGAACATTTACCCGCCTTAAATCCTTCACGCTCACCTGATTAGGTTGCTGCATACATTTTGTAAGCACTACATCCTGGGAGCCAGCTCAGAGGGGATGCCAAATTTGGACTGGCTGGCCTCGGGTTTCTGCCTCGTTTCTCTTCTTGTTCCTCCCTCCCTAAGGGTTAGGTTGCAAGTCAAACTTTCATAAGTATGCCGGAAAGGGGTCAGGACGTAGGTTTGTATAAAAGTTACAGTAGTGACTACTGTACTCCTACTCAATAGTTCCCTTTCCTCTACAGCCCTTTCGTCATGCCCCAAATAAGTTTCCATGTGCTACCATGCTGATAAAAAGGCTAGTGGTTGGTGTGTGGAGCATGCACAAGTACTGCTCCTACTATATGTGAGGCCACGGTTATGCATGCACCCTATGGTATTAGTTCTTTTATCAAATATTGCACATGTCATACTCCGATCATCTAAGTATGGAGGAAAGGGGTCTATGGGTTAGAAGTACAGTAGACATTATTGTGAGTAGCATTTGCCTTTTTCATAAGAGACAAAATAAGCTGCCCTTCTTTCGAAATACAGAGAACTGACACAATAAGGATATCCCTTGGGATTTTGAGCTCCACTGCCATGCCACCATACTTGCGCTCTCGCCACTTTGATAAAAAATATTGTGTGTGTGTGTGTGTGTGTGTGTGTGTGTGTGTGTGTGTGTGTGTGTGTGTGTGTGTGTGTGTGTGTGTGTGTGTGTGTGTGTGTGTGTGTGTGTGTGTGTGTGTGTGTGTGTGTGTGTGTGTGTGTGTGTGTGTGTGTGTGTGTGTGTGTGTGTGTGTGTGTGTGTGTGTGTGTGTGTGTGTGTGTGTGTGTGTGTGTGTGTGTGTGTGTGAGTGAGAGAGAGAGAGAGAGAGAGAGAGAGAGAGGTGGAATGCTGGAAGGGGGAAACGGAAGGGAGTGGGTTATGAGATGGGGGCTTCCAGGGTATCACTGCACAACACAGGGCAAGGGGTTAGAGGAGAGTGGGGGAGCGAATGAGGGCTGCAGAGGTGCCCCCCACATTGAAGGGGGTCATGGATGGGGCGCACAGAGAAATGTTTCCCTGCAGCTCTGAACCCGGGGCTCTGGAATTCAGTGAAAACGGCATGCTGGGAAACATCATAGACCCCAAGCCAGACTCTATAAATGTGCAGAATCTGTAAATATGTGTCATTGTGTCACAGTGGATATCAGAATATTAATGGGTTTTATTGAGCAACAGTAAAACATAAAACTGTTGCATGAAAATTGGTTTGGGATGGCTGCAACATGAAGCTCCTTGGGAAATGTAATCGTTGAAATCATGATTATTATGTGAAGAACAGCAAAGAGGCATACAGAAAGTTAGATAGGAAAGTCTACTGCTTAGTCTGTCTAGCGCTCAGCCTGTATCCCTTCCTCGGAAGACCACAAGGCCTCAAAGCCACTCTTGTAACGCCGCTCTTCCAGGACAAAGGGCTCCACAACCTCTGCTGGACGTCCCCTCTTCTGGGGATCACAGTCACTCTCTTCTTTCTCTCTCTCTCGCTCTTCACTGGAGCATCCCTCCTTTGAGCACCAAGAGATCTCTTCCCCTTTACCGGCGAACACTCAAACGGGTAATACTATTCTGTTACATATCTCCTCTTCCAGGGATTGAAATCACTCTCTTTTATTACTCCCCCCTCCCTTGTTGGGTTAAGGGTCTCTACGTTATCTCTTCTGGTCTGAAGGGGCTTTCCTCCCCCTCACTGGAGAAACTCCCCTTCTGAGCTTAACATGGCTTGCCTCTTCCCCCCTGGAGCACAACCTTCTTCTGGGCTCACAAGGCTCACTTCACGCTCACTGGAGTATCTCCCCACCCCTTTCTGAGCTTAAAGCGCCTCTGCTCTTCTTCCCTGGAGCAGGGCCCTCTTCCAGGCTCCCAGGGCTTTCCTCCCCCTAACCGGCGTACACCTGTCTTCTGTGTTCCATGCAATCACTCATTTCATCAACGTCCAGCCTAGAGGCACTGTTTGTGATTCTTAGTCTCAGTTTTAAAGACCTCACTATCCTTCCATTGGCAGAGGCAGCCTTTCACATTGATTGGATAATTGATTTCCTAGTCCAAGCCAGGTGAAGAAAGTCTTCCAAAGGATTGCCGCCATTTTCTTTCAATCTGTCTTCAATGTAGGAATTGAAGTTGGTTTGCAGCTCTGCTCTCCCATGCCTGCTGGCTTTTTCTTTGCAAGTTAAATAGTTTTGAGGTTTCAGGTGTTTGAAATTCCATCACCAGGCAAAGGAGAATCTCTGTTAAGTGTCCCACCGTTGAAGAATTGTTTGTCCTCTGAGGAAGGAAGAATTTTTTTCTTTATGTGCTGGTTGGAATGAGTTAGGCGTTTCCCTTCAAGGATCTGCACCTGTTGTCTAAAGGGTCTCTCCGAATGTGCTAGTGGTTCCCCATAGCATATCTTCCTATGAATCCCTGGTACACCTTACAGAATCCGTTCTAGGGTTTTGAGCTCCAAACATGATGTATCCTGGGAATTGCAGTTCCAAATATCCTGCTTCTATGGGGCTGGGTAATTACTAACTCGTTCTGTCAGGCAGTTCAGGACTAGTTCAGGGATGGTCTGCCTAATATCCTTGGTCTGATTTAGAGGAACTCTTAAGGAGGGTCTTTGGGGAGAATCATGTGGGGTTAGTCTGCAAGGGCCTCCACCCATTTTCAGCATACATTTTTCTCCTTGTGCCGGATAACACTTAGAATGCTTAACTGGTCGAGTTGTCTCAAAGTCCTGCCAGTCTTAGTCTCATGTAGACAATACACAAGATACAAGATTGGCTCTGTGACTTTGTCACATATGCAAAGTTTCTCCATATCCATTAGGGCACCAGTGCATCAAAACACCCTACTCTGATGCCCCCCATAACTCTAAACCAAATTTAATGTGTCGAGGTTCTGCAAATAATGTTTTCTAGATGCAAAAATGTTCAACACAAACTGGGCCTCATCACGAGTTGGGCTGTATTCCCGGCTGTAATACCGCCGACTGTAATAGCCCTAGCACTGACCGGTCCGGCTGTATTACCGCCGGATCACGAGTTGGGTGTTAATAGTAAATCCCCATTGCCCATTGCCCATTGGGTCCATTGGATTCAATGGGGCATTTTCAGCGCTAACTATGCGGGCTAATACAGCCAGCGGTAATACAGCTGAAAACAGGGGATTTTCACCTCCAGAGAAAGGCTGGAGGTAAAACAGCCCATTTAGCGCCCAACTCGTGATAGGGCCAGCCTTAAATACGGCTGTAATACCGTTACCACCGCATTTAAGGGCTACAGCCCAACTTGTGATGTGCATCACTCACCTTCACCCACAGCTTTGTGAATCACCTTCTGCGTATTATTATTTGCTAGCTTTCTTTTAGCTGATGGATTAATCAAACGTTTTAGAAGCTTCACTTAATCTTACTTCAGTATTGCAAGCTTTGTTGCTGGAGAATTCACCATATTTGTGACTCTCTCCATGCACTATAGGTTTGAGAGTTTTTGCAACTCCAAAGGCCACCTTCACTGTCACCCTCTTAGATCCAGCCTCCTCTCACCGAAAGGTTTTCTCCAGCCAGGTGATTAAAATGTCAAGCTTAACGTTGATCTACACATGGAGTTTATGCTCTTCATCACGGACAGTAGGTTTTTACTAAAGCCTGTCTGTATGGCCTTTCTCACCCAGCTGCCTCCTTCTCAGGCAGACAAAGTGCAATATTGCTGCTTCTGTACAGGGTTGGGTTGGGTGAGGTGCCCACTGGTAGAATAAATGCATGCATGTCATTCTGATACTTCTTTTAAATATGTCCCCTGGAAAAACCCACTCCAATTTGCTCGTGAAATGCATTGAATAGACATTTAATGGCACGTTCTGTAATTGTTTAATTGTTGTGACTTATGTTTCCTCTTTTCATGCACAGTGTGTTCTTCAGATTCAGCTTATTAGATAACTAAGCCTACTTAAAGTTTTTTTTTCTTTGGAAAATTATCACCTGATCACATTGTTGGGATGTTTTTAATGCAGATCTTTATGTAGAGTCTTCACAAAAACAGAGTACACCATCTAAGGCCACTACCAGATCTGACCATTTTCTAAGGTAGAGTGATCAGTGCTGCAAGCCACAGGCAAGCGTGAACCTATCTACACCCCATTCTTTCCTCCTCTCTAAGCAGCAGGCGGGTGGCCGTTCTCTTTTCGCAACTGGCTCCTTCCTCTCGAACAGCCTCCCCCTTTCTCTCCGTCTTGAGCTGGATCTCCTCAAGTTCTGCAAGCACCTCAAGACTTTCCTCTTCTCCTCCTCCTTCCCTCTCTCCCTCCCATGCTAAACCATACAGCCGATGTAGATTGGTGGCCCTGGCCCTTATGTGTCCTTTTGGGTCCTGGCCTTCTGTCCAATCCCCCGCAGCATCCCCCTCCCCCTAAACTTGCCTTTGGGCACCCCCTGGCCTGTGATGTCTCACAGGCCTGCACAAATAATGACGGGTGACCCCTCTTTTACCAAGTGGTCACCACCTGGCACTTACCTGTTGCCTTTGCAACTGGCTCTCTAGCACTTCCCCTCTGTTGAACCTCCAGCACTTACCTCCTTCCCCTGTCCCTTCTCTCTCTGCACGTGCACGCTACGAATGTTCACAAGGCCTAGTAGGACTGCCGTTGTCTTTTGTTCATCACTGGTATTTTTGCATTGGCTTGTATTGTTCCCTTGTTCCCTTCCCTTTGCCCTGTGGGTGCTTTGAAACACAATTTCTTGATATACAAGTGCCTTACAAATGCCCAATAAATATATACATCAATAAATAAATGCAGGCTTCCGGTGCCTTCCTCTTACATGTATATAGCCATTAAGCAGACTGCCCTTATGCAGACAATTTCTATGGACCCTATACTACCTTGCTAGGTGTGCACAGCCCAAGAGGAGTCGCTGCTCCAGAAGCTCAAGCAGATGCTCATGTCTCCAGGGATGACGTCCTTTTTCATTCTCCCTTTTGGCTCCAGCTCCCCATGCAGTGCCCTTTTGGTGTCTGAGACTGACACCTTCATCTCCTACAATTCCTCCTCTTCCGGTGGCTCTGGTTTCAGTGGCGGGGACCACGGTGGTGCCTCCAGCGCCTCGGACTGTGCCACCTCTGGCTCCATCTTTTCCATCTCCTTCACCTTTGCTGCCGCCTTTAGACCAATCCTGATACCACCCACTACCATTGTAGGCACTCTCCTGATACTCCTCCAGATGACCTATGGAAAAAAGATGATATTCAACATAGGTAACATTTTGGAGTTCCTAGAGCTCTCTGTCTTGGAACAAGTGCACAAACCAACTGGGATCCTCTCAGCAGTACTGTATAGGTATCGGAACACATCGGGGATCTCTCTGAAGCTGAATGCTATCGGGGAGGTAAAAAAGATCTCGAAGGCCACCCAGAATATAGCTCCCTCAAATATAAGGCTGAAGGCTGAGCATCGACTGGTACCAGATGAAAAACTCAGTCTGGGCACAAACTCATCTGCCCATCCAGTTGTCATGGCAGCAGCACTCTCTCAAGGCAAGTCTGTAATATCATCCTAGTCATCAATGGCGACCCTGTCGGAAAAAGGCAGATAATCACTAGACACACAGGGTTAGAAAGTATGTTTAAATGGGGCTTTAAACATGGGCCATTCAAACGCATATGCCGTACTGGCAGCCTAGAACCATTGCCTTTGATCAGACGGGGATCTTCCAGTAGAAAAGAGTGATTCTGTTTTGTCAGGTAATACAGAGTCAAAGTGTGTACTTGGACATAGAGTTGGCAGTGGTTTATGTTGACACAGCAGCTAGGGGCATGTGCCTTTTCGTGGACTGCAAGAGAGATACCTTGCTCAAGAGCACTAAACTAACTCATGAAGCCCAGGAGAAGGTCAGGTCTACGACTGAACAACTCAATCACATAGGATGAGCTCAACAAAATGAGGACAAAAATGCTCATGGCGCATTCCAAGATGGCCTCTGTCCACTAAAGACGTGTGCAGGTAGAGCTCCGTCCCGTGGCTGTAAACATTGGCACAATAAGTGGATTCAACTAGCCGTTTCCCCCTTCGACAACCAAGTAAATGCTGTTTTGAATTCTGTGTCCTTCCAGCTGCCATAATGTGCTCGGGGTCCAGTAAGTACTGGAAGACCAGGTGTTATTCGGTCTGGCCGCGCCCAAGACTGAGAGAGGCGTACACTCTTCATTGCAACACAGGTGAGTCGGGAATACGGCTTGCCCATAAAGGCGAAGCATAAAGACACAGCAGGACCGGAGAAACGAGGAAGGACTGGCAGTGTGAGGCGGCAACACAAACCCCAACTAAATACCCTGCCGAGATTCCTGCGCTCGCACAGAAAAAAGTCGCGCTCGGTGTGTAACATCTTTTGCTGCCGGCGCGTAATCGGAAGGAACCGCATATAAAAGGAGGACACAAATGAGCCACACAAAGAATGGAAAGTAAGTTTCCGGCATAAACAGTATTCATGTAATAAAGAGGTGTGCACTCTAACCTAACGCTCATGAAAAATTACTGATGACCCATGACTTTTAAGACGTAATGCAAAGTTCATATCAGGGGCATATACGCTTTTTCATTGGTTTGTCTGGCATAACTAGTATTAAACAGCATTAAATATACAAGCAATATCACGATGGTGCCGGCCCAATGCGGTTTTAAGGAAAACAGACCATGTGACGCTGGGCGGAGTTAAGGCACATTAAGTCTGTAAATACACAAGGAACTAGGGCAACATTACCCTAGAGACAGTTCAGGTGTTATAACCCGGCTCACTAAATGCATAATCAAAATGTTACTGGCCTCACTTAGTAGGATACTGCACCAGCATATGGTGCTAATAGCGCCACACAATGGATAAAAAGTCTCATACTCTATTTAGCAATTGCACCTGTGGTCATTTGTGGGATTAGTACCGGCGCACTCATCTGGTGATCTCAGGAAAGGGCAGGATTGTCTGCTTGGAGCTGAAGAATTAACAAATATGGGTACTCTGGCCCCGGGTGAACCAGATCAATAAGCAAAAGAACAACACTATTGGTAACATATAACTGTTGACTCTGGCAGGACTTATTAGCCAGTGAGACGACATCATGCAATGCCCAAGACACAAGACTATTATATATCTCGTCTTCACAGATGTCTGGCAGACCAGCCTCCATGGAAGTAATTACCAAAGGGTCAAAGCGACATTTCAGCTTATTCCATGAGCACTAAAGACGTACAGTCTACTCCACGATAGCGACACTAAAATACGTATGACTACTACAACCGGATACACCAACATAGGACAATTATTGAGGTAATCATACTTGCAACGACCTTAGTTATAACGTCAGAACCAGAGTCAGCGTCAACTATATAATACCTTCCGCAACATCATGTTGAGCATTAGCAATATTGATAAAAACCTGCAGTAACTAATCACTTATATAGGTTCTTCTAGATGGTGTCTAATTTGGGGGTGCCCCACTAATGGCAAGCACCCTATGCCTGGAACAAAAAAGAAAGTTGCTTTGGCCTCTCATTTTACTTCTCAAATAAATAAGGAAAATCCATAACAGGATATCTGGCCTAGCACTTTCAAGGCTCAACTACCATATTCTCCTACTTGATCCATTGATGTTCCTGCAGCTATGGCAGCTCCCAAGGAAGACTTTGTGAAGAGTTTCCAAGACTTTCAGAGCATATTCACTGCGTCATTTCAAACGCAGTTTACTTAATTTACCACAGAGGTAAAGCAAATAATTATGGATTTCCGGAAAGATCCGACAGATCTGGGCAAATGCACTGACGCAAATGAAAGAGCGATACAAGAATTGATTTACGATAACCGTCAGTGAGAGGAATTGGTCGAACATTTGGCAATATCAACTCATAATCTTGAGATACAATGTGAGGATTTAGAGAACAAGTCTCGTAGGGCTATTATCTCAGTCAGAAACCTCCATGAATCAGTCACAGACCTAGATCTGAAAGGAACAATGAATATCATCTTCAAAGAACTACTGGGGAAAGATGAAGTAGGGACAATTTCACTTGGCCGCGTTCACAGGGTGTGCCCAAAGAGATCAGACCCTGGTATGTGTCCAAGGGATGTTTTAGCAGCATTGGGGGACTACCCACAAAAGGAACACATTTTGAGGGCAGCCAGGCAAGCTGACCCCATCACATACAATGGCGCTACTATACCAAGATCTTTCTCCGCTCACACTTCAAAGGTGCAGAGAAATGCAGATTGTAGTAAAAACATTTTTATCTAAAAAGATAAAGTATAGGGGGACATTTCCATTTGGCGTAACATCTGCACTAGACGGGAGACAACACAAGATCACCTCCCCGGCAGAAGGCATCGCATTGTTAAAAATCGAAGAAGATGAAGGTGGTATTGCTCTGGATCATCAGCTACAACTGGGTCACCCCGTGTCAGAGTCATCATGCAAAAGATTGAGCGGAGACACAGGTGGCACACATGCCAAATGATCTAACTGGACTCATTGGAACCCTCGCCTTAAAGGGTCGCAATATACGCCTAAGAAGTGATTTTAACAAATAAGGAGGGGATCTCTTTGGTCGTCATGCCATATTTTTGAAGGCATCGGGATGGGACACTCCAACTTGGAATCACTGGAGTGGAGGTGAAGAGGGTTTTTGGATACCCTATGGGGAATCCTGGAGGAAGTGGTGATCCACATTGGATGGAAGTGTAACGTTCGAAGGTACTTTAGGTATAAAGGGTCACACCAGGGTCGTGGGGGGTTAGACAAGGGAATATGGGAATAAGAGTTACAAAAGTTAGGGGGAGGGTGTGACAGAGTTTGGGGAGGTGGGGGAAACCACATTGGCTTTAAAGATTATATATATGGATCAAGGTCAAGGGTCAGGGCAAATGCTGTAAATAGAATATTAAAAATGTAAAGCATTCAAGTGTATTTCTGTTAATATTCAGGGGCTAAATACCCCAGTCAAATGAAAGAAATTAGAGGGGTTTCTAACACGGCATCGGCCTGATATATTATTTTTGCAGGAAACCCATATAAGACAACAAGGCAAGTCCCGACTTCATATGCAACACTATTCCATTATTATTCAAGGTAATGCACAGAAGAAAATGGCAGGTGTTTTAATTGCAATTAGGAAGGGGACACAACTTAAAATAATCAAGACTAAGGCAGATAGGGAAGGCTGTTTCCTTTTTATCTTTTTATTACCATCGAACTAGGATCGATAAAGATAACCTTGATATTAATTTTTGCCTCAAACAAAGGCCAGGATAGCTTTTTGAAAAAGACATTAGCGTAGGTGGAAACATTCACGGAAGGGGAACGGTTAATATTCGGGGATTTCAACATGGCCTGGGACCCTTGCAGGGTTAGAAGCGTGAGAACCAGGTTCAGTCCGTCCCCTCCTTCACAAGGATTACTCACCAGAGTAGAGCAGCAAATCTCTGACGTATGGATAACATTGAAAGGGACAGAGAAATGCTACACACATTACTCCAATGTCCATAAATCGGTCTCGCGTATTGATTATATTTGGTCTTCAGCCTTGCTGTTGGATTACATTACAAAAATAGAGACACATCCAATCACAATATCAGATCATTCTCCCTTGGAAATGGAGTTCCTCTTACCAGAGCCAACACCGGGGGTATGGTCTTGGGTTTGTCCTTCTGAACTTTTCAGCGATTCAGTTTTGAGGGAGAAATTAGGGGGGGAAATTGTGGAATTTTTTTAGTTGAATGATACTGGTACGATAGCGATATATACATTAGGTTTTGCAGGGAACTCATTTCGGTAGGGGCCTGTAGACATAAACAACGGATGGCCATTGAGACTGAACTGGAGATGGAATTGAAGCAAATAATGAAAATAAATGGAAACCGACAGTGGCCTAGCTATCAAAAAGGCATATAGAAATGTAAAGGGGTGACTACAGCTTATGCCAACATCAAAAGCGGAAAAAGGTATATTACATGCGAAACAAAAATATTATGTACAAGCGAGTAAAGTGGCCCGTCTGCTTGCCAGATAGCTACGGCAGACTTAGGCATCACGTATAATTTTAGGGGTAAAAGACAAGCATGGGGACCTGGTTACGTCAATCCCACATGTACTTGCGCAATTTGTGGAGTTCTGCTCCACACTATATCAATCAGACAATCCCGACCCAATAGTCCAAAAGACATACTATGCTCAGTTAAGCTTCCTACTTTTACATCTCGGGTACGTGAACAACTAGAACAAGAGTTAACAATAGAAAAGTCTCACACATAATCCGTAATCTTCCCATTAATAAGGCTGCCGGTCTGGACGGATATTCTGCCTCATTTTATAAAACTTATAATTCGATTCTTGCCCCAAGACTGATAAAGCTATACAAATTTAAAGAAACAGGCCATTTAACACTCTATGGAGGAAGCCAAAATGATTCTCTTTCCAAAATCTAATAAAGACCCCTGAGCACGTGGATCATATCGACCTATTGCCCTGATTAACCTCGATGCGAAAATGTGTACGAAAATTCTAGCTAACCAAGTAGTAGATATCTTACTGTTCTTAATCCACCCTGATCAGTCAACATTTATTCAAAACCGTCAAACTCATGATAACATTAGAAGGACTTGTCATTTGATTGAAAAAATGTGCATGAAAAGACATCCAGCGCTCTTCTTATCAGTGGACGCAGAGAATGCGTTTGATAGGCTGGAGTGGTCATTCTTATTTCAAATCTTAGAGACTATGGGATTTGGTCCTCACTTTTTTAACATGATACAAGTGATTTATATAGACCCCAAGATCAGATTGTCAATAAATGGCCATGTATCCAATCCGATCACGCTACGTTGTGGTACAAAGCAGGGATGCCAATTATCCCCACTTTTGTATGAAATGTACCTGGAACCCCTTTTAACCAAAATCAGATCTAATACAAGGGGTACCATTTGGGACAGAAAAACACAAAATAATGGCATACACCGATGATATGTTGGCCACAGTTACAAATCTAGTCGAATCATTGACTGGGGTCACATGGGAATTAGAATATTTCGGTTAGGTGGCGGGTCAGAAAATAAACGTTTCCAAATCCGACACACTGAATTTGTCTCTCAGACCTTCCCAAGTGGCCCAGATGTCCGTAAACACTAAATGTGTATGGGCAAAAAATGAAATTAGACTACTAGGTGTGTATCTAACCAATTCGCTACAGTCGATATATAGAGCAAATTTTCACCCTGTCCTGTTAGAACTTTGACGTTTATTTTTATGATGGGGCCCACTAACAATCTCCTGGTTGGGGCTGATAAATGCTGTGAAAATGTTGATACTCCCCAAGGTGCTACATCTATTTCAGGCTCTCCCTATACCTGTACTGCAAACTTTTTTTCGGGAGTTACAAAGTTTGATTTCAAAATGTATTTGGAACAATCAAACCCCAGGCGTAGCAATGAAAACACCAATGATTCCAACAACTAAGGGGGGCCTGGGACTGCTCAATTTTGTTCAATATTATCAGTCTGCACACTTATGGGTGTTGAAAGAATGGGTACCATCATCGACAGAAAAAATGGGCAAAATGGAAAAAGTACTATGAGGCCCGCATAGACCAAAACAGCTCTGGCTTCCCAAACAGGATCGTCCAATGAACATGCATGCTAGTCAAATTACTAACTTGGTTGAAAATATATGGGACAGAGATGTCAATCAATACCAAATCACTACATATCCCTCTCCATTCTAACCAATATTTAATATTTTGCAATTTAAACCTGGTTTAGAAAAAGGATCCTTTACTAAATGGAAAGAAATCAAATGCAATAAAATCAAGGAAATGTTTCAAGGCACAGACTTTATTCAGTTCGAACAATGTGAAAAGGAGCTGGGGCTTACGGAATTGGAAAGATACCAATACTTTCAGGTTTGACATTGGCTATTGGCAGCCCTGTGACCACTAACTGCATTCGGGAAATTACTGATCTCAAATTCAGGAGAGAAATCCCTCATTTCTAAACTTTACTATCTATTACAAGAGGAGTTCCAAGAAGGCAGCCTGAAATATGTTCAAAACTGGCAAAAGACTCTGGGGATTTCAATATCCACTGAAGAATGGCAAGCACTATGTAGAGACATCCCTAAATTAACACGTTCTCTACAGGTCAGAGAATCCTAGTATAAGGCAATGTTACAATGGCATTACACCCCGCACAGGCTATACAAAATGAAACTAATTAGCACATACAAATGTTGGAGGGAATGCAACGGTAAGGATGACTGGCTAAACACATGGTTGAACTGTCCCAAAGTGGCTAACTACTGGGGAATCATTAATAAGCACATTCAAGGTATGTTTGGAAAGCGGACTCAGGCTCATATAAAAGACAAGGAATTGGTACACCAGAGGAGAGAAAATGGGCCAAATATAAACGGAAAGTGCAGATTATCCTAAAGGTGGCAGCTCTGGTGGTGACTGCCCAACATTGGAAATATAAAGATCCTCCACAAGTTCATAACTGGTTTATGAAGGTTTGGAATTTTGTTGCATTAGAGTGGTTGACATACAATATCCAGGGTGCGCAAGATGCTTTTACAAGAGAATGGGGAATGGTACTGCAATTCTTACAAGCTGATTACAACGTTGCACTTTGCCCACATAAACTGCAGATTTTAGGTATCGCATAAACTTTGACAGTTGGTGGACATTATATGAAAGTGGTTGGGGGGTGGGAGTGAGGGGAAGAGTGGGTAAGGGGTGGGTTCTAAGAAAAGTTGGGAATATGTTCTTTGTTTATGAAAATTGAAATGCCACTAAAAATATATATATATATATATATATATATATATATTTATTTAAATGCTCATGGCAAAATCTCTGTCATCTCGTTGAAACTGACAGATAAGCAGTCCTGATAATCTGTTAACCGTGCGCACAGGGACAGAGCAAGCCAGCCTTCAAGGGGTACCAGGAAAGAAGGGACAAGAAGGGCTGCTCGACCTTTTCAGCTCACAAACGGAGGAAGCAAATAACACCTAAGGGTTTCCTCCTTGCCTAATCTGCCGGCTCAGATAGCAAAAATAATTGTTCAGTTCCATCCCAGAGCGCACATCTCTGGTCAGAGGCAGAGTGTCACTCTTTATGGAAGCTTGGCGATCTATCACCAATGACCCCAGCACCTTCTTAGCAGTGATGAGAGCTGTGTGCCTTCCCCTTCCTCATTCCTCCTTCTCCTTTCCCCTACCCCAACATCTTTCATTGAATCTTAAGGAAGAGATCAACAAAATGCTTTGTCTCAGATGAGTAGAGAACGTTGAACACAACCAAATATAGAAGAGGTTTTATTCCCGATTATTCACCATCCGGAATAAGGACAAGGTGGGTTTTTGGACCATTTCGGACCGCTACATTCAATCGTTTTCATCCCAAAGAGAAGTTGGTGACACATTCTCAGATCTTGGGGGCATTGCAGGAGGGAGTGTGCGTTAGACCTCCAGGATGCCTACATGCACTTTTGGTCTCCTACCAGAAAGTACCTGTGGTTGGCCATGAAAGAAGGTTGTCTCAGATTCAGAGTCCTCTTTTTCAGTCTGCCTTGGCTGACAGAGCCTTTACAAAGCTTATGGGAGGCGTAACAGCCCATCTTTGTAGGAAGAGATCCAAATGTACCGCTATTTCGGTGACAATCTCATCTGAGCAGGAGATCCTTTTTTGGCTTCCTCCTCCCTTCACACCAGGGTCTGGTGTTCTCAATGGGCCTGTTTGTCAAATTCAAAAAGCCCACATTGGCTCTATCTCAGACATTGCAAAACGTTTGTCTTTTTCTGGGATACCCATCAAGTGAGGGATAGAGACACCATGTGCTCAAGGCTTTGGGCTTTGATGCTGGGGGCGAATGAGGTTCTAGCCCTCGTCTTCTAAAGAATTCTAGGCCTGATCTAATTGTTTGGGTTAGCAATCCCCTTCGTGAGACTGTTAATGAGGAGCCAGCAGCTTCACTTGGCATCCAATTGGCAACACAAGTGGCAAACTCAGTCTACCTTCATGCCATATTCTTAAAGGGACTCATTTTCACTAGAACCAACTTTGACAATCATTACCGATTCCTCTCGTTCAAGTCGGGGGATGGGTGCAGGCCAAAGGGTTACCTGCAAATCTACGGTTGGTAGGCTCCTTCTGTGCAGGGAAGCATATCAACCTCCCAGAGGTGAAAGAGATTTTGTTTGAGGACAGAAAATATTAAAGCACTATTTTACCTTAGAAAACAGGGGGAAGCCAAATCGTTGCCTCTGTGCAGGTTGGCTCCAGTCATCGGGTATGTATGTATTTAAACCATGATTCATCCCTCAGCCTCCTATCTGGCTAGGTCGCTCAACACGCAAGCAGAATGACTCACCCATGCAGCCATTGAATGAAAAGACTCTCAGGGTAGCCTACCGCATATTCAAGGCCTCAGGTTTCCCCTTGATGATCATTTTTGTCACAGAAGACAACAGGAATTGCTTGCCCATGCCACAGGGAGGGCCGGTTCCTGGGTGATGCCTTCTGCCTTTCCTGGGATGCCTGGGATGCCCAGTTCTTTTATGTTTCTTCTTCTCCCCCCCCCCTGACATTGAAGAAGGTACTCAAGTTGAAGAGAGTGCAATACTGGGATTATCCTGGTAGCATAGTGTGGCCGGGCAGGATATATGTTATGATATGATATGGCATGCGCCTATACACAAGTGTTTCAAGGCGCGACGAGGCAAGGGAGGGGGAACAAAGGGAAGACAGACAACGATCTTACTAGGCCAGGTGTCATTCAGATCACGCGAGTGCATGGGAAGGCACAGGCCGTCAAAACTGTCCTTTTTCATTTTGTGGCTGCTGCCTCCTCACAAACATGTATTGTCTCAGCAGGCAGTTTGCTTGTCCAATCCTCCTCTCATTAGCTGAGCTTAGCATCCTGTTACCTGAATACATGACCTCTGGGCACCTCAAGATGTCACACCAGAATCTGGGCATTCTGAAGGCCACAGAAATGTACCAAAATGTCGACTAAGCAGTTAAGGCGACTTTGGTACATTTCCTTTTGCCGACTCCCATTACTGCTCCCAAGCAGAACAGGGGTTGCAGGGGTGTCTCCCGCTCTCCTTGGTAGTAGTAACGGGAGTTAGGGGTTGCAGGGGGCAAGACATTTTAAAGGAAAAAAAGGACCCAGCAGTGTCTGCTCTGACCCACGTAAGTGGGAGTAACTGACGCTGCAGGGATAGCGGGGAGTTGACAGCGCACCCAGAAGGGTGCCACGGTAAAGGTAAGTGGGGGAGCGGGTAGGAGAATACGGCCCGGGTTGATGCGGGCAAAGTGATTATCTGATCACTGCGCCGTGCCATAATTGACATCAACATTTTTGCCGGCGCAGTTATGGGCAGCGCATGGATCACATAGATTCGAAGGCTGCTAGTAAGGGATTCACCGGGAGCCAGTTCTCAAGTAAGTGGGTAAGAGTCTGCCACTGGTGTCTGTACAGAGAGATTAATCATGTATCTTCCTCTCCGGTCAATGTTCTCTCTTTCACATCTAATTTTTCAGGGTCTGAAATGCAGGGTCTGAAATGACGACGGAGGGGTATCAACCATCTTCAAAGTCTTCGTCCACGAAACCACAGTCGACTAAGCCATCATCCTCGAAGCCGTCGTCCATGAAACCACCGTCGACGACACCGAAAAATTCTTTGTCTTCTGAAGATGTAGGGCCCACAACACCACTCGCGGACGTCACGGATAAACCATCCAATGTGAGCAGTTTCCCCAAGTCTTTGGCAGCAATGTCTCCAATTTCAGATACTCCTGAGCCAGTTGGAGCACAGTTATCCCCTTTAAAAGAGATGACAGAACTCCCTGAGGAGTTCTCAGACACGGAAATTCTTGGTGAGCAACCTTTCCTCATTCCCAAGGTAAACAGCCCTCCTTGGCAACCGGATTCAGAGGACATTGCTGATCCTTATGACCCGGTGCTCATGGCATTGATGCAAAGAATCATCGAGGAATTCAACAGGCATCAAGAACAAAGGAATAGGTCATCTGTACCGAAGGAATCAAGGACCCCTCTGAGGGACGTTTCACCTCGGCATAGCACGCCCAGACACTCCCCTTCAAGGAGTAGGCCACAGAAAACAGCACGAACCCCTGAGCCTTTAAAGTAGATCCCGGAGCAGAACACTCAGTGCTTCCACTCTCCAGCATCACCACATAGACCTCGATCTCCGGTTCGAGATCCAACTATGGTGCCTTCATCTGTGTCAGTCTCTGATTGGCAAGTGGATCCGTTCAGGGATTTCTCAGATCCTGAGGAAATTGAGATCACGCTGGAGCCTGATACTCCCAGTGAATGGGATGATTATATTGTTGAGAAGCCCAGAAAGAAAGACGCTCCAGGGGATTTTTCACCTCCGGACACATACTATTATCGGTAAAGCTGCAGACTTGTTCAAATTACAAGTTACATCAGAAGAGAAGAAGTCAGTGCTTTATGAGCACAGGGACAAGCGCAGAAGAACGGTTACCACCATTCCTCTTCTCAACACCATATGGGAGTCTGGGTCGAAGATACTGGCCACACCTTTATCCACACCTGCGTTGGTTTCAAGACCTGAAAAGAAGTACAAGGCACCTGACTCTGCACCGCTTTGTTTAAGGGGTCATACTAAGCCAGACTGTTATTACAGTAGCGGCCAGAAAGAAGCCAACCCATCATCACCACTGTCAGCACCGCCATACAAGGAAGGTCATAAGCTGGAAGCCATGGGTAGAAAAGTGTCTTCCCCAGCATCCCTCACTATTAGAGCGGTCAACGCATTAGCTATGACAGCCAGGTTTGAACGCAAACTTTGGCTTCGCATGTCCAAGCCGACCAAACATCTACCTGCAGATCTACAGGAACAAGCCAGGTCTATCATTGTAGACGGAGAAGCTACTTCAGATCACATGATCGACGCTGCAGTCGATGTGTCTGAGTCAGGTTTCAGGCAAATGGCCCACTGCACGGTACTAAGGAGACGGGCATGGATGAAAGCCACAAATTTCTGGCCTGAGGTGCAGGCACAAATATTGGACATGCCCTTCGACGGGCAAGACTTATTTGGCAAACAAAATAGATGACCACCTAAAAGGAATAAAAACAGACACGCACACAGCTCGTGCCATCAGTTCCTTGAAGGATAAATAGAAAGACTGTAGGTCTTTTCAGCCCTTTCGAGGATCAGCATCAAAAGACAGAGGATATACTTGCTCTTCCTATGGTCAAAAGACACAAGGAAACACATTCCAAGGCAACAGATATCAATCCGCCAACAGGTACTCCCAGAGAGGAAGGCGCGGCTCTTCCCAAGTTAAAGCCCAGAACAAGCAAAATTGACCATTCGGTTCTTCCCCCTCTAAGTCAAACACCTGTGGGGGGGAGGGTAAGCCAATTTTCTTCAACACTGGAATGCGATAACTTCGGACAAGTGGTTATAACAGGTGGTCCGCAAGGGTCAGACCATAGAATTCATAGACCAACCTCCCTCACTTGCTCCCACCCTTCGCAAGGTTCACATGCTGCGACATGTCTTGGCAGAAGTTCAGAAATTACTGCACAAAGCTGCTATAGAACCAGTTCCTTATCTCCAGAAGGAAAAAGGTTTACACTCCCATTTCTTTCTAATCAAGAAAAAGAACGGCAATGGAGGCCTATATTGGACTTGAGGGCACTCAACAAATACATCAAACGCATCAAATTCAAAATGATATGACTGCAAGGCGTCTTACCGTGGCTGAACAGAAGTGACTTCCTAGCCACTCTGGACTTACTAGAAGACGCATACTTCCACATTCCAATTCATCCTGCCCACAGGTAGTTCCTCAGGGTTGCCATAGGAGACCTGCATTTCCAATTCCAGGTACTCCCGTTTTGGCTAAAATCAGCACCAAGGGTATTTACCAAATGCCTGGCGCCCGTAGCAGCAAACCTCAGAAGGTTGGGAACGGAGGTCTTTCCATATTTGGACGACTGGTCGATAAGGGCAAGCTCCTAGAGTCAAGCTCACTTGGCAGTATCGAAAACGATAGAACTCCTAAAAGGGTTAGGTTTTTCGAGAAACAACATAACATCCTGCCCAGTACCCAGCAAGACGGTTCTCTTCCTGGGAGCCGAGTTCGACACCACCTTTCCGAGTGCAAGAGCAGCGGCAGACAGAGTAGCAGCCATCCTCCGCTCTACGTCATTGTTCCTAGAAAAAGAGACAACCACGGTATGCGCATTTAAATCCCTCCTGGGCATGATGTCCTCATGTATATTTCTCATACCAAATTGCAGACTTCGCATGAGACCAATCCAGGAGGCCCTGGACCACCAATGGAAACAAGCGATAGGTTGATGTAGTCCAGATACCGAAGACAGTACACAAGGCACTTCGATGGTGCAATAATCAGCGGAACCTGCTCCAAGGGATGCCATTCCAGGCACCAACATCTACTCTTCTCTTAAGGACAGATGTGTCCCTTTCAGGATGGGGAGCACACTTGGCGGACCTACAAACGAAAGGGGCTTGGTCAGACCAGGAATCACAGCTCCAGATCAATGTCCTAGAGCTCAGGGCGATACGATGGGCTCTAAAAGCTTTCCTTCTAGTAGTGGCGGGTCAAATATTGACCATCCAGACAGACAATACAACCTCCATGCACTACACAAACAAGCAAGGGGGCACAAAGTCAGAGATATAATCACAGGAAGCGCAACTGCTTTGGTCATGGGCCTTACACCACAAAGTCCAGATCAGGGCAGGACATCTCCCGGGAGTGGACAGTGTCCTACCAGACAAACTGAGCAGGAAGTACGCGTCATCCCACAAATGGGAGCTAGACGAAAAGGAAGTCGAACGGATTTTCTCCGTGTGGGGCCATCCACAGATCAACCTCTTTGCCACCAGAGTCAACAGAAAATGTCAAGCATTCGCTTCGAGGTACCCGGAACATCAGTCAGCAGGAGATGCATTCTCAGTGGACTGTACAGGGAAATACCTTTATAGCCAGAATTCTGCGCAGAATGAAGGAGCAGGACTGCTCCATGATGGTTATAGGTGATAGGACCGAAAACAAAGAACCGAAAAACAAAAGGATCGGATCAAAAGGATCGAAAGTCAAAGGTTCGACATCAGGTAGAAATCATGTAAAAGGTCATTTGATCGAAACAAAAGGATAAAAGATTAAACAACATAAGATATGAAAATTCGATCGCTAAAGGGTTAAAACAATAGGTCTGAATGAAGAGTAAAGAACCTTGTGTAGAAAGCATATGCACAGGTGACAGTTGAAAACAAACTGTCAGTGCGTGAGAGAAGGTGACTAGGAAACACCAGCTGACACGAAAGAAAGAGAGAATAATGTATTACCTGACTGAAATCATCTGGTAAGTGAAACGCATGAAATTGATGAAATACTAGTAAAATTAGCACGTTAGAGTCAGCGAACAACAATTAACAATACATTTCACTATTTCAGATACATATTGAGTACGAAAATGGAGTATATAAAATCTCAAATGGGGGGGAACCCAATTAGTATTTGAAGGCTACATCTATACTAGAGAAACGACACGTAAAGAAAGCAGTTACTGGAAATGTACAGAATATAAAAAATTAAAGTGTGCAGGAAGAGCGATAACAGAAAATGGAAATATAAGGTGTACAGGAGAACACAATCCAATGCCTGACACTACAACTATATTAATTAAAAAATCGATAAATTAAATTTAAACAAATGTAGAGGAAAATCGAAATGAAGCAACCAGCTCGCTAGTGAACAAAACATATGAGAAAATGCCACTCCATGTAGCAGCCCAAATGCCAAACACAAAACTAATGAAAAGAAATGTAAATAGACAAAATCAACAAAAGGAAAACCTGCTGATGGCACCACAAACATATCTAGACATGCAAGTACTGGAAAGTTTACAAAAAACTGAAAAAGGGGAACAATTTCTGTTGGCAACATTGGATATAAAAGATGAGAAAATATTGATTTTTACTACTTGTACTAATTTATCACACCTAGGAGATTCATCAATATGGCACGGAGATGCAATGTTCAAATCATGTCCAGCACCCTTTTATCAGTTTTATAGCATTCACGGAACAATCAATGGAACAGTAATACCTTTAATTTATGTTTTAATGCCAGGGAAAACCAAAGAACTATATAGATGTGCATATACAAAAATCAAGGAATCATTGCCAGATAAATCACTGAAAACAATAATCATGGATTTTGAGCAAGGTCAGCTGAAAGCTTTTGAAAAAACTTACCCAGACACTCACATACAAGGCTGTTTCTTTCATTTCGGACAATCAATATGGAGAAAAATACAAAAGTTAGGCCTAAGAACAAAATACATAGAAAACAGCGACTTTCAGCATCAAATCAAACAAATATATACATTGGCTTTTGTGCAAGAGGACAACGTTATAACATATTATGAGACATTGATTGCAACACCATATTTCACCAATCATGAGGACGAATTAGCTGATTTAATTGACTATTTGGAAAACACATGGATAGGACAACTAACGAGAAAAGGAACAAAGACAAGAGCAAAATACCCAATTACAATTTGGACTGTCACTGATCAGTAAAATAAAACTGGCCAAGAACGAACAATATCCAGGAAGTTGGCATAGCAAAATAAACAAGGAATTCAATATAAATAATCCAAACTTATGGCATTTCATAAATCACCTTAAAAAGGAACAAACATCGCAAGAAATAAAAATAGCACAAACAATTTCACTGGAAAACACCCCTAAACAAAAAGAAAATACAGAGATTATGAGGAAAGAATAACAAGCATAGTGAACAATTTCGGATTGATGGAAGCAATGCAGTATTTAGAAGCCATTTCTTACAACTTAAAATGCTAGAATAAATAAACAAAAATTCACCAAAAATCACCAAATCTGTAATCCAAGTGAAGTCACCAACACCAGGAAATCCATAATGAACACATCCATAACAGGAACAAACGATAATCCGAGTCCAAACTCCATAGAAAAGTTAAAAAAAAGAAAAACGCCAATCCAGGAAAAAAAAACTTACGAAAACAAATGATAATCCGAGTACAAACTCCATAGGAAAGTTAAAAAAAAGAAAAACACCAATCCAGGAAAAAAAAACATACGAAAAGGAAATCCAAGAAGAAAAACTCCAATCCAAAGCATCCGTCCAGCGTAGAAATAATCCATTCTCGAAAAAAAATCAATCCTAAAAACCGTCTCCACAGAAAAAAAAAAAACGTTTCCGACATGGAAAAACAGCAGATCCGTAAACAAATCGAGAGCGCGTACGGATAGGAACCGGTCTGGGAAAAAGGAACTTGCAAAATGGCGACCACGCAAGTTTACGTAACGTGGGACGTCATACGTTGGCCGCTGTAGAATAAATATAAACAAAACTTGGATACTACAATAAGTAATCCAACAACGCCATCTACTGTTATAAAAGTAAACCTGTTTGAAAAAGTTTGCAAATGTTCAATATATTGATTTATTTAAAATTGCAATATTAATGTTTATATATTACATTAAATATATGTTATAATGTTATTAACTATGTTATTTATACACATTAACTGTATGTCATTTATACAACATAAATGAAACATAAAACACAAGTAAAACATATACTAAACAGTATTAAAATATTAATAAAGCCATTATTATTAATACAAAAGTAAAGAGTAACTCATTATTATTATTAAATATATTGATCAAAATTGATCGAAAATGATTCTCAAAAATGACTTTTCAAAACTATTGTTATTCGAACAAATGTATCCTCAACTATTGCAGTCGATCCTTTTGATTTCGATGCTTTGACTGCTCCATGATCCTAATAACGCCGGACTGGGTGCGACAGATCTGGTACCTGACTCTGCAGCATCTATCCTGATGGCCTCCAATTCGTCTCCAGGCACATCAGTAATCTTGAGTTAGCAGAACCACATAGTCCTCCACCACGACCCAGCGAGACTCTCCCTCAAGGCCATGAACTTGAGCCTTCCGGCGGACTGCTGGGACATAATCAGGGCTTCTAGTGCCCCCTCGACAAGGATCACCTACGTGCGAAAATGGACCCGCTTCTCTAAGTGGTGTGAAACATCTACAATGAACCCACCTACAGCTTCAGTAGAACAGATACTACCTTACTTATTACATTTGGCTAAGGCAGGTCTCTCCCTGTCCTCCATCAAAGTTCACCTGTCGGCCATATCAGCATACACGACGACCCCAGAATCACAGTCATTACTCTCTCTTCCGGCGGTCAAGATCTTCCTGAAGGGGTTGATGCATACTTACCCTCCTTCACACTCATCAGTTCCTACCTGGAGCCTAAACACAGTACTAACGGCCCTCATGGAACCCCATTTCGAACCCATTCACAGATGTGATATAAAATTCTTATCTTGGAAAACGGGTTTTTGAATAGCCATTACATCGGCCAGGAGGATCAGTGAATTACAAGCCCTGTCTTCAGAACCTCCATTTACTTTATTTCAGAAAGACTGTGTCATTTTAAGAACACACCCTAAATTCCTTCCCAAGGTATTATCAGAAATGACACTCACAGAGCACATTGTTCTACCATCGTTCTTCTGGGACCATACCTCGGAGGCAGAAAGAGCGTTGCATTCTCTAGATGTTACTAGAGTTTTGAAATTCTACTTGCAGAGGAATAAGGAGTTCCGCTCCTCTAACAGACTGTTCATTGCCTTTTCTGGTCGCACAAAAGGGCAGCATATCTCCAAAGTCTGGCACGATGGGTCTTTATGCATCACCCACTGTCATCAATTAAAGGGCGACCCCCTCTCCAAGCCGCCTTCAGCACACTCCACCAGAGGGAGAGCGGCATTTGTAGCGTTTCACGCAGGGGGTACCCTTGAAGGACATATGCAGAGCCGCTACCTGGAGCACTCTGCACACGTTTTCTAAGTACTACTGCCTAGCAGAAGATGCCAACAAAGAATCTACAGTTGGACAGGCAGTGCTCCGCCACCTCTTTGCATAAGGTAGGACCAGCCTCCTGTTCCTGCCTTTCCTTGAGTATGTAACCGTTGTGTTGCTGCATGGTAAAGGTTTGTCAGAAATGTTTTTTTTTTCTGCATCTATTCGTATATATCTGGAGAAATGTTAGTTACTTACTTGTAACTGTATTTCGAAGGGATTGTGTCCTCCGACGTATTCCTTATCTTAGTTAGATATCTCCTTCCAGCTTTGCTGGCCTCGGAAAATTTTTCTCCAGAGGGCGCTGCGCGTCGACGTCTGCCGAGTCGATGTCCCTCGACAGCCGCCGTGTCGACGTCATCCTGCCTATAAAGGCCGCGCGCAGCGTCCGTTGCGCAGTTCCGTTTTTCCGCGCTTACTCAGTGCCTCGGAATATCGTTGCTCAGTTTCGTAGAGAATTTATCCTATTTACCTCGAGATATTCGATCCATACTCGATGGCTTCCTCGTCGGAACCGACAACCCCTCAGTCCGGCTTCAAAAAATGCCGAGACTGTGGGAAAAAGATGTCGCTGACTGACCCTCACAGAGTTTGTCTGTGGTGTTTGGGAGCTGAACACCATTGTTCGGAGTGCGAGGACTGTATGTCCATGACAGCTAAGGCCCTGAAGGAGCGTAGGGGGAAGTTGGAGAAAGGTAAGACTTCAAAAGCTTCTTCTTCCTTGACGAAGTCGAGACATTCGTCTCCTCGTCACCATTCGCGCTCCAGGTCTCGGAGTGGGTCCCATCACTCCTCGAGATCGAAGCACTCGAAGAGGAGACGTCGAAGATCCCCTTCTTCGTCCTCCTCTTCCTCTGTTTCTCCTAAGAGAATCCCTTGCCCCACGAAACAAAGTTCCCGGGCTGAATGGGAGGAATTCCGCAAAAATATGATGAGCGTCTTCGAGAAAGCGGCCTCGACCCCCTCGAAGACTGCCGAGAGCGATGCTCTGGTCGAAAGACCCGAAGGTCAAAAACGCCGTGAGTCGCAGTACCCGGCGAAGGAAGCTTCTCGAGCGCGTCACGAACCCTCGAGTAAAGCTATGACCTCGAAACCTTCTTCGAAGGTTCCCTCGACGCCGTCGACGAAGGTTCCGTCGACTCCGAGGTCGGTGTCTTCGACGCCGTTGTCGAAGGGACCTTCGACACACGGGTCTGTCGACTCGACGCCATCTTCGACACCGGCGTCAACGCCAAGGAAAGTCACGGTTGCGATGCACTCAGTGGCTCTCCCCAGGTCCTCGATGACGATGGCGTCGAGATTGTCGACTTCCTCGAGCAGAATCCCAATTCTATCGAGGTCCTCGAGGCCTCCACCTTTGTTTTCGACGCAACGCCCGAAGCCTTCGACGTCGGCGTCGACGACATCGATGTTTTCGAGGCCAATTACAACAAGTTTGGCACCCTCTGCCTTGGAGATGGGTTTCACACCCTTTGTGAGTTCAGAACAATTGAGAACTATGTCCTCAATTATGGAAGAGGGAGAACTATCTGAACAGGAAGACACATTTGGGTTGCAGGGACCGGCAACCCCAGTTCAAGAGGAGTTAACCTCAGAAGAACGCAGGTTAAAGGATCTCCATGATTCCTTACATGAGGCAAGTGGGTTAGACACTTCCCCTGAGGTGGAGTTCGCTAGGCCAGACCCAGGGGAGCATGCTGAAACCCCCTATATAGCCTTAATGGCTAGGATCACAGAATTTATGGGGTGGTCAACACCTTCACAGGCTTTCCAACAAGATGACCTCACGGATATTCTTGATAAAGGTCCACAGGAGGATCCTGTAGTGCCCTTTCATAAAGCTCTTCAGAGGAAAATCATGACGCACTGGGAAACCCCAGATGTCGTCCCGGCAGTAAATAAAAAACTGTCTACTAAATACAGGGTATCTTCTGCAGACCCGGAGTTTTTGTCAAAACACCCATCCCCAGAAAGTCTGGTGGTACAGGCAGCATCTTCTACTGATGTCAAGACTGCTTACCCTACCGTCCGACAGGACAGGGTCGATAAGAAATATGATGCTATGGCAAAGAAAGTTTTTTCGGCATATAGCATGGCGTTAAAATCTGTTAATGCTACTTGCACCCTTGCTAGATTCAGCCATACACATATTGGGTGTGTGGTTCTACAGCGGCTGACTGCATCCCGGAGGGAGAAGAAAGGGAGGCGTTCCTAAATATCATACAGGACGGTAAAGACGCCATGTGCGAATCCCTCCAGACGGGCATTGATTTGGCTGACAGTATCAGCAGAGCAATGGCGGCAAGTACAACAACCAGGTGATTCGCTTGGTTGAGAAAGTCTGGTTTTGCCCCAGATGTGCAAGCCAGGCTCTTGAACATGCCATTCGATGGCTCTTCTTTGTTTGGGAAAAAGGCGGATGACAGTTTAGAAAAACTGCAAACATCAAAGGCAGCAGCAAAATCCCTAGGCGCTGCAATCCGTCAGACACCTTTTCGTCCCACAGGAACCTCTGCGAGGGGCAAGTCCTTTCGTTTCTACTCCGCATTCGGAAGAGGTAGAGGACGACCGGCTCAAAGAGGACAAAGAAGAACTACCCGAGGTGGACGGGGTAGATATTCAAAAGCCGCAGCAACAGCAGGTGCCTCTTTACCATCGGCATCTGCATCAGCCGCCCCAAAACCACTCTGAGGACTTCCCTCACAAGACACCTGTAGGAGGCAGGTTAACTCAACATCTGGCGGAATGGCAGGCTATCACGTCAGATGCTTGGGCATTGGAAACAGTTGCCCAAGGTTACTGCCTGCCTCTCCTACGCATACCTCAGAGTCATCCACCGGGGATCAGCTCTCAGAAAGCTCCAGATCCGCTCCTCTTGCAGGAAATTTTAGACCTGCTAGAGAAAGGTGCCATAGAACCGGTACCTGTAGCGGAGAGGAACAAGGGCTGGTACTCCCCTTACTTTCTCATTCCAAAGAAAGACGGAGGACTGAGACCCATCTTGGACTTGCGAGAATTGAACAAATTCCTCAGGAAAGACAAATTAAAGATGGTAACTCTTTCTCAGATCCTTCAGACCCTTCAGTTCCAGGACTGGTTGGTATCTCTGGACCTTCAGGACGCTTATTTCCATGTGCCTATCCATCTCAAGCACAGGAAATACCTGAGGTTCGCAATTGGCAACTCTCATTATCAATTTCGAGTGCTGCCATTTGGGCTGACCTCCGCCCCGAGGGTCTTCACCAAGTTAATGTCGGTAGTGGCTGCAAGTCTAAGGAGGGAAGGGATTCACGTCTACCCCTACCTGGACGATTGGTTGATCAGGGCTGTATCTTCGGAACAAGCTCAGATCCAGCTAAATCACGTTTGCCACTCCCTTCACAGACTGGGCTTCTCCCTCAATTTAAAGAAGTCACAAATGATACCATCGCAGAGACTCCAGTTCATCGGAGCGATCCTGGACACTTCCCTGGGAAAAGCCTCGCCACCAGAGGTAAGGGCTCAAGATATTCTACAGATGGTTACCAAGTTCCAAAATGCCGAACGTCTCCCAGCCTTCGACTTTTTGAGGTTGCTAGGCCTCATGGCATCCTGCATTTTCCTAGTGCCAGAGGCTCGCCTGAGAATGAGATCCCTCCAGTGGGCACTGAGGACTCAGTGGTCACAATTCTCAGGAAGAATGACAGATCTTCTTCAGGTTCCCGACAGGGTGGCTCGAGACCTTCAGTGGTGGGCCTGTCAGGAGAACATTCTGAAAGGAGAACAGTTTTGGCAACCCTGGCCGGAGATAACAGTAGTCACAGACGCCTCACTCACGGGGTGGGGAGCCCATGCCAACGACTTGACCATCAGTGGTCGTTGGTCTCCATCGGAGTCCAGACTACACATCAACCTGTTAGAGCTGAGGGCCATCAGACTTGCGCTGAAGGCTTTTCTGCCATCTGTACAAGGAAAGAATGTCCTGATAATGACGGACGACACGGTGGCCATGCACTACCTCAACAAAAGAGA
This sequence comes from Ambystoma mexicanum, assembly GCF_040938575.1. Lineage (NCBI taxonomy): Eukaryota > Metazoa > Chordata > Amphibia > Caudata > Ambystomatidae > Ambystoma > Ambystoma mexicanum. The sequence continues at coordinate 82,068,722 of NC_090939.1, read as the reverse complement.
AAAGAGGAGGCGTAGGATCACTGCCACTGTGCAGAGAAGCGATGCAGCTCTGGTTTTGGGCAATCCAAGAAGGAATCTCTCTATCGGCAGTTCACCTAGCCGGAGAGAAGAACTTGACAGCGGACGCTCTGAGCAGGCAGAGCACAGTCTCCCACGAGTGGGAACTAGCTCAGGAAGTCCTTCAAGAGATCTTCGCCCTTTGGGGAACCCCTCAGGTGGATCTGTTCGCCACCAGTGTCAATAGGAAGTGCGATCTGTTCTGTTCAAGGGAATTTCCCCCGAGAGGAGCTCTGGGAGACGCGTTCATAGTGGACTGGGAGTTTCCGCTTCTGTACGCGTTCCCACCGGTCCCTGTCATTCCTCAAATGATCAGGAGGTTGAGAAAATTCCGTAAAACCATGATCCTAATTGCCCCGGATTGGGCCAGGAGAACGTGGTACCCGGACCTTCTAGACTTGTCCATCTGCCCTCCAATTCGACTTCCACTCAGAGAGAAACTACTCTCACAGAAGGGAGGTCAGGTTCTCCATCCAGACATCAAAACCCTCAACCTTCACGCTTGGCTTCTGAAAGGCTGAGGTACAAGGATTGGGACCTCCCTGATGATGATATGGAGGTGTTGCTTTCGGCAAGGAGGCCAGCAACAAAGTCTTTATACCGCTGCCGTTGGAACAGATTTTGCAGCTGGTGTAGAGAAAAGAATATCGACCCCTTTTCATGTGGTACACCAATGGTTTTGTCCTTCCTACTCTATTTGGCGAATTCAGGCCTTCAAGTTGGCACCATTAAGGGCTATCTCGCAGCGCTATCCATCTTTAAGCGCACTGCGGAAGAACCATCCTATTTCAAGTTACCCTTGGTAATACAGTTTCTAAAGGGGTTAACTAACGTTTATCCCCCAAGACCATTCCAGGTCCCCCTATGGGATTTAAACTTAGTCCTAACTTTCCTGATGGGCACACCTTTCGAACCACTCCATTCTTGTTCGTTAAGATTTCTTACCCTTAAAACTGTTTTATTAATAGCACTTACATCTGCTAGAAGGGTGAGCAAGTTACAAGCTCTTTCTTGTAAACCCCCTCATACAATCTTTCACAAAGACAAAGTTGTCCTGCAAGTGAAGCCTAATTTCCTCCCAAAGGTGGTTTCTGAATTCCATATCACTCAGAAGATTACCCTGCCATCTTTCTATCCTCCTCCTCATCCGGTAAAAGAGGTAGAGAGGTTACACAGGCTAGACCCTAGAAGGGCTTTAAGTTTTTACATCAGTAGACTGGCTAGGATAAGACAGGCAGACCAGCTGTTTGTAGGCTACGCAGGTCACAAGCTGGGGTTACCGATAACTAAGCAGACCATTTCCAGATGGATCATTCTAGCCATTTTGGAATGTTATAAACTGGCAGGAAAAAAGGCCCCTCAAAATCTTAGGGCTCATTCGACCAGAGGTATTGCAGCTTCATCGGCCCTCAAAAGAGGAGTGCAGGTGAAAGACATATGTGCGGCTGCCACATGGTCGTCCGCCCATACCTTTACACGATTTTACAACTTGGATTCCTCCTCCAGTCAAGAGACTAGGTTTGGAAGGGCAGTATTGCACTCTATTCATCAATAAAAGGAAGCATGAAGTCAGTACTCCCACCTCCAATAACAGAATACTGCTATGGGAGCCTATCTAAGATAGGGAATACGTCTGAGGTCACAATCCCTTCGAAGAACAAGTTACTTCTTACCTTGTAACGTTCTTTCGATGGGATGTTCCTCCGACGTATTCCTTATCGACCCTCCCATCCATCCCCGCAGTACTACTTCCCTTGTTGTTGCAGCTTACGCTCCTTCAGGGTGATTAGTCTAGTCCAGACAGAAAAACTGTGGGCTACAAAACGGAACTGAGCAACGGACGCTGCGCGTGGCCTTTATAGGCAGGATGACGTCGACGTCGATACGGCGGCTGTCGAGGGACATCGACTCGGCGGACGTCGACGCGCAGCGCCCTCTAGAGAAAAATTTTCCGAGGCCAGCAAAGCTGGAAGGAGATATCTAACTAAGATAAGGAATACGTCGGAGGAACATCCCATCGAAAGAACGTTACAAGGTAAGAAGTAACTTGTTCTTCTCCAGCATTGGTATCTTTCATAGATTCACATGTGCCCACACGCCTCCCTTGAGAGGCTGCTCCTACGCTCAGCACCCATCATACTGTAGTTCCTATGGTTCAAAATCTGAAGATGGCTGACTGGGGTGGAGCTTAAGCCCTGCCACCTCATTGGTTGGGGCCATAAAGGACCAAAGTGAGGTGGAGGGACTACAAAATAGAATGGCTCATAGGCCACAATGGGGTATTTACATGCATTCTCTATGGAATAATGGATGTATATTAAAAACATTGTAATAATTATTTTTTATCACCGAGGGTTCTCAGTCTGACGACGGGGAATATTCAAGCATCTGAATCTATGAAATATACCAATGCTGGAGAAATAGTTACAGGTAAGTAACTAAGACATTCCCCCACCAACATTGAACTATCCGAGGAGCCTGAGAAGGACCAGGGGAAGGGAGACATTCCCCCATCAAGCATTGTGTTATTTGAGAAGCCTGAGCAATGCTAGTTGATGAGAGAGATTCCCCAAGCAACCACTGGTTTTTTAGGAAGCCTGAGGAAGGCCAGGGTAAGAGAGACATTCCCCCTACAGAGACCTGAGCAACCCAAAAACCTGAGGAAGGTTAGGGGGGGGGAGTCATCCCCTTAACACCGTGAACTGGGACAAGAAGGGAGGGAGTCTTCCCCCTGGTCAAGAAAGCTGAGGAACCATATGTTCTGAAGATATCATTTATTTGTATTTATTTATTGTACATTTGTAAGGCGCTTATACATCAAACAAATTGTGTTTCAAAGCGCCCACAGTGCAGCAGGAAGGGAACATGGGAGTGAAAATTAAATAAAACAATGAAAGATAGAGGCCGACCTACTAGGCCTTGTGAGCATTCAGAACGTGCAAGTGCAGAGAGAGAGAAAAGGGATGAGGGAGTGGGGGTGAGTTACTAGGTGTACCAGGATGGAATGGCTAGGGAATGATCAGCTGTAGGTCCTGGGTGAGCGGTCGGCTGCCAATAAATAGTAAGTGCAGGCCTGTGGTGGCATAGGCCAGTAGGGTGCCAAGGCAAGTGCAGGGAGCGGGTCGAGGCTGAAGGGGATTGGGTGTGGGAGGCCAGGGCCCAAGAAAACACATAACGGCCCTAGTTACCAATCTCAGCAATGGTGGGACTTTTAGCAGAGGAAGGAGGAAGGGAAGGAGGAGGTGAAAAGTAAAATCTTGAGGAGCTTCTGGAATTTGAGGAGATACGGCTCAAGACAAAGAGGCAGGGGCAGGCTGTTCCATAGCAGGGAGCCTGCTGAGGAAAGAGATTGTCCACCAGCTCTCTGTTTAGCAAAACCTCTGACACACAGAGAGTTGGTGCCGGAGGAACTTAAAGATCTGGCCAGTACTTAGTAACAGCAAATTGTAGATAGCGTGGTCCCCGGCCCCAGACAGCCTTATGGATGATGCAGTGGGATTTGAACTTGATCCTTGCAGCAACCGGGATCCAGTAGAGAGTTTTTAGGGCTGGAGAGATGCAGTCCCTGGGCTTGAGGCCTAGGATAAGTCTGTGGCCCTATTTTGGATTAGCTGGAGGGTTTGTAGAGAGAAAGAGGGTAGATTAAGGAAAAGGCTATTGCAGTAGTCTAGCCTAGAGAGAACCAGAGCTCTGGAGACATTGAGCTTCTGGGGGAAAGTGAGGAAAGGGGGAATTCCTTTGAGGAGGTAGAGTTGAAAGTGGTCCTTCTTGGCAATGTCCTGAATTTGAGGTAGTTAGAAAAGAGAGGAGTTGAAGATGACTCCAAGGTTTCTGGCTTCAGATGAAGAAGAAGGGAGAGAGCCCATAGAAGATGGCCAGAGTGAGGGGAAGAAAGAGGGAGCAGGAGTCCCAATAGGAAGGATTGCTGGCATTCACGTAGAGATCGTTCGAAGTGCACCAGGTCTGGATGGCAGATAGGCAGTCAGGAATGATAGCGGAAGCAAGCAGAGGGTCAGAGGCAAGTTTGAAGAAGAGTTGTGTGTCATCTGCATAGCACTGGAAGTTGGGGGAGAAGGTGTAAATTAGGTGTGCAAGTGGAGTGAGATAGGTGTTAAAGATCCAAGGAAAGAGGTTGGAACCCTGGGGGACACCACAGGTGGAGATAGAGGTGGGGGAGGAGAAAGAGCCCAGAATCAACAGGGACAGACTGTCAGTGAGGATGGAGGTCAGCCAGTCCAGTGCCAGTTCTGAGATGCCCAGAGAATCATGGAGGCCTTTTATGAGGATGGAGTGGTTGATCCATACGGGTGTTCAGAAGAGCAGTTTCCATGCCTTTGGATGCTCAGAATCCAGATTGATGGTTGTGGAGGTAACTAGCAAGTTCAGTGTGCTGGGTAAGTTGGGGGAAGACCAGCTTCTCCCTGAGTTTCCCAAGGAATGGGGTGATAGATATGGGGCGGTAGTTGGCCGGACAAGATGGGTCTGCAGAAGGTTTTTTCAGGAGGGGGTACACAAGGGAGTGCTTGAGAGAGGAGGGGAAATATCCAGTAGCAAAAGAGTTGTTGCCGAAATCAGCAAGTGCAGGAGCAAGAGAGCCAATGTTGTCCTTAATGGTTCTGGAGGAGCAGGGGGAAACCTGTTTGGAGGAGACCTTCATGAAGCGGACAACTCTGGTAACCTCATCAGGTGCGACAGGTGAGAAGGAGGAGAGAGAGGCATAGGAGGGGTGGGTGGCCAGGGGAGAAAAGGGGTCAGGGAAAGGGGAGGGGGAGAGGGACGCAAGGTTGCTCAGGATGTCCTGGGTTTTTGCAGTGAAGTGTGTGGCCAATGCATTGCAGAGGGCCTGGGAGGCGAGAGGTGAGGAGGAGACTGCAGAAGGATTGGCTAGTTCCCTGCAGAGAGTTCAGCCATGTTGTTGGGTGCACCAGAGATACGAGCCTGGATGTGGGCCCTTTTTTTTTGGTGCGGCTGGGGAGTTTGTATTGCCTTTGGAGCAGGCGACAGGCCAGTTTGTCAGAGGGTGAGCCTGAGGTTTGCCACTTCCGTTCCGCAGCTCTGCACTTGCCTTTCAAGTCTGTAAGTTTGGGGTCGTACCAGGTGTTAATCTTGGAGGCAGGTTTAAGGTGGATCCTCATGACTCGGGCGAGAGTGTAGAGGGTATTAGTAATGGCAAGATGGAGGTTGCTAAGAGCAGAGTCAGAGGTAGAGTCTGCAGTGGAGGGCGATGAAGGTGGATGCGAAGGCTGCAAATGACGCTTGTTTCATCGGACGGATGTTCGTGAACGAGGTTGGCAGGGCTGGGGGAGGTGTGGTCAGAGGACGGAGAGGACCCAGGTGAGAGGAGAGAGTGGCCTGACCAAGAGAGATGGGTAATCAGTGGGGAGGTGAGTGAAAGTTTAGTGTGGATGAAGGTATCAATAGTGTGTCCAGCCAAGTGTGTTGGACTAGAAGGGAGAATGGAGAGGGAGAGCGAGGTGCAAAGGTCACAGAAGAGAGCAGATCCCATGATTGAGTCAAGCTGGATTTTGAAAGCGCCACAAGAAGGAGTTGTGATGACAGCTATGATAAAGAAGGAACACGGACTGTGTACTGTATTTTGAGAAACCTGCTGAACCTGGAACATTATGTTACTTTCGAGCAAGACTACAACCTGAGGAGGTGAGACGTCTTCTCAGAACACAGTTTCAATTTGGAACTGTTGAAAAAAAAAACATTATTTTGTTCCGTTCATAGGATAAGGTAAGGAAATAGGTTTTTAGACACAGGACGGTGGACTCTTTACTTTGGACATCCTGACAGATTCTGTAGTAGCTTTAGCTGAGGCAGGGACACTCCTCTTAGTGTTAGGGATAGTAAGGGTTTTCCTCTTTTATTTTCATCTGATGAAAGTCTTTGCCAATCACCATGCTATCATTTTGTCAGACTCGTACTCCTGCACCCTTGCAGTTCAGATAAGACCCCAAACTGCATTATTCAGAGGCACATCCTTCAAAGGGGTAAAAAAGGGTGCCTATCTAGAGGTACACTAAGGGGGAGAGTAAGGTATAGTTAGAAAGCTTGACTTTAACCCTAGCTAGGTAATATGTCTACATCTCCTGACCAGTAGGGCCCAACCTAGAGTCCTGGGCTTTGTTTGGACAAGATCCTTACAGGAATTTCACTACTATAAGTATTACCAACATTAGCGGTTTGTAAACACATCCAAAGGAAAGATCCTCTTGAAGAATAAATGTCTGCTCTGAATTGAGGATGATAATCAGTTGACAATGGGAATGGACAAGTGATCATTGAGGAATATCTTCAATGGAAAGGACAGAATGTAAAAAATAGTATCTTTAAATAAAAAAATTATCAATTCAATTAGGATTTATTCAACAATAATGTCTTACAGCATTACAATAGATTTGTAAATAACATTACATACATTATATATAAGCAAAAACCAAATTCATAAAACAATGGAAGACTTCAGCAATTGAGTCATAAAAACACTTAAAAAGATGTAACCGTAGGTTTTTAAATATAACTCTTGAAACAGATGCATGAAATCCATTGAAATCGATTAGATTGCCTATTGCGGTGTCAACATAATTGCCTTTTTCCTCAGCCATGCTCTATGTGTAATATGTACTCAGCACTTCAAGCCAATGCCCCAGGGATAGATAGAACGTTAAATTCATGCATGATTGGCTTTAGGTAAGTTTCCCTGAGACAAGTATACTCTAAGCATAAGAAAAGGAAGTGCTCTAATGTTCCTTGGTGTTAGTACAGCCTGGACATCCTTCTGGGTTTGCCGCATTCCAATTGTGTAGTTAGGCTGCTAACATTAAGACTCTGAACAGAAACTTCATAAATAAGGATCTTGCGAATAGTTGTTTGATCAAATCTAGGTACATTTCATAACCAAACTCCTGTTTGCTAGCCCAGTAAACACAAACTGCTGGAAATTGTTCACACAATACTAAATGATTTTGATTATATAAAATTTACAAATGCCCCTTTACAACATTGTTTGTGCTTTCATTAATGTTTGAAGTATTAATGGCCACAAATGTGTGAGCCCTATTGACATCAAAACCTATTTCAATAACCTTACACCAGGGGGAATGAGGATCTTCCGTCCTGGGATAACAAATCTGCCATTGTTTGGCTACATTATGCAAGATATGGCGCGGTGTACAGTCAAATCCAGTAAAATGCTGTATTGACGGTCATTTCATTATGTATAATTTTTTTATTTAATTCAATAGGTGACACAGTATTCTTTGTGTTCTTGGGCAGATGTAATGCTCTCTTTTCAACTGCTAAATGTATAGATTTGTGTCCCCATAACTCAGAGCCATATAATGCGACGGCGTTGGCCTGTATGTTGTATACATTGAGAACAGGAGGAACTGCCCCACTCGTGTCCAGAAGCAAATTTAAGGATTGCATTGCTTGATGTTTCCAATATTAGACGTGATGTTTCTATTTACTGTGACCATTTACAATTGCCCATGAATCTTATGTCTGGATAATCATATGTTATCACCTGTTTTAAGTGAGACCCGTTGTCAACTGTAGCTTCGGAGGATTTTGTAAAGTAGTTTGAAAAAAAAACATGGCTTTAGTTGTTTCAAGATTAATGACTAGGACATGGCGTTTGCATCCTTCACTGTCTGCAAAAAACAGTAAGGGGTTCCTGCCTGACAGCAGCTTAGGGAACTCTGTATGTAATGGAACAAGCTTGCCTATTGATTTGTTGATAAAGATGCAAAATAAAATTGGGCCAGAACAAATCCTTGCCTTATGCCCTTCTGTATTGTCATAGAGGTAGTTGTATACCCTGCCAAATTCCATCGAACCGATGCTTCATTATTGCTGTAAAGGCATTGTTTCGCTCTTATTAAGTGAATGGGTATTTTTGCATTTTTTAGTGTCTCCCAGAGGTTGACTCTTGCAACCCCCTCAAAAGCTGTTAAGTTTACATAAACTGCACAAAGGTTGCCTTTACTTAAAACGATTAATGTTTGCAGTGACAGAAACATACATAAACTCTGTTCTATTGTGCTCTGCCCTTGTGGAAAACCTCCCTACAATTGACTGATTATGGTCCGGTCAATTACCCAATTGATCAAGGGAGATGGAACTGCTTTTGCAAAAATGTTTCGAGCTCTGTCCAAAAGTGAGATTGGTTGATAATTTGCTGGGTCCTCTCTACCACTTTTTTTATACAGAGGCACAATTTTAGCTGCAGTCTATCATGGTATTGCAATAGATAGGGATCCAGCTATCTAATTCCGCTTGAAATAAATCAGTTAAGAGTATGTCTGCTCCAGGAGCTTTGCCATTCTTTTGGCTTACTATTGCATTTCTAACCTCCTCAGCTGTAAATTGTAATACATCAGTGTTGATGTTACAGGCTTAACGCGCCAGCTTGTCTTTGCATGAAGGAGGGTATCTGATTTTGCTATATAATTTAGAAAAATATCTCAACCAGACATCCCCATCGATGTTACTATGTATGGTATTCTTACCATCTACATTCCCAAGGCAACCAGCGTCCAGAATGCTGCGCTATCTTTCTTTAGGACTGCATCTTGGAGTTCATTCAGTTTCCCTTCTAAATAGTCGTTCTTTTTCTTATCTATCAAATGTTTGTAGTCGCTTCTCAACTTACATAGCTTGTTTCTTGGAACATCCACTGTATACTTTATCCCAAGTAAAAGTTCACGTTTGTTTTCACTACATTATTTATCGGTGTAATTTGTATGGCGAATTGGTCCAGTGGTAGCTGTCTTCCCTGCTTTAGTTTCAAAGGTACTAATTCCTTTGACCATTTCCCTATATACATGCAGGCTCTCTTTATTAGCTAATGTATCCCTGCTGAAACGCTTCTCTAGCTGATATAAAATACTAGAATATAATTATGGAATGGTACTGCTCGCTCTATTTCAGCTCCTTTGACCGAGTGTCCTGTGTGCCCTGCTTTCACAATATTGGTATTAAATGTAATGCCAGATGGAGTACTGTTCACAGCCAACCATCCTTCACATGCTGTATGTAAGCTGAGGCAATGATGGTCACACTCAACTTGGTCCATGCTTTCAAACGTTTTTATGGAATGCCAATCTCTAATGGCTATGAGTCCATAATCAATATGTGTGAGCTTGATATTGAACACAAAGGACGACCTGGCAGGTTGATCAACACTTACCCTCCCATTGCAGGCTCTCAACTCCAAATTATAGACGGTGCGCACCATTTCAACTGCATATATATGCACTCTTTTGGGGCTACATCATTTAGCTCTGGTATAGCACGGGAAAGAGCATCTTCTTCCATTACTACTATGTATACGTCAAGTGGCTCATATTGTAGGTTAAAATCTCCCAATAATACAATAGGAACCATTTTTAAAATCTTGTTTTTATTAAATTCTCTTTTATTAAATTTGAAATGTTGCAACAAGGTATGATAACATGGTAGGAAGGGCAGAATGAAAGATTATGAAAAATAATGTTGCATTAAATTGTGTTTGGTGCTGAAAGATGGTTTAATAATATGAGCATATTGCAAGGGGTTAGGAAAGGGGGAAGCTATTTTCAGTATGTGTGGGGGGGGTTGCACCAACCCTATTTTGTCTCTACAACCCTATTTGGTTTCTACACATCTGTGATGTAGTTCATCGTGTACTGTTCTTAATGTAATATGTTAAAAGTCAGGAGTTTTACAATTAACATTTTGCATTCAAGATGTGCATTATTCTACAGTTAGTCTCGTGCTCATATGTTAAATCTAGGAAGCTAGGGAAGCTGCTATCCAATGCTGTGGACACTGTTCCTCACTAGGAAGAACAATAGCATTTTTGTGAATTAATGGTTACCCAATATGTTATTTTGTTCACTTCCGTAATTACCCATTTCGTTAGATTTAAGAACAGTAATCTCCTCTGACTTTCCATTTGGAGCAATAGTTAAAGGCAAAATAATGCCTGCATGTATTTGATAATTCCATAAATCTTTCCAGTTTAACCATTTCCCAATGAACTGCATCAAACACATTTTTGAAGACACTGAGATGAACAGTTTTAGGATTTAGATATAGGAGTTTCACAAGTGACTACAGATCACATTGTTATTTTGTGTGACTCTATTCATGCCTATTGCATCCTGCTTACACAATTTCATACGTACAAACGTGATTCAGTTAACTCATCTGATCCATCAGTTAGTGTATGGTGATGGCCTACATTTTATCTTGACTCTTTTCAACCCTCTTTTCAGATCACGTGAATGGACATTGCACAAGTCCCACATCCCAAACATGCAGCTCCAGCAAAAGAATCTCCAGTGCTGATGGTACGAAAGTTAATCGACGAGGTCCTGGGAGGCCACCATTTCGGAAAGCACAGTCAGCTGCATGTATGGAGATTTCCCTGCCTGTCACAACAGAAGGTGGGTATTTGTGTGAGTGTTGGTCTTGTTTGCAGAGTATGTTTCTTGCAGCCTCGGATAACCTTCTGGAAAACCCAGCAAGTCACTGGTTATCAAATCCCCTTCTTTGTGTTTGTACTTTCTCTAACCACTGTTATGTCTATTCAGTATTAGTTAGCATTAACCCTGTCTCTGCTTTTTCTTCCCCACACCCTTTGTGTATGGTACATATGAGCAGTATTTAGTACGCCTCCCTGCTTATAGAACTTTCCACTAGAGAACTGTTTAGCTGATGTCTAGTAGTTATTAGATTAAACTGCTTTTTATAGTAAATGTCCCTAAACTGCTGAAAACACTTCTGTTTTGTGCGTGGAGGTGAAACTGCAATAGCCTATCTCAGCTAACCATTTTAAACGTAGAACCCATAGGCAAAATATTAGTTTTAAAAATATTTTCGCAATATACTTTTTGGGAAATATTATCAGATAGAAGGATATTGAAAAGGCCTTTTCATTAAAAAGATTTCTTAGGAGAAGTCTTTATGTTAGCCAGTCATTGTTTTGGTTGTAGTTTTCAATGAAATAGCCAAGTGTCCATCTTTAGGAAGCAGTTTGATTTCACTTCAGTCAAACCAAACACAATAGCCACTGAACAATGGCTGTTATTTAAACATTCAGCAGTAAAATCTCAGTTCTATATGAAGAAAAAGTTATTATGATCTACACAAATTGGGAGCTGTTAGAAACCATACAAAACTAGTAAACACCATATAAAAGCAAATTTTCATTATTATTATAATTATTTTATAAGAAATGCCAATTTGCTTACGGATTTCTTTTTAAATGTTAATTTTGGATGAAAACGCATGAATTAGTAGCACTAGACTACATGAAGCGCCTCGTATTCTTTTTCTATATACCCTCAAACGGAAATAATTTGTTCTCATGAGCAGCCTGCAACATTTCAACTTTAAGTCTTTTAGCCCCCACCCCCAAGTGGGTGATGTGTGTATGGAGCCCCCAACCATCCTCCCTCATTGCAATTACTTGGATTTCATATGATGCACCATAACGTGCATTGCTTCGTACAGTTCTTCATCCAGAGTGGTCCCATTTGTAATCTTCACATAACCTTATGTAAGCCTTGAACAATTATGCCAGTAAAGGCCACAATGCTGAACTATCCCATATTTTTCAGCTCCATTATTTTGGACATCAGATGGGCTACCTTGGAAACAGTGTCTTCCTTTTGTAATCTTTTTTTTTGTGCTTTTGATTAAATCATTATAATTTTAAAAAAAGATTAAAAACATCATACATCAAATATCATAATAAAATCCATCCATGATCACAATAGAGTCCATTTATCATTTGCACCTTTCACAATAGAGTCCATTTATCATTCTATTACTCCTTCCTTGTAAGTGTCGGTACAGCTTATAGATTACATATCATATATGTTCAGTATGTTAGCATATATTGAAGAAATAACATTCAATTGATCAGATTAGGGAGGAGCCAATATACTATGTATAAATGGTCACTGATGTCATTTGTAATACCTCCTGACAAATATTATAGACTGCATAATCACCAATGAAGTTGCCCCAATCAAAGCGCCCCATAACTAATCAGCCCGTACATCCGATATATGTGTTACAAATCATTTGTAGCCCTTTTGATATTGCAGATGGAGGTCAGGGCACTGTGTTAAAACGTGTCGCAAAGTCTCAATCTCACCCTTACACATTCTACAAACTCAGTTCGCAATAGGAACCTTCGTCCACTTCCCAACATATTCATATATGGGTAAGATGTTAAATCGCATATAAGAGGAAACCTTCTCAAATCTTTCAAACAGATTTTTGTTATATATGTGCAAGGCTTTTTAAGAAGGAAACTTTGTCTGCTGTATTCAAGATATCTCTTTTTCCCCACTCAGATTGGAAATGGTGGATGCCCTATCCCAAGATTACGTTACAGGGCTCTGGAGACAGTGAGCCGCGGGGGGAAAGTGAGAAAAGGTAGAGGGCATCTGAGGAGGTGTAGTTGATAGTTGGACTTTTTTGAGATGTCAGAAATGTGAGAAGAGAAGAAGAGAGAGGAGTCGAAGATGACCCCAAGGTTTTTGGCCCAAAATATGGGGTTGGGTGTGGGGTCAAGGGAGGCCGGCCGGCCAGAGTGAGAGGGGGAAAGAGGGTGCATGGGGTCCCAATGTGAACAATCTCAGTTTTACTTCCATTGAGACAAAGGTTGTTAGCAGCACACCATGACTGAATAGCGGAGAGACAGCCAGGTATGAGTGAGGAGGAGGAGGCGGCTGAGGGTAGCCTGAAGGATAGTTGCGTGTCATCCATATAACTCTGGAAATTAGAGGTGAAAGCGGCAATCACATGTGCCAGGGCAGCCAAGTAGACATTGAAGAACCAGGGAGATAGGTTAGAACCCTGGGGAACGCCACAGGTTGAGAGGGTGATAGTCGAGAGAAAGGCACCAAGTTCGACCTGGGATGGGCGTTCGTAGAGAAAAGAGGTTAACCAAGTCAGAGACTGACCTGTGATTCCCAGGGTGTCACAAAGCTGTGAGATCAGGATGTTGTGGTTAACCGTGTCAAAGGCGGAGGAGAGATCAAGGAGAATGAGGACAGTGGGAGAGTTAGTGTCAAGATTTGAGAGCAGGTCTTCACGGGCGTCCAGAAGAGCAGTTTCCGTGCCTCTGGGCGCTCTAAAGCCAGACTGATGGTCATGGAAACAATTAATTGATTCTGTGTGGAGGTTTAGCTGAGAGATTGCCAGCTTCTCCAGGAGTTTGTCCAGGAAAGGAGTGATAGAGATTGGGCGATAGGTTTACGAAATGGAAGGGTCAGTAGAAGGTTTCTTGAGCAGAAGATGTACAAGGGAGTGCTTGAGAGCAGTTGGGAAAACTCCAGTGGAAAAGGAGAGGTTGCAAAGGTCAGCCAAGGCTGGTGCGAGGGAGTCAATGTTGTCCTTGATGGTTTTGGAAGGGTAAGGGGCCACTGGATTAGGCCTTCATAGACCGGACTTGTCTGCCGACCTCATCAGGTGTGACTCAAAGAGTGAGGAGAGCGGAAGTAGAGGCATGGCCAAGGGAGGCACGGGTGCTGGTGTGTGCTGTGGCGTGTGGGGAAGGGAGGAGAGGATGTCTTGGGTTATTGTGGTGAGGTTTGCTGCCAGGGCCGAGCAGAGCTCCTGAGTGGGAGTGATAGACGAGGAAGCTGCTGCAGGATTGGCCAGATACTTGCAGACTTTGAAAAGTTTCGCCGTGTTGTTTGATGCCGCGGAGATGCAGGCTTGAATAAAGACTCTTTTTTTTTTTTTTGAGCGGATGCAAAGTCTATATTGCCTTTGTAGGAGTCTGCAGGCCAGTTTGTAAGATGGTCCACCTGACAAATTACATTTCCGTTCAGCTGCCCTACACTTGCGTTTAAGGGCAGCCAGGTCGGAGTCGTACCAAGAATTTCACTTTTTGGAATGCTTCAGTCGGACCCTCATGACAGGGGCAAGAATATCAAGAGTGTTCGAGATAGAGAGATTAAGGATATTGAGGGCTGTGTCAGGGTGGGAGTCAGCCACAGGAGTGGGAGGAGGAGAGTAGGGGGAAGCAAAGGCAGCCACTGCCACTTTTTTCATGGGTCTGGTGACCGTGAAGCCGAGTGGCTGTGCAGCGTGAATTGCTGCCAGAGGAGTGCTTCAGGTGCATTGATAGCAGGGAGTGATCCGTCCAAGAGAGAGAGAGAGAGAGAGAGAGAGAGAGAGAGGTGATGAGAGGGATAGAGAGTGGGATGCCAGTGGAGATGAGAGCATCTAACGTGTGGCCCATGGTGTCAGTGAACCCAGAGGGTAGAATAGAGAGGGAGAGAGAGTCACATACGTTGCGGAAAGGTCCTCACAAGTCAGGAGAGTCGAGGTGGATGTTGAGGTCACCCAGCAAGAAGTGTTGAGAGAAGGTGGAGAGTAGAGAAGAGGCTAGACCGGCTCATTCCGAAAGGAAGAGAGTGAGCTGTCCAGGAGGCCGATAAGCAGCCTGGAGGTTTATCTTTCAAAACTGTCATACTGAGGCATTCTTATATTATTAGCAGATCATTCTTTCTTCCATTGCTACAGACAGGTCTCTGTTAAAACTTCTAGGAAGTCTATCCTTGCTACTTTAGAATCGGGGAATGTACCATCACACAGCTCTAGAACCCTGGCATTGTCGTCTTTGTGGCCATGCTAATGTGCTCATTGTCTTTATCGTTTTGATGAAAACAGACTTTGTGCCCTATCACTAAATCTCTGAGACACCTCACTTTGATTAAATGACTTGGGTTAAAGGACAGGTAGACCTGGCCAGAGGTGAATGTACCAAGGGCTACCATGATTTAGATATTTAGATAAGAGATGCTTGACCCACATTTTTCAATGCATGCGTGTATGTGTGTATGTGTTTACATGGCTAAAACCAGTTATATGTTGAACTGCATTGAAATAGCTTGTTAGCAACATTGATATTCTTCATTGATGCTTTTCCTTAGCATGTTTTGTCTTTTCTGAGAGGGAGGTGAGAAGAAAAGACAAAACATGCTAAGGAAAAGCATAATCTCTTTAAAATATGTGAAATTGAGCAAAGAAAGAAAATAGAGAAAAGCCAACAGCTGCAGCATAAATAAACAGTCTTCCATCAGCTACACAGGAAACCATGCAAGAGTGTCTTTAGTTCAGATCCTCAAAAAGAAAGATGAACATAGTTTGTTGGTATGAAGCTGGTTATGAGTATAACACGTTGAGGCCATTTTACAACCCTCTTGCCGAGATGTTCCTGATGATTGTCCAGTTGCTTGCTTCCAGTATAGTCAGTTCAGCCAACAAACATGTCCTTAATGAACGCATAGTTCATGGCAAATTCTGTTTCGTAGAAGGGTGCCAATTAGTAGAGTCGCATTTGTTAGGAACAGCAAAGGATGGCTATGATGGTTCATCACCTATTATTCCCGCATGTGAGCATGAAGGAAGACTTGCACAGTTTCCTTGAAGATATCTTTTGCTGCTTATGCACAGACATGTGCACTGATGTTTTATTTGTAACTGTGTAGCGTCAGGAATCAGTCAATGGTACCTCTGGTGTTGTGATTTGCAAGAGGCACATTATGGAACTGTTTTTGAGAAAGCAATAAGTATAATTGGTGCTACTGGAGTCTCTGAACTTGGATATGTAGTTTGAGGTTTTTTGCCAAATATAATTGAGTTGAAGAATGTTCAGTCTGTTGTCACTGTAAATTGCCCTTGTCAGTACAGCAGGACGTGATGTGCCTAAGTATCTGACGATGTGCTAGCCTACCTGTTAATTGCTTCTTTCTTTTCAATTCAATATCTGTTCACCAATAAAGAATGCAGCTGACACCATTTTAATTGCTTTCAGCAATTGAAGAGAAAAATGATGAAAATCAGGATTACTTCAGCTGCAATAACATCAACAAAGATGCAATTCCAGAGCTCGGGCTTGAAAGAAATCTGTGTATGGCAAAGTCTGCGTTGAAAAAAATATGTGCTACCTAACTGCTAGTTTTCCCCAGAAATTAGCCAATTCCTGACAAAGTAGACCTTCCAATCAGCGTGTTCTAGCCATCTAAACAAGTAGTGTGCTTTAGAGTACTGGTCTGATCTGTCCAAGTGGCTTGTCTTTCTTCTTTGAATGTCTCATTTGTACTGGTAATCACTATTTTAAAGTGTCTGAGGTATGCCAACCTTGGAGACAGCATTGGTACCATGTAAATGCCTAAGCTTGAGTTCAGACCGTTGCATTTGTACTGGTTCAGCATGTTCTGGTGGCTGTAGAATGATTCAGCAGCATGTGTACACATTGGTTATAGCAGTCAGGCTGATTATTCACACAGGCCCACCACAGCATTCAGAATTAAACCGATCAATGTAGGAACCAGTAGGTAACAGGTCTGATCTGCTCATGAAATCCTCAACACGCACAGTACTCATGTCACAGACTGTAGAATTTGATGACAGTTTACAAGGCTGCATTCTTATGATTCTTCTTCTTCCTAGGGTATTTGTTGAGTGGGGGCCTAGCTTCCGGAAGCAATGGAGTGCTTTACAATTACAGGGGGAAGAACAGAGTGAGGGAGCAGAGGACAAATTAGCGAGGAGCTAACAGGGGAGCGTGAGCAATTGGCAGCATGGGGGGAAGACAGTGGGGAGCAGATCAACGAGTCTCAGGTAGAGTGGGTAGACAGAGAAGGCATGTCCATGATCTCTTGGTACTTAACGGGTAGGGCGCCATCAATGTCATTAAGGACATAATGGTGAATATCTGAACCCTCTTGTACCTTAGAGACATGTGTGCAGGGTACTTCATAGGAAGTCTTTATCCATAGTTTTTTCTACCTGGTGTAGGGTACTTGGAAATGCAATTTGGGTTTTGTAGGTACTGGAATATTCACGACCCTATGGATTGTCCAAGATGTCACAGCTGCAACCTAGGACAATTTTGAATAAAATGTGATAGACAGCTAATCTGGTGACAGCCAGAGGAGGTAGAGGTAAAGCGACAAAGGTTGAAAAGTGTCTGGATCATGAAGTTAAGATGAAAAAGCATAGTTGGAATGCCATTGAGGAGACTGGCACAGTAGCCAGATCTAGAAAACATTTAGGAGGAGATTAGCTTTTAAGCCGCATTGAAAGGAAGAAGATGACAAATTTTTCTAATATTGAGGAGGTTGAGTCTGGCTGCAGTGGCAGATTTAGAGATGAAGAGTGAGAAGTTGTGTGATGCATCGACGATGACACCAAGGAAGCAGAGTGAGGAAAGTAGTCAGGTGAGAAGAGAAAGAGAAAAAGAGAAAGAGATAGCCATTTGTCTGGGAAGTGGAGAACCTCTGTCTTAGTGGTGTGGAGCATGAGCAAGTGAAATGCCATCCATGATTTGATGGCAGAGGGACAGTTTGAAACTTTTTACAACAGCTCGCCGAATAAGTAGTGAAAGGAAAAGAATATCTGAGTGTCGTCAGCCAAGAGTTGATAGGAGAAATCGTAAGAGGATATCGGGGCACCAAGAGCTGAAGTATAGAGAGTGAAGAGAAGTGGACCAAGGACAGACCCTCCCGAAACTCCACCAGTAAAGGGGGGGGGTGGGGGGGAGATATGGCTGTTCCAGGACACCTGAACGTGTCTGGGTTCAAGGTTCAAAGCAAACCAATTGAGTGCCGTATCACTTATGCCAAGGACAGATAATGTAGAGAGAAGGTCAGAATGGTTGAAAGTATTGAAGGCAGCAGAGAGGTCAAGAAGAATAAGAATAGAAGACCTCCTGAGGAGCGGGTGTCCATAACCAGTTCCATCGCCCTTGATCAATCCTGAGGAGTGGTACTGATGCGCGTGCTTTTGCGCTGATAACGCCTGGTGTTTAGTTTTATGTAAATGACAGGTGCACGAGACCCATCATAGCTCTGATCAGCACAGTGCCTGATGCTACTTCCTTCAGGCTTTACCTGAACCTGGTGTTCATTCCCCAAGTCGATGCCTCTGAACTCCAACTGTGTTTTTTCTCTATGGAGATATGTTGTGTGTGCTGGGAGACCTCTGTAGATACTCTGCCAATTCTGTGTCTTGATCCTGGTGCTGCATTAGGAAATAATGGGATCAATGGCATTGTGTGCTCTGGGTGCTTCCTCTCAACCCAGTGGTTTGGTGGGCCTATGTAAGCTGGCCTGCGACCCACATCATCATAGATGCTGTGTCTCCTCTTCCATGTAAGGGGAATCGGGTGAATGCAATCTTAAATTGAGGTGGTCATGCTGGAAGGGCTTGCTAATGCTGTAGGCACCAAGCCCCTCTTTGGCCTATATTATTTTCCCAACTTGGCAACCATATTGAAAGTGGCCAGTCATGATTTGAGTGTATGTTAGAGACGACTGGACTGGAGAGCTAGAAGAGGATTCCATCTTTGTTGAAGGCATGTTTGCATTGAGGATTGTTTTCTTTTTTAATGGGACACCTGTTCAACTACATATGGATGATACCTGGCAACTATACCTAAGCGTATAGACACTTGGGTGTTAGGCATCTTACATAGAAGGTGTAACACCAATAAACAGCACACCTAACTGCCCCTTGGAAGAAGTCAGTGTACTGGAACAAGACCAAAATCACTCTAGTTATCGCACTACCTATCAACTTACCACCCACTCGCACAACCAACCGCCCACAAACACCCTAAACACATAAAGAGAAATGCGGGAAACACAGTGGCCAGACATGAAATCCACAGAAGCACAACCAAACAAAATTAACTCAACACACCGGTCATTGGCGAGACATAAAGAATCATGAACACGGGCAGACAGTCGACCCAGAAGAAAACATCAATCTAGAAACGCCACCATCTACTCATCAAAGAAACAGAAGCAGCAAAACCGAATTCAGAATCTAAAGGAAAAAGAAATCAATACCAACTCAAATTACCAACAAACACCACCCTCAAAAGGCAAACATAGCCCAGAAATTAAAAATATACACTGCAACCTAGTCAGCGCTGTATCAGTGTCAAGACACACTGCAGAGATATACAAACGCCTAAGTGATGGTGGAACAGGCATACATTTCCTCATCAAAACCTGGCTAACTATAAAACTTCAAGGTAGTGGCACATGAATACCAACCCAACAACTTAAATTGAAGAGAAGAAAAAAGAGAAGGAGGTCTCACCATTGCATACAAACACAACAGAACCACCATTAAACATCCCAAACTGTGAATCACTCCTTCTGCACTTAGCTTTAGACCACCAAACCAACCTGTCATTCATATTTATCTACAGACTGCCGGTATACAGACACACTTGTGGACACCAACATTGCGATAAAATATGACCACCTGATCATAATAGGAGCTTTCAACATCTGGTTTGAAGAAGAAAACACCAATTCACCTAAAACACTAACAAATCCACTGGCAACGATACATCTACAGCAATTGATCAAGGGAACGACACACACAGCAGGGCACACTCTAGGTTCAATCTTTTACAAAAGAAACCTGGTCTAAGCTGCACCCCCATTGCAGATCCTCTGGAGCGACCAACTCATAATACCCTTAGTTATCCACCAACACAAATACTGACTAACCTCCCCAAAACTCCTCAAATTCAGAAAAGAAACTGCGAATCCATAAACATTGCAAAACTAAACATCAGACTGTAACCTATGAAACCATCAATCACTGTCTTGGACTCATCCAACATCGAAGAAATAACTGAGACAATCCAAAACAGATCACAAAACACTAGATGACATTGCACCGGAAAAACCATTCACCCTTTCGCTAAAGAAAACAATGGTGAGATGGGTCACAGCCCACTTCAGAGCACTAAAGAAAACTAACAGGAAACCGGAACACAAATTGAGGAAAAGCTATGATTAACAGAAACAAATCACTTGCCAAAGACAGATATGACCATACAAAGCTGGAATACTCAAAGCAAAAAAAATTATATTACAATGAATGCATCATCAACGAGCTAAGAAACCCAACAGCCTGCAACAACACACCCACACGAAAACTATGCAATGACCTTGCAGACCACTTCAAAAACAAAATCACAAACATCCAGCAAGTTATGAAGAGCATGCCCAAAAACTCCAACAGCTCCCCTAACCAGACAATCCTGGAACCAACTACAAGACTAAACAAGTACTCACCAATTTTGACAGAAAAATTCACCAGCCTAGTGAACCAAAGGAACAGACGACACACAAATCATCTCTAAAATCAACAATAGTGGAGAACAAGACAAAGGACGAATTATTGGTGTTGAAATCACTGCTGTTTGGCTGTAGCTGCGAGTGGGAGAAACGTCAACTGCAGCTCCGGCCCGACGTGTGACTTGGCTGCGCGCCTTTTGCTCCACCCAGACCCGGAATTGTGAAGATAAAGGGAGTCCCCAGAGTCCCTTGCGGCGCTACACCCATGCGCGCAAAGGGCGAATTATTGGTGTTGAAATCACTGCTGTTTGGCTGTTTGCTGCTTGCGGCTTCATGCTTTACATCATCACGGCAGCACAGCTAGCCGAAAAGATAACACTTGTGAGAGACGCCTGACCCGACCAACAGGGAAATTATTTTGTTGCGGCCAAGCACACTGCGGCAACGACGATCAGAGTCAGGGGTAAAGGAGGTCGCGGCAGGATACAGGACACCACAACTAAGTGCCAAGAATGTCACAAACACAACAAATTTTCTTAACAGTGCCGAACTTCTAAAAGAAATGCCTGTGCAAAATGAGAAGCAACTGGAAACTAATGAGCTATATAGTGCTAGGCTAAAGAGCTACCCTGAAGTATCAAGTACTTTGAGTATGTTGTTTATCAGAGAAACCCCACCAGATTGTGATAAACTCGAGCTTGAGCGACGAGACACGCACAATAACGTACGTGACCAGGAATCTGAGCTGTCTCCCCCAACAGAAAATGTAGTCGAATTTGTAAACAATCAGCAGTCGACAACCACAGCTAAAATTGCCCCCTCTGCACCGGCACAAAAACTAATAATGAGCGATTGATGTAATGATCCGGACAGAAGCAGAGACTCTGAGAAAATGAGTACCAATGACTGCGCAGAGAACACAACTGAGGAATCCTTGTTTAAGCAGGTCAATCCTGCTATACCCTCGCCTGAGAGTTTTGGAAATAGGGATTCAAATCAGAGAAACAGTGAGCAAGTACCGACCTTAAGCACAATTATACAATTGTACTTATGTAACGCAGGCCTACCGTCATGTGGAGCAAAATACATCTACCGCTGCCTGCAAACACAGGACGCACTACTAGCCATTCAAGCATTCAAAACAGACACTATAAATAACATAAACGATGAAGTATTTACAACGGAGAATGCAGGCAAGCAAATCCTATTGAATAGGGCAGATGAGGAATACAACAGCTCATCAGATTCTGCAAACAAATACAACCTACCACCACGTAGAAGAGATTGAATTGCAGTGGCGGACAAACTTTTGAAAGATCTGATGGGCATAAATCAAACCCTCACAGCAAATCAAGCAACTAAAAGTCAACTACTGAGTTGCCATGATCCATTGAATATAACGAAAGTACAAAGTACACAAAGAAACGATAGATCAATCTATCAGCTTCCTGTCGATACAATGTCACAAGGAAACCAGGTGCAACCATTAAAGAGACGAAAAATCGACCAAAGCCCCACAGAGACACTTTTGTGCGCGCAAAAAAGAAATTATAACTCAACAGGTGGAAAACTAAAGCAAATGAACCAGCAAGCGCAAGCCTTAACAAACTTGCAAAATCCTCGGACATGGAGTCATCTACGGACTCCTCGATCATGGAAAGACACTACCCAAAGATACGAAGAGAGCCCGGTGGACAATTTAAAAACAGAAAAACTCCTAACCACGAAGAAGAACGCAAGTGGTGTACAAATTTAATAGGACAAATCATTAACGAGCTACGACCAAACTTAACTTCTGCCTTGACTATTACAGTGGCTCCGCTGATCAAATTATACGAGCAATTAAATGAAACAAGCAAAGACCTAAATAAACTTATAGCACTTCTGAACTCAAAAACAGTGAATTTAGAAATGGAAATTGTTGATATGAAGCAACAAGCAAAAAACAATGTAAAATCTTACGAGTTAATGACCATGCTGCTCAAAGAACAAATGAAAACAAATACCAAGGACAAAAGACTCCTAGCCGAATTGGCCAAAGAAGCGGTTCAAACGTTGAGAAACCAGACACAAATGTCTATGAAACAAGTTAAGGTTGACGACGGGAATTAAGTTGCAATAAATCATAGCGAAAACAACCACCAGGAAAGAATGTGCTCCCCCCCCCCGCCTGACCAACAGGAATCCGATGGGACCAACAAAGGTGCATCACATACAAAGAAAAGTACCCGAAAGAAAACGGGAGATAAAAATATCCCTGAAGAAATCAGACCTGGAGGCCACAAAGATGCAAGGAAACAAGAAAATCGAAACCTTGCACAGGCCCCCTGATGTTATACACTCTGAACATGCAGTAGAGCCTGAAAGTCAACCTTCAACCTCAGCTAACGCAGAGGGTTTGGCAAAAATGCCCTAAACTGATGCCATCTTAGAAAATCGTATTAAAGAACTACCAACTGCAAATTTCCCAATCTTTAGTAAAAACAGTGAAGAATTAAGGCCAGAGGAATTTGCAGACGAGAGGACAAAGCCAAAACAACCGATAGGGAAGACAAAAAACATGCCAAAACGGAAAAATGATCAAACAAGGAGTTTGTGTAAATTTTTGAGAAATGTTAAAAACCTAAACGCTCTTGCAGACAAACATAGAAAAAGAAGAGAGACTTAATCCTAAGGAAAAAACAAGTGCTGCTGACAAACCAGAGGGCGAGTCACCAAAAGAAAATGCAAAAGAAACAATAAGCCCTGAGCAGCAAGAAAAAGAAGACGCAGCTATGGTTGAACTGCTGGCAAATTTATCGACACACAATCTAGACGTGGTCAACGAAGACGACATCAATCTAGATTACACAGAAGGTGAGGAAGCAGAGGACGAAAAAGCAAAAAAGTCCCAATTCACCAGGTAATGATCCAAGGGCCGAAAACACGATCGGGGAACAGCGAAAGCGGATTTGTAAGATAATTCAACATGAAAAGAGGAGCCCTACTGATGCACCAAGACCAGACCCACCACATACAACGCTGAGAAATTACAACGCTCGGTGAACGATGGGCACAGCACACGAAAACAACACAACCACCTATTTCCAACTCGGGTTTAAATCGCCAAAAAAGCGAGGACGAAATGTACACGACAAGAAGAAACAGTGAACAACAAAACAGAGGAGGAGGACCAGATGAACCGAAACAAGATCATAGCCGACAAGTGTCGGGAGGAGAAAAAAGACGAGATCAAAACCAACTACAAATCCCAAGAACGAGGACTCTACCTAAAAGAACTAAAACAAATGCAAACTATTGCTTGATGATAGAAAGAGTACTCTGCGGGAAGGATACATTGATACTAAACATGCATAATGTTTTGCAGCTATTTAAACACATACCACAACTTCGATCAATCGACGCGGAAGACATCAAAACAGTTGAGTTTCTAAATGAAGGTATATTGGATCGAGTGTTACTACATATACACTCAATTATAGTGAGGGATCTGATTTTGAATAAAAAATCCGATCTAAATTCACTAGGTTTTGACGTCCGTGAAACAACTGATGATAAATCACTGCTAACAGTGAATGAGAAACAGCAGCTACTAAAACCTAAAGACCCGACAGAAAGTAAACAGCGGGCTAGCAACTCAAATGAGGAACGGACTGATGAGAGAAGATCAAGCGTGGGACCCTACGCAAGAACAAGTAACGTAAGTGCTCAAGCGACTGAGCAAAACTTTCCTGAATGTTCCACAAAAGATGACATTAAAATAACAATTATTCAATCTAGGAAACTAGGAGACAAGACGGCTGGCGACCATACTGGAGAAAACAGACAGTCGGAGCTGGCCAGATGGAGCTGGCTAGCTGAAACTTTACATTGCAATGGAAAAAGCTAATGCCGAAACAACCAAGCAAGGGAAGATCTAACACTGGGATCTTGGAACACTCAAGGGTTCTTTCACTTATATAACACAAAACCGAAGGAACTCCTAGATCTGGACATCATTTGTTTACAAGAGACATGGGTCCAAACTCTACCTGGGGCCCTAAACTACGAATTAGCGTTTAACCCAACAATAAAACAACTTAAAGGAAGACCAAAGGCAGGATTAATAACACTAATAAAAGCAGGGAGAAACATAAAGCTAATTTCGTCGACAAATCCGTCTCCTTATGTCCAGGTGTCACAGGTAACAATAGAATCTCCTGGAAACAAAAGAGCGAACAGCCTATACATAATCAACATTTAGTGGCAGCATAAAGATTCGGATGAATATGACTTCTTAGATCTGGTATGTGAAACAATCGACAAAATCAATGAAATAGAAAATAATGCTGCAATTATTTTATGTGGAGATCTGAACATGGATTGTGTTATTAAAGATCATAAGAAGAAAAACAAATCGGCAAGAGGAAAAAACAATCAATATCAAATTAATTTGGCTTGGTGCGAGGAGATGGATGTACGGAACATTATGCTATTGAATGGAAATGTTTCTGGCGATATTCCTGCAAACCATACTTTGGAGAGAGGTGAAAGTAGATCCATACTAGACTACTTTTATACGTCGGAGAACACACTGAGTGCAGTAACTACACTAAAAGTCATATCGATGACACAAAGTGACCACAATCTAGTCAGTGTTACTAAAGATGGCCCAAAGAGATAAGCTGGACGCTTGGAAAAATCCGATACTAGTCGTGCCAGGGAGACGCAAGGTTCGCCTTGACGAACGATAAATTAACAACATGACAGACTTACTCTCTGATGTAAGAAATTATCCAATCAATGAGCAAATTGACTATAACGTTTTGCTTGAAAAGTACACTGAACATCAAAGTGTAAACCAAAAACCGATATTCAAGCATCAGCATGTCTATAACGTCGAAAAAGTGCAAAACAACCGAGAGCTATGCAAGAAGATCAGAGCTCTAAAGAAAACCGACACACTTGACTGCCGGCTAAAAATAAAAAAATGCAAGAAAATCTACATAGCGTGGTTAACAGCGCACAAATACGACATTTTGCAGCGAGATGCCGAAGAAATGCTAAGTTTGATATCATCAAGAGACGTGAGCCGATTTTGGTCCGCAATAAATAACATGGAAGCACCACAAAGAGTACTCCTCTCGAGTTCTGTTACCAAACTCAAGTGGATCGAACACTTGACAGAACTGTTCAAGAAACATGACAAAACACCAGATGTTCCAGCTGACAGCCTGACCGAGTGGCCCCTTAACATCACCAAGGAGGACATTTTTATACACCTTAAAAATCTGAGTTTCTCAAGAGCCCCGGGCCCTGATGCCCTGACGAACGTACAACTCAAGCACCATCCAGAAGCTTGGGCTAGTTTCTGCCACACTCGTTTTGCGAACATCCATGTGGAGAAGAGAGCGCCTAAATCTTGGAAGATGGCAGTGATTGTGCCGGTGTTCAAAAAAGGAGACCGAGCAGAACCGAAAAACTTCAGACCCATCGCACTGCTTGATGTTATTGGGAAGGTTTTTGCCACTCAAATACTTAAACAACCAGGAGCATGGATCAAAGAAACCGAACAATTTGACATCCGACAAATCGGTTTCGTCAAGGGGGTAGGGGGCTCTTTGAATTTACTAATGATCTACCTGTTAAAGATGGAAGCCTTAAAGAACAGAACAAAAGTGTATGTGGCATTTGTAGATTTGGCTTATGCCTTTGACAGTGTTGATCGTCAGTTATTATGGTATAAGATGGCACAAATGAAATGAATTGCCCGCCTCACTTATTGAGACCAATACAAGAACTACATTCTGAAACAACTATCAAAATTAGGCTAAATGCTGCAGGCACTTTATCTGCGCCAATAAAAACGGAAAGAGGTGTAAAGCAGGGCCGTCCATTGGGAGCAACTCTATTCAACCTGTTAACAGATGACGTCAGATATGACCTAAATGTGGTGAGATCCTTCCCTCTGAAGATAAACGACCAAAAACTGGGGCACATGGTGTATGCTGACGACGTGGTACTATTGGACCAAACACCAATCGGGTTGCAAAGGAAATTGACTGCTCTGAAAAACTATACGGACAAAAATGGCTTGGTGATAAACACCGACAAAACTGAGATTTTGGTTTTACAAAACCTCAGAGGAACCAAAAAACAAAACGGTGCACAAGCACACATGGTCAATTGGAGATGCCCAAATTGCATGTGTAACCCAAGTGCAATATCTAGGAGTAACAATAAATTCCAACATAACTGACGAACCAATGGTACTGAAAATACAGAGAAAATGCAGGATGTTGGGGGCACAAGCGGCAGCAATGAACAGAAAATATGGAAAATTCAGTTGAAAGCCAGCAATGGAATTTTACAGAGTCAAAGCAATTCCAGCATTGATATTTGGTGCAGAAGCTATGCTGGGTTTATCATTCAGTACGTGGACGTGGTCTGAGAACATTTTTTGGTCTAGGAACCTCCAACTGCTGAAAGGGTTACGAACTGGGCCTATTATCAATCAATGCTAGGGTCCAGTGGAACACTCTAACTCTGTACAGAAAAATCTTAGGGGCTGACGATCTACCCCAATTTAAAATATTAAGTACTCCAAACAAGACAACAGCGGACTCTATTTTCACACAGTGGAAGGCAAACTGTGAAAAAATGCTAGGCCAAATCGGAAGACGCCGAAACCTTGATACAAAACCCAAACAAAGTAAAGAAGTTATGGGAATTCGATTGGTGCAAAACTGCAGACCTGAGAACGACCTACAGACGCATGAAAGACGCTCCTCCTGAGGCAAGGATGCTTAATAAATTGCCGAAATATCTTGAACGATTCCCATGCCCTATCAGAAGGAAAAGCTTCATTATGTTTCGTCTGAATCTCTTTAAGACCAAAGAAGTAATAAATCTCTGAAAAAGAGGAGACATAAAAGACAATCTCTGCCGATTCTGTGGACAACAAAAAGAAATCCTGAAACACTTGGTCCTAAATTGCACACATTTGCAACAGCTAAGAGAAATCCATCTAAAAAAAGCGAACATAGTGAACACATGCCAAAACACGGATGATGTGTGGGCTCTAATGCATGTAGGATCAAATAGAGAAATAATGTTCGCTTTAACTTAATATTGAAGGGAGTTAGCAAAAAAACTGGAAGAGAAAGACTCTAAAGTATGATGTTGTCGAACATATAAAAGACTAAACAGTGGACAAAGTAGAGACATAGAATAGGAACGGAGGAAGAGGAAGTAACGGACTTACCTTCGGTGTCTTTTGAGTTTTGATCTGCTTAATTTCTTTCTCTCTTTTGGGATTTGCTTTCTTTTTTAAAGTTTGTAACAAACTAATAAAATAAAATAAAAAATAAAAAAACAAGACATAACCCTTATCAACTGCCTCACAGAAATAAGCCATTGGATGAGTACCAACAGTTTAAACCTAACCTGGACAAAACAAAAATCCTGATCGCGCCCAACGACCTGTCAAACCAACACCACAATCCATGGCCTACTGAAATGGGAAACCGACTGGAGCCTTCCAAAGTGGATAAAACCTCAGAATATTAATGGACAATGAATAACACTTGAACCGCAAATCAACACAGTAGTAAAGAAGTGCTTCTTCCACCTACACACAATCAAGCGGATACTACCTTTCTTCGCCTTCCCAAATAGAACACTTGCCGACATCTCCCTCGTCATGTCAAAAATAGACTACGCCAACAGCATCTACCTCGGAAAGCCAAACTAGCCTACCAAAAAACTGCAAAGAATACAGAATGCAGCAGCAAGACTACTACCCAGACTCGCTAAGAGAGAACACGTCACACCAGCACTGAGATCCCTACCAGTCAAAAAAATTATCTTCTTCAAAATCAAATCGTACACTAAATTCCAACAGCGACATTTGCCTCAAACCAAACAATACTCAAAGTGGAAATTCGGTGGATCTGCATTCTCCTGCATCCCTGCAAAATATTGGAATAAACTCCCTAAGGAAATCTGAACAACAGAAGATCACCCATAATTCATAAGATTGCTGAAAACATGCCTCTTTACCTCGCAGAGCTAAACAGGAAACATAGTTGAAGGAAAACAGCCAACACAACACAATAGAAATGCCCAAAACAACCAAAACCTAATGAACCAAAACCGGGATACACCAACCAAAGAAGGCATTTTAACACAAACCACCATAGAAGAATATGAACGCTGCCAGACCAGCATAGAAGGTTAGAGACTACTAACTTTACGATATCTTGCATATCTTACATACTAACCCTGAAACACCAGACAAAACACACACATGCCTCTACTGCTGGAGAAACCTAGAAAGATCACAAAAATGCGCAATCAGCAACACCCAACGAAACTCAACACACAACAAAAAATATAACCATTTATGCACAAATCATCCAACACAACCTCATACAACAAACACGACCTAACCCTTACCAACTAAAAACAAACCCACCACACAGGGACCGTTTTTTCCAAACTGAAGCTAACAACAGCACATCAAACCCCAATAGCACGTTCCCTTTCTATCCCACTAAGCCCTCCCAACCCTCCTTCCTTTTCAGATCTGCCAGAGTGCCTGGAGACCATGAAAATGGTGGCAGTGTGCAGTACAAATCATAATAACATACCTTAACATACTATAAATAATGGCACTCTGACCTCAGAAACAGAACAGATGGGCAAAACCTAAGACTGTCTGGACATTTAACTGGATGATTTGTTATTTTTAAACAGTGCTCCCCAATTCTAGAAGGGGTTTATGATCTGGTCTGGCCAATAATAGATCCTGTACTTTTACTTGGAAAACCATGAGATGTGATCTGCTCCTATCACCAGGGCCAATGCTGAGGTGCAATCAAGATGTATATCTACCTGGAACCTCCCTAAGCAGTTGTAGAAGACTAACTTCACAAGACTGCATTAAATCTAGCAGTGCTCATCCTAAATGTTAAACAAACCAAACATTTGAACTCACCTTGAGGGACCCATAAGTGAGTCTGTAATCGTAGAGAACTCTGAAGTGCTCCAGAAATTGAAAGAAACCGTCAAGGGTTTCTTAGGAACTTCTTGGTACCACCAGAAGTACTATGGGTCCCTGGGTTCAAAAGATAAGGGGGTAATTTATAGAATCCAGCGCACAAGTGGCGCACACGGCTGGCGCACAGTGTGCGCGTGCGACAGTCTGCGCCAGCCGCGTGCGCTAAAATCCATTTCCGCGCACAGCGTATTCATGGATTTAAACATCCAAAACCAGCCGTGGCGCAGCGACCCTGCAGCAGCGCCAGTTATGCCCCCAAACGCTCCCCTGTGTGCCATGCACAGCGCACAAATCCTGTACATGGCGCACAGGCCATTGGACCAGCATACAGCCCCCCAAACACAAACGCCTGTAAAACTCCCTGCGCACCCCTCCGAATACATGTACACCCCTGCGCGGGGAGTTTGACACGCGATTGGCCCTGTGCGAGCGGGGTACGTGTATCACTGGGGTTCGCGGGGAGTTTCACACGTGATTGGCCTTGTGCGAGCGGGGTACGTGTATCCAGTGGGGTGCGCGGGAAGTGTCACACGCGATGGGCCCAGTGCGAGCGGGGTACGTGTTTTACTGTGGTGCAAGGGAAGTTTCACATGCGATTGGGCCTGTGCGAGCGGGGTACGTGTATAACTGGGGTGCGCGGGAAGTTTCACACGCGATTGGCCCTTTGCGACCGGGGTACGTCTATCACTGGGGTTCGCACGGAGTTTCACACGTGAATGTCACTGTGCGAGTGGGGTACGTGCATCCAGTAGGGTGCGCGGGGAGTTTCACACGCGATTGGCCCTGTGCGAGCTGGGTACGTGTATCCAGTTGGGTGCGCGGGGAGTCCCACACGTGAATCGGCAGTGTGGCTCCTCCCAGGTGTGCCCTCTACCCCCTCCACGGCCCCTGCAGACAGCCCACACCACAGGGGGGACTACCCTGCACCCCTGGTCATGTCCCGCAGGCAGCCCATCCACCATGGGCATGCCACCCAGCCAGGCCACATGTCACCTTGCACTAGTGATCACCAACTCATGTCCCCCTGCACCCCCACCCCCCAGCAGTGAGGGGCACCTGCCAGCAGGCCCCCACTCATGTCCCCCAGCACCCCCTGCACCCCCACCCCCCAGCAGTGAGGGGCACCTGCCAGCAGGCCCCCACTCATGTCCCACTCATGTCCCTCAGCACCCCCACCCCCCAGCAGTGAGGGGCACCTGCCCACAGGCCCCCACTCATGTCCCCCAGCACCCCCTGCACCCCCCAAGCAGTGAGGGGCACCTGCCAGCAGGCCCCCACTCATGTCCCCCTGCACCCCCAGCCCCCAGCAGTGAGGGGCACCTGCCAGCAGGCCCCCACTCATGCCTCACCCATGAATCCCTGCACCCCCCCCCCCAGCAGTGAGGGGCAACTGCCAGCAGGCCCCCACTCATATCCCACCCATGTCCCCCAGTCCCCCCTCCCCCCAGCAGTGAGGGACACCTGCCCACAGGCCCCCACTCATGTCCCCCAGCACCCCCTGCACCCCCCAAGCAGTGAGGGGCACCTGCCAGCAGGCCCCCACTCATGTCCCCCTGCACCCCCAGCCCCCAGCAGTGAGGGGCACCTGCCAGCAGGCCCCCACTCATGCCTCACCCATGAATCCCTGCACCCCCCCCCAGCAGTGAGGGGCAACTGCCAGCAGGCCCCCACTCATATCCCACCCATGTCCCCCAGTCCCCCCTCCCCCCAGCAGTGAGGGACACCTGCCAGCAGGCCCCCACTCATGTCCCCCATACATGACATAAAGATGCACAATCATGGCCCACTTCTACACCAAAATATCACAGCACGCCACCCCATTCTTGAGACGCAATGATTTCCCAATACACCCCACACTGACATGCCTACCTCAAGACACAAACCAAAACTCAACTATGTACACCAACACATGTCCGTCACACACACACACACACACTGGTTGGCATTGATTGTGTAAACCCACATTTTCACATGCATGAACCCAATGAGCGAATTACACACACAGAAGTAAAATATCAAAATGTATTATGGACAAAAAAAAAAGCAATGAAATGAAAGCATAACAAAATAGCAAAAATGAAATTAAAAGCATGTGCAAAAGATGAGTAAATGAAAAGTATAACCAATCCAAGGAAATCCAAAAGAAAAATAGTCCAAACTCTCCCTCCACCAAAGCAAATCCAAAGGAAACGTAAAAAGAAAAATCCATTAATTCATGGTGAAATCCAATGAAAAAGTTCAAAATAATCCATTGTCCAACTATGTACAATCCATTGTCAATAAGAAAAATCCATAAATCCATGATCAAATCCAAATAAAAATTCAAATAAATCCAATGTCCAACTATGTACAATCCATAGCGAAGGGTCCATGAGCCCAATGAAAGAAATGAAACCTACCTAAGAAACTACCTAAGAAAAAACTATCCGGAACCGTGTTGAGCCTGTCCTGGCTGGGATAGCGTTGCGTAAACGGGGCATGCGAGGTGAACAGACTGCACGTCAATGTGTGGGGCATAGTCCAATCACCCCAAATCAAAGGAAAACGAAAATGAAACCTAACACTAAAAACTATTTACAAAGTCCCGGGCCAGGGCATCATCGAACTCCCGCTCAATGTCCTGGAGGCGGTCCTCTTCCATGGCCCGAGGGTTTGCAGGGACGATGACATGTTGGACTACAACTCCCTGCGAATTGCCTCGAGGCACTCGGCCCGCCTCAGTGCCCTCCGCATGGAGTTCTCCGCCCTGACCATTGTGAGCCGTGCCTATGGCCTGGCCCAACCGCTGCCACACGGAAGACACTTCCAATCCTGGGTCCTCCTGCCCTCTGGCGAATGCCTGCCCCTCTGATGTTGAAGGCCCCGAGCCATCATTGCTCCCACTTGCTGCTGCTGTGCCTGTGCCTGCACCCTGGCTCTTGCTGCCCGCACGTCCTCTGGCTGGGG
The DNA here is from genome assembly GCF_040938575.1 of Ambystoma mexicanum. NCBI lineage: Eukaryota > Metazoa > Chordata > Amphibia > Caudata > Ambystomatidae > Ambystoma > Ambystoma mexicanum. The sequence goes on along the minus strand of NC_090939.1, from coordinate 82,036,556 downwards.
TGCAGTTGTCGTGGTGGCCACCCCTGCTGGACATCCGACTCCCGACTGTGGCAGGGATGTGTCCTCCACCAGCCTGGCCTCAGGGTCAGAGGCAGCTCCACAGGGTACCCAGGTGATACATGGGTGGGAAGATGGCATGGAGGACGACTGGCGCGTAGGGGGTTCAGGTGAGGAGGGGGTCGCAAGAAGGTCCAGCACACAGAGGAATTCAGCACCGGTGACCCGTCCCAGTAGGTCAACGCGGTCAAAGAAGCATCCGAGATGACGTGCAGTCTGTTCACGAAAAGACTGCAGGTCACCTTGCATGCCCCGTTGACGCAACGCTATCCCAGCCAGGACAGGCTCAACACGGTCCCGGATAGCCACGTCCGCAGGGAGAGGAAGGCCAGTTGTTGTGCGCTCATCCCCTCCCTGAAAACGGGTCTGGGCGTAGGCATCCCTGCTGGTGCCAGATGATGCAGTCACAGGATCAGGCACAGGATTACACACAGGTACCTCCGCGGCGGTCTGTGCTGCCTCCTGTCCCTGCTCCTGCACTGCACCACTAGCACCAGTGGAATCCCCACCTCCAGACCCCGTGTGTGTCCCTTCTGCGGCTTCCTCCTCCACCAAACCCCCCACCAACCTGGATGACTCCGTGCCATCTTCCTCCATCGGACCCTGTGGGGTCTCAGCTGCCCCTTCTGCTGCCGAGGAGTCCACCTCCGACCTCTGCCTCTTGGACCTACCCTCGGCAGCTGCAGCCTGGGACGCGGCACCAGACTCCTCACTCCCCGACGAGATGACAATCTGGGAGGGGAGCCGGGCCTTGCGTCTCCGGCTGGTGGTGCGATCCCTGCCGCTTTGCTCCAAAGCACCCTCTCCGCCCTCTTCATCAGTTGACGCTGCAGACAGGGAGAGATAAAACACAGGCATCACGGCACTGAACAATGGACTGATACACACATGACAGTTGTACATGAGTGGCAGTGTCAAACTTCAGATATGGCATCACACTCCCCAACACACATGTCATTTCTACTCACACACATGAGCAATTCCACAGCAATATTGCACCAGGCAGCACCATCCATACATATACAACAGCATGAGCATCCGAAGGTGATCCTGACGTCACATGAAACACGGGGAGTGCACAACACATGCACACACGCCACCACACTTACATGCATGTGTACATGTCCACCAACTGTCACAGTGATGAGATCGCCATCCATGTCACATCTGGCATTCAGCCTTCTACATGTCAGTGCCACATGCATCCATGTTGCATCACGGTTGCACACTTGCCAAGTACACACACATGCACATGTACACAGTGCAGATACATGCAGCTGGAACCACCATCCATGTGTGACACCACAGCCATGCCAATGTACATACACAGTAATGCAAACTTGTGTGCTCCCACACCTGCATTTGGCCTGCATGCTTACCCACACATACACCATCCATGTGTCTCACACATGAGAGGACTCACATGTGTCAGCCTCACACCCCTGTATATACACATCCATACATGGCCCTCAAAAACACATGCCTAACCTGCACACTACTGGCACACCACAACACGCACAGCGTCCAATCAGTATGTGTAACGCTCACCTGATTCTCGCAGAGGCGCCGGTCTTGACTGGGCGACTACTGTATCTTCAAAGGTGATGTGTAGCACCCGGTTGGCTCTTTGGGCTGGACCTCTGTGCACTGTATGCCTGACGTGTAGAGTAAGATGTCTGCAGATAGAAAATATGGGGTTAATGAACTGGGGTTATTGGGGTGTCCCTATCTCTTTCCTCTTCTCCTCTCCTGTAGACCCCCAAAGGTTAACGCTCTCACCTTAGGTAAGTGAATGCCAAGCTCTCCATCTGCCTCGAGGCAGGGTGCTGTAACCAGTTTCTTCACTGGATAGGTAGCGCAGGCCTCTTGACTTCAGAGGACTGCTGTCCGTCGTTTACTGCACGAACGGTAAGTTTCGAGTCATTCAAATGTCTTTAAAGTCTTTAGTAATGATGTCTCTTGTTTTGCAGGGTTCCGGCGATGGCGGATGACGGGCTGAAGTGAGTTGAAGATGGAGCCCGTGTGATGAATAGAAGCGCCTGGAAGCACGTAAGTAAGCGCTTGTTGCCTGCTTCACTATGCGCTCTAACTGTCTTTTTATTTTGCAGGTACGAGTTCGGAGCGGCTGCAGGGTGCCGGAATACCCACTGGATTAGATGTGGAAAGGAGTAATGACACGTGAGTATTAAAGTTCCCCAATGTCTTTAAACGCACCTTGTTTTGTCTTTCAGATGCGGGATGCAGCGCCGAAGGCCTCCGGAGCGTGGGAAGAGTTGGTAAACTTTTGTCTTTCAGATGCCGGAATGCTAACCTGTTCTTTCTTGTCTTTATAGGTGTTGCTGAAGACTGGATTCAGGATGGTAAGCCTTTTTCCTTAGGCCCAGGACCGGATGCAGAAGACACGATGAGCGTTCTGCTGCAGAGGTTGCAGAATAACGCAAAGCAAGATTCATCCACCGGGTGTGGTTTAAATAGCCTCCTGTAGTGCTTAGGTGTCTCCTTCCACAGCCACGCCTAAGTAAGAAAAGAGTTCCTGGTAAGAAAAGAGTTCCTGCCTTCCAGAAGAGTTCCAGTGTTCTGAATCTAGGGAGTGGCTCCAGCCCCACCCCACAGGAAAAGTAGTTCCAAACAGAAGAGGATCAGAGGCTCAACTGGCAGGCAAGTAAGCAGCATGGTCTGCTGAAGGTAAGTCCACCCAAGCATCATGAGCCCGGCGCTTCCAGCGCTGGGACTGGGCATATTTATGAGCCTGGTGCCACTGGCGCCAGGACTGGGTCCAAAAGGTCCCAATTGGGACTGGTTGGCACTCGGAACCTGGGTTATGGATCTGCTTCCAAGGGAGTTGGGAAAACCCTGACCTTTTGGAAGCAGAGATCATGACAGTACCCCCCCTCAAGGCCCCTCCCAAACCGGGCTTCTCCGGGGGTTTTGGCTTGTCAGGAAATGTTCGGTGAAATCTTTTGATTAGGCGAGGAGCGTGGACATATTCAGCAGGTTCCCAGGATCTCTCTTGGGGGCCGTAGCCTTTCCAGTCAATTAGGTAGAATAGTTTAGATTTGGAGATCTTGGAGTCCAGAATGCTTTTGACTTCAAACTCGAGTTCTCCATCGACCAGGATAGGTTTTGGAGATTTGGTTAGTCGGGTTTGAGGTTGCACGGGTTTTAATAGAGAGACGTGGAAGACCGGATGTATCTTCATGTGCGGGGGCAAGTCCAACTTGACCGCTACTGGGTTTACTATGGTAGTGATGGAATAGGGACCAAGGTATCTTGGGTTGAATGTGCGTGGCCCTTTTAGAGATAGATATTTGGTGGATAACCAGACTTGATCCCCTACTTGATAGTGAGGGGCTTCCTTCCGATGTTGATCTGCTCCTTTCTTGTATTGTTCTTTAGCCCTTTGAAGGTGAGAAACAGCTTCCTTAAAGGCTTGGGTGATTGTAGAATGCAGGTAGTCTACTGCTGGTGTTTCAAGATCTTGGAGGGGATCCAACTCCGAGGTTCGAGGGTGACTGCCGTACAAAAGAAAAAACGGGGTTTTCCCAGTTCCCGAATGGACAGAGTTATTGTAGGCATACTCGGCTATCCAAAGGATATCTTTCCAAGTTTTTTCAGTTTGTTGCAGCATGCAGCGTAAATACTGTTCCAGAGTTTGATTGGTCCTCTCGGTTTGTCCGTCGGTCTGAGGGTGGTGACTGGTCGATAGTCTCACATCAATTTGAGCCGACCGACAGCAACTTCGCCAAAAATGAGAAATAAATTGACTACCTCGATCCGAAATTAGAACCGAAGGAAAACCGTGCAGTCGGACGATGTTTTCGAGAAATTCTCGGGCCAGAGTTGCTGCTGTTGGCAAGCCTTTGAGCGGAATGAAATGCGCCATCTTGGAGAATAAGTCCACGATTACTAGAATCGTATTGTATCCGGAGCATGGAGGTAGATCGGTGATGAAGTCCATAGAAAGCGTATGCCAAGGGCGAGGTGGGATGTCAATAGGGCGTAAGAGGCCTGCTGGTCTTTCCTTTTGACTCTTGTTTTGGGCGCATACTCCACAGGACATTATAAATTCTCTGATATCTTTTTTCCAAGACGGCCACCAGAAGTAGCGCTTGATCTTTTCTGAGGTCTTGGCTATACCGGGATGACCTTCCATTAAAGAGTCGTGATAACAAGAGATTACTTTTTTCTGTAAATCTGTGCTGGGTAGGTATAATCGTTCTTGGAAATACAATAAGTTGTCCTTTACTGCAAAGTCCTTTCCCTGCAGATGCCAATTCTGTATGTCTGCTGGAGTTACAAGTTGCCTGGCTTTATCCTTAACTTCCTCTATGGATTCTGTGGCGATTACACCCAGAATTCTTTGTTCGGGAATGATTGGTACAGGTTTAGGGTTGACCAAGTGTTCTTCCACTCCCATCCGAGAAAGGGCATCGGCTTTACCGTTCTTTGTACCAGGTCGATAGGTAATTATGAAGTCAAACTCGGCAAAGAATAATGCCCAACGGAGTTGTCTAGAGGATTGGGCTTTTGCGGTCTTCAAATATTGCAGGTTTCGGTGATCCGTAATCACAGTAACGGTGTGTCGGGCCCCCAGCAGATAATGCCGCCAAGCCTTAAAGGCAGACTTGATAGCCAGAAGTTCCTTGTCAGTAATCGTGTAATTGATTTCAGGAGGCGAGAATTTGCGGGACCAAAATGCCACGGGATGCAACTGATTGGTTACCGGGTCCTTTTGTGATAGAACTGCCCCCATGGCAAGGCTTGAAGCATCAGTTTCCACGATGTAGGGGAGTTCGGGGCGAGGGTGTTTTAAGATTGGTGCAGAGATAAATTTAGTCTTCAAATCCTGGAAAGCTTGTTCCGCCTCGGTAGAGCATTCAAAACGTTTGTTTTTCTTTAACAAGGCAGTGATGGGCTGGACTATTCGAGAGAATTCGGGGATAAACCTGCGGTAAAAGTTAGCGAAGCCTAACATGCTTTGCACACCTTTTACGGAGGATGGTGATGGCCATTTGAGAACTGCATCGACCTTCTTTGAATCCATACGCACTCCGCCAGGTGATAATATGAATCCCAAGAATTCAACTTCAGTCACGTTGAAAACACATTTTTCCAACTTAGCGAAAAGTTTGTGTTGACGCAATCTTTCGAGGACCATTTTCACGTGTTTCCGATGTTCAGATTCCGATGAAGAATAAACGAGGATGTCGTCAATGTAAACAACAACACATACATCGATGAGCTCTCTGAGGACATCGTTCATAAAATATTGAAAGGCGGCCGGGGCATTGCAAAGTCCGAAGGGCATGACCTGATATTCAAATAGCCCATACTTGGTGCGGAAGGCCGTCTTCCATTCATCGCCCTCTTTTACTCGTACCAAGTGGTAAGCTCCTCTAAGATCCAGCTTTGTATATATGCATGCTTTTCTGACTTGGTCCAGGAGTTCAGGGATCAAAGGTAACGGATATCTATTCTTAACGGTGATCTCGTTCAGGGAGCGATAATCGATACAAGTTCTAAGGTCTCCTTCCTTTTTTGGAACGAAGAACAAAGCTGAAGAAGCAGGGGACTTGGAAGGACGAATAAACCCATTTGCCAGGTATTGATCCAGGTATTGTCGAAGGTGAAGGTTCTCAGGCTCGGTGAGGGCATAAATTCTACTACAAGGAGGAGTAGATCCAGGTATCAGGTCTATCTGGCAGTCATAAGACCTATGAGGAGGTAGAGAGTTAGCCTGATCCTTCCGGAAAACATCTTGGTATTCTAGGTATTCGGGAGGTAACTGGGGAGTCTCTGAAGAAATTGCGGCCAGTGCAACACCAGGTGGAGGGTGACAAGTAGAGACACATTCTGGAAACTGGACCGTTCTTGCTCGCCAATCGATCAGAGGATTGTGTTTCTCTAACCAAGGTATTCCTAGAATAATCTGAAACTGAGGGGCCTTGATCACATCGAACACGATCTTCTCATGGTGTCCATCTTGACTTACTAGCGTCACCTCTTGAGTGGTATGCGTTACTGGCCCGGAGGCTATCTCCGTACCATCCACCGTAGTAATGACGTCCTTTACAGCCTTGGGACAAAGAGTTCGATTCATCCTCAAAACCATTTCATGATCCACATAATTGCCGATGGCACCGCTGTCGACGTAAGCTTCAATTGCATGTAATCGATCCGGATTATCAGGGCTAATGAGGACCATAGGTATCACGAAATGCGAGGTCACGGAACTGGTTTTCACGCTCGGCAAGAGGACCTCTATTCTTGTCGGGCGAGGTCGTTTCCCTGCTCAGAGTTTGTAACTTTGGTAACTGCAGCTCCTACTGCCTTCTTGGCAGGTTTCACCGGACAGTCTCGAAGAAAGTGCCCTGAGTTTCCGCAATATAGGCATAATTGCAACTGTTTCCTCCTTTCCCGCTCCCTTTGTGTTAGAGGACCTTTCAGACCCCCTATTTGCATGGGTTCCCCGGAGTCTACTCCTTTGGAAGGAGTTGGCGGTTTGGAAAATACTCGAGCATCAAACTTGGAACGATCGGCCTTCCTGTTCTGCAGCCTGTGATCTATTTGAACGACCAAGTCTATATAATCCGAACAGTCTTGTGGGGGATTCACTACTTGGGCTAAAACGTCTTTGAGCTCTCCACGTAGACCTCTATAAAACAGCGTAATCCTTTTGTCCTCAGGCCATTGAGTTTCCACTATTAGTCTATTGAAAGATGCAATATAAGCCAAAAGGTCTTGATTACCCTGTCGCAACGAAAGAAGCTCATTGTCCAAGGCCTGCCCCTGTGAATGTCTTGCGAACAGTTTTTCCATACTAAGCTGAAAGGCTTGAAAATCATGGAGAACCGGATCATCTTGATTAACTAGAGGGATCGACCAGTCTGCCGCATTGCCACTAAGGTACGAAAGTACAAAAGCTACTTTTGCTTGATCAGTTGGAAAGGCTGCTGGCCGGCATAAGAAGTGCAACCGGCACTGATTGATAAATACTGCAAACCTCTTTGGGTCACCAGAAAATCGTTCGGGCGGAGCCAGAGGTACATTCCCAGGTAGGTTGATCTGCACTGGATTCATAGAGGATGTTGAAGGAAGATTTGCCCCTGATGCGGGTAACGGGGTCTGTCCGGCTTGTGACTGTAGCACTTGTCTAGCAAGATTGTCTGTTCTCTCCTTGGAAATAATTAGTTCCCTTCTTAGAGCATTCGTTTCCTGACGAGCTGCATGCACTTCTGCCCTTAGTTCCCCAAGTAACCGGGCTAGGGGGTCAGTATCCGAGGTTTCCATAGCGCCTGGGCGAGAGTTTTGCGGTAGGCTTTGCGTTCTGTAACGCTCACCTGATTCTCGCAGAGGCGCCGGTCTTGACTGGGCGACTACTGTATCTTCAAAGGTGATGTGTAGCACCCGGTTGGCTCTTTGGGCTGGACCTCTGTGCACTGTATGCCTGACGTGTAGAGTAAGATGTCTGCAGATAGAAAATATGGGGTTAATGAACTGGGGTTATTGGGGTGTCCCTATCTCTTTCCTCTTCTCCTCTCCTGTAGACCCCCAAGGTTAACGCTCTCACCTTAGGTAAGTGAATGCCAAGCTCTCCATCTGCCTCGAGGCAGGGTGCTGTAACCAGTTTCTTCACTGGATAGGTAGCGCAGGCCTCTTGACTTCAGAGGACTGCTGTCCGTCGTTTACTGCACGAACGGTAAGTTTCGAGTCATTCAAATGTCTTTAAAGTCTTTAGTAATGATGTCTCTTGTTTTGCAGGGTTCCGGCGATGGCGGATGACGGGCTGAAGTGAGTTGAAGATGGAGCCCGTGTGATGAATAGAAGCGCCTGGAAGCACGTAAGTAAGCGCTTGTTGCCTGCTTCACTATGCGCTCTAACTGTCTTTTTATTTTGCAGGTACGAGTTCGGAGCGGCTGCAGGGTGCCGGAATACCCACTGGATTAGATGTGGAAAGGAGTAATGGCACGTGAGTATTAAAGTTCCCCAATGTCTTTAAACGCACCTTGTTTTGTCTTTCAGATGCGGGATGCAGCGCCGAAGGCCTCCGGAGCGTGGGAAGAGTTGGTAAACTTTTGTCTTTCAGATGCCGGAATGCTAACCTGTTCTTTCTTGTCTTTATAGGTGTTGCTGAAGACTGGATTCAGGATGGTAAGCCTTTGCCTTTCAGATGCCGGAATGCTAACCTGTTCTTTCTTGTCTTTATAGGTGTTGCTGAAGACTGGATTCAGGATGGTAAGCCTTTTTCCTTAGGCCCAGGACCGGATGCAGAAGACACGATGAGCGTTCTGCTGCAGAGGTTGCAGAATAACGCAAAGCAAGATTCATCCACCGGGTGTGGTTTAAATAGCCTCCTGTAGTGCTTAGGTGTCTCCTTCCACAGCCACGCCTAAGTAAGAAAAGAGTTCCTGGTAAGAAAAGAGTTCCTGCCTTCCAGAAGAGTTCCAGTGTTCTGAATCTAGGGAGTGGCTCCAGCCCCACCCAACAGGAAAAGTAGTTCCAAACAGAAGAGGATCAGAGGCTCAACTGGCAGGCAAGTAAGCAGCATGGTCTGCTGAAGGTAAGTCCACCCAAGCATCATGAGCCCGGCGCTTCCAGCGCTGGGACTGGGCATATTTATGAGCCTGGTGCCACTGGCGCCAGGACTGGGTCCAAAAGGTCCCAATTGGGACTGGTTGGCACTCGGAACCTGGGTTATGGATCTGCTTCCAAGGGAGTTGGGAAAACTCTGACCTTTTGGAAGCAGAGATCATGACAGTATGCATGTACACTTACCGCTCGACTCCAGACGGGTCTGCCTCTCAAGGACCTGGAAGTGGAGAGCTGGGCGTGTGCATTCCAGGACCCTCATTTGGTGGTCTGACAGCTGGCCCCGGCACCCCTTGGCTTCCGCTGCCTTCAAGAAGCGCTGGGCCTTGTCGAGGGTCCTGGACCTGAAGTCCTCCCAGCACTTCCGGACATGTTTGAAGTCGCGGACTGCCACCCCCTACTCGTGGATGGCAGTCACGATGTCCATCCAGATCCTGGTCCTTCCTTCATTGTCGGCGCGAAAACTTCCAAAGAGGGCATCATACTGCCCCAGGACTTGCTCCACCAGGACACCAACATCCCTGGCACTGAAGCTGGTGGCCCTCTGCCTCTCTGGCTGGGGGTTGCCAGTGGTGCCAGATGGTGTTGTGTCCGATATGGCAACCCCAGAGGCAGGTGTGTGTGGGCAACTGGGTCCTGGGGCTGGGCTGTGGAGCGATGGTATCCCAGTCGGGAGTCTTCGGTTCCAGCAGAGGTGGTCACAGCAACTGCACCCCTGGCTGACGTGCAGGCTGCAAATAGCAGGGCACGTGGGCAGCAGGCAGGCAGTAGCAGGTGGGAGTGTGCTCGGGGCTTTTGGGGGCAGGAAAATTGCCTTTTGGGCAGGAGCCTGGTCTTCCGTGTGTTTTCGCGTGGTCAGCTTGATACAGAGTGATTTGGCACGTGAAAAAATTGCACATCAGCGTGAAATCCGAGGAAAGGCCCTTAGCGCGTCAGTGACGTTATGCGCGCGTGCGTTGCCCACAACACGGGTGAATCGTGAATCAGCACGTGAGAAAACTGCACGTCACCGTGCTAATGGAGGAAAGGGCCTTAGCGGGTAAGCGCGTAAGTGACGTTTCACGTGTGGGCTGCCTTAAAAGGTACGAGTACCATGCTATTTCCTTGTACGTGCATTTTGTGGAGAGCGAGCGGGTGTATCTTGTACTTCTTGTCGGTTCACACGCGATTACTTCACAACGTTTCCAGTTCGTACTCCCTGTTTCCTCAGACTGCGTTCTTTTCTTCTTTTAGCGGGGGTGTTGCCTACGCGCACACGCGCGTCTTGTTCACATTCTTTTTCAAGGCAGACGGTGAGTCGCACACGTATTTTCCAACTGTGGTTGCCCCCGTGTGTCGCGTACCCCTTCAGAGGTCATTGTAGGCTGCGTGTAACACGCGTACGCTTATTTTTGTGTTTCTGGGTGCCACCGCGTAGTGCAGGTTTATTTTTCCACGCACGTGGTCTACCAGGGGTTGCGTGCACGTGTGCTTTTGTTTTTGGGGTGCCTGTGCGTTGCGTGACCCGTCATCTTCCACCAGGGGTCACATACAGCCTTGCCAGAGCACTAGGGTACGAATTCCATCTAGTACTCTACCCGTTTCACCCCAATTGCCCAGGAAAATTTTTACTGCTACTCCCATACGCACAACAACATCAGTGCCATGGTTGGGAGGCGACCAAGCAGTAAGGGAGGCAAAGGTGGCCGACCTCCAAAAGGTGGGCGTGGTAGGGGACGTGGCAGGATTTGCAGGGTGCCCCTAAACCCCCGTGTGTGGAGGACCAATCAGGGACACCCATGCCCCCCCAATGGTTGTGGGAAACGTAGCTGACACCATCCCAGCTCAGCCCTTGTTGGACCGGCCCATTTTGGCACCTGAACCGGCACAGGATGACTCCCAGGCTGACTTCCAGGTCAGCAAGTCTAAGCCACGTGTGGCGGGGAAGGTTGCTGTCACCAGGCCACGTGGATCTGGGGCAGCAATGTCATCTGCTGCCCCAAGAAGGCAGGGTGGGGAGGCTGCAGGGGCAGCTGCAGCTCTATCCACACCAGCTCTGAGTCTCCCAGCTGGGACAGTATCGGTCCAGGTCCATCAAACCGACGTTGGCCCTGCCAACATCACCCTGCAGCCAATGCCTGCTCCAAGACCTATGGTCATTGTGCCTTCGCACATTTCAAGTACCGAGTCCACCTGCGCTTCTGCCCCTACTGACCAGAGCGGCGTAAGCCACTCAGGATCCGCGCCACCTTCGAAAAAGAAGGGTGCTCTGGCACTACAGGCTGAGACCCCAGACACGGCTACACACTCCGGCACGTCAAGGAAGCCTAGCTTTAATGATGCCGAACTTGATGCACTTGTGACCTATGTGTCGGCACATAGCCGGGAAATGGTGGTGACTGCAGGGTGCAAGTCCACACCTGGTCAACATAGGGCACACTGGCAGACCATCGCGGACATCATTAGTGCCCTTGGATTTGTGAGGCGCACAGCTGATGATTGCTACAAGCAGTGGAATGACCTGAAACGCAGAGCAAAGAACAAGCTGGCCTCAAATCATGCCTCTACTCTGGTGACTGGCGGTGGGTCTCCACCAGAGGACAACCAACTCACTGAACATGAGTCTGTTGCTGGAACCTTCGTCACAGAGGAACAGATCCAAGGCGTGGGAGACCTACCAGATTACGACGCATTGTCCGGTGAGTGCCCATGCATGTGTGTGTAATCCATGTGTATGTTGCTTGGGTGACTGGTTCTGAATGAGTGCCAGGTGAGGGTGTGTACTCCTGAGTGGTATGGGTCACCCGTTGCTTCCCCCAAAACATTAACCGGCCCTGGATTTGGGAATGACAGTATCCCTTCTGACCACAGTAGGCAATTAGCGTCACATTACTGCAGTTGCCCTTGAACTGTCATCTTGCAACAACATTGTTCTGAATTTTTCAGTGTTCATTCAGGCTGATTGTCTCAATTCTCCCATTTTTGCAACACATTTTTCAGCCCTAATGCCACATATGTGACATGCTTCTGTCATTGATTACACCCCACATTGGCCCACATTTGTTACCTTGTTATGTGAATGATTAGACCATTCAGGCTGATTGAGTATTGGCCTGCTCACATTAATTATTGGGGCCTGTTGGAATGTGGAACATGATAGTTGTTTCATGTCATGTTGAAGTGACCAACCATTGATGTGTACATCTGCCCGCAATAACTGTATCATTGTACACTGGATGTGTTGCAGTGTGTGGCACATGCATATTTTGTCACACTATTTGGCATTTTTCATCTCATCATGTCCATCTCACATGCATGGGTGACAGTACTCATTCACTGACGTATGGCTGTACTTGTCAAATGTACCATGGCTATGCTAAATGCCATCTGTGTGCTGGCATGTGTCATGTATGTGTATTGGACATGCCACTCACAGGCTAATGTGTGATGCCAGTGCTACCCAGCATGCAGCAAATGGGTTGCTTTTCCATCTTGGTGTCCTCAGTGTCTGCTTTTTGCCTCCCCTTCCAACTCATTGACAGTGCATGCATGCCAGAGTTATTGTCATGTGGGACATGTGTAAATCATGTACTGGATCTCTGGCTTGTCAGGCCTATGTGTGCGCTATGGTGCTCATGCCTGTTTCCATTTGTTGTCTTTCATGTTTTTGCAGGTGATGACACACTTGATGCTGTTGAAGTTGAGGAGATGGTGCAGACCCAGGAGGAATCTCAGCCACAACAGGGCACCAGTGGAGGACGTGGTGTGGTGTGGGTGAAAACCCTTTCCTACTGCAGACCATACTGTCCAGGGGTGTCTCTGGGTGCACCTCCCCAGACCTCTATTCAGGTGCTGAATCGGATGATGAGACTTATGTGCTGTCGCAGTTGAGTGTTTCCGGCAGGGATTCTGTTCTGTCCAACCCACCTGCACCAGGGGTAGAACCCTCTATGGGGATGTCAGTGTTGGTAGGTCCGCCTTTGGCGGTTACGGATGCAGGGTCACACTCCACAACATCTGATCCTGTTCCTGGGCCAGCAGATCGGAGGGGGAATGCAGTCCTGCAGCCTCAGGCAGTGCCGGCACAGCAAGGTGCAGATCGCCTTGCCCCAAACAGGTGAGGTGCCCGCCGACGCGGTGGCCGTACACCACCAGGCAATACTGTATGGGAAAACTCAATTTACAGTATAGCAGCACAACCGGGAGCATTGGTTGAAATGATGGCTCAGGCAATGGAGAGGGTGGCCACTTCCATTCTCCCCCCTGAAAGGCAGATGGAGCAACAACAGCAGGCAACAGACTCCATTTGCCAATCACACAGGGAAGACATGTTGGCGTCCAAAACGGACCGACGGGCGGCACGGGAGACTCTGCGCGAAGCCATATCAATAGAGTCACAGGGCTACAGGGAAGCCCTGAGGGTAGAACTCGATAACCTCAGGGAGACTCTGGTTGAAGTTGAGGCTTCCTGAAATTTTAGGGCAGAACAGCAGCTGGAGCAGCTCACACGTTCGCTCTCAGCTGAGCTGCAGGCTACCCGTGCGGAGATCCGGGCATCACGCGAGGCCATGAGTGCAGAAAGGCAGGCAACCCGTGAGGTGCTGCATGGGGATCTCCGCACTATCATCCTCCAGAATCAGACCTTCCACATCTGCATGCTTGCTGCCATGGAGGACCATACCAGGGCTTTGCGTGGGCTGCCTCCCATAGCACCACCACCTCCTGATGCAGCAGCAGAGGGTGATGAGAGCGACAGCAGTTCTCCCACAATGGCATAGCCGTGCAGGCCATGAGCCCATGGAGGTATTTCTTTTTCGCAACATCCACGCAGGTGGGTGTTGGTGTGCCCCCTGTCCTCCCTCTGACCTCCTGGGTGCCCCCCCACCCCCCACATGGCCATTTTCTATTTTTTATTTTTTTTTATTTTTTTACAGTGTTTTGACTTGTGTGGCTCCCGTGGGCATCCACTGTGCATTCCGGCTGGCCACATGCAGGCTTGTCCTGTGTTTGGATTAGATCTTGGGTTCCTGACACACACACACCCCTCCTGCTTCCCGTTTCCATGGGCTTGCAAAGGGTGTGACCAAGTGACAGTGACTTACACAGTGACATTGGGCTCCCATGAGCTGTGTGGCAGTCTGTAGTCAATACTGTGTGGACATCCCTAGTGGGTATTGTTGTTGTATTGAACACTGCATGGCATATTGATATGTGCTTGTGCATCCATGTCTTCCTCCTTATTCGCAGGTACCTTCTTCATGTCTTCACAAGGCCGTCTCCTTTGCAGATGAAGTTCATGTTGTATGCCGTACACTGACACATTTGCCTGACAGCAACACTCTGCAGTTGAAAGGGGTCGATGTGCTGGCTTATTCAGGTTCTAAGACTTGCACTACTTTGAGTTTGTACTGTCATATTTTGGCAATGTTTCATGCTGTGTTGCTGTATTGTGTTGCTGGTAAGTATTTGGTCATGTGAGCTGTTTGTTATTGATTACTGGGAGCATATTCTCTGTGGCATGTTTCCATTTGGGATATTGCACTTTGTGACACTTGTGTCAGGTGTTGTGCATTCCTTTGTTTGCTTTCACATTGCATGACATGCATGGTGTGTTGGGTGGCGGAGATGGGGAGGGGTTGGGTGACATGGCGCTATTTTCATGTTGTATTTTGCAAGGGGGTTGTCATTCATGCTGCATAAATGTCTCTTTTTGTGACACAGCATTGGTTGTCTTTCAGTAGGTAGGGATGCACATAATGTGACACTTCCAGGTGACCAATCTCAGGCTGGTATGGTTGTGACAGTTGACTGTCCCTTATGTCATCATCATTGATTGTCAGCTGGTATGTGCCAGGGCTGTGTGCACTCCACAGGGGTGTGATTTTAGGTGAAGTAATTAGCCATCAGCTGCGTACGGGCTGCCTCACCACGTGCCCTTTCCCCTCCCATGCGCAGCAGCCGTGCATGTGGTTGGGGATGTGGGGGCACCACCATGTCCACCGGCAGGCCCCGGCGTGTTGCAACATTGTGCAGGACACATGCTGCCACTATGATCCTGCACACTACTGGGGGAGCGTATAGCAGCTCCCCACCAGAGTGGTCAAGGGAGTGAAAGCGTGACTTGAGCACTCCGAATCTGCGCTCCACTATGCCCCGGGTTGCAATATGGGCTGCGTTGTATCTTACCTTGGGTGGTGTGGTGGGGTTCCGAAATTGGCGTCATCATGTGGGTGCTCAGAGGGTAGGCACTGTCCCCTAGGGAGGTGATGATGGGTATCATTAGTGGGGTTGTGACATTACTCAGTATCTGGCATGCATGCATGTCCAGTGGCATTTATACTCACCAAGCAGCCACGTATCTCCATGCCGCCCAGCTTCTAGATCCCGGTTTAGGGTTGACATTCTGTAAATTAAACTGTCATGGGTGGACCCTGGATAGTTGGCATATACTGAGGTGATGATTCCCTTGGCATCACATACTACCTGCACGTTGATGGAATGCCAGTGCTTGCGGTTTCTATAGATGTGCTCAGTTGCCCTGGGAGGACGTAGAGCCACATGGGTGCAATCAATGGCACCAAGCACTTTGGGGAAGTGTGCCACCCCGTAAAACTCCTGGACGGCAGCCTGGCTTTCTGCAGGTGTTCTGGGCAGGTATATGTGCCTGTGGACTGATGGGCGTGCAGTCATGATGGCCAACACCTGGTGTAGGCAACGTGACTGCGTGGGCTGTGACACCCCCCCCCACTATGGCACTTGTCCGCTGAAATGAACCAGTGGCCAAGAAGTGCAGTACATTGAGCACCTTTTCCAAGGAGCTCAGTGCTTGGGAGCACAGGGTGGGTGATGTGAGGTCATCCTCCCACTCACTCACCAGGTCAAGTATTATGTGAGGTGGAAACCTGTACCTCCCATACACCTGGCCATCAGGCATCCCAAAAAGGCTGGTCCTGGGTGTAAAAATTCTGGCCTTGACTATCCTCCTCCTCCTCCTGCGGTATCCCACAACCACTGCTGCGAGGAACGGTATATTCATTGTAGCGTCTGAGCTTGTTTGTTGTTTGCGTGCACTTTTATGCTGCGCGGGTCCGCGTACGCCTGCTTCCTGCTGGCGTACGTGTTTCCGGATTAGCGCGTCTTTTTTGGCGCACGCGTTAGCCCTGTTCGATTCCATGAATACGTGTTGTAGGCACGCGTGTGGGCGTTCCGCGCATTTGCCTCCTGTACTTCCCCAGTAACGCCCACATTTTCACGCGTTGTTCCCCATTCCGCGTGTTCCGCCCGTGTTCCGCCTGCTTTTGTTGTGTGCGCCGCGCTATGTGCGCTTTTGCTGTGCGCATAGCGCACGCTGTTTGATGCTGTGTGCTTTCGCTGCGATGTTCGCACTTGCACTGCGATTCGCACGCTTTCGCACGCTTGCGCGGAGATTTTCACCGCACATTAATTCCATGAATAGGCCTGAAGATCTGTCACTATCATAAAGCACCTGACAACACAGCATAATTTAGCAGTACCATTTGCCCTTGTGAGCATGCTCTTAGGTCAAAAATGAACACTCCATTTTCAGGCTCACCGAATCCTCAGACAGGGGTGAAAAGTCCTCAATCCTGGATCTGCTGCTGGTACTGGTGCCTGGCTTATTTAGACATGTTCCTGTTGACTTCATGATAGAGAGTCTGGTTGCCAAGTTGCATGACCTGTAGCACTACACCAGTTCCTTCTCTACTGGACCCTCCCATTTTAAGACCTACAGGGAACGTTTGGCCGATTATATGGTTCCTCTATGACCCTCAATCTCTTTCTGGGACCAGTTTGACACTGGATATGTCTCCTTAATCGGTGGATGCAGAAAATAACTCATGACTAATTCCATGCTGCTCAAACGACTAGGCCAGAATATATATTTTTGTCTCCAACCGCTAGTCTTAGGTAAGGCCACTGACATCGCTAGCACTTTTGTGGGAGCACATACCATGTAGGCTGTTTCAGTGGTAGATTGAGCCTAGACCTTAACTACTGAACATCTTCACAAAGTTTGTAAACTGAGAGACCATGAAAAGGGCTATTATAAGGGTCTTTTAATGCAGTTTTGCCCTCCTGCATTTATTTCCAAACCATGATACTGCTGCCTCAAACGTTGCTGGCTTCCAGACGACTGCCATCTCCATGGCCGATGGTACCTGTGGGCCACCCAGACATAGTTTTGGGCCAGGCTCATGATGTCTCATCTAAGAATAGATTTTTCCACTCCACCCTGGGCAGCATGCTGAGTTTGATGGGATTGAAAGCATTTTTGAATCTGAATTGTAAAAAACAACACTGCTCAGTGTTGTTCTCCTTTGTAGTATAGACTTGGCATCTGCATCTTACAATTAAAGATCATGTGAGTCCTTAGCTCTTCTCCAAGCAGGATATGTGTTTCTGTAATAGTCACTGCATGAGGGGACAGAGGCTGTGCACTTTTGTCCTACATTTGGCAACATTTCTTTTCGGGGTTGGCTTTCTTGCAGTCAGTCACACTGTCTGCATTTACCCTGGTTGGGAGAAAGTGGCAGTGAAGGTATCTTTAAGCCGAGTTGAGAGCATCAAGCAACAACAGGGCTGCTTTTAGGCCGTGGACACTCAGAAATTATTTTTGTTTAAGGAAAAACGAAAACCATGACAAACGTCTGACCCAGATTTCATAACCTGGGCCCCCTTGGAAATAGGAATACCTGGTCTGATATATTTCTGTTGCTTTTTTCACTGATCTCTTTTCTGATTTTGGTGGTATAGGGCATCGCGGGTAGGCATGCTTTAGATCGCTCGAATGCAGATAATTCATAGATGGTATTTACTTTATGTTGTACTGTTTTGCATGTGCCAATCACTTAAGACGGAGTACCAGGAAGAGTATGAGCGCTAAGCATTGAGGTAAGAAAGAGGGGAGTCAAGATGTGCAGGGAAGGCCTGTTTAAAGCAACGGGACATTGCATTCCAGCGGCATCAGGTTAGCGTACAAGCCATGTATCGTACACCCTGTATGTGCAAAGTCTAGTGGTATTAAGATTTTAAGAGGCGCTGCCAGTGCCCAGGTTGGTAGTTCATTCCCCTTGTTTATCTGTCGTATTGGCCTTTTCATTCTTACTTGAATATATAGATCTGTTAAGAGGTTCCTTTGCGCCATTCTATAGTTGACAAGTCACACTTGGCTAGAGTAGGCTAGCTTTAGGAGTGCTGTTTATAGGGCTTTCCTCAACTTGATGTAGTTTTGCTCCACTCATATTAAGGGAGGGAGGTTGTTCGAGAATGGAGTCCCTGAGATGCTAGCAACCTTTAAACATAGGTTATAGTGGAGTATGTTTTTTTTCTTCGTGGCTGTGGTGGATCTCAGGGTCATGATGGGTATGTAGTTATGGGTTTATTTAACCAAGTATTCAGGGTCTTTGTTCCTCTAAGTTTAATGGGTCAGGTAAAGTGTTTTGAAGGTGATTCGGTGCTGCACTGAGTGCCAGTGTATGGATTTGAGAGCTGGTGTTATGTGGTCCATTAGTTTAAGACTCAAGGCCGTTTTAGCTACCTTACATTGGACCAATTGATGTTGGTAGATTATTTTCTTATGTAAGCCTGTTTATATGCCTTTGCAGAAATACATGCAATGCCTTATTTTATTTTGCAATTCCAGGAATGGTAGGATCTTTTTGAAGAGGTGGAAACTATCATGCTAGTTAAGGAGGCTCAGGGCAGTTTGATTGAGTGATCTAAACAGCTTTTGCATAAAACCCTAATGGTTTCCAAATGCCACATTTTAGCGCTAGTGCACACTTTTTCAGATGTATATACCAGAAAGTCTGTAATCTTAGTGGTGATTCACTATGTCCTCTAAGCCACTAAATACAAACATGGTATTGTTAGTACGCTTGTGACTTGCCCTGTGTTAAGATCTGTAATGGTAGAACATTGGACGCACCAGTTAGGGAGCTCCAGAAGACTCTGTGGGATATCGGACCACCTACTAAATGATGGAGTCACTGGGACTGAATAAGGGAAGGGGGAGTCTCATAATCTCAACAGAATATAGAAGCACTCGTTTATTGACCCTTCCAAGAGCGCACAATCATTCTTCCCCATTTCCAGTTTCTGTGTGCCAGAGGTGAGGGACTGCCTTCCAGGAGATTTAGGGTTGGGGATTGTTCAGAGAAGCCCCCACGACCTGAAATCCTTTGGCAAACATTACCAGCTCATAGCAGAGGGAATCTGGTCTACATGTGCCACAATACCTTGTTACCCCAAACTAAAAACCAAGAGCAAATTAGAAATGTCCCCAACTGCATCAGAAGAAGAAATAGGTACCAGGGAAATTAAAAACATCGCGGGATGCCCTTCTTCTTACCAGCGATGTGTGATATGTGGGAAGGGGACTTCCAGGCGGGCCAGCCATGCACTCAGATCAGGAGGGCCAACCATGCATCAAGACTAGGAGAGACAATGGAGTGTGCAAAGAATTGTGTTCTAGTACTTTAACTTCAAAAAAGTAAGTGAAGTTTATTTAGATTCTACCTATTAATACAAATTATCAACACACCTAAAACAAAAAGTAACAATTGTTCATAAACATTCATACTACAGTACATTATCAAATCAATGCCATCTTGACTAAATCTAAAACTTTAGATTACATATGTCTACATTAGATTTATACTGTCTTCATCAGGGATTTTCCTCTAAGTGCAGTTATTTCATAAAAAACATCATATACAAAGTCTGCCTTATTGCCTGGCATAAACCTCAGCATAGCGTCCATGTATGTCCTAATGTTATTTTTAATAAAATGCGGCCTGGGGCATTTTTTTCTAAAATCAATAAGAAATCTACAAGTTGTTAAAAAATGCATTAAAACTTCTTCCCTGCCCAGACTACATGGATATAACCTCCCTAGATTTAACCAGTGCATCCTTGCTCTCAATGGGAGAATGTTTAATCTGACCATTAGTATAATCTTGCGGCACTCTGGGGGATTTGATTTTATCTATGAAGGTTAGAGTGCTTAGTTGCTTACAGGAAGGGGAGCCAGATTTTAGGGACGATATTGTACCAATTCGATCATGAATTGAGAAAAACTCTACCTCAGCGGCCCTTTGCTTAAGAAGGGTGTCCCCCAGCTTTTCATCAAAGCAATCCCGCTAGAGGGATCCTTAATAGGAAATGTATTCAGTGAGGGGCTAAGCTGGATCTTTATGAAAAAACTCCAGAAACCTCCACTGGGCTTAGTGGGTTATGCTAAGGATCCCCCATTTGCACCTCAGCACATCCCCGGGGAGCTAGAACGGAGCCCAGAGACCTTCCCTAGAAAGAAGTTCTGCATTACTTCCAGGCACCCTCATCTCAGCGCCATATAGAACAGCCGTCTGGATTTTATCCTCCATCACCAGTGGTCGGAGTGAGCGGGAGCGGTGCTCCTCTACTTTTTAAAATTACCTTTTACAGCTCCTATACTTATATTTTAAAAAGAAGTCTAGGAAGAAGTTGAAACTTGCACTTTCAGTGCAATGCACTGAATGTTCCCTTAAACAGCAGGTGCAAGTGTTTGGGGGTTTGTATGGTGCATGGGGGGGCGTGGTGATAGGGTTTGTGAGGAGCGGGGGCAGGCCAGCAGGGAACATAGTTCCACTACTTCTTTTCCTACACTTCGACCACTGTCCATCACTAGGAGGCATTTGTCAAGACTTTTCCCACCATATTGGTAATAAAAACAGAGCAGCCCTCTAAAGCCAAAAGCAGCTTGCTTGGCCGCCGTGTTTATATGGCTCTGCCAACTTCCTTTTTTGGAAAAGATCAGGCCAAGATATATATATATATATAGTCACCACCTCTATTTTTAATTGTCGAGAAACCAGTTTGCTTTCTCATCTCCCTTGCCAAAAACCAGAATCTCTGTTTTGGAGGGATTCAGTTTCAGCCAATGCTCATTAAAGTAGGAGCTAGCATATCTTAGACTCTGCTATAACCCTCAGATGTGAGATCCATTATGACTGCATCGCCACCGGGCACCTTTCAATGATCTTATTAGAGGCATCTTGGAGTGCAATCGAGCGATAACGATGAGGATCTGCCAAGGACCCTTTTTTAAACAATGGGATAATCAAACTTCTTTTCCAAGAAAAAAGGGGGTGTGGTTTGGACCTGCGCAATTGAAAATCCAGATTAGGACTGGTAATCACTAGTCTTGTGACAATGTAAACACCTCTGGTCTTAGGCCATCCTGTCCTGCGGCTTTACCCTTTGTTAAGCTCCTCAGCTCAGTAGCAATTTCCACCCCAGAAAAAACAATGTTATTTTGAACCTTAGTTCTTGTTAGAGAGTTTGACGACGCATTAGTCCCTACTTCGAGAAGCACCCCTTGGAAGTGGGCTATCAAGGCTTCCGAGGAGATTGACCTCAGATCACCTTCAACTTAGTCGAAACCCCTTGCAACAAGCCTCCAAAACGTTTTCAGGTTTCTTCTCCAACTGGCTTGTCAAGCGTGTTCCATTGTGACTATATATCGTCCCTTTTTATTTTGAGATGATTTCTATAAATGATTTTCATGGCATAGAGTTGTCCTGCGTTTGCTGATTTCCCCTGTATGGTCAGATGAAGTGATCTTTTCGCATGCCTGCATTCTGTGTCAAACCAGAGAGCATGTTTCTTAACGCTGACGCTCCCCTGTTAAGTGGTGCCTTTCTATACATTTGGGCCAGGAGAAGTTCAAACTGACATACTACCTCATGTTGGCTATGAGATCCAAGGAGTTTTTCACATCTTGAAGCATTGAGTTGTGGTCGCTCTCCATTCAATCCTGTACCTCAAAGCATTTGGCTTTATAAAAGGACAAACAGTCAACTGGACCATAATCTGTGAAAGTTTTCCTCAAACCTGTCTTGAAAGTGGGGCTTTTGCAGGACATCCCCCTGCATCTTCCAATAAGCTCTTCAAAAGGTATTTGGACATAAAGGAGTCTATTAGACGGCCCATCGCGTTTTCCCCCACAGGAAGACTCCTCTTTGAGATTCTGCAGGATTCTTCCATCCATATTGGATATTCATAACAACCCATAGTCTTTCCAAGTTTTGCATTGAAGTCGCCAATCAGTTTAGTACTATCTTTCAGAACACCAAGCATCTCCGCTGGCAGGAAACACTGCTCCGTGATGGTGTTAACACGCTTCATTTTGGGCGGAATAGCAATGTTTACCACCACCAGTTTTTGAGCTGGCGGAAACACACCTTCAGAGGGTGACACCGCCAGTAGTACCGGGTTATGAAAGGTCCTTCCGATCATATAAATAACATATGATTTCCTCACCAGTGTCACCAGGCCCTTCCACCAACTGCCCTTTTTACTATCTTTCTGCCTTTAACAGGAAGAGGTTACGATTAGTAAACCTGTCACATAGGCAGCTCTCGTCAACTTACCACGTTTCCTGTGGGCAGATTATGTCAAACAGGTTAATAGACATCAAACAGCTTGTTTTTAATGCCTGCAATGTTACAACTCACTATTCTCAAAAAGGGCTCTTCAGTGACTGCTGCACTTGGGCATTTCATTAAACATAATCTAGCGGGGCAAAAGAGATGCTTGGCTTAACACTTTCTTTTGCGTTTCTGGAGATGTCGCTATGCAGCTGTTTCTCTAATGCTCTTAAAGTGCATTGTGTCCCCTTGCCGAGCCAATCGAGAATTGATTAGTAAATTTGAGGGGTGTACTCAGAGGCAGTTTTAGAAGAGAAGAAAATGCCAGAGCTGGGTTCAAGCCACGAGTCCTGTAAATAGCATGTTTTAAAATTTGAGTCCAGAAACGTTTCGATTCCATTTGCAGCTGAGGAGTCTTTAAAGTTAAGGATGCAGCACCTGAAATATGAGTTGGCTAACCCATAGCATATGCTACATCCCCCCACAGAACATGCAATTGGAAAGAATTCGACATACAGTCACAATTCTAGTTGAGATGTTCTTTACCCCCAAGATTTCTGACACGCTTTAATGAGGGTCATTTATAGGAATTCCGGTGGTCTGCCCCTTAAACGTGCAAATCACGTTTGAACAGTACCAACCTTCTAGGGGGTGTGTTGGCAGCGTAGCTCCAAGCCTGCCATCCCTTGTGTCTAGGTTGTCTCTCCCCATGTGCCTCGCCAATTGGCCCGATGATTTTAGAGGATTCAGTTCTCTATCGGACTTGCCCCACACCTTCCTCAACATGGTGATGCCACCAACCGTTTTGTTTAACTTAGGGGCACCTTCCATACAGGCACGGCAATGACCATCCTTGTGCAAGCAGGGTGATTCACAAGGTCTAGGCATGTCAACAGTTAATCCTAACCCTTCTTTGGCTGTGCACTAAGAGCCACGTATCAGGGTGTCCATGGCCGGGATGCCTTCCTTCGACACTATCCCTACTATTTTCAGAGAGGTTTTCGCACCGGGCTACTTGCTCTGGGGAAGTAACGGGCAGTTTGTTCAGAACCGTCACGAAAGTCTGACAGGCTTTGGCCACCATTCCACCAACATCCTTTTGATCATTGTAGTGACACACACATATCCTGCTCTTTTTTAAAACGTTTATTTATTTGAGTTTTCAGTTTGTATAAAGGCTACAGTACAAGATGTACAAAAACTGGTATCAAAATCCGGTTAAGAACAGAGCATAGCAAGGGGCGTGGCTAACTAGCCATGAAGTAGGACGTGCTCCGGTGCAGCAGCTCCTGTTGATCCGACGATGATCCGTGGTACCACGCTTAAATCAACCTAAAGGTTCCAGAAAACATCAGCAAAGGCGTCGGAAGGTGCACCCCACGACACCAGCAAACTATAAGCTCATCGGAGGAAGCATGCCAGAGATATAGTCTTTTGTGTGCGAGACTCGGTGGGCACGTATGCCCGCAAAATGGCAGACAACAAAGGCATCGCGACCCCGACCACCGAAACGACGGAGCTGGGATGCGAACAGTGAGCGGAGGACTGGCTCCTGACGGGGTGCCCAGCGGAGCACATATTTGTAACAGCATCAGCGCGTGTTAAGCTGCAGGACACTGCGAGCGGATAGTTAAACAGATACTGTAGCCGCAGGCGGGGCTCTCCGAGCGTTCCATCGGAGGGAGCCGGCCGCGTGACGCTGATGTAGCCGGGCGCCGCAGGGCAGAGATCATAAGGAGCGGCTACCAGAACACTTCCACGAACAGAGCATAGGCGCAACAGACTAGAACGGCATGACACACTGTAGCAGTGGCAGTGGGTGCGCCGCAGGAACGTGTGGCTACATAAGTAGCAGAGGCTTGGACTTGGATAAAGGAGTTTGGGATGGCCTTGCGGCGGACGGGGGCACGCGAGAGTGCGAGAGTCGATCTGGAGGAAAGACCATTGGGACTCCAGCATAAAGGGCAGCTGGGGCTGAATGGTGGCTGCTCACCAATGATACCAGCAGTTGATAGCTGTGGAAACGGACACCTTGTAGCAACGGCTACGGGAGGACACATTATTAAACCACTGGGCTGGCACTGATGGAGGAGGTCTTTTTCTCCTGGAGATAAAGGGGAGTACAGTATTAGGAGTTATGGGTACTCTGTGGTGCCGCAGACAAGCAGACGACCCCGAAGAGTGAATGAGCCAGAAAGTGGGTGCCACCATAGAAGGGCACGGTATACAGGGTTGATCCAAGTTAATGATGACACAAGAGAGACTGCAGCAGAAATGAGCAGTGGCTTGAAGAGCTCAGGGAGCCCCAAAGATGGGTGATTATGATGGGGGAAAAGAGTAGTCTCCAAGAAGCAGCAAGATAATTCGAAACGTGGGAGGACACAACCCACTCGAAGAAATAGCCCAATGAACACAAACTTATACAGGGGTTCCTCAAGGATAATTGCCCCAGGCTAGGAGTGATACACTGGTGCCGCACCAAGACAGAGGAGCAGGATTGATACACCAGAGACTAAGTAACCTCAGACATGCAACTGAGGCTGCAAGATGGCGGGGCGAGGGG
This sequence comes from Ambystoma mexicanum, assembly GCF_040938575.1. Taxonomy (NCBI): domain Eukaryota; kingdom Metazoa; phylum Chordata; class Amphibia; order Caudata; family Ambystomatidae; genus Ambystoma; species Ambystoma mexicanum. The sequence continues at coordinate 82,011,938 of NC_090939.1, read as the reverse complement.
CCGTAAGTAAGTGCAAAAATAAACAATCCACGATGGAAGCATTCACCAAAACACAGCAGTCTCCTGCGACGACAACGCCCAGTGGCGCGACGGCACCTGCGGAGAGCACCTTAGTGACTGAAAACCACCAGATACTAGCGGCCATAATGGAGCTGAGGGACTCATGGGAGATAGCGATGGCGGACTTGCGCACTTCCTTGGAGGCTAAAATAGACGCAGTAGGCATAGAAGTCACCCTGCTGCGACAAGATGTTAGGACGTTGGCAGAGAGAACGAGCAGCCTGGAGAGTGCAGTGAAAACCAACACGGACACTAGCACCAACAATGCAAAGGAGGTACACGTACTGAAGCAACAGGTAGCTAACCTGGAGAACCGTGTGGAGGAAGCTGAAGGGAGAGCAAGAAGGAGCAATATCTGCGTGGTCGGACTGCCGGAGGGGGAGGAAGGCCAAGACCCTACAGACTATGTTGAGAACTTGATCTTGCAAGAAATAGGGGCCAACAAACTCTCACAAGGAATCGCAGTGGAGTGCGCACATAGAGCCCTTATGAGGAAACCGAAGCCTGAGGCCTCTCCCCGTGCGATAATTGCTAAGATACTGAACTATAAAGATTGCGAGAAGATTTTGGAGTACTTTCGTAAAGGGGGAACGATTGAAAGGGCCTCAAGCACCATCACGGCGTATCCTGACTATACAATGTTGGTCCAGAGGCAACGGTACAGCTATGTGGCAATCAAGAGGAGGTTACGCATAGCTGGAATCAAATACATGCTTCTGTACCCCGCTAAATTGAAAGTGTTTCACAAAAGCAGGATGTTCTTTTTTGACACCCCGGAAGAAGCAGCAACATGGCTGGACCTACAGGGTTGCCCGGAACGAGATGCGGAACAGGCCCAAGAGGAACACGATAAGTGATTGGGATATTGCATGTATATTGATATGACGCAGAGCGGGTACCCCAGCAGTGACTATGATAGAGATTAAGATAAAGAGGTGCGAACGAGTAAAGCTGATATTTGGATGTGATATCTTTGACTTTGTTGAACTTAATGGACTGGAATATAGAAGATTGAATACACACGTAAATTGAGTAGCAACGTGTGTTTGAACTGAAGCGAATAGGAGCGGCAGGACGAAAGCACCCTACCCCCTGAGCAATAGTAGTAGTAGGATAGCCATTAGGGCGACCTCACCCTGCTGAGCTTCGAGTACAGGCAATAGCCAGAAAGAGCTAGATGCGGGGGTGCCTGAGATCCAGGGATGGAGCTGGGCAACAGTTGAGGGGGGAGATGTTGGGGATGGGAAGGGAGGTGGGAGGGGGGGAATGGGGAGTTTGGCGTGTTTTTGGTTAAGGGGAGTTTAAACTGGGGAACAAGCCTATATAGAATGTAATGGAATTAGATTTGGACTGCACCGGTGGGAGGTGGAATGAACTCTAATAAGCCATGGGGGACCTTAAAATAGTTACCTGGAATGTAAAGGGGCTCAATAGTTATCTAAAGAGAAATAAGGTCATGCTATACCTGCATAGGCAAAAATAGACATTGCACTGCTACAGGAGACCCACCTGACACGGGAGAAGATGGATATGATTGCCAGGAAGTGGAAGGGAGTTGTGGTGGGCTCATCATATTTAGCTTATGCTAGAGGAGTGCTTATTTGGGTGGCGCCACATGTCCATTTCAACGGTTGCAAGAGGTAGCGGAGACGGAGGGGAGGATGGTTATATTGAGGGGATTGGTGGAAAACAGGGAGATAAGCATTGTAAATACGTACACGAACACAGCGGCGTACATCAGAACATTGTGTACCAATATGAGCATGTGTGTGGAGAGAGCGGTGATTTGGGGAGGGGACTTTAACTGTGTACTTAACCCAAGGGTAGATAGATCGGATGGGAAGATGGATAGACCCGCCCCAGCTGCTAAAGCGCTGCAGACATTGCTGGGTAACTTTGGTTTGGAAGATGCATGGAGAATGAGACACCCCCAGGAAAGGCAATATTCACATTATTCTGCCCCGCAGCAGTTACACACGAGGCTGGATTATGTCTTTACTACACCTGAGGTAATAACAGAGATTACGCAAATAGAGTATAAAGCAAGGGTCCTTTCGGACCACTCGCCCTTGATTCTCGGATGGCAATACTGCCACCCGAGAGCAAGGATTCTGACATGGCGCCTACGAGCGGAGGCACTGAGGGACCCCTTTTTTAGGGAGGACATGAGGAAGGAGTTTATAAACTATTTTGAGACGAATACTGGTAGTGTGGACTCGGCAGGAACACTGTGGGAAGCCTTCAAGGTTGTGATGAGAGGGGTAGCCATAGCAAAATCTAAAGGTCTGCAGGGTGGGATTCTAGCTGATCTATGAGAGACGGAGGAGAAATTGGAAGAGGTATTGAGGGGTGGAGGTGGCACTAAGGAGGAAATGGAATTGATACTCAAGCTACAACAAACATGCACGGAGTACTGGGATAGATTGTGTAACCTCAATTATAAAAAATATGTAGAGACAGCATGCGGGAGGGGATAAACCAGGAAGGCTCTTGGCGTGGCTATATAAGAGCGAAACCCCCAGATCTACAATCAGAACTATAACGAGGGAAGACGGTAGTGTAGCGGACACTCAAGAGGGAGTCAACCAAGAGTTCGCAGATTATAAGTTATTATATGGAGACGACGGTAAGAGTAGTTGCGCGACAATAATAGAAACATTGGAGTATATAGGATTGCCAAAGATAAGTGCGGAGGAGAGAGAGGAGCTAGATGCACCAATTACCCTGGAAGAACTAGGGGAGGTGGTGAGACAGTTGCCCACTAGCAAGACCCCGGAGGCGGATGGACTCCCAAGTGAATTTTATAAAGTATGTATGGAAGAGGTCTCCCCCCACTATTAGAAATGATAAAAGCGTTTGAGATGGGAAGATTGCCAGAGTCACTCAGAGAAGCGATTATAATACTGCTTCCCAAACCTAATAAGCCTGGGCATAGCTGCAGCTCCTATAGACCCTTGTCGATGCTGAATCAAGACAGCAAGATATTGACGGCTGTCTTGGCAAATAGATTGAAGAGGGTTATTGGTAGACTAATACACCCCGATCAGACGGGTTATGTCCCAGATAGGAACATCTCTAATAATCATAGACGTCTCCAACGAGTTATTGAGTGTGGAAGCGAAAACGCTGGTGAAATGGCAATTGTGTCCTTGGACGCAATAAAGGCCTTTGACTCGGTCAAGTGGTCATGGCTGCTGGCGACCCTGGAGTGCTATGGGTTGGGGCCTGGATATATACGGTGGGCGAAAATACTATACAGTGAACCGCTGGCTAGAGTCAAAACGGGATCAGTGATATCGGAAAGATGGCAGCTTCGCAGGGGCACCAGACAGGGATGTCTGTGGTCTCCAATGCTCTAGATACTGGCCTTGGAACCCCTAGCAATATACTTGAGACAACAATATGATACCATAGGCATTGAGGTGAGAGGGGAACGACATCTGATCTCCCTATACGCAGATGATATGCTGCTTTACTTGCGGCACCCGGAAGTAAATCTCCAATATATTTTAGAAGTGATGGAGAGATATGCAGGGCTGTCTGGTATAGCGGTGAACCCCCAGAAGTCTAGCATGTTCCCATTAGGTGGGTATAAAGGGATTCTATTGGAGCAGGTACCTGTATTACAGGTACCATGGGCAGTTAGTACATTTCGGTACTTAGGGATAGACATATACCACACAGTGGAAGAGGAGCATAGGTGCAACACGGAGGTGGCCATTAAAATAATTGAAAATTGCATGCGATTTTGGGTGAGGTTGCCCTTAGCAATGATGGGGCGTGGAGCAATGCTCAAGATGGTGGTCCTGCCTAGGCTCCTACCCTATTTTGGGAACATACCATACCTGATACCTAAGAAGTTCTTCACCAAACTGAATAGTGTGTGCAGGGATTTCCTGTGGCATGGCACGCGAAACAGAGTGGCGCTATGGAAGCTACAGAATTTTTACGAGAAAGGGGGGATAAAGCTGTCTAACTATGAGGTTTATTATGTAGCGAGCCAACTATAGTAGGTTGCCAAATGGCTCTCTGATGAAGAGACCTCTGATTCCAGGCTGTTTGGACAAGATTGTGCACCATTCTACTTGAAAGAGATGATGTGGGTACCCAAGGCAGAAATGAAAGGGCACCCCAAGATGATGATACTGGGGTGGAAGATGTGGCGTAGGGCATGCCAGATGATGGAGTACCCGTCTCCATGCTCTCCGCAGGTACCACTGGTTGCATTAACGGGTGGAGATGAACAGCTAAGGATGATTATCAGAAACCACTGGGAACCGGTTGGGTTAGCAACAATGGGAGATATCTGGCTGGAGGGATCTATCATTACCTTTGAGGAGCTGCGGGAGGAAACTGGGTTGCACACGGGCCAGTATATTACGTATTACAGAATGGTGCAGAGAATTAAGAGAACATGGCCCAAAATTGTGCTGGAGGAAGAACCAGATGCCATCATAGATATGATATACGACATAGCGGAAGGGGGCCATGAGACATCTAGAATATATGAGATGTTGATGTTTAAAGTAGGGAGGGAGGTCACACAGTTGAGACTAGATTGGGAAACGGAAGTAGGAGCCCCGATGGAGGATGGGATGTCGGAACGGGCTCAGTGGTATCATAAGAAGGTATCGAGGAATGCGAGATTAAAACAGATATAACTGTATATTACGCATAGGGCATATATGACACCCCAGAGGATATCGAGGTTTGAGAATGCAGGACAGCAGGCATGCCCCAAGTGTGATGAGGAGAACGGGGGTATGGTGCATATGTTCTGGTCATGCCTGGTCATTGAACGCTTTTGGAGCGAGGTGGAGCAAAAACTAGCGGAGAAGGGAGTCAAGATTGTAGTGGACACAGTGTGGGCCTGTTTGTTGGGGGGGGTTCCAAAGATCGCAGAAGCTCGAGCATGTGAGTAAACTGAGGGATTTGGCATATGTGTTTGGAAAGAGGAGAATTGCTATGGGGTGTAAGACATGCCACCGACCGCGAGTGGAGGTGTGGTGGAAAGATTTGCAGAAATGGGCAGAGGCAGAAACCATGGTATGGCAAGAAACGAGCAGTGCTGGGGGGAGGAGGAGACAGAGTGCCTGATGGCCTGGAAATCATTAATAGCAGAGCTGTTTGGGTCAATACGAGACCTGGCAGAACCCATGGAAGGAGAGACCCTACCACAAGATGCAGAAACGGAATGTGTAAAGCAATAGGCTCGAAACGGGGAGTGGGATAAGGGAAGTAGTGGCTAGAAGTAAGCAATGTACAATGGAACTGTTGATATATGCACTGCCTGTTTGGTTTGTATTGTTTGTTTGAAATTAATAAAAAGGTTTTTTAAAAAAAAGAAAACAGAGCATAGCAACCACATACCATTCACTCACCACCTCTGCCCCCCAGGATCTCCAATATTTCCGATCTTTTCCCCTTCCTCCACTACATCCGCCTCTCCCACCTCTGAACATTTGCTACCCCATCCTCTCCCTCACAGGTGCTTCAGGTCTGCTGATGAACATAGGTTGCTGAGCATCTGGTTCCAGTCCACCGTAACCCCTTCCTTCTGCTCGGGGGCCGTAGTCCTGTGTCAGATATCCAACTCCGCCATCCCCTAACTGTGGACATCTTCCATCCAGCGCACTACAGATAGACCCTGGGACTTCTTCCAGGCAATGTTTACCTGCAGTTTGGCTAGTATCAACATAAACTGGGCCAATCGATTTCATATTTAATGTTGTTTCCCCCCCTGGGTTGTACCCCATAAACATACCATGGGTTTACACTCAAAGGTGGAGTCCAGCAGTCCGTTAATCTTTGACATCACTGCTCTCCAGTAGTGTGTAACAACAGTGCATCCCCATATCATATGCCAGTTCCCCGCCGGCCCAGTTACACATTGAGGGCAGTCCTGACTCAGGTTGTTGTTCATAGCATGCAATTTGGCCAGGGTCACGTAAACCCTATGTAGTATATGACATTGACCTAGTGTTCCTTTGGACATTACGAACCTGCTCCCAAATTTTCATCCATTCCCCCTCCGATATCTGACATCCCATCTCCCTCTCCCACTTACTCTTGACCATCAACATATTCAAGAGGAGTTCAGTCCGCACTGCCTGGTTGATTCGGGAAATCTTAGCTCTCCCCATCCTCTGTAAGCAACACCTGGATCAACAGGCTTACACTTTGTTCTTCTGGTATTTCCTTGCATATAGCACCCAACCTTCTAGACACCGCCCTGTATGTTAAAAAGTACCCCTTTGGGACGCCATGTTGAGCTCTCCACTCCTCAAACAACATCAATTTCCCATCATCTTTGATCAAATCTCCCACCGTCCAACCCGCCTCTCCCTCAGCTCAGAGATCCTCATCTTCCTGAGTGCCAATGAAAGCTTCAGGTCCACACTCCATGGTAAGCCAATGCTATATACTCCTGTGATAGGTAGTGTCACAAGAAGCTTCTTCCATATCACTGCACCACCTGAAACACATTTGTCACCCCTTTGCCTCCCACCGTGCCCCACATCAGTTCCATTCCCTGCCGGGAAGCTGGGAAAGTTCCCAGCAGCCCTGTCATCAACTCCCCCCTAGAGTCTTCCCATGGCAATACTACCTGGAGCTGTTCCACCATGAAGTACTGCTCGTAATCTGGTAAATTGAGACTCTCTTCCGAACGCAGATGCTGAAATGTTGCCCTTCTCCTCCCCGCGCCCCTCAGCAATTCTCCAACCTTCTCTTTCAACATGTTCAAGAATACCTTTTTGACAGGATAGGGAATATTGGTGAAATAGTAGAGCAGCCATGGGAGTACGACCATTTTACAAAGCGCCACCCTCCCCATCAATGATAGCGGTAGGCTTTTTGCAGAATTGGACCGAGTCCCCTATCCCCGACAATGCCCTGCTCGTATTGTACACAAATGGGTTCTCTATATTGTGAAAAATGTGGATTCCCACATAAGAAAATGATTCCCCTTCCCAGTATATCTCCCATTTCTGGAGAGCAGCAAGATCACGACCACCGATATCCCGCAGCAGGAACAGGAGGACATTTTCCTTATTGATCTGAAATTCCGACAACAGCTGAAAATGACTTAATATTTCAAGCAGCATTGACATGTTATCAAGCAGATACCCCACATACAGCAGCAGATCATCTGCGTATAGCGAGACTACATGTACACTCCTCCAGCTAGTATCCGTGCCTCACTCATCTCCTTACTTAGAAACCGCGCCAGCGGTTCCAGTGCAATCAAAAATAAGATTGGCGAGACCGGGCACTGCTGTCGCATCCCTCTGCCTAACGTCCACTGCTGCGATACCCAATCATTTGTTTTCACCATCAACGACCTGTTATACGAAAGCCTCAAACATCGGCAGATGTTTAGCCCTGAAGCCGAAGGCGCCCAACATTCTAAACAGCCATTCCCATTCCTTATAGTCGAAAGCTTTCATCGCATCAAAGGATGCTAATGTCATTTCCCCCTCAAAGTTTTTAACCTGGTCCATAATGATGCAGGCGACATAGATTCTTTGTAGTATTCCGGCCCCCTATAAATGCACACTGATCAGGATGCACTAGTGTCGGAACCACCCCAGAAAACCTGATGGCCAAGAGCTTTCCTAGAATTTTCGCATCTTCTTTCTGTAATGAAATAGGACGGTAGGATGCACAATCCAGGGGGTCTTTCCGTTCCTTTAATAGGACTGTTATGACTGCCTCCCTCATGGAAGCAGGAAGAATCCCTGTCTCAAAGGCCTCATCATATACTTTTTTAAGCAGAGGGATCAGGAGATCTGCATGTTCATAGTAAAACAGAGATCTTCTCATCTTCACCGACTGCAACGCACCGCGTATGTCCGACTCCTCAATCAGCCCCTCCAACCCTTCACTGAGATCCACGGCCAGGACCAGCAACTGAATCAACTCTAGCAACTCATCCGCCTCCATTGAGGAGTACATCCCATCACTTGTATACAGAGATTGGTAGAAGAGCCTCAAGGCCTCATTGATCCCTTCCTGGGTGCAGGTCAGATCTCCCTCCTGATCTGTACCATGGTCTGCCGGGACTGCTCCCGATGGAGCAGCCAGGCCAGTAATCGCCCGGCCTTATTCCCTTACCCATGTTTCCGCACATCTCGTTGTCTGTTTTAAAAATTTGATAATTTAAGTCTATGCTTTCTAATGAGAAGCCATTGCCTGAGACAAGTCTTCCCTTGTCTGCCGCCTCACTGCCCAGTCCCTTTCCAGATCTGACACTTCACTCTCGATCCTCCGCAACACATCCTATAATGCCCGTCTGATCCTGGTTTCTTTGGTTATACTGACCCCCCTCATAGTAGCCTTGCATGCCTCCGACAGGGCCCCACTGCCTCCACCGACCCCTAGTTGGTGTCAAGGAACTGCACTATCTCCTCCCGCAATGTCTCTCTAAACACCACGTCCTCTAGGGCCGCGGCCTTTAGACCCCACACTGCTTCAGTGATTTTCGCAACAGTCCCTGCAGTGGCATGGTCAGACAGGGCCATCTCCAAACATTCCATTGCACCAAAGGAGTGGAAGAATATGTAATCGAGGCGAGAGTGAGAGCTATGTACCCCGCAAAAATAGGAATACCCTGTTCCTGCTCATGCGCCTCCCGCCACAACTCCACCAAATCCAGCCCCTCAACTACCCTCTGCAGTGCCGCCGCCACCACCACGTGGTGCTTCAGTAAACCCAGCTTCCCTGTGCTGTTCAAATCTGCCCCCATATAAGCAGCCCCACCCTATGCTCCCCCATCAGATTCAGTACAGAGGGGAAGTAATCTTTGTCATCCACGTTAGGCATGTATGAGTTAACCATGTATGAGTTAACCAGATCTTTACGATCATGCGGCACCAACTCCTTACATGTAAGGCGCTTCGCTGAAAACAGCAAGCTGGTGACCGATCTCTTTTCTCGGTAGGCTCCTGTCTATGGAAATGCCTCCCCCTTCCTCTTCGTCTTGAGCCGCATCTACTCAAATTGAAGAAGCTCCTCAAGACTTTCCTTTTTGCCTCCTGCTTCCCTTCACCCCATCTCTGCTAAACCCCACAGTTGCTGAGATTGGTGGTCAGGGCCCTTTTGTGTCCTCTTGGGCCCTGGCGTCCCACGCTCAATCACCTTCAGCCTCTGACCGCTCCCAGCACTTGCCTTGGCACCCAGTGGCCTATGCCGCCACTGGCTTGCACTTACTTATTGGCAGCTGACCACTCACCTAGGCACTTACAGCTGCCCGCTCCATAGCACTTCCCTCCTGTTACACCTGCACTTATCCCCCCAAGCCATCACTCCTTCTCCCTCTCTGCACTTGCACGTTTGGAATGCTCACAAGGCCTAGTAGGTCCACCTCTATCTTTCATTGTTAAATTTGACTTTCATTCCCATGCTTCCTCTCTGTTGCCCTGTGGGCGCTTTGAAACACAATGTACTTGTTGTATAAGGGCCTTACAAATGCACAATAAAATAAAAAAATAAATGTCCCTCCCCTCAAGTGTACCCGTCAGCATCACCGTCCTCCCAACCTCAACAGTATAGACCTTATCCACCTTAAAGGGAACCACGATGCCACCCAAATTGAGACCCCCTCTGCAATATGACGAGTAGGATGTTCCCACTGATATCCCCCCACCACATCCTAAGCACTTACACATCCTTCCACACCGAATTATGAGTTTCTTGAAGCATGACCAGTTGGAACCTGTGTCGTCTCAGCAATCCCCCAACTTGTTGACATTTAAGCTGTTTCCCCTCCCCTCGAATGTTCCAGGTCCCGATCCTCAGGCAACCCCCCCCATGCTGAATCCACCATACAAGCCTCCCCTCCGTTCCATCCCCACCTTGTACCAAAGCCTCCTATGTAGTCTGCACTGTCAATTCGAACATCAACCCCACCATACTGAACATGTAAACCCCGACTGCCTGTGTGGCACCCCGCCCCCTAACACCCAGAAACCATTGGTCCATGGTTAACCATTCAAGTGACCCTTGAAACTGTCCCCTCTTACCCCCACTGTCCCACAACTCATTCAATCCACCCCACCCTTCCTTAACCCCCTCCCATATTGAACAACCACTGACCCTTGCCCCTCACAACTCCCCACCTGTCTCCTCTACCGCCCACTCCCCTCCCCCATCCCCATCCACTTGACCCTATAGTCATCCCATCCATCTTGCTCTCCCCTCCTGGAATTAGGTACGCATAAGTCTGGGAGCCCATCCCGTCAGTCCTCACTCCGCCCGCCTGACCAGAGAGTCACATCAATGTCCCACTAACGTTTCTCTCCTTGACCATCTGTCAAGAGCCCATCATACGTCCCCTTTCAACGTACCGATCCATCCCACCCCAGATCGCTCTCAGTCCCCATACTGCAGGGCTCTTTCTGCCCCCTCTCCACGCTGACACTGGCCCTGTGTTGTAGAATCCAAATAGGCCCACACCTCCTGTGGTGATGTGAAGAACCAAGATTTGCCCTCTTCAATAATCTTCAACTTTGGTGGATAGAACATCATATACTTGACATTCAACTCCCTAAGGCGCCATCTCACCCCATCAAAAGTCCTACGTTGTTGCTGCACCTCCAGGGTGAAGTCTGGGAAGATGCATATCTTCGTGTTGCCCACCTCATAGTATCCGACTTTACGGGACTCCTACAGGATAGCATCCCTGTTTCTGATGTTGAGTATCTTTGCCAGTATTACTCAAGCGCCGACTTCCTTGCAGTGGGGCCTTAGCAGGCACCCTGTCCGCTCGCTTCACTGTGTATAGCTTCGAGAGCCCCCTCACTTGCAACTTCCCCAGGATTGACCGCTCCACGGACAGTGCCACACTGGGCCCTTCCTCTTTCTCTGGTATTCCCACTAGGCGTATGTTGCATCGCCAGGAGTGGCTCTCTACATCCTCCACTCTTGATTCCAAGGGCCTCGCTGCTCGCACCAGGGACACATCCACTCCCACCTCCTTGATGCGCCACTCCACAGAGGTCCTACTTGCCTGTATGACTTCCATCAGTGCATCCAAGGTGACCCCTCCAGGTCCCTCTTAGGATGTCACCTCCCCCCTGTGGCGTTGTCTCTGGCTTCAGTTGTTTATGTTTAGGTTTGTATACTTCTCCATCCTTTGCTTACCGGTAACCATTTTTGACCTGGTTTTGGTCCCTGCCACGGCACCGTCCCTTCTGGGTAAAGCAGTCCATTCAGGCCGCCTGTAAGGGTCAACCCGCGTCCTCGCCTGCACCTGGGCCACCCCCCCCAGGGAGCACTGCCACACTGCCCCGCCACTTCAAGACCCTTGTCCTTCCTTTAAAGGCCCCTGTTAAGGCCTACTGCTCCTGCACCTCCTACTTGAGGCCGCGCCTCCTACTTGAGGCTGCCAAATGGGAACAACTGTGCGTCGCCTTCGTCCCCTCTACTACTGCTGCTCGTGGGACTCACCTTAAGAGACAAATCGCTGCCACCTCACTGTCAGCTGGAGACCATGGGCAGCTCTTTTCTCACCGATCCTCATCCCGATGTGTCCAGCCTCCCCTAGGCCACACCGCCTTTTTCTCTCCAACTGCCTTTTGCAGCAGAATTCAGCCGGTCCCTGGGGGCCACACTTTTGTAATGCACCTTCAGCTCCGATCCCGGGAGTCAGTGAACACCCCGGGGCTCTGAACGAGTCCACACCTCATGCTCCACTGCTAATGTGCTTGGGTAAACAGTCAGGAGGCCCCCTGCCTGTTTGCCGGCTTTTTGTCTCCCCGGCATTGCCTTATCACCTCCTGCCCATGCCTACCTACCCGGAACGATTTCTCCAATGTCCGTTTCTCTTAGCAAACTGGGCGGGCCGCACACCAACCACTCCTCCTCAACGTCTCCAGCAGCGGGGGAAATCTCGCTCCACCGGGTCCACCAGTGTGTCCTCGGCTACCCGGGCCACCCGCCCACGCGACTGCTGCTATTTCCTGCCATGTCTGCCTGCAGCGCCTCAGTGAGCAGCCTGCTTCCACCACACGGGTCACTGCCCATCCGCTTCGTCCACTGCAGGTCCGCCAGCACATTTGGCTCTCCACACCTCCCTGCTCCAGAGGGAGACGGGGCTCTTCCCCGCGTCCCAGCACTCCGCTGCCACATGTGCTGGCCCACACGTTATTCACCTTGCAAGGGCTGATAACTTTTAGAGCCCACTAGCAGCCATCCCTGCACCCCCGAGTGACCAAAGTAAGAAACTCCACCACAGGAGTGCGCCTTCAATCCCCAAGTTACGACGGTGGTGTCACTGGACATTGCCCTCGCCTGCCCATCGGTTTGTGTTTGAATTGATGTGGTTCTGCCGCGATTTTATTAGGATGTTTCCCGCCGGACATGGGAGTTCCAAGAGGTCACGTCTGCATACTGTGCACACTGGCCACGCCTCCTCCCTCCCCCACATATCCGGCTTTAACTTTTCAAAATCTATTTGATGATTTCAATGCACTTGTCCAGGTTGAGGAGGTGGATTTACCCTCCTATTTTTTGCAGAAAGCGAACCATCGCGCAAAAGAAAAGGAAGGTGCTAGGGAGCACTAAGAATAGCCGGGATAAACAGCTGGGGTAAGCAGTGGGAGGAACTATACCACCTCCAGTAGCACTTATTATCAGGTCGCAAGGAAAAAGACGGAGGGGAAAAAAATAAGGACTTGAAGGCTATGAGAACAATAAGGGCAGAGCAAAAAGGAAGGGCAGCTTGACCAGTGACTTTTACATACTTGATCTGGGGTGATACAACACTGACTGTTTTAGGTTATGGACTTTTGCACGTCTGACCTTGAGGGTCATATTTATGTCCCCAGAGCATCAAAAAGCGATGCAGTACCAGGGGTAATCCCTTGAACTGTGTTGTGTTTGCTTCTAACCTGTACACCAATTGATACAGTTTTACCCTGTATGTCTATGTCCCTTTAGGTGCGTTATTCCAACCCCACAACTCTGTGTAAATAAAGGTGTTGACCCTTAGAATGGGTGTTCGCATCCACTCTGCTTTGTAACAGATCCTTTGGACTAGCATTTGACCTTTCCTTATTATGGAAAGTATTTTTTCAGTATCAACCGAGCTCATTGTGTGGTTGGTTATGGTGGTAGGTATGCTTCTGATCGCCTGGCGTTGGTATCAAGAGCCTTTTCTCCCCCGCTCTTTGCAATGGATGGTACTCAAAAACATTTTAGTTCACATTGCAAGATGGAAAGGTTAGGCAGGAGGTGGCTAGCATGCTTAGCAAATGCTGAAATCTGTTATGTATTTGTTGCTGCTTGATGTAGATTCAATGATTCACAGGTGCCTGGGTTTTACTTTGCTGTATATTGTTGTTTTTACTGCCCTTTTCCAATCTATGTTATAATAACGTATAGTAATAAAAAAGAAAATGCACTCTTTGGGTGGTTGCATTTACCTGTAGAGCGAAGGATTCATGACTTATAGAAATGTGACCGGGTTTGGGGGTGAATCCAGGCATGTCAGACTTAGTAAGTGGCATGCATGTAAGCAGTATATTTGACTCTAAGCAATTCAGACTTAGTTTGTTGTTTTCCATCCAGTCATGCATAGCTGAGAGGCAGCAGTCTCTGGTGCAGGGTGGACTGCTGATGTGTTATCTTGTTTGAACACTCGGAGTAGCTCCTGGATATAACTGGCATGTAGTGGATAATATTTCAAATGGTGAAAGCCATTGAAGTGCTGCACAGCCAAGGTGATAGTGAGGAACCTTCAGGTACTCCACAGCAGTACATCGTAAGGTTAGAGAGGCAGCCTCCTACCTAGATCTGTGCTTTTGTATTCCCAAGGAAGGTGGCAAACCATCTGAAGGCCATGTCTCCCAGTTCTGCAGTAGTTCTAAGACCATTGAGAAGAATGGTGTGGTCAACTGTCACATGCCACTGAGAGGTGTGTCAGCTTTAGGGACAAAAGGTGATTGTTGTCCATCACTGACAGAGGTCCTCCTCTGATGTCCTTCATGGAGGATTCAGTACCCCTTACGAGTCTAAAGCCTGTTTGTTGGAGATGTAGTAGCACTAGTAATGCAATTCCTTCACAGTACTTTCAGAGTTGGGTATCGGAAATCTTACTAGGATAGGAATGGGGGTCTGGAACTTGGAGTTGGTACAGAACGTAGATGTCGTTTTTCTGTTGTTCTGCAATTAAAATATCTCAAAGTGAGTTGTCAAAAGGCTAAAGTGACAGGAGCTCAGATAAATATGTTAAGAAATAAACTGTGCCTGAAAGAATGGTTCTGTTCCACGGATGCTTTCAATGAATTGACCAAATGAATGTCCTCAGTGGCTGTCTTGGGTTAAATCTCTTAAGGGGGCTATTTGGGTCTTTGGGGGGGAGGGATTCTTGATCATGTCTGTACTTCTATGTTTAGTATGATCATTTTGGCTTTTTCATTGAATCATATTGCTCAATTGTCCAACAGTGATTGGGATGGGGCTACATGCATTGTACCTATTCAGGATTGATGTCAGAGAATATTTTGAAGAATTCCGCTGTCATGTTTGGTGCCTCCAGAATTCTTCATGAGAAAATGTCCTTTCATGCTCACTTTTTGGGGAATTTTTTGGTAGCCTTTTTAGGCAAGTTTGGAGCCATCCCATGTATATTGTAACATTCTCCAATGTCCTTTTAGTGCCAAAAGGCAAATTTCAAAGACCTTAGCGCTTCCTTCAGAGAGGACATGCTTTCTCTCCTTAGTGGCACCCCATGAAAGAACGAACAGAGGAAGGAGTGCTGCCGGCACCATGCACAGAGCATATCACTTAGTTGAGAAGCTGCAGTTCCAGCAGCATCCTCACGCAAGGTTTGTGTGCTATACAGATGCTTCTTTGCTCATCGGTAATCACATGAAGCGTGCAACAATCTCTCGGAGCACTTGGAAGCAGCCATAAGTCATTAAGATGGTGCTGCATTAAGCACCAAAGCAAACTGATCTAGCATGGCTCCCCCAGGATCCTAACATTAGGTTGCTGACTTAAATTGCCCTGCTCACTCACAGAGGAGGTAACGTCGTCTACAGTTTACCATAGCCAAAGTACATTCATAGCTGTTGCATCCTATACAAATCTATTGAAACTTCGAAGACAACGTTAGTTCAGATTTCTATAAACAATTTAAAAGCATGCCTTCTTAGCGACAGAATCATACTCTACCCTAAATATTGAGTGTTGTGCTGATCAGTTTGGTTAAGAGGACTTTAGGGCTTGTGTAGTTGCAAATTCTCTTCAATTATCTTTTCACTTCATCTGTGTCCGTTAGCAAAATAAATACGTTGTCAGTGGACAAAACGTTCTGTGGTGTGGAAGTTGTGTCATTCAAATTGACCCAAATTTAAAACATAGGTTTTTTTTGGGCTCATCACACGGTTTCTCTTCCCACATATGTTTGTGACCCTACTGCCCTAGTGGAAATGAATGTGCCAGCGGTGGATCCCAAACAGATGCTTACTTCTTTCCTGGACAGGCTCCCGGGATGGAGCAGGGTTCAAAAGCTCCTTGTGGGATTGGACACTGGAGTAAAAAATGTAACAAACAAATAATTTAACCAGTAATAGTCATTTGCTTCAAATCGAGAAAACCACTGTCTCCTAGAAAAGACCCCAGAGTGAAATCTGCGACAGGTGCATGTGCATAACATCCCTTTAGGTGGCATTTTCAGAGCGGTCGTGTGTAGATTTGTTCATACATTGTTCAAGCATTATTGCCCCGACTCCTGAGGGAACTGCCCAGTGAGCGGCCGTCCCTCAGTAATCCCATCACCACCTCCTTACCCATGATAACCGACTACTATATTTTCTATCAAGATTTGCTCAATGGGCACTGTGCTGCCTTAATATAAGTACAAGTAACATTGATGAATTAATTCAAGAATTTTATAAAAGTGCCTTGAATTATTCCAACGAGCTTGCCTTTATACAAAAAGACTTGAATTAATTAATCAAGCCTACTGGTACTTATTAACATGACATGACTCGCTCTGCCACTAGTTCTCTCACTCGGATGTCCGGATGTCTTCAACAGAATAATATTATACTTTCCATTCCTAGGGAATGAAGTAGCTCAATCTTGAAAGTAAATTGAACATGGCGTACAGAGATTTTTTTATTTTAAATAATTGATATGGCGCAAACCCATCGCAGAGCGCTTCACATAAATCATGAATGCCTTTGCTTTGTTATCGCCTACATTGTAAGCCATTTATGTTCGAAACGGCAGCCTGTTCTTAAAAAAATACAAAAGCAATGTATTGTATAGGCAGCACCTCAACCATGAGGTGCTGTACTTTTACCAGTACAGCGTGTGGGTCCGAAAGAGCCTATATTAGGGAAGTCAGGATGTTACCAGGAGTGCCGACATATAATTGGAACAGTATTAGAAAGTCCCATGGAAACTACCTCCTGCAGTTGCTCAGGTTTGGGCCTGCTGTCTATGAACAGTCTCCTCCACACCACCCCCCACAGAAGTAGTCATGCATTGCAAACACTTCTAATAAAATCTTTATTCATATTGCTCTTAATTACAATTTGAAGCACAGGAAGATAGCGGGTTCCCTAATTCACACAATGCTGTAGTCAAGCACTGATTGGAACCACAGTCTGCAGATTGCAAGATCAGCAACCTAGGAACTAATTGAGTTTTCCATCAGCTTTATGTACTAGTTAAGCTCAAAGACTTGGCAAACATCAGAGGAAATAGATTTTTGGGTTCGGTAGTTTAAAGCATAGACTTCAATTAGTGGTAGGTAGGGGTAGGAGCTGCTGCCCCTGCTAATCTCCTTGGTACCTTTGGCACTGCCTCTTCAGCCACCCCTGGCCTACAGGTCCACACACTTACATGTCAGTGATTTACTCCTCATGTGTTCTACTTGGTAACTTGTAGACAGTGAAACGGGTGACCTGGGCACACATTCTGGCTTCAAGTAAACTTGAGCAACAAGTGTTATCCTGGGCAAATCACTCTACAACACAGTGCCCAATTGTCCTTAACTTCTCACATTGAGTTCACCTAAATTGATTCAGTCCAGTTTGCACAATAAAAAATATACACGCTTAATTATTGATCTGGCTTGTCCGGTTTTACCTGTCATAAGATGACAGTTCTTGGACGATTGAGGCTGCACTTGACATGCAATCACAGCACTTGAGTTTATGAGGCTGTAGCTTACATATGATGCCTATACATGATAAATTTGTCTTAACCTGGCATACAATAGCACTACTTGGGTATAAGAGGCTGCTCTTTGTATATTAAACCAGTGCCAGGCATGTGAGGCAGTTTCTACCATGTTACTATACCTAGTATGTGAGCCCTTAACAGATCAGCAGTGCTTCTAATGGATTGTGTCCTCCCACGTATTCCTCATCCCCAATCGCTAGTAGATTTTGGAACAAACCTACTCAAACCTACTCGAGGGATACTCAACCATCTTCGACAGCTTAGGCTGTAACGTTGTTGGTGCCGATGGTGCTGGCGGTACATAGAAAAACGCATCGGTTGCCGATGGCGTCAATGGTCTGATCGAGGACTTCACCACTCTTAGGCGCACATTGTGGTTGGCTGCCGGCCTTGTCGGGCACAATAGTCTCAGAGGTCTTCCTACCGGAGGAAGAGAGAATGGGCCCACTTTCTAAAAGACCTGCATCATCTTGATGCAAAACTGGAAGAGTTTTCAGTCGAGGCGGTTTAGATGGGAACTGGACCTGTCTTTCTGGGGGAACCGGCCCTGTCTTTCTGGGGATGAGTCTATCGATGAATGCCTTCTTCTTCTTCTTCGATGAGGAAGAAGATGAATGACGGGAGTCGCTCCACGAGTGAGACCTCTTAGAAAGCTTTTTGGGCCGTTTTCTCTCCTTCACAGGCGTTTTCTAGGCTGCTGAGATCTTTTCATTGGGTCTAATATTCAATGGAGTCGTACTTGCAGACTTCGAAGATGAACGACCGAGGGCCAATTTGGAGGCTCTCTGCTATAAGGCCTTGGGTGTCAAAACTTGACACGAGCAGCAATCCGCCACAACATGTTCAGTTCCGTACACCACAGACAGATCCTGTGACGATCGGTAAGTGACATATTTGCACCACAATCACAAACATTTTTTGAAACCAGAGGGTTTCCTAGTAGACATGATGACGAGTCTACCAAAAATGCAAAGAATTTTGAAGAAAACTGAAATGTGTCAGAATATTTTGGAGGCTAAATTCTCAGTTCGCATGCTAGGCATGCAGAAAAAGAACTAAAGCCACGGGGTGCCGAGCACGCGATTTGTACCCGCATCGACGTCACGTACAGTCACAGAGACAACGACTCGACAACCATCGACTGCAGTGCATACAATGCCCCCTGCCAGAAAAAGGTTTTCAGAGAGCTGCAAAGCAGGAGAATAAATATCTAAGATGAATAATCATGGGAGTAACATCCAGTAGAAGAACATTGCCAGAGGTAAGTAATTTGTTCTCCTGGCCTATGATTGTGTTAGGTGGGCTGCCAGATTATGATTGCACCCATTACCTATTGAGGCAGCAGCGTAGTTAATATATGGTTGAAAACTGAAATAGCATTTTTCCCATTTAAGTACTATTTTCTTTTTTTTTATTGATTTGGCTGAAACATTCAACCTTATCACATTATTGTACAACATATTGACATTTAAAACATAATTCAGTATCACAATAATTAAAATTTAACATGAAATTAACAACATCCAACGTAAACACAAAAGACTTCATAAAATTCATGAAAATACTTAATAAAATGTCTATCAATGCAAATACTATACACATCACAATTATTTACTTTTTATGTTTCTACCACCTCTTAATTTCCCAATTTTAGTTCTTGCAAGAAGTTTACGATTGCATAACCCAATGTTTTGGATTTTCTATGGAAGATGGTTTCCCATAACATCTGCGCATCCACATTAACTATTTATTTTATTAATCTCTTATTTTATTGTTTTACTTTTTACTTTTATGATGTCACATCTGTGATGTCACCATGATCAAAGTTCATGCAATGTCACTTCTGTGATATCGGTTGAATGTCACTTCCGCTACCTCAGGAATTTTGGTGAATTGGCGTCACTGGTTGGAAGTCTAAAGATAGATAAGGGTATGAAAACATCTACACTGGAAAGCAAGGGACTTACTCCTACGTCCTGGCCCCTTTCCTCCATACTTACAGGATATTCCGTCCTTGGGAATGGGACAGGAGCACTTTTTGGTAGCATCCAAAAACATTGTCCTTTTTTTATTTTTATGCAGGTCCAGCGCACTTATGAGTCTGGCCCCGCCCAGCGCATCGCCGTTCATTCCTTTACTTAGCACAGTCGGGATCGGACGCACTTGCCATCTACTGGGCTTTTTTCACCCTGCTTCTTGTCCTTCAATTTGTATTTCTGCCTCGGTTAGGCTGTCGTTTTCTTTTCCTCTGCCACTGCCGGGGCATAAGTGCTTTGCATCGTGTGTCTCCTGGGAATGCCAATACCGAGTGGTTCACCTTCACAACTGTTGCATCGAGTACCTAGGCCCAGATCATCAGTGGAATTCATAATTTTATATGTGATTTCCTCTTGGTCCGGGCACTCGAAAAAAGACTCATCAGGTGGGAGGAGGTCTTCCATGGCGTTCCTCCATTCCACCTAAGGGAATTCATTGAGGAAAAAGAAACCGCCCGGTGAGTAACCTTCTTTTCAGAGTACCCCATCTGGGTGACTCCTTCCCGGGCTTATCCGGTTCAGGGAGGAGTCGTCCTGACTCTAGCATCAGCAGGGCTCACCATGAGGTGCACAACTCGGGAACTAAACTGGATACTGAAGTTCTCTCCGAGGTCTCCCCGATTAGCGGCTAAAGGTACTGGGGTCACCCCCGAAGTTCCCTGGAAAGGGGCTAAGAGTTCTACCAGCACGGCTAATAAAAGCGGATTATCATCCAAGGTTCCCCTCAAAGTGGCTAAACCTAGCACCTGTCATGTTGAGAGAGCCAAATGGACGGAGGCTCATCCAAAGTCCACATCTACCAGCTCAGCGAGTGTACCTCAAGGAGGGCTAAGGAATCATCGAAAGCTCCTAAAATAATGGTAAAAACCACCATGGCTTCAGACAAATCTGTGACGCACATTACCAGAAAGCCTCAAAACAGCTGCTCCTCAGGTGTTGACAACGTCAGCCATTTTGTCTGTGCCTTCAGCTGCAACAAGTTCTGATGTCAGGCCCAAGTCTTTGCCTTCTGCATCTTTTGGGAGAGACCCTTACAGTCCACACATGGATTGAACTCTGCATACGAGAATGCTGTTACCACTGACAGTCTCTCTTCATCCTATCTCCGCACTGTTACACTACATGGATACGTGGTTGGGGGGACCCTCTTGGAAGCCCGTGTCAACTGAATCATGGAGACAGAATCCGTTTGGCAGACCAATACCAACTCCACAGCCAAGGAAATCATCAGAGGATGCATTTTTCAGACATTTCCAAAACTTGATGCATTCTGACCCGATATGATATATGACAAGTAATTTATAACACGCCTGTACACAAGTGTTTCTAGGTGCGACAAGACAAAGAGGAGGGGACAGAGGGAGGACAAAACAACAATCTTACTAGGCCTTGTGTCATTCAGATCACGCAAGTGCAGGAAAAAGTGGGGGGGGGAAATGCCCCGGGCAGTGGGGGTGGAGTGCAGGTATCTCAATAAGTGCTGTCGGAAGGTGGCTCATAAAAGCAGAGAGACAAGGGGACAAAAAGGGGGAAAAGTACACCAAAATCGCCTCAGAATGTCTCCCGAGGAAGCAAAGAAAAGGATTTCTCTGTTCTAGTCTCTTTGAAAGATGACAACACTTCCAGGGCCACTTACAATCTTACAGGCCTTAACTTTCCCACCCCTCTAACAGAATCTCCCTCCTTTTTTCTTACGGAAGACAGAATAAGGGATCTGATTCGGACATGCAACCTTTTTCTAAATTCTACTCGCATGTTGGCATGGTAGTTCCAGAGGCTTTTGGCCTTCACGGCTTCCTGTGTCATAGCTCTTCCCCTAGCAAGGTTCAAAATTAGGTGCACACAGTTAGCCCTGAGACAGACCTCTCGATTGATTATAGTGACTCCAGAGATGATACCTGGCCTCAATTGCTGGTTGGATTTCAACATCTTAGAGGGGACTTTTCGGAACTGTCACCTCATGTGACTTTAACAATGGATTACTCTCTACCCGGATGCGGACTACGTTGGGTCACCTGGAGGTGTTTGACCAATGATCGCCCTCGGAAAGGGAACATCATATCTATTACCTCAAATTGCTTGCCATTTTTATGGCCCTGAAGGCCTTCCAGTCCAGCATCACCAACAAAGTAGTTTGCATCAGGACAGACAACTCTGTCTCAATGTTTTACATAAACAAGCAAGTGGGGGCCAAGTGCTTTCCCCTAAATGGGCTATCCCTGCAGATATGGGAATGGGCCGTACAGAAAGGAATATGGCTTCAAGCGGTGCACATTTCTGGCCAAGTGAAAACAGTGGGCGATTCCCTCAGCCTGCGGTCTTTGGATAACCACGAGTGGGAATTGGACTATCAAGCTCTCTCCCATCTCTTCAGTGTGTGGGAGACCCTGAATATTGACCTGTTTGTGACCCACAGCAAAAATAAACTTCTGTTGTATGCTTCCAGAGAAGGTTGGGTTTATGCTCCTTGGGAGATGCCCTAGAAATCTCCTGGGATGGAGTGTCAGTCTTAGCTTTCCCACCCCTCTTACTGAAGCTACAGGAAGCAAAGGACTGCTCAGTGGTGTTTAGAGCACCTTGGTGACCATCCAGGATCTGTTTTCTAGAACTAAAGACTCTGTGAACCTCTCTGCCAATTCAGTTGCCGGAGATTCCCAATCTCCTTTACCAGAACAATCAACAAGTGTGGTTTTCCTCCCAACAATCTCTCAACTTAACGGCCTGGTTTCTGAGATCAGGTCACTAGCGCCGTTCAATCTATCTCATGCTACAATATGCATATTATACAAGCAGCACACAAACCATCTATGCACCCAAAGTACAAAAGCAAATGGCTCTGCATCTGTCACTGGTGTCTAAACAAAAAGATTGACTCTTGTCAGGCATCAGTGGATAGTTTCCTTTTCTTTATCTCAAACCTTTTATTCATATGTACTCTTGCTGTACATACCTGTCGACTATCGGTGCACACTTCAACACTGATTCTTCTTTGTTCACCCTCACAAATCCAGTGATTAAACAACACTTCAAGGGACTGCTGCATGTTTTTCCTCCTGTCAAGCCTCTTCATGCGAAATGGGACCTCAATGTGGTGCTGAACGCGCTTTGTCATAAGCCGTTTGAAACTACGGCGAGAGTGAATCACATGTTCCTCACCTGCAACGTGGCCTTTTTGGTCACCATCACTTCAGCAAGAAGAATCGGTGAACTAACGGCTCTGTGAATTGAAGAATCCTTGCTGTCCTTCCATAGGGATAAGCTGGTTCTTCTCACACATCCTTCTTTTCTTCCTAAGATCATTTCGGAGTTCCACATTAATCAATCCATTACCTTGCTGGTGTTTTTTCCAGACACTTCTTGAGATGCGGAACGTGTCCTAAACAACCTAGACCTGAGTAGAGCTCTTAAGCTCTATCTATAGGACAAATGACTTTAGGGAGTCTTTCCATCTTTTTGTAACATGCATGAATGTCAAAAAAGGAACAAGGGCCTCCAAGGCGAAAGTTTCCCACTGGATAGTTTCAGGCATTAAGAAAACCCACACAGTATAAGGCCTGCAGGCTCCCAAGGACATCCATGCACATCTAGTGCAAGATAAAGCTGCCTCCGTGGCTTTCCAGAAATGTGTTCCCTGGGAAACCATTGCCAAAGTGCTCACTTGGGCACTTTATCTGCGTTTTGTAAACATGACTCTCTTGACTTGAGTTCTAGGGCTAATGCTCAGTTCGGTCAGGAGGTTCTCAGAAACCTGTTTAACTAGGGGAGTTTAATCTATCCACTCATTATCTATTCATCATTGCTTGGCAATCTCCCACAAGTATGGAGGAAAGGCGATAGGACATAGGAGTAAGAAAAAGTTACTCACCTTAGTGACTAGCGTACTCCTAGTCCATCAATTTTCAAAAACGTATCTGGTGCCTTTTAGCTTCCTTTATGCCATTTACAGAATATGCTTTGTGCTGTGTGTGCACAGTTATTGGGTCTTCAATAGCATGACCTTTGACATATGCATGTCCTCTTGGTGCTTTGAGTCCTGCAAAGGTGAGAGTTTGAGAGCAGAGGTAAACCGTTGGCTTCAAGCCAAACATGAAACTGAATCGCTGTTTTATTTAATAAATCATGTTCCAAGCTTTCTAAATACACTTCTTAAAAAAAAGAGAATTATTTTTAATATTTGTTCCCAGACTTATTTGTTCCTAGGCTTTATTTATTTCTCTTTATTTTAATCAACATCTCACCCCTATTTAATCACACCAGAAAAGAACGGATTAAACTAAAACAGGAACTCTGTATACGAAAGGAAGTTAAATATGCAAAACCACTGCTACTCAAAGTGGAAGCGTTTACTACTGAAAGGGCTAGGAAGCAATGAACAAAATCAATACTGCAATTTTCAACTGCCATTGTGAATCACACACATTGCATTCTCTTGCGAGTTCCAAAGTAGCTTAGGTGGAAGCTAATTTCATACCTTCATTCCACCTTCATTTCTTGCACAGAAATGTATGAATTGTTTCTATCTTCTCATTCTGGACACATGTCCAGGGTACATGTGGGAAAAGGGGACACCATCTCCCTACTATTTATGAAGAGGGGAATCCTTCTCCCATGTACTAAACATGGCTGAGGGCTCTTCCAGTAAGGCAGATGGGGTTGGAGCAGGCTTGGAGTAGTGGTAATCACACATAGGAAGGTCTGTCATGTGACTGAATCTCTCCAAACCCTACAGGTTCCAAGAAAGCACTTGCCAGTTGGGCAGTCGCTCAATTCCACCAAATCTAAATACACATCCACCTGCCTCACTGACCTCGATCCCACCACACTAGAGGATGCAAAGTTCCATGGCTTTTTCTTTGTCTCTCTCAATATTCAACCCTACACCAGCAGATACAGTGCTTACTCACTATTTCTGTCCTCTCTCGTACATTTTCGCTTGGGACAGACTGGCCTCTAATGTTATTTGGGAGATTTCCCAATGAGAAAGTTCTCTAAGAGGCCAGCATGTATTGGGAAGTGTCGGATGCATCTTACGCTACCTGACATGTAACTGACTTGTTGCCAGCTTATTGACATAGAAGAGGTAGCCCACCTCTTTGGAAGATTTCTAATTTCCAAAGATCTTCCCCTCTTGCCAATTTCTCCAACGGAGGAATGCTCTTGGACTATGTGCCATACAGATTTCTCACACCTTTCTCTCTATACTTCCTCTGGCAAATTGGTCCAGCCAACCATGCTTAACTTTCACTCATTCACACGTCCCCTCCCCAATACACAAATCTGTCCACCGTAACCATTTATTTAATCAGGAATGCTTACACGCAATGTTTAATTCCAGTCCCTTTTGCAACCTGCACGTCTGATTTTAATGCAATGTAACAACTCTGAGAGGCAAATACGAAGACTAGTTAATCGACTAGAGGCCAAATAGCAAGAAATCATTTGGCTGGAGCCAAATAGCTATGTGTCAGCTGGAATTCATCTGAATGCTCAGTCAAAGAGGTGGGTGGGTGCATCCCTAGTTGATAGGCTATGGGCTTAGAGGAGAGTAAGTTTGCTTTTGCTAAAGTAGTAAATCAAGGCAGACCAGTAAAACCATGCTCTGCTGCAAGTAAGCATCCTCAGGTTGAGAATCAGGATTATGCTTTTATGCAGCTGCGCTGTTAGGTCCTTTGCATTACTCGTATCAGCTATAACCCTCAAAAAATGCTGTGGGTTGTTTGAGCATGCTGCTTCAACCTCGTCTTATCTGCTAAGTCATCCTTTCTTTTCTTCAGAGCTACTTTGTATGTCATCCTTGCCATGCTAATCTTCTCATCATCGGTTAAATCAGCTTTTAAAGTATTTTACAGTCATTTTATCCAGACAGCTTTTTTCAGTGGTTTGACACCTGGTGTCAGTACTCACCAAGAATGGAGCTGAGGGTATTCAGACTGCTATGTAGTATAACCTGGACCCGAACTGGCCCAAGTCTCCTCACAGAGGGTGATCTTTCCAGTGATACGGCCCTATATCCATTTAAACACACAAGAATAAAGGGGTAAATCAATTGAAAGAGCAGGAGAAAACACCATCCGTGTGCCAGGCTGCAAGAAAAAGGAACACGTTTTTGAACAGGGTCAAGGAATCAGAAACAACCTAAGTATGAGACTGGAGAACTAACCTCCTAACGTGGCACTGGGTCTCATCTATTTCTATGTGATATAAGATAATTCTTCAGCCTTGAGTCTTCCAATAAGATACACAAGGAAAGGTAATTAAGCCATGCCTATGCTGTAATAAGCAAAGAGGGCTGAGTCAAAAGGATGCTTATCAAAGAACTAGCAGCGCAGGCAATCAAGGTAAAGGGAGGTTGAAGGTAATGTCCAAATCTCTTAGGAAAAGAAAAGAAAGAACTGGGGACGGTTAATAAGGGGCTAGGTACCCGAATGGCACAAGGGACGCACTAGTGTTGGTTAGGTGCACAGAATACAGCTCTGCAAGCCGTCCAAGGTCCTGTGCACAAGAAGTGTTCACAAGTATGGTTTCCAGCAGTAAGGGGAAGAAGGGAACAGTACTTCAAGGAAGTTGAGACAATCCAGAGACAGACATGTTCAGTCAATCTGTGCGGTCCAAAGACAAATCCAATTCAGAGCACAGAAGAAATCTGAGGGACAGGCAGTAGTTTTCAGCATTGTGTGAGCAATAAACAAAACCATTCCGGAAGGCAGAGGCAATTCGAGGAGCAGACAGAAGGTAGCTGGTAACGTGAGGGCAAACAAGACAACACAATCAAACGTAGGCAGACTGTGAACAACGAGCAATAAATCAGAAAATCAGAGGGACTTTCAGAAAGTACTTACTTCAATCAGAAGCAAATTGCTGGATAACGGCAGACATTTTATGAAAGCAATGAGGGGCGGAGCCTGCATTGTGAAACGGAACGGGCAGTCAAGTGAGGGTTCCGACGCCCAGATCATGCTACAGTGGAATGCAGCAGTATGTGCGTGTCTTACAAAAATGGCATATCGCCATGGCAACTTCCAGTGCTGGTAGAGTGAAAGGGTCATAGAGTGGTGCACACGGGTAGAACGCTTCTGCCATGGGGGACGAGGTAAGGGAGTGGTCACGGCCAACTGGGATCGCGACACCTGGTGGCAAATTGTGAGTCTGCAAGATGTTTGCCAGCATCTCAATAACATCTCTAGTCTAGGTATCAAGAACCCCCGTAGAGAGAGTGCCTATATTTAGTTCAGCTTAAGGCTGCTAGGATCAAGTTCAAGACCATCTGTATAATCCACACAGCTTTCCTGGCCCGGGGCCTGCATTATCTACATAGTTCTCTTACTAAATACTCACACCCTAGAGCCCTCTGCTCATCCTGCTCCAACTCTTTGCGGGTGAGCCGTTTCTCCAGAGATTTGGGGGTTGATCCTTATCCTCTGCAGGTGCCTCCCTCTGGAACAGCCTCCCTGCCTCTCTCCGTCTTGAGCCTGAGCACCTTAGGTTCCAGAAACTTCTCAAGTCCTTCCTCTTCTCTTCCTCCTTCTCACTCCCTCTGCCCTGATAACCTACGTTCTCTCTCTTCAGCCTTCTTCCTCCTTTTCCTCCCAAACTCACCTCAGTCTGCTGACTCGTTGCCTCCATGAGTGGGCAACCTCTCTGCACTTAACCCAGGGCCCTGCTGGACTGGGCGCACTTATCACCTCCCCTCTCTCTCCTTCCTCGCATCCCCTCTGTACGCATGCATGACCTGTAGGTACTAGGGCTAGTAAGCATGCTTGTCCTGTTCCCCCCCTTTTTTGTCTCCCCTACCTAGCTTGTAAGCGACTGTAACACTTCATGGACTTGCACTAACAGAAATGCTGTCAGGCCTAGTATGCTAGTGTTTATGTCTGATCATTTGGAAACTTCAAGGCCTAAAAAGGATTACTGTATTCCTTGCTCCCTTCCCGCCTTGAGGCGCTTTGAAGCACTCCATTGGTGTATAAGTGCTATATAAATAAACCATTACAATTTCTAAAGCCCCCCAAACGTTCTTCAAATATGAGTATGTGATGTTTGCCCTCCATATGTAATGTAGCATTAGCCTTCCTGTTTAGCATATTAAATTAAGAAAGAAACTATAATGATTTAAAGTCCTCAGATTGTTCATAAAAATCAACCATGTGCTCCATGAGGTATGGAATGATAAAAGTGAATCAGCCTATAGGTAATTGTAGCTGACACTCCTCATGAAAGTGGGGCAAAAAATCTAGCTTCAACAAATTTAGCTTCCCTTTGTGAATTAGCCGTTAAATCTTACTCACTAGTGATTACCAGGCATTCACAATCCAGTTGTCCAGCATCCAGACTTGTACTCGCTCCGGGCCAGGCACCCACGTCTCTCGTAAGGAGGCGCTGGAATGTGTGTCTGCAGGACAGCCATGCAATTGGTCCAAACGTCCAGAGGGAGGAGAGGGCTCCAAGCCATACCGGCTACCCTTGGTGACCATGACTTGGATAGTGCAAAGTGCCGAAGGTTTGGAAGGCCAGGGAGCCCCTTTACTGCACCTGTAAAGGCTTTGAATAAGTTGATATTTTCATTAGAAGGTCCTTCTTGCATTTCTCAAGAATTGAGTGTCTCTTTATCCCACAGTGCAGATTGGAAGTCGCTGCTGCAGTTGTCAGATATTGAGTGTCTCTTCATTCCACAATGCAGGCTAGAACTCACTTCTGCAGTTTTCAGATACTGAGTGTCTCTTCATTTAACACTGCAGGCTAGAGCACACTGTCACATTCCCGTTTACTGAGTGTGGGCTCAGACCGGACTGCGGCTTGGAGTTCTCTACTACGATTCCCAGTTACAGAGTGACTCTTCATTCTGCACTCAAGGTGGAGCTGCTTGCTTCAGTTCTCATTTATGGAGTACTACTGAGTGTCTTTTCATCCCACACTGACACACTGGTGCTCCCGCCTTCAGTTCTCTTAATACCACAAAGCAGGCAGATGCTCTTTGCTGCAGTTCTTTGTTAATGAGTGTATCTTTATCCCACAAGGCTACATTGGATCTCCCTGTCACATTTCTCAGTTACTATGCGTCTCTTAATCCCACACTGCGGCTAGGAGATCCCTGCTGCAATTCTCAGTTACTGATTAGGAGTATGGAGTGTATAAAAAGACATCTGCAACATTTTCTCAGTTCCTTTTGTCTGTGACAATGCACCAGAATTAGAGACAGGTACCTGTTGAAAAAAAGACATTTCAATATGTCTCCACCAAAATTGGGCTTCAAAGCCAGTAAGACTTGCTATAGATCGATGCCGGTAATAAGTCTGCACTCCTGTATTTTCTGGTTAGGGAAATATCACGATAAGTAGGAGTGTGGGTCCTGTCAGACGATGACACCAAAAGCCATTACGGAATGGCTGGCAAGGCTTTTCATGGCTTCTTAAAAGATGACCCTGATGAAATCCAATGTCGTTACTCCAAGAAATTTGTTACCGAGCCCTGGCTCTTTGGACCATCATTACAAGTTGGAGGAAAAGAAGAAAGAGAAAAAGTGCCTGCACTATTCTCGAAGGCGTTCTTTGTTGTCCTGAATGCACTCATCATACTCATCGAGACGACATAAAAGGCAGTGTTCGTAGTTGAATGAGCCAGGTAAGCCTGAATTCATAAAAACATCTTCCTCTAAGGAAGAGTGAGAAGCTTTTAGGTCTTCCATGCTAGAAATGTTCAAGCAGGCCCCGGAAGTTGTTCAGAAAACATACTCTTTTGGAGACAAAAAAACTAAAGAGTTAACATTGCTCCCACATGCCTCCTAACTCGGGCCCCAGTAAAAAAGAAATAGATAAAAAGCCGACCAAGCCCCCAGTGTCATTGATGTTGTTGGCCTCGGAGTCAACGGTCCCAACACCAAAGAAAGACGTAGCTGCTAAGCCCTTGTCGTCGTTTGCATCTTAATCAACGCTGAATGCTTTGGAGAAGACTCTGACTTTGATGCACAGAAGACTTATCGCAGACTCTATTTTACAGCCAACAGAGCCAGACATTTCCTTGTGTAGGTCTTGAGAGAGAAGTGCACATTGTAAAGCTTTTCAGGATATATTTGAAGAGCTGGAAAAGATGCTCCTCCAGAGTTTCATTTGACATCAGATATTTCAATACAATTGTGGCCTAAAGAACGTTTAGACACACAGTATTTGGATTTTCTTTTAGAACTTCAGAAGAACTTGCAAGAGACAAGTGGGCTAACTGCATCGCCTGGTTCTGAAATAGATCTCTAACCTATAACATCTTGAGGTCAGGGATTTGGCTCTTTCAGGGTGGTGATAGTCAGGGAAGTCAACATGCTTAACTTGATATTCTCATCTGAAGAGGTAATTATGCATGGCATCACAGACATCCTGCAACCTAAAGAGCCAAAGGTCCCAGACCTACCCTTTAGCAGGGCATTAGTAGAAGTCTTCAGTTCTGTTTGGGGAAACCAGCTTCCTCGCCCATTGTAGACAAAGACTTTGCCAAAAGCATATAGCATGTTCCAGCGACCCACAATTTCTAACTTTGCATCCCTTGGCTGAAAGCCTGGTTATCCAGGCAACAACAACAGGCTCCAAATCTACAACATTCCCATCAGTAGAGCCTGACAGGAGTACAAAAAACTTGGGAAGGAAAGTGTTTGCGACAGGTAGTCTAGGCATAATAGCAGTGAATGCCACCTGTACTCAGGTGAGATACTCTCATTCTCTTTGGGAGACTGCAGTTGTGGCTCACCTTCCTCCAGAGATGCAGAACTCACTTCATCAGTTGGTGCAGAATGGCAAAGACACTACCAGGAATATCACTGAAGTCGAGTTAGATACTACTGACTGCATTTGAAGATCGATGAGCACAGCATCTGAATGTTGAACATTTTGTAACGCACACACAACAAACTTAATCGTATCCTGCTGCAGATGATAGTATTTAATGGAGAGAGAACATAATCATGATAAAAACAGATGAGACAGAACTTGAAACAAAGATGAACACTCATCAAACTTACTTAAATAGGTAAGTCTTGAAACCTGCTCTAAATTTCAACAGGGAAGTTGCCTGTCTTGGGCTCAACAGAAGACTATTCCATAGTCGGGGTCCAGCCACTGAAAAGCAGTGATCACCTCTTGATCTGTAGTTTGTCCTCGGAATAACAAGACAAAATTGATCTTTAGATCTGAGGGCTCGGGTCGGTCGGTATCGCTTCAATTTATTAATCAAGTAGGCCTGTGCCAGCCCATTCAGGCATTTGTAGACCGATTCGATCATCCACCGCCAACCAGTGCAGTGATCGGCAGAGACCAGAAGTATGGGTCTTTTTGGCTACACCAAAGACCAATTTAACACCCGCATTTTGTGCCTTTTGGAGGCGATGATCTGATTGGCTGGAACTCCAGCCAAAGGTCCATTGCAGTAGTCTGAATTGGAATTGACTAAGGGCCCAACCACCACAGCCTGATCAGTAGTAGGTACATAGGGTAGTGCTTGACGCAAAAGGCGGATGTCATAAAGAACTGATTGCACTTTGACTGAGACCTGGGCATTACATCCCAGGTCACTCTGTCAAATACAGCCGAGATTCTTTACTTTAGAAGAATACTTAAGGCTGGTACCCAGAAACTGGGGTGGAGGAGGGCATTTATTTCCTACAAGGAGATGCTTAGGACCAAACATGATCACCTGAGTTTTTTTTGGATTGAGCTGTAGCCACTTCTTTTCTATCCAGGTACCAATTTCTTCCAAACACCTGCTAACCAGGGCAAGGGCATCCTCCACATAATCGATCCTGATATAAAGGTGGGTGTCGTCAGCATACAAATTAAATCCGAGGTGATATCTCTTTAGGATATTCATAAGGGCACGGAGATAGATATTAAAAAGAAGTGGAGAGAGTGCCGATCCATGTGGTACACCACAGCACTGGAGAAGAATATCTGAGAGAAAGCCACCAACCTGAACATGTTGTTGCCGACCAGTAAGAGACGATGTGAACCACTGTAACGCACAAGGGTGCACCTTCACAAGATTTTGGATACGGTCCAGCAAAATGCCATGGTCCACCGTGTCAAACGCGGCGGACAGGTCGAGCATTACACGCAGGGAGAGTTTACCTCCATCCCCAGCCTGCAACATCTCATCCCAGACCGGCATCAATGCTGTCTCTGTCCCGTGTAAGGGACAAAAGCCGGATTGTAGAGGGTGAAGGAGGCCATGGTCCTCGACATGGTCCTGCAGTTGTTTGGTGACCACTTTTTCCAAGATTTTACCCTGCCAGGGGAGCCCAGCAATTGGCCGATAATTATTGTAGTCTCTGGGTCCAAACTGACTTTTTTCAATAGCGGTGAAACAACTGAAAGTTTCAGAGCATCAGGAACGAACCCCTGAGTAAGTGACAAATTGACAAAATTAGTTGTGATAAGACATTCATGGATACGTACGGCTAACTTAACACAAGATGTCCAAACAAAATTGTTAAACATGCCATTCTTGGTTCAAAGACTGATGAACACCTGCAGAAATTCAGAGTCTAAGCAGGCAACTTGTTCTTCGAGGCTGTCACTGTCAACCCCAACAACTGCTTTTGGAAGGCGTAGGTTCAGGCCATAATATTTTCCGTCAAAAGACAAAACAGAGACAACCCCTTCAGAAAAGGGGTTTCTTTAGTCCATTTGAGGAAGCGGTACTCAAAAGGGAAAGCCTTCTTACCTCGGTCCCTTCAGGGCCTCTGGCTTCATAAACCATTTAGACTGCCCTCATGAACGCATCACAAATGTTTTGTGGGGCCAGGATAATTTTTTTCTGAGAGGCTTATGGCCATTACTTATTTGGGAAAGATGGTTCTTAACAGCTGGTAGATCAGGGATTTGGCTGCCTTTCTAGAAAATGCCCACCCAAACTACACCCCTCCCCCACTTTTCCTTCCCCTCCTTTGGAACTGCTCCTACTCTAAGAACTTACTTCTGCTGAAGTCTGCAGTGGCAGTTGTCCCAGCACAGGAAATAGAGAAAGGCGGTAAGTCCCATTACGCCCTAATTCTAAAGAAGGATGTAAGATTTCTAACCATCTTAGACCGGAGACGTCTTGGCAAGCTTCTCAGAAAGGACCAATTCAAGATGGTCACTTTGAGGCTGATAACATCAAGACTAGCTGTTGCTCATGGACACTTATTTCCATGTCACTACCCATCCCAAACATCAGAGGTACCTTCATTCTGTAGTGGGAAGTACTCATTACTACTTTGCAGTTCTCTCATTCAGCCTCATTTCAGCCAAAAGAGTATTCCCAAAGTTTATGATGGTGGTCATGGCTCATCTACTCGGGGAGAAAGTGTACATTTCCCCTTACCTCGACTGTCTCTTGCGGGTGAGATTGGAAGCGGGTTTCTTGCAGAATTTAG
Source organism: Ambystoma mexicanum (assembly GCF_040938575.1). Taxonomy (NCBI): domain Eukaryota; kingdom Metazoa; phylum Chordata; class Amphibia; order Caudata; family Ambystomatidae; genus Ambystoma; species Ambystoma mexicanum. Next base: position 81,979,253 of record NC_090939.1, on the reverse strand, counting down.
GGACAGCGTGTAATGTCCTTCAAAATACTTGCAGTTTACAGGAGCATTCCTTGGTATGGAGCGGGGCTACGCCTTTCCACCTTCATAGCGTGATGAGCATTTAGATCAAAATAGCGCTCTTCCATCCGAATGGGGGACTCCCAGATGGAGTTTTCTTGAGGATGCTAGGGCTCATGGCATCCTGCATCTTCATATTCCCAGAAGCAAGACTGGGGATGCAGCCTCTACAGTGGCCCCTGAGAAGCCAGTGGTTCAGTTCAAAGGCAACATGAGGGACATTATCCAGGTGCACCCACAGGTCTCCCAAGATCTGCTATGGCGGGCATCCATGACCATCCGGGGGCCCCATTCCAGCAACCGTACTATCTCTCAGACCATTATCACAGATGCATCCTTAAAGAGATGGGGAGTTAATTTGTAGGGTCTTTCAGTCAGCTGTCTGTGGGAAGACCCAGGGAAGTCCTTCCACATCAATTTAGTGGAACTCTGGTCAGTGCATCTAGCATTACGATCCTTCATTCCCTTCATCCATCAAAGATTCAGCTGTCCAGGTCCTCACAGACAGCAACATTGCTATGCATTACATAAACCAGATGGACGGTGTGGGGTCACTCAAGCTTTGCAGGAAGGCCCTGCTCCTGTGGTTTTGGGCAATCCAGAACAAGGTGTCAGTGACAGTGTCACACCTCACCCACAGTCTGACCGCCCAGGTGGCCGTGTTGAGTCGACTCTCAGGAGTATCTCACAAATGGGAGCTGAACAGCGTTTGTGGTAGAGATCTTCCCCAAATGGTGGAAACTCAAAGTTGCTCTTTCGACATTGCTCAAACAAGAAATGCAAGATCTTGTGTTCCAGAGAGTTTCCACAGCGGAACTCTTTGGACAATGCATTGGTGATACCCTTGGGGCTCGACCTGGTGTACGCATTCCACCACCACGTCCCCATTGATTTCTGTAGTGTTGATGAAGTTTAAGCAGAATGGGATAATCATGATCTTGATCACACCGGATTGGTTTCGATGGACCTGGTACTCACTCATGCTGGACATGCTGCTTTGTCCCCCAGGAAGATCTGCTGATCCAATCATGCAGCAGTGTAATTTACCCTAATGTCAGGAGTCTCAACCTTCATACCTGTATGTTGAGAGGTTGAGGTTCAAGTACCTGGATCTTTCAGAGGAGGTTCTTAGTTAGAGACACCCATCAACCAAGTCCATCTATGCTTTTCACTGCTGAAGATGTAAAAGTTGGTGCTGGCATAGGCAGGAAGGCCTGTTGTCAAGCTCCACCAGCACGGTATTGGATTTGCTGTGGTCTCTGCCCAAGTCAGTTTTAAATGTAAACATTCAATAGCTATTTAACAACTCTTTCAATTTCCGGGCGTACACTCGAACAGGGTGCGTATTTTAAGGTACCGTAGTGTTACCATTTTTGAAAGGAGTCAGAATCGTGTTAACGCCTAATCCTTTCATAGTTTCAGCATGTGACTTAAATGTAGTCCTCACCTTTTCGATGACAGCCCCTAAAGAGCCTCTGCACCCGTGTTCTTTGAGGCTTCTGTCTTTAAAGTAGCTTTTTAGTTGCTCTTACATTGGTTAGAAGAGTTTCAGAGATTCAGGCTTTATGTAGCTTCCTTTTGCTTTTACAATTGGTCAAAGCTAAGGTTTCATTGAGGATTAAACCTTCATTCTTACCAAAAGTGGCATCAGAATTGAATCTTTCCCCCAAACATCACTTGCCATTATTATTTCTACCCCCTCAACCATCTAAAGTTGAGGAAATGGGTACAGACGTGCCCCCATGAGGGCTCCAAAATTCTACTTATCCTGAACACAAGACTTTAGAATAGGTGGGCAGCTGTTCATAGGCAGTGCTGACCCCAAAAAAGGAAAGTAGAGAACTGTTTCCTATTGGGTGATATTCTTTAATACTTCATGATATGGATTTGCACACAAATACCTGAGGGCATGAGAGCTCCCTCAATGAGAGGTGTCAGAGCAACGTCTGCTCTACAGAGAGTCCCTGTGTTAGTTATCTGTCGTTAGCCACTTGGGCCTCCCTTCATTTTCAAGACTTTGGGGCTCATTATAAGTTCCACAGTATCTCGCCGGTGAATCCGGTGGGATACCAGGGAACCACCATACCGTCTCTGCCGCCTGATATCCCAGTGTTACCATGATATTACGGATGGCGGACACACCGGTAACTCCCCACTCCCATGGAGTCCAACACCACACCGGTAATCACGGTGCCTGTGATTGCAGCAATTGTCTGCCAGTAGGGGCCTGAATTACCGGCAGGTCAGGCCTGCCGGTAGAACACAGCCCCTGCCGGCAGACTTGGAGTTTGCCAGTCCGGAAAGGTGCTGGTACACATTGTTACCGGCACCTTATTTCCAGACCGGCAAACTCCTAATGAGCCCCAATTATCTGCTCGAACCAATGTTCAAGGATGATGCACTTATGGGAAAAATCAGTCCTTCAAAGCATGTTGCTTTAACAACTAGTTCCATATCCTCCTCAATTCAATAACCAATAGATTTGTGAGTCTTTCAATAGATGAGGAATGTGTGGCCGGAATGTGTCCATTTGAAGAACAAATTACCTTTGGTAATTTCTTTCTGGTGGACACAGTATTCCTCCCACAGATTTCGTATCGCCCGGTCACCTACCCCTTTAATGGAAATGTCCTTTTAAATACATTTGGGAAGAAAATGACAAGTGACCATAATAAGCTTATACCTTTGCTGAGCCATCCTTAACGTGACACTGTGGAAAAAGATGAAACTGAGGAGATGGCGCAAATGGCTCTGTACAAGCACCCCAACGGTGCCACTGCACAAGACGAAGATGAATGGATCGAAGGTGGAGCCAATCAGCGCCACATAGTGGCTGTAAAAACCTTTCCAGTTCTGATTGCGTCGACTGCATGTTTCAAAAGATGAGGAATGTGTGGGAGGAATTGTCCAGAAAGAGCATTTCAGGGCCCTGCACTCACTATCAGTCGTTGGGCAAATGCTTTTCTAGGTCCTGAGTAGTACACAGGGGGCTCTGTGTTGCAATGCTCTGCATTATCTTTCTTATGGGTCCCAGCAGTAAGAACCCTCAGATGCTTGTGCTTCATCCAACACAGTCTATTGACTATTACAGGGTTCAGAAACAGCCAGCCTGGAGGCAAACGCTTTTCTATGGAGGTTGGCCTCCAGGTCTTTAAGAGAGGTGGATTCCAGACCCACCAAAAATAATACAATCATGCCACCATGGGCCTTCCTGGTCCTTCGTTTCATCTGTGATCATCCATCCTGATAGTGTGTGAATAATGCTCACCCTTAGAATTACTCCCATTCCAGAGTCAGCTCTGTTCCTGTCGTCTACCTGCCAAACATGCTTATGCAAAATGGCTTGAGTGTTACAAGTATAACATTCAGATCAGAGGTTTACCATGGTTTGCATTCATATATCAGTATTAAGGCAAATCACCTGTATGTTACTGATAACACAGGAGAAAGTGTTAATTGTCCATGCGCTGCTTTAATTAGGGCAATGCACAATTCTGGCTTCTAAAATACAGACCTCTTCAGTCATAGATTCATAAAATTGAAGTGATTCGGAGGAGTATCACAAGGTCCCCAACCAATATGAATTATGTGGTACTTGCGGAAAATGATGGATACATGTCACCCAATGAGACACATGAAACTGATGGCAAACTGCCACGGGACGCTCAACCAATAGGTACCAATCACACATCATTACTTATGTATCATCAAGACTAAACCTAAATGTTAAATTCCACTTGATATAAACTTTTACCTTACAATTTCAGTAGCAGAGCACCTCCTGCTAATGTTTGTAACATTCCAAGCCGCCCTCATTAGCAGCATGTTTTCCTTCTAACTGTGTGTAACTCTCCATGATCGATGTGACAAACGCCTAGACGCCCAAGGATTAAGCGCGCTATGCAAATGTAAAAATGTAATTAATAAATAAAATAAGCCATGAAGAAACACCTACATGTGTAAAACATGCTTCCACTTCAATTTGTTGCTAATATTTTGCTTTTAACACAAAGCTCTTTTCCCATCAAGGCAGAATGTTCTGCACGCACATTAGAATTTCTCAAAACAACTGTGAACTACTTGGCAGATTGTGGATTCCAGATTGTGGATTCCATCTTCCGATCCGTGACACTTATTGATTGTTAACTTTGGAATTATTTTACATTTTGGTAACTGTGGAATTCTTGTATCTTTTTATGCTCTTTTCCACATTTTGGATTTGTACCTCCTCCTGCTTTTTCATGCATAGATCTGCTGTATGCAGATTAGGGACATCGGCATTATGTCGACAAAAGCAGAAAATAGTCTAAACCTAATATGTGCACAAAACAACACTTCAATAATCATGGCACAATGCTTTCATATCCACCAGTAACTGTGTTTGTGTTTGCAATTTTCTTTTTGTATCTGGCTGTTAGAGAAAGGCAGTGCTGTGGAATTTTAAAGCCTGAGACCTGAATTCCAGATCCAGGTACCTCACGCCTCCACAATTGCTTGATCCTGTGCTAATTCCTCTTATGTGGTTGACTCCACTTATCTGGCAGAGGTAGGACCAACTAGAACAGTATCTTCTACAGGAACTAAATGCAATTTGAAAACTAAAAATAAATTCAACCCCTTCTTTTCAGCCCTTCTTTTAGAAGTGTTTAGGGGCAGTTCTGTTTTCAGTGCTGAGCTCATCTAACATCTCCTCACTTACCTATACTAACTATAGAGGGAAACATGTTGGGACACAGAGATTAATCTTTTTTATGTTTATTTTAATTTATATGACCCACAGACAAAACCATATTGCGTCTTGGTGCTGTCAGTCACAGGGCAAGGTAATAGAGTTTGAAGAAGAAAAAGGTAGTAATGAGAGGAGAGTTAGTAGCACAGTCCACCGGCCAGGATTACAAGCTGCAAGTTTGGGGCTAATGATATTATCAAGCGTAAACAAATACTGAATGATTCTGGTTGGGCCATGCTACTTGGCTTCTTGGCCACCCCCATTCATGGTGGCTCCACACCCTTTTTCATCCGGCTAAAAGTACGTTGTACCTGTGTAGAGGTCAGCAATTGCCACAAGCCTTGAGAAATATATAGAATACCCGACATATGTGCAGAATGTGCTTTTATCCCGGACCTACGCATCTTGCTGCTCCCAGATATCTCACATGGCAAATTCTGTCTGGAATACTGAAAGGTCACTTCGGTTGAAGGTGCCCTGTGCGTTTGTGTCAACAAAGATGTGACAGGTTGTATGTGATGCCAATTGCTAGAGCTTTGTTAAGTAGGTTATGACTGTGTCAATAGGAAAATTAGAGTCTATTAGGAGTGGAATGGGTGAGGTCCCACGTCCAGGCTGTCCCTTCACCCACAACACCAGACCCGTCATAGCATATGCACAAACAAAACAACTTGAGCACAGAAATAACAAGAGACCTTGACCAAGAAAGACAGTAGAACTCGGCTTGTGTTTGAAAATGTCTGCAACCAGCCTGATATTATTAAGGTTAGGTCAGATTATGAGGTTGAAAAACATCCTACAGAAGTTATCCACCTAAGAGGGACGCCTATGGGCTCTTAAAATAATGGGGGAAATCCATCATTAGCAGTGACTGCTTATGATTCTGTGTTAATTATGTGATACCTCAGCTTGGGTTCACTCGCTCAATCAAACAATAGTAGCTTGCTAAATATGTGCTTAATCAGCCCTGGACAAGATAGTGTTACATGAACTCTCAGTTCTTGTTTGCTCAACCTGCCCTCCACTAGTAAGTGGCCAAATATGGGCATGACCGACTGTTGAGACGTTGCACTCACCAAGGGTTGCAACTGGTACAACCCATCACTCCTCTCTCATTACAACAGTGGAACACACCACTGACCCATTGCTCCTTGTTAGGCCACTCATCAACTGTGAGACGCATCCCTTTACCACTCACTTTGCTTGGGCACTTCCTTGGGACTGCCCCCACCAAGTCCCTATTGTTCATTATCACAGCCAAAGGGCTACAGTCAACCCCTTCAATTTCCCGTATGAACGGAGAGGGAAATCCCATCCCTTTCATTACTTTGAAAAGGTGATTATAATTGGTTATTTATAACGCGATTAATACGCAGAGGTTTCTAAGCGCGAACTTGGGGATCGAACCTGTGTTGCTAGGTGTCATCTTTCTTCCAAGACGAGCACGTCTCAGTTTAGCAAGTAAAAAACTTTGGGTCTAGTAATAACATTGTAGCAAGTCTTTTCTAATATTATTTTATTTGGGAGTAAAATTAATTTTTTATTTAAGAAGCAAAATCAAATCAAATCCTAGTCTTTATATAATCCATACTACTTTGCCTCTAGTAAAGTATACACATATGAAGATGCATTCCTTTCTTTCAATTCAAGCAGAAAAATAGTGGAGCTCATTCCCGTGGTACTGCTATGCAGGTACCACTGACCCGTACATTTACGGGAAGCATGTGTGTGTGGGCATGTGTGTGTGGGACAGGATGTTATTTTGTTGAGACCATTTGCCTGTTTTTATGATATAAAATAGGGCTGGACGATACGGGTCAAAAGTCATATCGCAATATTTTTGGGCTGAATGGCGATATACGATATATATGTCAATATTCTTTGTGGGTGGGGGCGCTGTTGCGCTTGATCATGATGGCCGCCTGAGCACGACGCTCTGTGACGGGGAAAATCCTTTTTGCTGATACCGCCTCGATACCGCTGCGTTTTGGGCTCCAAACCGGCGGATCGCACACATATGACCTGCTGATGGTGTCCTCCGGAGAGGAGCCAGCACAGAGATCTCCGCGGTGCAGCGGGACCCCGGCTGGACTCATTACGTCGTCCCACCGAACACATCCATAGAGGGCGGGCTCTCATCCACGGAAGAGCCGCGGATCCTGGGGCCGGTGGGGGGAGGGGAGACAGCCACTCGGCGCAGCGCACCCGCTCAGCACTGCTCTCCGCAGTTGTGGCTACGGTCCCAGACCCCCCCCCTGGCCCCCTGCAACAGCACTCACCACTACAGACCTGCTGGGGACTCTGCCTCTCTCCTCCGGCTCCTGCAGGGCTCCCGCCCCGTAACCTACCGCCCAGGAGCTGCAGCCCAAGTGCGGCTAGCTCCCCATAAGCCACTGGCCTCCTGAACTGAGCGCCCTGCACTCAATACGGCCCAAGAACCACGCAATACAGCCTTCCTCTGCACCCATATCCCCCTGCACCTCGGCACCCGCCCATGGATACCCCCCGACTGGGCTGGTTCCCCACTCGCTACCCTGTGATCCACAATGGCGACCCCGCTGATCAAAGACAGGACATAACAGGGAGGTGCTGCGCCACCCACGCATTGGGGCACGGGGTGCATGCCCCCACCACCTACAACACCAGGAGCTACATGGGTGCCACTATGCTAATCCCACTACGGCAATCTTGGCACAAGTAAAAAGCAGAACTTGAGATAAGACCCCAACACCACCGAGTCACCCGGGGCTCAGTCCACCACACTGCGCACTATACAAGCAACCTACACCTTGAGAGGTGCCGCGACACTCGATGGACTTGTGACCAGCGGAATGTACTCCAGACCAGAGAGCCACTATACTCAGAGAGTGACACCGGTGCTTAAGCGTAGCTAACCACTTACACCAAGACACCCACCCCCCCCCCCCGGTGACCACCCTTCGCCGACACCATGACTAAAGAAGCGGGAGCAAGCAAGAAACAGAGCTCTCTAAACATGTTTGCTAAGACTCCAGCTAAGCCAACAGCGGAATCACCAGAGGAGACCCCTGCAGCATCGGCCACACCATTCCCCGTTGACTCGCAAACAATGTTGGAATACATCCGCGAGAAGTTCACCACTCTTCACACCAAATTGGATGACATGAATGGCACCATCTCATCCATAATGGCGCATATTGAGAAAACTGATGGCCGGGTGACAGAATTAGAAACAAGGGTGGGTGCCGCTGAAGATGATCTCAGTTCCCTACGGGCCACGGTCTCCACACTCTCAAACCGAATGCTGGCGATGGAAAAAAAGAACGATGACTTGGAGTCCCACTCATGACGGCGCATAGTTGGCGTGCCCAAGGACAATATTAACAAGCCCATGGAGGACTTCGTGGAACATATGTTGTTGTCAGTGCTGGATTCCCCGAAACTCTCCCTGCAGTTTGCAGTGGAGAGAGCCCACCGATCCCTGACTGCAAAACTCAAGGCTGGCGCACCTCCGTGCCCCTTCATAGCCAGAATCTTACATTTCCGCGACCGTGACGCTCTTCTGAGAGCGGCAAAACTCAAAGGGGAGTTGCGGATGGGAGCTGCAAGGATCCATCTCTACCCGGATTTTTCTGTGGCGGTGCAGCAGGAACGAAAAGCCTTCATGGCAGTAAAAAGAAGGCTTCGGGACCACAGAGTTAAGTACTCCATGTTAGTTCCTGCCAAACTAAGGATAGAACACTCTAACCAAACGTTCTTCTTCACGATCCCTGAGGAGGCCTCGAAATTCATGGATGAGCATTTCCAGGGCTGATACCTGACTGCCGACATGGCACCAAAGTAGCCCGACCGCCTTGCCCCGACTCCATGTCTCGGAAAAGACCCACAGATGCACTCACGCACACCTGAGGTTACTCCACATGGAATGCATGGGCAAATAAATCTTGTTATTCCACCATACTACTGATCCTCCTGTTACGCAGACTGTACTAATGTTGTTCAATCAAGACTGCGGTATTGAAAATATCCTTATATGTCCCCCAGTCCGATGTGTCACCGCCAGGCCAGCCAACAGGCCCCTGGGCGCTGATGCCGACGAGTTTGTTGTTACTATGGTTCTCTTGGGCTATCATTCCTCGAGTTGGGGGAGGGATGTGGGCGGGGGGAGGGGGAATGGGGAGTTCTGTTAAAAATGACTTGACGACCACAGAAGATGCCACACATACCACTGTATTATATCACAGGCGTGCGGAGGGCACGAAGGGCCCACCCCCGTTGGGCTGGCAACGGCAACTGCCACTCCGTGCCCCGGAAATCAACCAACATCCCCACACAAATGGCTGATAGTAGCTTAGCATTCATGAGCTGGAATATAAGAGGTCTGGGTAGCACAAAAAAATGAGGCAGATACAATTGTATGCGGAACGTCATGGTATTAAAGTACTATGCTTGCAAGAGACTCATGCCAGTTCAGAGCAGTGCGAGAGGTTTGCGAAACAATGGGGGCCTCAAAGATACTATACCAACTATTCTACCCAAAGTCGAGGTACTCTAACTTTGATGCATAAAAGCCTAAAGTTCACATGCAACCATTCACTGATAGACCCGCAAGGGAGGTATGTGCTAATCCATGGTAAATTACTAAATCAAGAGATGGTTATCCTAAATGTCTATGGGCCGAACATCGATGACCCCGATTTTTACTTACACCTAGCCTCAGAGTTGGAGAGCTTCCCCCTGACCTCAATCATATGGGGCGGTGATTTTAATACTATACTAGACGTTGATCTGGACAGATCAGGCTCTAGGCCCTGCCAACTATCCAGGGCAGCCTGTGCAATTTTGACTACGCTTCCTCGTTTGGCGATCGTAGATGCCTGGCGACTCATGTACCCTGACTCCCGCACATATTCCTACTATTCCACAGTGCATGATTCACATTCCAGAATAGATAGGTGGCTTATATCAGATATATTAGTCAGGTGCCTATCCCATCTAATGATCCTCCCTAGAACTTTATCCGATCACTCACCGGTGATTGTCTCACTTAACTGGGGGCAAGACTGTAATAAAACAAGACAGTGGAGGATGAGACCTCATGCCCTACTCGACCAAGCCTTTGCGTCTGAACTTGAATCCTCCATCGAAGAATTTTTTGAGATTAACACTGATTCAGTCGCATCACAGGCTACTCTCTGGGAATCATTTAAAGCATATATCAGAGGTATTTCCATCTCCAAAGGGTGTGGTATCCTGAAGGAAATCTGCACGGAAATGGCTGCTAGCCAATCGACTCTAGCTGCCCTCGAGAGCCAATATACCGTCGATCAGGCGCCTGAAATGCTTGCACGACTGGGGATGGAGCTAGACACTTTCCGCACCCCAGCAGAACGGGAAGTCAAATTCTTAGACAGCCCACACTCGGTTAGGAAATATGGCGAGGGAGAACGGCCAGGTCGACTGCTCGCCAGGTTGATTTATCGGGAATTCAGAGCCCCCAACATACCAGCGATAGAGAGATCAGATGGTACACTAGCCACGTCCCCACAAGACATCAATTCAGAATTTCTATCATTCTACACCTCCCTATACTCTAAAGTTGATGGCCCCCAGATTTCTGAGATTGACTCCTATTTAGAAAACCTCCCTCTCTCGGTCCTTTCCACTGACGCTAGCATCTACCTGGAGAGGCCGTTCACACCAGAAGAACTCATGGAAGCTATTGAATCATTGGCGTCGGGCAAGGCCCCTGGCCCAGATGGCCTACCCATCGACCTGTACAAGCGCTTCAAATCGCTTCTAGTTCCACACCTTTTAATCATATGGGAAGAGGCGTGTGAAAGGGGCATACTCCCTCCCTCGCGCCGCGAAGCGATGATAACGGTCCTTCCTAAACCTGGCAAAAACCCACCCAATGCGTCTCATACCGTCCCCTCTCACTAATTAACAGTGATGCCAAAGTACTGGCTATCCGACTGGCCTCGTTTATGCCCCACATCATCCATCCTGATCAGGCAGGATTTGTCCCGGGCAGATCCACCGCCCTGAACCTGAGAAGGCTCTTCAATGTGATCAGTAGGATCGATCTGGAAGTACAAGTGGTGGCGGCCACTCTAGACATGCAGAAGGCATTTGACTCTGTGTCGTGGGAATATCTATGGCGAGTCCTCGAGAAGTGCAAATTTGGCCCCAACTTTCACACCTGGGTTAGGTTGCCCTATTCTGACCCATCCGCTAGGGTTCGCACAGAAGACAGGTGGTCTCCCCCCTTCCAGATAGCCTGGGGAACACGGCAGGGATGTCCATTTTCCCCGCTTATATTTGCTATAGCCATAGAACCCTTCGCAGACATGATGCGCCAGTCACACTCTCATAGGGGCCTACGCACTGCGGGTCAAGCCGATATTTGTTTCCTTGAACGCGACGATGCCCTCCTTTATATTCGCACCCCAGAAACCAACCTTGCCCCTATCCTGGAAGAAGTGGTCCACTTCGGACATATATCTGGTCTAAGAATAAACTGCTCTAAATCTGTTCTATTTCCAGTCACAGACTCCACACAACCCCCCTCCGACCTGGGTGGATTTACGTGGTCCCAAATCTAACATTACCTACCTAGGGGTCGTGGTCTCCCAGCATACAGCAAAGCTACGTGAGGATAACTACCATACTTACCTCACGCACCTGGCCACTAAAAGAGAGAGTTGGACTAGACTCCCCATCTCCTTGGCAAGCCGAATAGGTATACTTAAAATGGTGGGACTGCCCCAACTCCTTTACCGATTCACAAACCTTCTCCTGTGGCCCGGCGATGAGTTCTTCCGATCGCTGCGCGGCATAACCAACACCTTCCTATGGCACTCCTATGACATTCTTTGTGGGTTAAATACTCAGTTGTAAGCCACCTACATGTGAGATGACAACCATACTGAACAGTAAACGGAAAACACAACCGTAACATTAATTGTCAGTTAACCTCATCCTAAAATTGCAATTTATTCAAAAGTTCATCATCTCAATAATAATGGCAATACTAACAAAATAACGCAAGTAGGATACACATCCCTAGATGCACTAAAGTAGACATTAAGTGGCATTTTGTCATATTATTGATTTGTCATCATCTTAATTTAATAATTGACAGATATATATCCTTACTTATTGAGCACAGATGGAGGTGCTTTTTTAACAAAATAAACCCCCAACCGATTGTGACCCAACGTAATTGCTCCTGAGGAAAGTTCACCTATTTAGAAGATTAAGAACTGAAACATGTCGATCACTTAATATTGTAAGCGGACAATGGCCGATGTTTGAACCTTTGGACATTATAAATGAGATTCATCTATTTGTGATTTGTCATTTGTTTACAGACCAACTCTATCTCATTAGTTAGTCTTTCGTTTTTCTAGACGAGAGTCACCATTATATTTTACAATGCTCATGTATTCTTGATATTTAAGGATTCATATTGTCTTTGTGATTGTGTTTATTGAATTGTATGTTAATTGTGGTAATCATTGATTGAATTTTAACTCTTTATTGATATAAATTTGCTGAATTTCTTAACTTACTTATTTGGTTTTCTATTGATTATAACTGTATTTCAATAATAATTTGTTGTGGGAGTATTAAACTTTTCTGTCAGTTTAGGACTTTTGCTCTGTGGGTACCTATCTATTCCTGATATCATGTATGTTTTGCAGTACAGATACATATATACATATATCTTTATGTTAAAGATATATATACATATATCTTGGTGTTAATGACATTGTCTAGTCCTATATCGCTTTTGAAAATATATTGATATATCTCCAAAACTCGATATATCGTCCCAGCCCTAGTATACAGGGTTTTAGATGCCTGTTATCTGTAGGGCTGTGTGTATTAATCAGTCATGAAACACACCTGGCTGTGCCCAAACAGTACTGTAATGTTGTTCCATCAAACCAGTTTGCAAGGATTTGCATGAAGATTTTGTAATTGCTATTTAGCATCATAATGGCATATAAGCCATATCTACACTTCTCCATAGTGGCCTTTGGAATAATCACATTCCATCCCTGTTTAAAGATCTCCATAGGGCCTAGTCATTTATATTTTATTGAAAAGGTTTATGTATATCTCTGAAATTAACTGTTTATATATTTACATTGCGTAACTGTCAGGACCAGGTGGCATTTCTGATGGCACACTGCACTTGGAAGTGTGGAAGCTATTTCCTCATTGAAAGTGAATGGCCTAGCAAGCCATACTTGGATTACTTGTGAGAGGAGCAGCAAATCCCAACTTCTCAGACATTATCCATTTCCCCCTGCCAAGAGTCAAAGACCCCATAGCATAATTTATAATAAAATTCCAAGAAAACCGTATTGTTATATTCTATGTCTGCCTTTTTATTCCTGTGGTGTGGCAGAGGCAATTGTTTCTGGCATCTGAGTACCCACATGCGATTTTCATAGCTTCTAGCCAAATGTCTCTCGCTCCTATTTCCCTCTTTATGTTCTGTCTGGCCTCAAGTAAACTGATTGCCAATTTCAGACTCTAGTAAAATCAGCCTAATTTGATCCTCTACCCTCCCCACAGAGATGTATTTGTTCTTTCTTTAGGGTTTCAGTTTCTAGTCTTAGCAGCTTTGCTTTGTCCCCTGAGGGCGAATTTGAATGAGTCTGACAATTTCTTATTGTATGCAGGCATCTCTAAAAGGATATGTCCATCCTCTAATATGATTACATACTCCCCATATATATCAATATTTATCCAAGGGTTGGTCATTAAAGGGGCAGGTGGTATTCCTGTGTTGATAAAAGCAATAGCTTGAGATATTGAAAAATAATCAAGTCGTGTGCTGCATCAATGCCGGGTGCTGGTAAACATGTAAGCTTGTATCCCACTGTGCAGTTGACCTGCAGGACTATGAGAACCTCACTCATAAACTCATTAAACTACCAACTAGTCTACTACTGTAAGTTTCCCAATTTTGAATTTGATTTTTCTTTAACCTGAAAAGGAATATTGCAGTCACACCTACGATATAAGGCATGGAATTGTGTGGGCAAAGCTAAAGAAAACGTATTCATTGGACGCCCGACATCAGTAACTAAACCATATTATGTGCCAGTGATGCATGGATTTTCCTTAATTATTACCAACGCCAAGTAATCGTGTCCACCTCAGTCAGCCTTCGATGTTACCACTGAGATGCCAGAGCTCTTCCTTCAGATAACAGCCACCCCCTGGCAAGCAATTATCTGTAAAGCTTTTAATATATTGTTCATCCATCCAAACTTGGAAAACAGTACTAGTGTGCCCTGTACAATGTGTCTCCTGTAATATTGTAATATTGTTATCTTTTGTTGCTTTTTAAGTCAATTCATGATCATATTGCAGCAATTCTTACAAATTTAGCCATTGACATTTAACCTTACTATTTTTAACGGCAACTCCCTAGCCATTTAGCTCTGGGAATCCCAGGTTCTTAATTTTTGTCTTACTCCCATCCATTTCATCTGCCCCTCAGCCAGCCCCTTTTAATTCCCCCGCCTCTTCTCTGTTAAGACACGACTAGGACAGCATCCCTACTTAACCACAGCATAGCTCTTATCAACTCTTACCTTCTTCCTTTCCCTGCATTTGTCCATGACCAAGAGTTAAATGAAAACATCTTGAAAGTTAACAATCACATTGCTTGGATATTTACTATTCTTATAGGCCACAGTTCTATAACAAATGGTATTTTCTAATAATTTCAGTACATTACTCTATCTTATCCTCATTATAAATCCCTTCCAGAATTCCAGTAATTTGTAAGTTAGTTTGTCTGGAATGGTTCTTTAAATTGTCTGCCTTTAGCAAAATAATGGTGTGTTTGATTCTTGTCTCACACTGTCCCAGCCTCATAGCAAATTATTGCACTTTTTGACAGAGCATATCCAGTTTTTAGTTATGCCCTCCAGATCAGGAACCTCCAGAACTATGGCCTAAGTCATTAACTTCTTTAATTGCATTCAAAATATTTTTCAAAATCTCCTCGCTACTTGGTGTGGTTTCCTCTCTGAGCCCATATCCTGCCTGGTTTAGTCAATCACGCTTCACCCCCTTGTATTTTTGAATTCCTCCACAACACAGTATTAATCATGCATCTTACTGTGAGTAGAAGAGCCTAAATTCTTAATGTATCAGAGACCATCTTCCGCAGTGGAGGAGTTGAGTACATGCAAGATAAGCGTGAACAGTTTGTGTGTCATCTCCGGACTCTACACTAGCACAATCACTGAGTCCTATTACAGTATTTCATCAGAAAGAATAGCATATTTATTTGCTATCAGCAGAGTAGCCGTAATTGTGTTAGGATCTGATTTTGGCCTTCCTTTTTTACATTTTCCTATTAAACACTCAGAGAGGCCTCTGAGATTCCATTTAGAGGCAGTAATCAACCTTCTTACCAAAGCCCTCATGATGACTAACTGGCTAAGGGTGCAGAGCTTTTTATGCATTTTCATCCCATCCTTCCTAGACAGTGGTCTGTTCAATACCTCACAAATGTTATTGTATTAAGTAAATGAACCCGATTCAGAAGGCGCTGGTGGCAATTGAGCTTCATTATCTCCACCTATTTGACACTAGTCCCCTCTACTCCAGCTTAGACCTTTTCTTATAGGAGCGAAAAGTAGAAACTTCCAAGCTCCCTTTAAGCTGCTTCCTCCTTGTTGAGTGAATCTCTCTCTCTCTCTCTCTCTCCCCCCCCCCTCCTGTCGGGCTTGAAGTAGCTTGGCCAGTTCCCTTGGGATTTTTCAATTCCTGGCCAACAACAGGGTTATCTCCCAACCTAGATTAAAATGATTTGTCTCCACTAAAAGCAAAAACGTCCCAGCTGCTACAACTTGTGGTTTCTTAATAACAGAATACATTCCAGTAGAATTGTCCATCCATTAAATCAGCTGTAGAAACAACATTTACACCATTTTGCTGACATTATAAGTGATGTTATGATTGTGGTTGTCAGAAGTTGCGTCCTTAAACATGAAAGGAGGCCTCCTTTTGGAGATAAATATGGAGTTTGGCCTGCTGTTTTGTATATTGAATAATAATTTTGTACCTAGTTCAGCCTTGTCAAGAGCATCCTCTCGCGTCAGGCTCTCCTCCATCATAACATTGTTTCTGATGTAGATATAAAAACTGTAAAGTTCTTTGTATCAAGACTTTCTTCCTTAGCACTGTGGGTTAGGGAGGAGGACTCACCAAACGTCCCCACCTTATGTTTTAGATCCATTTGAGAATTCTCTCTGGCAGTCCTAGAATAGGCTTTTTGCACTGACTCAGTAGGAGCTCCCAGCTTTGTGGTAGTTGACTCAATAGAGTTTCTGTGCCCCAGCACACTCCCAACCCCACTCATACAGAGTATGTCTTCGGTACCCTATGACATCTAGTCCCCTTTCTTCCTTTTCACATTCACTTAGGTGTAAGGACGACACGGAATCACAAGTATGACACTGACACAAGAGATACAATTTCAAAACCTTTATTAGATTTCTGGGGTTTGGAAAAACTCCTACTTTGCCCTATAGCTATGATGGGAGTAGTCTCTACCAAATAATAAAGAAAACACAGTCCTAGTCAGTCTCTGTCAAATCAAAATGGCCTTTACTTACAAAACCTAATGCCTGCCCCATCTCATATACAGGAAGTGTGTAAAGGGGAATTTGTATGCAAAGAAAAGTCAGTGTTAAAACATAAAGAATCAAGATTGCTGAGTTATCTCTTCTTCCCATGTTGGACAGCACGGAATAAGGCAGCCTCTCCCGAGGCAGGATTCACACTCTGGTTCAGGTTAGCAAGAAGCAGTTCAAACATGGGTTGAGGCCTGCTTGGCCTTCCACGTTAAAATCACTGGTTTTCCAGTTCACCAAAAAGTTCACATAAGTCTGACTCTGTCTGGTTCGGACCTCTCAAGAAATCATAGTTCAACAAAAAGTTCACAAAGATCTCCCTCTGTCGGGCTCGGACCTCTCAAAGCAAAAATGACCTGATTCAACATAGATCTCCCTCAGCCAGATTCGGAACTTGCAATCACAGTGCTTGCAGAGGTTCCCTTCCCCAAGCTTTATTCACATTCGTTAGGGGTTCTCTTTCCCTAAATTATTTCACATTCCAGGTCTCCCTCAGTCAGGCTCGGATGTTTCACCGATTTCTAAGACTTTCGAATGTGCAAGGCATTTACTATGGACCTCCGCAGGACCACTTCACCTTTTACTTCCACTATACTTTTGTGTTATTTGCCCCAATGTCTATTGGTCTTGGTAGTTCTGTACCATAAGCAAAAAGTTCAAAGAAATCTTCCTCTTGAGGCATTCACCTTTCCCCTTCCCCTTTTGCCGGGTTTAACCTTGACCTTTATGCATTTCAGAATTCATTCACTTTGCGGCTTCAATTCAGGAGTCAAAGTTAATGCCACAGGCTTGGCCTCGCCTCCCCAACTCTGTTGTTCACCCGGGAGGGTTGCTGGCGTCCTTGAACCTTGAAACACAATGCAGTCTTCTTGTCTGGGATTTGTCTCTCCCCCAGTTTTTCAGAGACAATAACCTCCTGCAGGGAACTTCAGTATTTCCCAACCCTTTGCTCTAGTCCCTCGATCGGTTGTTTTGTTCCAGTGGGTTTGCCTCTGCTGCAGAGGTTCTGTTCCTTCTCGTGTTCCACCCTGCTCCATTTCTCATGGGTCTCCCTCAGTCGGTCGCGGACCCATCCTTTAGCTTCACACACAGGTCTCCCTCAGTCAGGCTCGGACCCTCTCACTTTGCACAAAAGTTCAATAAAAAAAGAAATTCTCTGGACTTCAAGGTCCACAATACATCTCTATCTCGCTCCCACTTTGCCAGCTCCCCAAACGACATTCTGCAGGTCTGGGAGTTGTGGCGTTTCCACTGGGGCTTTTCTGGGGTCAGAGCCATCCCACCTGCCCCTCATAGGCCTGGGTTTTAATGTTACACCGAGGGGGATGTGTCCTGGCTTGGATCTTGTCAGATAGCCCCAGCTGTCCCTGGAATGGCTGCCTAGAAGCAAAGCTCTCTTGCCACACTACAGCTTCTTCTCCACTCACAGGCTCAGTGACTTAGCAGCCTGACCTCCTTCTCAGGGTTCCTTCTCAGGGTTTCTACAGCTTCTCCTTGGCTACTCTGGACACCACAATCCTCTGTCTCCCCAGCTCACTCCAAGTGTGGTGTTCTTCTTCTTGTTAGGATGACTCCAGAAACCTGAAGCCGGCAATTACCATCTATTAGGATGATGTTCGCCAAAATAGGCACCAATCAGCCATCCACCTCCACTGGAGCTCATCCCACTTCCCCGTCTCCCACACAAACTGAAGCAGGAGCCTACACTTTTCATCCACTCCCCTCTTTTCCAACTGAACAGATCAGATAACCCCTGTACAACCACCCCAATGCCACTCATCCTGACTCTGAGCAATTCCCGATGCACATCAAACCTCACACAGTCCAACATATAATGAGATACCGTCTCTGGGCACCTGCAAGCCTCACACGCCACTGATGCAACTCTATCCATCAAACACTTCCATCCCGCCAACCCCGCATTACCCACCTTAAGGCGATTCAAAATAGTTTCCTCCCTTCGTGTCAACTCCACCCCCCCTCAAATGCCCGAACCCGCACTTCCCTGCACACTGCATACAACTGCCGTCCCTTTGAACTCATATTCCACTGATCCTGCCACATATCCTTCAGTTGTCCACGCACCATCACCTGTACCTGAGCCACACTGAATGGTACTTTCACATCCACCTCCCCCAGCAACGTGGCCCCATACGCAGCCTGATCCACCAACTCATTACCCAAGACCCCACAATGACTGGGACCCCAAGCCAATTTCACCACGGTACCCCCTGCAACACACTCCTCTAATGAGCACAACTATATCCCTCCTATCACAATTCCCCTCCTTGATAGCCAACCACGCACTGATCGGATCCACAAACACCACCACCCTAGCCAACTGTTTCACCATAATCCGAAGCACTGCCATATTAACAGCCATCAACTCCGCCATGCAGACAGATACATCATCCGACACCCTAGCCACCCAAAACTCCTCATCCGCCTGAAAATAGCAAGCCATACCAACCCTGTTCCTCTCCGGATCCCTGGAACCATCTGTATATACTTGAGTGCCAACATTCCCCTCCACATACTGCACCGCCAATCTCTTAATCACCCCGCTATCACCACCCTTCTTGATCACCACCTTGGCCAAATCCAAACAGACAATTGGATCATGCTGCATCCAAATCGGCCCTATAACCCTATCCACATCTTCCACCATACACAACCCCTCCACCCCCAATCGTTTCACCAGCCTGTCCGCATGGAATCCAAAAGTCCCCCCCTTTCCTCTTCCAACTCCCACTCTTATAAGCATGCATCCAATTAACCTCCAGACACTTCTTCACAGGATGCCACACACTGAGGGACTCACAACGCAACAAATACCTAGCACTTAGCTCCTCCCTTCTCAAATCCAATGGCAACATCCCTGCCAACACTTGCACAGCCTCTGTGGGGGATGACCGAACAGTCCACATCACAATTATCATTACCCTTGCCTGGACACCATCCAACACATTAAGCTGAGTTCTACTATAACTGCATTGCGCTGAACTTCGAACTCCAGCACACTCCTGACCAATGTTCCTATTAAGCTGTGCGCATGTGCGCTTGCCCAGCTTCCTTCTGGGTACTGCTCAGAAGACATTTAGCAGCACACACAGATAATTCTCACCTATTCAAAAATATTTAAGAAGGCACAGCAATTACCTGAAATGGTCTATCTCTTAAAATAAGAAAATAGTCTTGCTACTCTGCTAATTTACATTGCACTACTATGCACCTAAAATCCCTAACAGTAAAATACAACACAAGAGTTTAAAAACTAATATGAAAATATGGCTCCATGAACAGACCAATCTAACGAAGATATGCCTGCACACATTATACAAACATTTTCTCTCCCCACCCATGACTCCGAAACCTGGCTCTACCACACTTTTACCTTATGACTTTAACTTCTGCCTTGGTTGGCTCTGCGGAAGGATAGCAGACATGTACCTACATCCACTTGTTTTATGTTTGTTGTAACATGAGTAACATTCACATGCCAGAATTTCTGTTACGCATTGTGCCTTACCAAAAGCATCACATACACTATGTAATCGAACTATCAGCTCAAACATCGGATACTGACTGTAAGTAAGCAGGCTATTTGGATGCGTAACCTTTTCCCATACTTCCTCTTCTTTGTACATATGTCACGCAAGTGCTTTGAAGCGGCCCCCTTGTAAGTTAACGCATTATAAAACTCAAATATTAATTTGCCCTCTAAAGATTATGAAACCACAAATGTGATGCTCAGGGTCTCCTACTTTAGCATTACTCATTACCCTATAAGTAGAGAGCAACATTGCAATATCATTTACTTAGCCTACAAGGGATGATGGGTATGGACTATGCCTGGGATTATTCGTCCGTAGTATCATGGCACCGGATATCCAGACAGGAGAATGCTTTTCACACAATCTGCATTGTTTCCAAGTGTTCCGAGTTCCTTTGGGCATAGACCTTCACACGTTATATGGTACTCGCTTCTATTTAAAAACAGTTTCACTGAGCACTTGTGTAATCCTACACAATGATATAAGGGTGGAGTATATTGCAAACAATCTTGTATGCACTGCAAAAGAATTGTATACATGCAGAGTCATGACATTCTTAAAATGCACATCATATGTTGAGGCATTTTAATATGCCTTGCTTGCAAAGTATTGTTGGTCTACAAATATCCCAGTGGGTGTTTACTGCTACAATCCCTCACTTTTTACAGTGCTCTATCAACTAATATTGGAGGCGCAAACAGGGGCTGGGGAAGGGTATTGGTGGAAGCATCACTCCTTGCTGGTGATGAACAAAGCAGCACATTTAAAAAACCAAGGCAGACATTACGGCAGTACACTGAAGGAAATGTGTTGCGTGTCTGCTAAAGGATAGGAAATTATAGTACCCATCTAGACAACAGCACCTTCTTTTTCTTTCTATGCTCAGCTGCTGAGGGCTTTTCAATATTACCATGTGTTCTGTGTGTATGGTCTCTAGCATCCCCCTGCATCTTATTTATCTGATAACAAAGAATTACAGAAGAGGGATCCATAGTTACAGAAGAAGGCACTCAATCAGTTGTATCTCTAATGAATTGATGCTATTAACTTAAAAGGCATATATGTGTGATTTTCTTCAACAGGGCTCCATAATAAATCTCAGTAAGGGTCTTGTTTAATTTTATCTAGGCTGTGGTGCAGAAGGGTGGGCAAAACTACACCGTTTATTATATGCCCTGTCATTTCACTCCCTATGTCAGGGATACAAGCAGGGCTCTAATGAGATTTTGCTCCCTACTTGGAGTCAAATGATTCGTCAGGGAGTAAAAAGAAATTAGCTTTGCCAATACGGATATTTTCAGCTTATTAAAAGATGTTCTTTCCCCATAAAATTCCTTTTGAGATTGGGCATTTATAGTATTAGAGTTCCTTCCTTCCTATCCCACTGCTCTACTGGTCACTAATTCTAAAGAAATATCAGTGGAGCTTTGTGGGTTGAAGCAATAATATGTTCATTGTTTCTCATTTTTGTTATGCACATTTTCCTTTTTTTCGGGAGTAAACATGCATTGTGCATATGTCTCTTAGCTCTAAGGCTGATGTTATCACTACCCACTGGTGAACGTAATGTGGATAGTAAGCAGAGACACAGGAATTTTGGCTCATGATATTCTAAGGTGCAGTTATTCTGATGCAATTATCATCCTTACACAAATAATTAGACACATGTTCTCCTGGCCCTTGAATTACTTCATTAAAGTGGCACTTAAACTCCTTTCAACATGTTTTTTGACACATTGATTTTAATTGCCATTAATCCATCAGCAAATGTATTCTGTCTGACGTTCTTGACAGCCACATCAGTTATGAATAGAGATATTTGAGGGCCACAAATGCCAGGGACGTTGTTTGCAGTAGTAGACAAGCCAGCCTATTCAAGGTGTGGAACCCACCTACCCCAACCCACCACCAAGAGCCAACCTACCTAACAGTCAATGAACACTAACACACCAGCCTTGATAAAGACCCCTTGGGTCAAAACACGTGTCGGCTGACCACGAGTTTATCGCATCAAGAATAAAATTCAATTTTTTTGAAAAATCAGAATACAAAGAAAAATGTCTTTAAGAATAAATATTGTTTGCACAAGATATCTGGGAACACAACTAAGAGATATTTGTGTTTTGTAAAAAAATGGAGTGATTTTCCAGTGGCATAAAACATACAGGGCCTCAATACGACTTGGGGCGGTATCCTGGTGTGAATCCACCAGAATACCGCCCAAACGAATAACTGTTACTGCCACTTGGTTTGGAGGAATTTCCGCTGGATTACAACTGGTGGTGGCAGTGTAATTCCCCATTCATACTGAGTTCATATTGAGTCCATAGGACTCAATGTGGCTTTTTTGGCGGAATTACCACAGCGGAAATTCCGACGATTTTGGTGTTGAGTTGGAGGATTTACACTCAAGGCCCGAAACCGTAATTTGGCGTAGTGGTAAAGTTGGCGGTAACTCCATTGCAACTTTACCACTTACCAACAAACTCGTAATGAGGCTGACATTTTCTCTGCGCAGAAGTACGTTTGCCAGATGCTGTGGCAGATATTGTAGTCTTGGACTGGTTGATGAGTTTTCTGTATAATCCCATATGACATATTTAATTTTTGACTGTGTTTTGAAAAAGTGTTGTAAGATTTTTAAAGAATTGCAGTGGCTGGGAAGAGGAAATTCCTTTCCAAACTGCGACGGTAGCTCACAAAGTGGATCATCTCATTAGTACTTTGCGCACATGGAAAATAATGTGCGCAAAGCAGCCAACCGGTTCCACACATAGAGAAAAATAATTAGAGGGAACATTGCTCCTGATCAACCCCACATACAACATCCTCATACTCCTCTGTCCTCCACACCGCTCCTGACCCTACACCGCCTTCAACAAATTAAGATGCTGTTTACACTTTGCCACCGTCTTTTCCACTTGCAACTTCCATGACAGACGCTCATCCAAGAGCACACCAAGATACCGGAATTCCGACACCTGGACCAACACATCCCTGCTGTACTGAAGATCCAAACTGACACCACTACGTCGCCTGTTAAACAACATACACACCGTTTTAGAGGAGGACACCTTAAAACCTTTCCATTACCTCCAAAGCCTCCTGCAACCTTCCTCCCACCTTAACCCTAACCCAATTCACTCCATCATCTGCATAGAATCCCACTTGATAGCCACACTCCAAAATTCTCTCTGTAAGGCCATCCACCGCTTCAAGAAACAAAATAGAGCTGATAACACTACCCTAAGGCGTCCCAATTTCCATCAAAAACTCTCGGGACAACACATCCCCAACAAGCACCCCATTGGAAAACCCTTAATCCAGGAAAACATCTTCTCCTCAACACCTTTCTTTCGCAACACAAATGGCAACCCATCCCTCCACACCATATCAACAAAGATCGCCCCCACCGTTTCCCGACAGGACAATGCCTCCTCCACATCTGTTGCCAATGGCACAACTGCATCCATCACGGATCTAGATTTACGAAACCCATGCTGAAACACACTCAGTCGCTGCTCCGATTCCAGAAAGTGCACCAGGCGGCATTTTTTCCATCACCTTGCACAAAACAGATGTCAAAGCAATGGGCCGATACGACCCACACAAACCAGCCGGCTTTCCCAATTTCAGAATCGGCAGGATGGCAGCCCTCTTCCACCCACTAGGCAGTGAACCGTGATCCCACACAACATTAAACAGCCGCAACACCTCCAGCAAGCAAACATCTGTCAAATGCTGCAAATAAATATAACACACCCCATCCTCACACGGACTTGAATCCCGTTGGCCCCTTAGCATAGCCCGCAACTCACTCAAATGGAAGGACATATCCATACTGGATGTCCATTTGTCCACAACATGCAGTGCACCCTGATTAACAGCTATGAACTCTGCCATTTTCTGTCTGGACACCAGAGAATAAATGTCCTCAATGTGCACACCCGCAAAATACTTTCCAAGTGCCTCTGCTTTACCACCATCATCCACCATATCACACCAACACATCAGAACCCGTAAATAACCTCACACCAATCAACTCCAACTCCCCTCCAAACTCAAAGACAGAACCCTGGATACCAATCTTCATCAAAATGCAAAACCCTCCCCCACGACTCGCCACTCTTCTTTCCTAAACAACACATACCCAGGAAAACGAAAATTAATACCCTCTCTCAACCAACCACGTCTCCTGAACCCACACAACGTCAACATCACCCACTTTCACCAACTCTTTCTTCAACTCATGCCCATTCGCCAACAAACTCCTCGTATTCCATTGCCCCAACCTCAGACCCCTTATAATATGATATTTTATTTTTTTATTTGACCTTAACCCTCACAGGGAACATCACCACCACTCATCATTTTATGTACATCCTAATCTGTGAGATTTCCAATCCTTAAATACATCTTTGCTGACTTCACCACTGCATGTAACCTGTCCGATTTCCGTCATATTAATAATTGCGATAATAAAACACAACAAATCTGCCATTCTGATAGTAACACCCACTCCAATCACACCCTCAACCCCCAAAGACTGAATCTCCCCCACCTCCACCTGCTGCACCACTGTAGCGGGACTACCCACCACAACCACCTGCTCCTCCTGCACCTTCTGAACTGCTGCTGCTTAACTGATGTTATGACTCACCTTAGTGCTCACCACCTTACAGGCCTGTGCAACACAACCCCTAAAAGAAGCAACTTGATCCCCACCACAATTGCAACACTTGGTGTACAAACCGAAACACACTCCTTAATATCATGGGGACCACTACACTTAACCACACTTCCTCTCCCTCCTACAAGACCGTGCCACGTGACCATACTCCTGACACATATAGCACCTAATAGGGGCTGGGACATAAGGCTTCACCCAAAAAAACGCTGAAACCCAAAAAACACGTGCTCAGGCACCTCACTCCCCCTAAACCGAATAACCACAGTCGTAGAAATGACACCGCCATCAGGATCTTTCCTACCCAGCCTCCACACCTCCAAAACCCCCACCTCCTGCAAGGGACTCACAATATCCCTGTCATGCACACAAAGAGGTACCCCATAAATCACTCCCTTACACACCGCACCACCCTGTTCTGACACGGAAACAGGAGATGTCTCCAAGACATCCCAAATCCAAGGCTTTGTTCCTGGTCACCTCACCCACACCCTTAACCAACAAACGTGCCCCACTAATTACCTGGACAGACTGCACAGCACCAATCCCTTTCTGGACCCACTCAGATACCACAAAAGGGCTAACACCACTAAGATCTTCATCGGGCTTCGCCAACTTTGACCATCTGCCAACTTGACTCTGCATCCATGGATTCAACCGCAGCCTCACACCCACGCACATACTGCTGTCGACCACCAGAACCCCATCTGCTCTCCACCCTCCGATCTACATGGGATCTACTACGTAGCAGTGCCCCACTGTCATCCCCAAGCGACCCCCCCCGTCTTCCTCCCAACATCAACACCAGCACCTGCCAAGCCCTCCGCCAGATACTGGTGACCACCACCTGTACCCAATTTCCCTTTTTTTCCTTGTTTATATGACAGAACCTGCAGCACCATAGGAGAAACAAAATGAAGGAGAAACCATAAAGAGGAATTACCAGGTTACTCACCGTAGTGACCACCTTACTCCTAGTCCATAGTCCCCTTTCCTCCATACTTATGGGACATCTCTCCGTCCTGTGGGACGGGACCGGAGCACTTGGTAAAAAGCATCCAAATTTTTTTCCAAAATTTGTCCCTCCTCTTTCCTGCGCGGGGCCTGGCATGCAGCCGTAACCCCGCCCACCTTGGCTCCGCCCCGCGCATCGCCCATCAGTCCTTTTCTATCGCAGGGTCCAAGACCCATTAGCAATAACAGAGGAACATTATTAGAGGGTACGGCAGGCGGGCGTATGGAGGAAAGGGGACTATGGACTAGGAGTAAGGTGGTCACTACGGTGAGTAACCTGGTAATTCTCCTACTTCCCGTCCCCTTTCCTCCATACTTATGGGAGATTCCCAAGCACTCCTTACAGGAACTATGGGTAGATGGAAATACCCCTTACTGAAACAGGTTCTTCAGCACAGCCTGGCCGAACTGAGCGTCAGCTCTAGAGCTCATATCGAGGCAGTAATGCTTACAGAAAGCAGATGGGGGGGCC
The DNA here is from genome assembly GCF_040938575.1 of Ambystoma mexicanum. Taxonomy (NCBI): domain Eukaryota; kingdom Metazoa; phylum Chordata; class Amphibia; order Caudata; family Ambystomatidae; genus Ambystoma; species Ambystoma mexicanum. The sequence goes on along the minus strand of NC_090939.1, from coordinate 81,953,089 downwards.
CCAGTAGCCGCTTTAGCGATGGACTCCCAGGGAACATACTTCTGAAAAGCAACCGCGGCTGCCTTGCCTTGCACCTGGTGTCCATGGATACCTTTAGGAGGCTTCAGCTTTTGGACGGTGAAATATTCCGTGATACAGGCGGTAATCCATCTGGAAATAGATGCCTTAGACGCCGGCCTGCCCGGAGGCTTACCGAAGGTCACAAACAGTTGGGAAGAGCTCCGAAGCTCGGAAGTCCTGTCCAGGTAGAACCTAAGACCTCTTCGGACATCCAGGCAGTGTAGAACCCTTTCCGCCTCCGAGGCAGGGTTCGGAAAAAGACCGGAAGGGAAATCAACTGATCTGGTCACTACCTTTGGAAGGAAAGCTGGGTGCGGCCGAAGGACTACCTTGTCCTTGTGAAAGATCAAGAAAGGGTGCTCCACCGACAATGCCCGGAGCTCACTCACTCTCCTCGCTGACGTAACGGCTACCAGAAAGGACACTTTCCAGGACACGTACTTGATGTCAACCGTAGCCATTGGCTCAAAGGGTTTATGGCACAGCGCGTCAGCACTACATTTAGGTCCCAAGGCGGGTGCGGACAACAAACCGGAGGGTAGAGGAGTGCCAAGCCTGCAAAATGCCTCTTAACCACTGGGTTACTCAGAGAATAAGAGCATTGATCTATAGCAAGATAAGCGGAAACTGCTGAAAGGTAAGTTCTGCATGACAGAACGTAAACACCCGACTCTGCTAGGGAGGACACGAAGGACAGCACCTTGTCAATAGTAGCCACCCTTGGATCCAACTGCTTTTCCAAACACCAATGACAGAACCTGAGCCATTTACTCCTGTATTGGGATCTGGTCGAGGGTTCCCTGGCTGCCTGGATAATACGCATGTTATCCGTAGACAAGTTAAAATGCTCTAAGACTTGAACTCAGGCACCATGCCACCAAGCTGAGCGATTGTGGGGAGGGGTGCCACATCTGCTGTTCCCCTTGATGAAGAAGATCTGGGGTTACTGGTAACCTGATCAGCAGAAACACCGACAGGTGTTGAAGTTCTGAGAACCAAAAACTGGCCGGCCACCACGGGGCCATGAGCAGAAGGGAACAGTTCACAGAGTTCTTCAGCTTCCCAATCGCTCGATGAACTAGAGGCAATGGTGGGAAGGCGTAAGCTCTCATGTTGTGCCATGGAATCTCGAGAGCATCCCCCAGAGAGGTGGCTCTCGGCCCCCCTCTGGAGACATACCGAAGAAGCTTCTTGTTTACCACCGTAGCGAAGAGGTCCACCTCCGGTGTGCCCCAACGCAAGAAAATCCATGAGAGGATCTCCGCCTTCAACTCCCACTCGTAGCTGACCACTGTCCACCGGCTGAGGGCATCCGCTGTGACATTCAGCTGGCCCAGATGTGCACCGCAAGCAGCCAGACGCCATGAATCATGGCCCACTCCTATATCTGGATGGACAGATCAACCAAAGGTGCCCACCCCGCGGGCAACAAAAAATTGTGCAGAAGGGGTATCCGAGCATTCCGGTCATAAACTGACTGATAAGGATGCGCACAAGGCTGAGAAACCAGCCCTACACCTGAGGCCGATGGCGCAGCTGTAGGGGTAGCGTTCAAAATGGCTGCCGTGGTCGTGGCGGGAACGGGCGCCATTTTGTCATCACCTGAGGGGAACTGCGGCACGTGAGGAAGTGAGGCAGGGGTCCCCGTCGATGGATCAGGGGTCTTAACTTTAGCCTTAACATAAGGAACCTCGGCAGAGCCGGTACTATAAGGCCTGGAATGTTTCTGCGACATACCAACCACCAAATTAGCCTTCTCAGGAAGGACCTCGGCGCTGCCGGTAAAAGAAGAATTCCCTTCTTTGCCCCCTCAACAGATCTGGTGTCACCACAAGAGCGGGAACGGTGCACTGTTACCGACAGGGCCTTGCCCGGCCCCTCAGAACTGTTGGTAGCCTTAGCCTCTGTACGAGGAACCTCGGACCGAGGCCCGGTAGAAGCCTTATCGGCACGGGCCTCAAACATGTGTTCGGTAACCTCAAGCCCAGCCAAGACCTTGGGGCGTACCCCGGTTTTGTTTTTGAGGGAAGCCGAAAGAACGGCCTCAGAGCAACCTCCGGTACCCCACGACTCAGTAGAACTGGGTCTACACACAGCCCCCACAGGAGGGGCCTCGGAACACAGGCCCCTTATGGAGATCCTCGGAGAAAACTCTGGTAGAATTATTAGGCCTGACAGGCACCTCAGGGCGAACCCCGGTAACAGAGCGATCGACGCCCCTCCCGGCTCGAGAGGAACCCGGGAAGGTATCCCCCGGCCGGGGTGCTCTGAAAATCAAAGAACTTACCGGGCGTTTTTTCTTCTCGTCGATGATGCCTGAAAATGCGAAGGATGAGTGCGACCGAACACCTCCTCCCACCGCTCCAACCGACGTTGAAGAGCCCGGACCGAAAGGGAGTCACAGTAAAAACAGGAGTCCCAACGGTGTTGCGGACACAAACACTCTAAACAAAGAGGATGGGGATCCGCCCTCGCGAAGCGACGGTGACACGATGAACAGTCTGGAAAATCTAGTTTAAAAGACATAGACAGACTAGTAAACGAACGCTAGCGAGAGCCAGAGAGGGAAAAACGGAAGAAAAACTTCTGAGGATGCAAGTGCGTCCGACCCCTATCGTGCAGAGAAAAGGACTGATGGGCGATGCATGGGGTGGAGCCAAGGTGGGTGGGGTTACGGCCGCGTGCCGGGTCCCGCGCAGGAAAGAGAGGAGGGACAACTTTTTGAAAAAAATGTTGATGCTTTTTACAAAGTCCTGCTCCGGTCCCGTCCCACAGGACGGAGAGATGTCCCATAAGTATGGAGGAAAGGGGACGAGACGTAGGAGTAATTAGCTGCAGGAGTTGCTAGATTTGCTTTTGGAGTCAGAGTCCTGAGCATGCCAGGGAGCCCTGAGTGGCTGGGAAATCGTATTGATTGCCATAGAGCAGAGTACTCTGCAGAGAGCTGGAGAAACTGATCACTGGCTAGTGACAGACATGGAAGCAGTAAGCAGCGGTGATGACACAAAGAGCAGCCATAATCTAGGACATAGATGAGACATGGAGCAATACTTTGTTAGTGAAAGGCGAGAGCTTTGAGACAACTGTTCTGGCTAGTCCAAGGTGCAAAACTAGTGTGAAGTAGGAGCCTGCTTTGCACCGTTGAGATGGCTGACTACTTAAGTGGTGTCAGAGATTAACCTGAATGCTTGTGTAGTGAGGAGGGCACATGAATACTGGGAATGGAAGTCTGAGTTCCCAGATTGAATTGAGAAAGACACTGAATGGAGAGAAAGTTGGACTACCCACATCACAGGCTCTGCATGACTCCCTCACCCCCCCTTTTTTCAAGGCATTTCTGTATGTTAATGGCCTGCCTTTCGTCACCAGGCATGGATAGGCCAATATCATGGAAAAAGGATACCACATTCAATTGTAAATTGTTCATAGACTCGTTTAAGTGAGTGCTCCTATCCGTGTTCATAGCTATGACACTCAGTAAACATTCCTGATTCCGTTGAAACAGCTTTATCTTTATATACAATTTACTACAACATATTTTCCATAGCGTGGTGGAGGATACTAATCCTAGTTCGCTTCTTATTGCTTTTATTGGTACCATGTTAGGGAGTCTTAAGACAGAAAACCATAGTTTATTCTAATCTGTCAAACCATGTCATATATTTGGCTTCTAATGTTTCTAAGGCATATAGTATTCCTGGAACAATACTACTTGTACATAGTTCAAGAAAACCCTCCATCGAGTATCCCCCTTTTCTACCCATGTATCTTCTAATGACATTCCATTTTCTCGGCATCTTATCCTTCAATGTATGTTTATGAAAGCTTTTAATAGGCTCGTTCCTTATCCATTTGACACTGGGAATATAAGTACAAGCTCACAGATTCCTGTGAAAATGAAACTCAGTCGAAAAGTCTTGCACACTGGCACTTGAAGTGTAAATTCTCAGATTTCCCAGAGAAAGAAATGAAGTTGGGAACACTTTAAATTTTTTTGCATGGAAATTCCATGAACCATAACGTTACAGAGAGCTGTCCAAGTGCTGAAATCTATATTTTTAACACTGGACAGCTCCCTGTAACTTGGGGTATTTATTGTTTATTGGGGGGCCACCCCAAACCCACCTCAACCTACAGTGATCCTTACCCCCAAACCCCACTTTAAATATTTAACCCTTGTCCAGTGCTGAAATCTTGAATATATTTAAGCACTGGACAGCTCCCTATAACTTGTGATATTTGGGGGGTTCCCCCCCAAACCCTCTTAACCCCCATTGGTCCTCCCCCCTGTTCCCCCTCAAACCCCATTTTCAAAAATGAAAAATTAACCCTTTCCTCAACCCATCCATCGAATGAATATGCATTTCGATGGAAATGCATTCCATTTGATGATTTTCGTTGGATTTTAATTTGATGAAACGTTTTTCAATGGAAATACTGGATACCCTTCTAGGTTTAAACTGTGCCTACAGCAAAAAAAAATAAAACACATTACAAGTAATTCCTGAGCAACTTAATGTGCTCCAAAGTCCTGTTTCTTGTGGGCATCCATTTTGTAACATGCGTATTTGTTTATTTAAGTCAATGCCTTGGTGGCAATAATCAAACACCAGCCCCTTCCAGCATGCAAAATTTAAAACAGGTGTAGTTTCTACTGGTATCTGAATACGCAATTTCCCCTTTCCCCAGTCTAGTGATCGTAATTAGTTAAACAAAATGAATTATCTTTTATTACACGCTTAATACCTGTGACCAGTCTCTAAGCGCATGATTGGGTTTCAAACTTGTGGTGTTCTGCGTTGTCTTGCTTCCAAGGCCAACTAGTTGCGCCTGAGCTACCCCCCTAGCCCAGATGGTGCACAGTATCAGACACTACTTTAGTGATGTGCTACAAATATACATTTGTATACTTTGCATCCAGTGTTTCTAAGGGTCGGACAATTTTCTGAAAGGCACATCCGTGGTTTGCTGAAACAAAATGCTCCTGTGTACAGTTGGTGATCAGACATCTGAAGCATGTGAATATGTATTGTGTTCCCCTACTGATATGCTTGTTAATCTTATGTATTTTAATCACATTATTCCCGTAATGTGTGCTGTAAAAATGCACCGTTTCAACCATGTTGACCTATTTAAAAAAATGTTGGGAATGAAAACCTCCCTGGGTCACTCTGGGGAAAGTGTTTATGCCTCACCACTTTATAAATAAGAAATGGCTATACTGTCTGCACCAAAATGCATGTCTAGCCAAGTAATAACACTTATAATGCTGCTTGCTTTATCATACATGCCCAGTACAAAATGGCAGCGACACAGTAAGCAACAGATGGCTAGACTGACTACACCAAAATACCAGTCTAGCCACATGATAACACTTATCATTCTTGCTTTATCATAGATGGCAGTACAAAATGAGTGACAGTGAGTGACACAGTAAGGGATGGCTAGACTGACTGCACCACAATGCCAGTCAAGCCATTTACTAACACTTACATGCTTGCATTATCATTGATAGCCATGAACAATGTCATGCCTTGCCCCAATACCCCCCAACACACACACACACACACACACACATAGCCACCACATTCCACCCATGCACCCACCAGTCACTCATCCATACACCTTCTCTGACTCTCATTCACTTACACACGCCACGCACCCAGAACATGTGCACACTGTATTCTCCACACACTGTGTATCCGGAACATTCACACAGACTGCATTTTCATTCACACAACTCACACGCCCTCTCACACCCATACATACATACACCATTCACATGCACACACGCATATATATATATTTCTGAGGCTTGTGGAATCTGCTTAGATCACATGCTGTGCATAGGCTGACATCTAGTGGAAGCTGCGGAGTATTACAGTTTGTTTTTCGAAACTCGAAAATGGGCGTCGACACAGGCGTGCCAGTAATACTATCCCTAGTGTGACGTCCACTGTACCCAAGATCCCTCACGCGTCTAGGATCCTCAGATTGTTTTTTTCCGCCATACTGGTCGGAAGCATATTGCGGAGTCCCCTGGCCTTAGCCATACTTTTGCTAATAATTGAAAATTATAATTCTTGACATCCTTCCCCACCCCAACATCGACCCTCGACACTCGACGACGGCTGGAGAAGACATCGACCGTCGGCTGCCGCACGACGGATCTGGGCCTCGGAAGGCCGCTGGCCTCGGCCCAGGCCTGGTAGGCCGCTGGCCTCGGCCCTGCAAGTAGGGAGAGTGGGGGGTGGTACATACTCTTCACTCTTGGTATATAGATACACTTATATAATTCCTACACTTATCAGCCCGCTGCCTCAAGGTGCGTATGGAGGGTACCCCTTTCCAATTCTGCCCCAAGTGCAATCGCAAATACCCTTGGGTCGACAGGCACGCTACGTGCAATCTCTGCTTGCCGAGTGACCACCCCGAAGCGAACTGCAGAGCGTGTAGTAGGTTTAAACCTAAGACACTCAAGGACCGTTCGACAAAGCGTTGGGCCCACCACGCCAGGCAGGCGGCCATGGCAGCGGAGGGCGCCTTCAGCGATGGCAGCGACGCCGTACTTTCGGACGGCGAGGGCATTACGGCGTCGAAGGACAGCCGAGCGCAGGTCCCCGACCTCGGAAGGTCGTCCGGCAGGGCGGCTATGGGGAAGACCCCCGGCGACGCAAGCGCTACACACCCTACACACACTAAGCACACTAAGTCCAACTGAACCTCGGCGACGTCGACTTCTCGGAAAGAGGCACAGATAGAACGGTCCGACTCGGTGTCCTCTGGGCGCTCTCGATCGAGATCGCCTCATGACGCAAGGCAATCATCCACTCTTGCCAAGAGTGCCTCGCTCCCTAGACTAACGGAAGTTCGATCGTCGGAGGACGAAGACGACTTCCACCCCCAGGCCGCGCTCCAAGAGACAGAGCCCTTGGTTAACACCAGCGAGGCCCCACGCTCGAAAAACACAGATACCTCTCCCGATCCTCGACGCCAGGCGTCGAAAGTCTCTGGGGCCTCCAAGGGACAGGGAAAACATTTTTCCACGCACGGGGAGGGGGCGAAACAGCAGAAAGCACATTCTTCCACTCCTGTACGACCATCCTTCCCCCCTAAGCAGACAGTTAAATACAAGTCTACTGAGAGATCAACATCCAGCAAGGGTACCCTTGATAAGTCCCCTAAATTGCCTACTAAAGTCATACCCTGTTCCAAAGAATGGTCCAGTGAAGACATAGACAGGGTCATGTCAAGGATGTCTTCCTTGGCTGATTTCTACGACAAGAATCCAGAGCATTTCCTCTCGTATGACCCTCACGGGGCCACACCCTCAGGTTCCACTGATCCAATCCCCCTAAGTAAAAAGGCCCGGTTCGAAAGACCTGAACCCTTCGAGGTGCAGCCTTACTCTACTCCATTCCCCGGGGGGGACCAGGAGTTTGGCATTATGGAGGAACAAGCCGGGACGGAATACTATGCGGATGATGAGGATCAGGAGGAGGGAGAAGATGAGCAGGAAATTTACAGAGTAGATTCCCCGGTAGAGAACGAAGCCCCAGTTACCGACTCGCCAGTCGATAACCAGCCCCTCCTTAATGAGGTTCTCGCTCGCGCGGCAGAACATTTTCACATCGACACCCACGGTGTACAGGAGGAAAGGGACTTCGCAGAAGAGTTGGTGGGAGAGAGGAGGCCGGTCGCTCAGACCATCCCTATCCTTAAATCCATCCAGCGTAGAATAGATCCGGCCCTGGTGAACCCAAACCCCAGGGTCGAAAAGCTTTTCCGGGCAGCCCAGTCTGACCCTCTCTATATAAGAGGACATCTTAAACCAGACTCCCTAGTTGTAACCAACACTCGGAAGAGGGCTGGAACACCCTTATCTTCATCAGAAGCTCCTCCCGACAAGGAGAGCAAGAAACTTTACGGGTTTGGCAGGAAGGTAGCCTCGACGTCCGCCTACCAAGCAAGGATTGCTAACTCCACCACCCTGTTGGCCAGCTACAACTGCCATCAATGGGAAGAGGTCGCGACGCTCATAGCCTCTGCTCCTGAACCGTTAAAGGGCCAATTGGCTCGGATCTCGGCAGAAGGGAGAGCCGTGTCTGGTTGCATATTAAAAGCAACTTTCGACGCCGCAGACAACGCAGGAAGATTGATAGCAGAAGGTACTGTTATCAAAAGACATGCGTGGTTACGGCAGTCGGGGTTCAAAACAGAAACTCAGGCTTCATTAATAGACAAGCAGGTGGAACCCGATCTATTGTTTGATAAAGCGGTCGAAGACGCACTTAAAAACGCCAAGGACGAATACGAGACACTGAAATCCCTTGGCCAACTAACCAACAAACCCCCTAACCAGAGGGGGAATAGTAATTTTCGTCGCCCACGCGGCCAAAATTCACAAAGAGGCAACTATGCCCAGGTACAGGGTACACAGTGGAACAACAGCCAGCAGTCTACCCAAAGTTACGGCAGGGGTAACAAGAGAGGGCGTGGAAGAGGCAGAGGCAGCCCCACCAAGGGAGGTGGCACGCCCCCACCAAAGCAGTGACGCTCAGTTCAGGGTCCCTTCTCGCGCAACCCCAGTAGGGGGACGCATTTCCAACTTCACCCAGGCTTGGGAAGGGATCACCTCAGACAGATGGGTGCTGTCAACAGTGTCCACAGGATATTGTATAGAATTACTGCAGCGTCCCTGGAACCATCCTCCACGACAAAGAGTACACTCCTTAGAACATCAGAAGATCCTTCTCGAGGAGATTGCCATTCTGCTAGAAAAGGACGCGATAGAACTCGTCCCAGGACACCAGGTAAACGAGGGTATCTATTCAACTTACTTCCTTGTGCCAAAGAAAGATTTGACAATGCGCCCAGTACTGGACTTACGGCCTGCCAACAAGTATGTCAAGCCCCAAAAATTCCGTATGACCACGCCACAAGAGGTAATCCCCCTCCTAAAAAAGGGGGATTACATGGCAACCTTGGATATGAAAGATGCTTATTTTCATATTTCCATGCTCCCGGCGCACAGAAAGTACTTGCGCTTCAAGGTGGACAGTTGCCACTACCAATTCAAGGTACTGCCCTTCGGGATAGCTTCAGCACCCAGGGTATTCACCAAGGTACTGGCGGTGGCAGCTGCACACCTACGCAGGGAGGCAATCCCAGTGTACCCTTATCTGGACGACTGGCTCATAACAGGGGAAACCCCAGGAATTTGCAGGACAAACATTCAAAGGACTATCGACCTCCTCCACGAATTAGGCTTCTCAATCAACGAGAAGAAGTCAAGCCTAGTGCCAAGCACCTCAAAACAGTTCCTGGGAGCAATCCTAGATACTCAGAAAGGGTTGACTTTCCCTTCGGAAGAGAGAATTCGGAATATACTACTGCAAATTCCACATTATCAGTCCGGTCAACAAATAACGGTACGCAAAGCAATGCGGTTACTGGGCATGATGGCGTCAGGCATTTACCTGGTCCCCCACGCGCGACTGCGCATGCGTCCTATGCAGGAATGGTTGGCGAAACAGTGGTCTCAGGCAAGTGGTCAGTGGGACGATCTAGTGGTCGTTTCGCCAACACTTGTACAGAACCTACACTGGTGGACAAGAGAGAATCTCGCAAGGGGAAAACCCTTTTACGATCCCGAAGTGCAGGCAGTGGTGACTACAGATGCATGCCTGACTGGGTGGGGAGCTCACCATCTCCACCACACAGCTCAGGGTCTCTGGTCTCACTCAGTAGCCAAGAAACACATCAACCTGCTAGAGCTTCTGGCAGTATTCAGAGCGCTTCGGGCGTTCGAGCCCCATCTAATAAACTTGTCGGTGCAGATCCGGACGGACAGCACGACAGCCATGTTCTATCTGAACAAGCAAGGAAGGACTCGTTCGCCAAATCTGTCCAAGCTTGCCCAGAAAATCTGGATATGGGCACTCAGACGGAACATCTTCGTGTCATCGCAACATGTTCCAGGGGAGCTCAATTCCCTAGCGGATGCTCTAAGCAGAGACTCCCTCCCAGAAGAACACGAATGGGTCCTTCACAGAGAGATCGTAGAAGATCTCTTCTCTCAGTGGGGTTTCCCCACTATAGACTTATTCGCCACAAGCGAAAACAAACAATGCCCAGCATTTGCATCCAGGTTCCCCCAGCCAGACTCCCAAGGGAACGCCCTGTGGATGAACTGGTCAGGGATGTTTGCGTACGCTTTTCCACCAACTCCTCTCATCAGGAAGGTAGTGTACAAGATGAACAAGGAATCGATGACGCTCATCCTAGTTGCTCCCATGTGGGCGAGACAACCATGGTTTCCACACCTACGCAAGATGGCGGTGTGCGAGCCCATCAAACTCCCAGCCTGCTACAACCTACTGTCCCAGCAACAAGGTCAAACAGTGCACCAGCAACCCAATTCAATGAACCTGGCAGCATGGCTCCTGAGGTCATAGAGTTTGGACATCTCAATTTACCACAGAGGTGTATGGACATCCTAAAAGAATCCAGGAAACCAAACACTAGGCACTGTTACTTTGACAAGTGGAAGAGATTTGTTATTTGGTGCCAGAATAAACAAATCAACCCGGTCGATTGCACTCCTTCCAACATTGTGACATACATGCCCCACCTGCTGGATGCGGGATTGGTTTTTAACTCTCTGAAAGTACACCTGGCTGCCCTCTCGGCTTACACCACATCCCATAACAAGGTGTCGTGGTGGAAAGTACCAGTAGTTAAAGCCTTCATGGAAGGAGTAAAGAGACTTCACCCTCCTATTTCTAACCCACCGCCAGGATGGGACCTTAATGTGGTGCTAGCTAAGCTCATGGGCCCCCCTTTCGAACCCATGCATAAAAGTAGTCTCAAACACCTGACTTATAAAACTGCCTTCTTAGTAGCCATTACCTCTATAAGAAGGGTCAGTGAAATTCAGGCTCTGTCAGTGCAGGATCCTTTCTTTACTATCCACAAAGACAAACTGGTTTTACGCACACACCCTAGGTTCTCACCTAAATTTATATCTAAATTCCATGTAAACCAGTCCATCGAGCTTCCAGCTTTCTACCAGAACCCGCAAAGCTCGGCTGAGGTGAAACTACACACCCTAGATGTGCGTAGGGCGGTCCTCTACTATGTAAACAAAACCAGACCGCTAAGGAAAACAGATCAACTGTTTGTCTCCGTAGCTACAGGCAGAGAGGGAGATCGCGTCTCTAAAGGCGCTATCTCGAAGTGGATTATCAACTGTATACAGCTGTGTTACTCTCTTTCTGAAAAAACTCTGCCTTTTACGCCAAGAGCCCACTCTACTAGAGGCATTGGGGCCACTCTGGCTTTCATTGCAAATGTTCCCCTCGACACCATTTGCAAAGCAGCTACTTGGAGCTCTATTCACACTTTTACTCAGCATTACTGCATTGACACTCATTCCAAGACAGATACACAAGTGGGACAAGCGGTTCTGAGACACCTGTTTGCTCATGACTCTTCTCACATCCCACCTCCTTCTTCTGGTACTGCTCGCTAATCTATGCACAGCATGTGATCTAAGCAGATTCCACAAGCCTCAGAAGGGATACATTACTCACCGTAATCGTATTTCTGATGCTTGTATCTGCTTAGATTCACATGCGACCCACCCTTCCTCCCCTCCGAGAGAAGGAGCATGATTACTGGTAGTCTTACCTTTCTGTCTATCTGCTTGGATTATCTGTACTCACGCTACTCCTCATGCTTCCTCATGTCAGAAAAAAAATACAATCTGAGGATCCTAGACGCGTGAGGGATCTTGGGTACGGTTTATAGTCATAAAACCGAAAACAAAAATCCCGAATACAATAATCTCGAATCCAAAATCTCGAAAAAAAAAAAGTCGAATTTTTTTTTAATGACGTTTTTTGTTCGAAATGGGGGGGTTCCCCCCCCAACCCCCCTTTTTTCTATTTTTTTTTTATTTTAACCCATTTTTTTTACTTACCTGACCCCAAAAAAGCATATAATTAAATAAATAAAAAATTCGACTTTTTCTTTTTCGGGATTTTGGATTCGAGATTATTGTATTTCGAGATTTTTTTTTCGGTCTTTTGACCGACCACCCTTGGGTACAGTGGACGTCACACTAGGGATAGTATTACTGGCACGCCTGTGTCGACGCCCATTTTTGAGTTTCGAAAAACAAACTGTAATACTCCGCAGCTTCCACTAGATGTCGGCCTATGCACAGCATGTGAATCTAAGCAGATACAAGCATCAGAAATACGATTACGGTGAGTAATGTATCCCATATATATACACATAACATCACAATTGCATCGGACGCGCACACACACACACACACACACACACATATACACACATTAAAAAAAAAACGTTCAATCTTACCTCTGTTTCCCGTGCCATGGACTCAGTGCTCTGTCTTGACCTCCAGGTCCCACCGCACTCCATGCAGACATGAACACGGAAGAAGGGAGAGTTGTCTGGTTCTTGTCTGATATGCGCAGACTGTGCTGAAGGCAGAGAGCCCCCCCAGCCCTTCACACAATGCCAGGCAGCCCTATCAACTCCAGCCCAGCACCCTGACTTCTTCCGACTTTAGTCAGGCCAGCCAGGGTGACGGCTGAGGCACAGACCCCTGCGGACATGAGACAGTGAACTACCCACGTCACAGGCTCTGCAGGACTCCCTCACCCCCCCTTTTTTTAAGGCATTTCTGTATGTTAATGGCCTCTCTTTCGTCAGCAGGCATGGATAGGCCAATATCATGGGAAAAGGATACCACATTCAATTGTAAATTGTTCATGGACTTATTTAAGTTAGTGCTCCTATCCGTGTTCATAGCTATGACACTCGGTAAACTTTTCTGATTCTGTTGAAACAGCTTTATCTATATATACAATTTACTACAACATATTTTACATAGCGTGGTGAAGGATACTAATCCTAGTTTGCTTCTTATTGCTTTTATTGATACCATGTTAGGGAGTCTTAAGACAGAACACCATAGTTTACCTTCTAATCTGTCAAACCATGTCATATATTTGGCTTCTAATGTTTCCAAGGCATATAGTATTGCTGGAACAATACTACTTGTACAGAGTTCAAGGAAACCCTCCATAGAGTATCCCCCTTTTCTACCCATGTATCTTCTAATGGAATTCCATTTTCTCAGCATCTTATTCTTCAATGAATGTTTATAAAAGCAAAATGCCAGACCTATACTGAGTCAAATGAAATTCATTTTTTCCAAATTGTGCAAGTTCTCAATCCTACCACTTCTTGAGTTCCTGACATTAAAAGTGGAACCAACTATCTTATATGCACTGGACATTTTTCCCGGTAGCCTGCACAAGGAACTGGACTCATTACAGGGCATAATGGTCAAAAAAGCATTGCGTTTATCTCTATCTATTCCTAACTGTATCATCAGACACGAAATGGGTCTTATCTCCTTATCCACCAGATCTACATGGCGTGCTTTAGCCAACTATTCAAAAATTGTGAATTACCCTGACAATTCCATCTATCAAGACCTCTCTGACCTCAAAAAGGGTTGCTCCTCTAGTTCGATTACCAGCTTTTATGAAACTATGGAAAAAACTTTAATCAGCTTGTGTTGATAGCGAAGATCTGTATAGGCGTCCAAATTATGTGAAACAAAAGCTATTTCAGAATGATTGGTGTGAAACCATTGAACAAATTTCTACTCTAACCAGATATAAGGAATATGCAACATTTCCACACAAAAGGGACGGTTGCAATGACTATCTTAGGATGTTCCCATGTAACACAACTAGAATGTGCTACATGCGTTTTAAGCTAAACCAATATCATAACAAAGCATTGGGGAATCGAAATAAATAAACAGGGCACATCTAATTGTCGGTTTCCTAAATGCACAGAACAAAACGAAACACTAAAAGACCTCATCCTAGAATGTCCTTTCTTTAGGGATGCAAGGACAAACTCATTTCTAAAATGTATTAACGTGAATTATGAAGATTGTATGATTTCACTTTGGAGTCGACTCATGCAAGGCAATGAGAAGGCCTTCATTTTTGCCTTGGTTGATTTTTTAAAAGTAATAGAAAAAGAGAATTTGACGCTTTAATGATTTATTGTGTTTTAATATAAAAAATTGTTTTAAATCTGTGCTTTTGATAATGTTTTGTATTGTAAACTAGTTTAAAAATGTACTGTTGTGTAATTTTGTAAAGGTTCTTTGAACTATACACAAATAAAAAAAAAGTAAAAAGCTTTTAATAGACTTGGTCCTTATCGGAAGGCATAGATACGGATGGGTTTCTAGTACCTCTAATTTCACATTGTTTATCTTCCAATTGAATCTTTGCTTTTTGTTCATATGCTCAAGTGACCCAATTATCATAATCTTAGTTTATTTTTGCATTAATACTCAAGCTATTGTTCTTAGAAAATACATACAGAGCATTAAGCATTCTCTGCAGCCCAGCAGGCGTTTTGTCCATGACAACCGTGTCATCAGCATATGACATCCAGCTTTTTCTTATACGACCGGTTTTTGGTGGATAACCATGTACTGATTCAAGGGCATCCTTCATATCAGCTACATACAGATTATATAATACTGGGGATGCTGCATGGCCTTGTTTCAAACTCTTGTTGGTAATAACAGGGGGAGTGATAATTGCCCCCTTATCCAAGCAAATCATCACCGTAGTGCCTGAATACATAGCTTTAAGGAAATGTAGGACTATGGGGATAACCCCCAGTTCGACAACCTACACCAGAGCCTATCCTTATCCACACAGTCAAAGGCTCCGTAGTAATCAATAAAACATACATACAAACGAGTCCCTATTTTCCCATTCATGTCAGAAATGATATGATTCAATGTAGTCATATTGTCCAAGGTACTAAGACCTTGTCTAAAACCAGTTTGTTGAGGTGATAGTAAGTTACTTACTCTACCCCATTTATTAACAATTTTCAGTAAGAGGATTCAATAGATCTTACAACTGGTATCCACCATGGCCAGCAGCCGATAGTTACCCGGGTTAGTTCTCACTCCCTTATTGAATATGGGCAATAATATGGCTTTCCTCCAGCTATCTGGGATTACTCCACTACGCCAAATATTAGTGAACATATTCCTTAATGGGATTACATTTAATGACAGCATGAGCTAACCCGTTGGGCCCCGGTGCTCTAGACATATTAATTTTATTAATTATCTTCAGGATATCAACCTGGCCAAAGGGTACCTCTAATTGGTTATTCTCCCACAACTCTATATACAGCCAATGCTCCTGGTGTTTCTCATAATATAGTTGACCTACATACACTTCCCATTCCTCAACCGATATTACATTAATATCTGTATTATCATCCTCAATCAGATGTTGTCTGTATAGATATCAAGATTTTTCTCCAATTGGTGTTTCTAATATTATGTCTATGGGCCTTCAGCCAATTCTTGTATCTCATACGCAAGGTGGCTTCCTTTTTTCGTTTGTTTGCAATCCATGCCTCTAACGAGTTTTATTCCCCTTGTTTACTCCATCAGTCTTCTTTTCTCAGTATGGATAACATAGTCATACAGATCAGAGTGTTTCTTCCCAGAATGTTGGGTAACACAAACTCTGTTTGTGGTAATTAAGATCATGACAATCATTGCGCTTAGCCCCTTCGTTACAAATCCAACCGTATGCTCACTGTCGATGGGGAGGTGATTAAACATCTCATCAAATTTTATTAGATTTTTATCAGTCCATAGTATCCTCGTAGTATCTTATTCCTTCCCGCCTAAGTTTGGATATTCATTTTTTCACCAGTGATATTGGTTTTGTGATTTGTTACCTTATTTAATTTACATTTAAGCACTGTGTGGTCACTATGATGGGTCAAGATGTGTTCAAATTGCTTCAATTGCGTTCGTATTCCTTCTGTAACAAACCTATAATCCACCCGGTAGCTAACTTTACCATTAGTCCATGTGGATTTTTGTGCACCTGAGTTATCTATGTTTAAATAGGAGAGTCGCCAATTCTGTAGCAATTCTAGCCATAGGATTCCATTGGTTATCTTTACCTGTGAAGTGAGAGTTTTGCCATCCCTACCCAGAGTTGGTAGGATCATCACATCAAATTCACCACAAAGTTCCTCCCATTGATTCATAATTATTTCTGCTTTATCACAGTGTGCATTAAGGTCTCCTACTACCATGATCTCTGAATTAGGAGCCTCCATCATCCAACCCTCAATAGTGTCTGAGATCACTTTAGCAACTGCTTCCACATGTACCCCTCCAGGGTGGAAGTACACATTGATCATTAGTATTTCCTTAAACATTCAGAGGTTTTTTTTACGATGCCACAAAGCACAAAAGAGGAATTACCAAATGTATCATTCTCACTTATAGTTACTGGACTCTTAAGTCCAATACATAGTCCCCCTGCTAGTAGTCCAACCCCTCTACAAGGTATGACGTTCTTTCATCGGCAGGCATTTCAAAGCCTGCAGTTTAAACATGTTAGACAATTCATCAAATTTTGGGGGTGGGGGTGGCAGATAAGTGTTTTTGGGGGGGTTGGGTATAGGTAAAGAAACGAAAAACAATGTACTATCAAACATGTTTAAATTGCAGGCTTTGAAATGCCTGACAATGAAATGACATAGAACCCTCTACTAACAGCTGGTTTCACCAGGACATTGAACCTATTAATAAAAATTGTTCCGTTCACCCAAGTCTCTTGAAATGCAGATAAATCGCAATTATCCACAAAGCACTTTCCATCTTTGTGGAGGAAACAGCGGAAGCCTCTGGTGTTCACGAAACTAATTACCAGCTCATATACAAGCCTTGATTCTCAATTTTCCTCTAGCTATTCCTCATCCAGGACCCACATATCACTACTCCTTAACCAAATCTTTCTTCTGTCCATTATTAACTGGACCCTAATTGTTGGCTTTATTATCTGTAACTTAGTTACATATCACAATTTTATACCCATTCCTCCACAAAGACTCTGCATGAATGCAGATAAGTTCAACAATCACTGGCGTTACAAACTACAATTGCCCATTTCTCCCAAATGCCATACTCTGGTAGTGTCACTTTCTCTGTGTCGGTTGTTGTAATACCACAGAGTTGCGGAACATTGTGCAATCGTTTCAGAATAAACCTCCGGTTTAAATAAGGGCTTTCCTCAGATGTATTAATTTCTATAATTTTCATGGATTTACCCTTGCTCATAGTCATCTTTTCATCTTCGTTAGAATTATACTCACGGCCCAGTGTAATTTGTATTAAGGCTACGCATTGCTAATCTCTCCATCTCTCCCATATAAGTCTCCTTTTCCCTAGAGGAAAGGGACTCTACCAACTTATTTGTGGCTATATTGACATATTTCACACACATTTCCCTTTGGGCCACTTCACTTGGTCTTTCCTCTGGTGACATTTCTATTGCTACTTCATTCATGTTAGGCTCACTCTCCATCCCATTCAACCATTTGTCCAGTGACCCATGCTCATTATTTAGAGTTTTCTTTGGTGCAATCGTGTTCTTATTTGCCTCTTTTAAATCATAACTTTTGCCCTTAACCTCACAGATAACATCCTTTTTTCTAATCTCTGCTAATGATGCACTATTCATTCTACTCAAGATTTTCTTTCCGTTGTCACCAGCTTTACACCTTTTCTTTGCCCATTTTTTATTATTTCGTTTTCGACGGGGGCGCTTTTTACTCCCATGTGTTGTACTTTGTTCACCTTCTGAATTAGTGACCACATTCACACTCTCGTCAACAATTTGCTCTTCACTGCCTGCTATTACAGATTACAGTCATATCCCCACACTCATCCTCTGCTATTGCTAAGCATAGCTCACTCAAGTTGTCTTCCAATTCACCCCACATTTCCTACAATATTTTCTTTCTATTTTTTGCTGTTGTAGTCAATATTATCCATGATCCTCATCACCAATGAGTTAAGTTCTCAGTGTTCTTTCATAAGGTTAGAGCGGAGGGCAAACAAAGCATGCAAGGTTGCTGCTGTAGCCTCCAATTTACTTGCTCTATTCATGGATCCTTCACATGTTTTTTAGTAACTTCCCAGGAGTTTTCTTCATCCTCTGTATCGGAGTCCTCCTGTACTAGCTTCTCCAGGTCTGGTGTCCCAGATAGATTAGTTCCGATGACATTGTCCATGTTTTCCAGCAGTTCCGTACTTCTGTTTATCAGTCCTTGTACAGGTAATGCTCTAATTTTCAGAGATTGTTCCGAAATTCATGAGAGAAATTCAATAACGAGTTGTTATCAATCATAGAACTGTTAGTAGGCGGGGTTGGGGTACCTTCATTCAATACCTCACAGCATTCTTCACTCCCCCTACTTGTATCTTCGTAAGGCCACCCTTATGTAAACCACCTCCCACCTCTTCCCTATTTTTGGCCTGCCTTGCTGTCAGGAAGCTAGATATTTTAGGTTGTTCATTACCCAACTTCCTTATACCTCGAATACCCTCACCCCTCTTTTTCTTTTGGACACAGCACAAAAGGATGGGTGAGTCAGGAGATGTCATGCGCCGGACTCGCATTTTCCTTCTGATATTTTGTGAGCATAGCTTAGGGCCCATATTATGAGGAGGGAAAAGAAGGGGCAAAAAGCGGAGGCTACTAAGAGTGAAAGAGTGGAGGGGAGAGGAGAGGGATGGGGAAGGTGGGGAGGGGTGTATCAGGAAGCCAGACCGTTCAGGAGACAAAATTAAATGGCGATCAGCCACTATTAGGCTAACAGAGGGTAAAGAGCAATGAAGACAGGGGGAGAGGGATGTAACGAGAGGTCAGACCGAACGAAAACAGAAAGAAATGGCAGTCAGCCTCTAATTGTCTATCAGAGAGCCAAGTCGAAGGAGGGGAAGGAGATAAACAAAATGCCAGACTGTACAAAACAATTATAAATAGCGGTCGGTCTTTAATCAGCTAATTAGCCTGCTTAGAGTGCCCATCGCAAAATAATATAATATGTATAAATCAGCGCCTTACCCACTACCAACAGCACACAGCTAACAGCAAACAGCACATGATAGTGCAATCAGCTAGATGCGTGCGTACAGATGCGCGCTCCCGCTGTATTTAAGCTGCTTCTGGGAAGGGGGGGCATGGGCACACGAACGCTAAGATAAAAATACAGAAATATGTGTTACTATTGTAGTGAACCTGTATATTAAAAGTTTATTATGAGGCAATAGTAATGTCCAGTATACATGTCCAGGAGGGCTATACCTTTTAGGAGTTTTTCCAGCAAAAAAGGCAAAGTCCAATTGTAATGGGTCCAGGGTCCTGCAGTCAGTAAACCGCACTCGATAGTGCACTCAGCTAGATGCGCACGTGCAGATGCGTGCACCCGCTGTATTTAAGCTGCTTCTGGGAAGGGGGGGCGTGGCCACACGAATGCTAAGATAAAAATACAGAAATAAGGGTTATTATTGTAGTCAAGCTGTATATTAAAAGCTTGTTATGAGGCAATTACAATGTCCAGTATCCATGTCCGGGGGGGGGCTATACCTTTTATGAATTTTTCCAGCAAAAAAGGCAAAGTCCAATTGTAACGGGTCCAGGGTCCCGCAGTCAGCAAACAGCACTCGATAGTGCACTCAGCTAGATGTGCACGTGCAGATGCGCGCTCCCACTGTATTTAAGTTGCTTCTATTAAGAGGACGTGGCCACACAAATGCTTTTAGGAGTTTTTCCAGCAAAAAAGGTGAAGTTCAATTGTAACGGGTCCCTGTCCTGCAGTCAGCAAACAGCACTCGATAGTGCACTATGCTAAATGCTGAGAGCAAGGTTATGTTGCCCCTTCCCCATCCCATGTGTCTTTAATATGAAGAAGCTTCTCCCCAGCACATGCTCATTGGTGTTCTATCTGCCCTCTTCACCCCTTATTAATGTTAACAAATTCCTTCCAGAGGAGCCCTCACCAGGGTTTTGTCCTTCAGAAGTCCAACAAGGTATGCCCATGTCCCAACAGGGGCACTTTTGCATCTCCTATAGTCGCCCTACGACAAAACCTCTTGTTCCCAGAAACCATCAGGAACATTCAGGACACTCTTACAGAATTATACTGGTAGACCCGCCTCCTCTTCCTTCCATACTTGTCAGTTAAAGGGATAGTGCGCTCAAAAATGTTATTGTCTTAAAAGATGGGCAATAATCAAAAATATATATTAAACATCTTTTTAAAGAAAGTTCCTATGTAAGATTTTGAGCAAATAAGGCTCAAACCCAATAATTTCAAGCACTAGGAGGCATCTATTTTGTGAAATGGATGAGCCTCCTGTGCTTGTGTTAATCTCTGCCCTTGCCGCACTAATGAAGCATAAGCCACCTGCTGGTAGCTTTTATTACAGCGGCTTTTGCTTCATTATTGCCGGAGAGCAGAGAATACAGGCAGCAAGGCTGCTGCCCGTAAGTGCTTATTATTTTCTTTTTCTTAGGAAACCAAAGCATTTATAAATACAACTCTGTTGTATTTATGATTGTGGAGGCTTCTGCTTTGAGTCTCCCGGGCTCCCCCTGCACGAAGTAGAAAGTACCAGTATTTCTAAATACAACGTTGTATTTATAAATGCAGTGGTTTTCTTTTTAAGTTTCCTGGGCTCCTCCGGGCCAGGGGAGCCCGGGAAACTTAAAAATAAAACCACAGCATTTATAAATACAACTGTGTTGTTTTTATGATTGTGGTGGCTTCCACTTTGAGTCTCCCCGGCTCCCCTTGCATTATCTGCTCTCCGGCAATAATGAAGCGAAATCAGCTGTAATAAAAGCTACCAGCATGTGGCTTTTGCTTCATTGGTGCCGCAATGGCAGAGATTAACACAAGCACAGGAGGCTCATCCATTTCACAAAATGGATGCCTCCTGGTGCTTGAAATTATTGGGTTTGAGCCTTATTTGCTCAAAATGTTATATAGGAACTTTCTTTAAAAAGATGTTTCATATTTGTTTTTGATTATTGCCCATCTTTTAAGACAATAAAATGTTTGAACGCACTATCCCTACTTTAAGCATGTTTGTTACTTGACTCAAGTGTTGCCTTCAACTGTCCTCAGCCCCCGAGCTTGGAATTTTCTTCCCCATCCATTTGAATTGAGGAGCACTCCCTTTCAAAATTGCTTACTTTTAATCTTGTTTTCCTTCGTTTAGGATTAGCAGTTGTAATGTGTTTCATTATTATGCCTGTTTTATGATTTTTACTTTGTATCTATTTTTTGTTGTGCAGTGCGCCACTGTCTTTAGGACATTGTTGTGTTTTATACATTTTAAAATAAAATTAATAAACATGATTTGATGGCTGCAATGCTTTCATAAGGGAAGCCATGCTAATCATCTCTTATTCAACCAGACCCAGAACAAGGGGGACCTCTGGGCAAGGCTCAAGAAGATATTCCTGTATGAGAGTTCAGTTTGCTTTTGTTAATTTTTCATTATAAGTTAACTTGTGCTCATTATTGGTGTCCTTATTCATGCTGCTGCTCTCATGTAATAAGAGATTTAAGGGACACAATATCTGGCACAGGACTTCTCCACAGTGGAGCCTTATGCCTTGAAAGAAGTCTTTTTAAGTTAGGTAGATAAAAGAACAAGACGCCTCCATTGGATTGCTATTTGCATAGGGAAATGTTCTCTGCAGCTGGTAGAGGGACTTGTCTTGGGAATTATGCTTTCAGCATCCCCTGGAAGTTCCCAAATGCTTGTCTTGTGTCTGTCTTAGTTCCGGGTGACCGGGTGGTTCCATGTCAACGGAACACCATTTTACCAAACCTGTGCTTTCCCTTTACAGAATATTGGTACCAGATGCTTCAGCCCATTTTACTCAAGTAAAAATGATCAAGACTACATACAACTCTAACTGTTAATTTTTCAAAAATGGAAAGTCCAGGATTGGCCAAGTGCTGTCCCGTGAAGTGGGGTTGCCTAGCCGCCCACAGAATTAGTTGCATGGTGCACCCGGTAGATTGCTGTCACCTCTAGATATACTGTAACACCAGCTCAGTGTGCTTATATTCGATGTTTCCTACTCAGAGGTTTGACTGTGTAGTGTCTGCATGCCTGCAGTGTGCCTTTACTACCCAAATGTTGTCTTCACTGGTCTGTGTAGTCTGCGTCTCCCTGGTGTGTGTCTTTGTTGATTCTGTCAATGCAGGGTTCAGAGCTGCAAAGCTTGACTGATGTGTTGTTATGGCTGATGATTTAATCTCTTCTTGGATTTCTCATGTGAAATGTCAAACATTAAATGTCAAATTTCCTATGTAGACTGTGTTGCCTTGCAGGGTCCGTTTGTCTCTGTTAAATGACATGTGTTCTTCTTGGGATGTATATACAGTATTATGTTGTGCGGAAGGAGTGTTTTAGCTCTGCACCTGCCTATCTAAGACACTACTTTCATAGAGCTGCATGGTGACTTGTTCAGGGCTGTGGCAGAGGGGATCAAGTTGTCCCATTTCAGGAGTGGGGATTTCATCCAGTCCTGTGTTTTTGTTTGCAATCTGGTACTTGCATTATGTGTTTTTCACACGCACGCACACACCCATCCAGCACTGTACACACACATTCAGCACTGCATACACACACACATCCAGCATTGCATGCTGCCACATCCGGGCCACCACATAAAGGACCAATGATTAGCGCCGATACAAGGATTTCTGATGTCTCAGGAAATTATCATTTTTGCCGCCCCACCCTTTCTTTTAAGGTGGACAGATTGTGCCTTCTGGGGCCCTCTTGCTGGTTTACCCTTTGGCAACATTAAGATGTTGTAATCTATGATACCATGTAAAGGTCTGGGCCATATTTTCATTGCTTTTGAGTCACCCTTTTGTTTGTCAAACAGATTTCTCGCATTCACTATGGAGTGAAAATGCATTCTCAATGAGGAAGCTTTAAGTGAATTCCACTGTAAACGGGGAGGTGTGCTCCATCTCTGAGAGGCCCACCAACCAGCAGAGGGCTAGAGGGGGGTGGGAGAGGCTTCAGTCTCTGGGAGTGTAAGCCCTTTTCTTTTTCGGGGGGATCCATGCATGCATATTTCAGAGGCAGGAAGTGGTACATGGCAAGCTCGGGGTCACCAACCCTGTTCATTTGAGGCGGTCCTGTGCGGTAGGCTAAAGGGTTTGGTGAAACGGATACACACACACTCACACATGCACTCTCTCCCTCCCTCCCTCCCTCTCTCTCTCTTTCACTTTCACTCCCCTTATCTCCCCTTCACTCTCTCTCTATCTCTCTGATGGATACCTTACTCCCACAGATTCCTTATCAGTAGAAACACACCTCCAGGCGCAGACTGTTCCCGAGTCACTTTGTATAGTCCCCAGGAGCGTAGCGCCGCTGCAGCTTCACTGATGTCTCTATGTGCTGAAAGTAATGTCACGTTCATATTTACTGAGCTGCGCATGGCCGTTTACCGCAGTGACCGTTTACATGTTCTCGGAAGGGGGGTACTGTCTTGGACATTATTTGTCTTCATTGTCCTTTCAACAGAATCAGACTAAAAGCCATGTCGGCGGCAGGCTGATACTTGCCTCTGCCCCCACTTCACCGCTGCGTTTAGTACCTGGGACAGGGCCACACCACTGGGCATTGCACTCCAGGGTGGCGAGAGTGTGAGTAACCACGGCCTTCTTGGGCAGAGGCTGCTCAGTGGGTAGAGGTGTTTCTCCTGCGAGGCTGCCTGCAGAGACTCGACTTCCAGAGGATTATGGAGAATTGAAAGAAGAAGATGCGGTCCAGATCCCAGAGCAGATCGGAGTGATCTGATAGAAAGACTGGCGTTTCCCATCGAAATAGTGCAAAGCTTTCAGGCTGGCAGGCCCCAGCTTCCCTGTCGGTGCAGTATGCTCTCCATCGGCGTCATGGGTGTTGGGGCTTGGAAAAGGCGCCCTGCACTGCTCCCTTGGTGTCTGTGCCTTGCCATCAGCTCAGTCTGCACAGGCTCCATCAGTGTTGCTTTAAATGGGCCCTGTGGTGGTGTTGCCCTAGTCCCCTCATCACCTGTCTTCGAGGATAATGATGGCAGGTGTGGTGGTGGAAAAAGAGGTACACGGGCTACGTGTGACAACCCCCCCTCCCCCCACCTGAGTTCTGAAGGTGACGAGGGGAGAGCACGGCGAATGGAGGAGGCACCCCGATAACCGGGGCAGGGGCCTTCCTCCTTTACGCTCTCTTGCCCCTCCCCCACAGGGGCAGGGGAGAGGGCGGCAAAGGAGCCAGAGAAAAGGGCGCCAAGAGCCCAGGAAAGCCCGCGAAGGGCAACAAAGGAAGGGGGCGGGGCTTGGGGCATAAAGGCGGCGGGCGCCCGGCACAGGAGCACTTGCAGCTCTTCCAGCAGCCGGGCGCCCGTCAAGAGTGGAGGACTTCTTTTCCCACCCTCCCACCCTACAGCTATGGCGGAGCCTGGACGTCATTGTCGCAGGATGGACAGGCGGGTTGTGGCAACCTAATATAAGACAAAGACTCCGAATGAGCCATTGCTAAACCGGAAGGGGCTTCGCCCATTCTAGACAGCGCCTCCTGGGAGCCTAAACGGCGGGGGTGTCTGGCGGTAGCAATTGGGGCTCAGCTTCCCCCCAACAAACGGCGCTCCCCCAGTCCGCAAAGACCTGCATGGGCAGGCGGTTTCTCAGACTCGAGGGCCTTGTGGGAGTTGTGCCTGCAATCAATATGGAGGAAAAAGGGGGAAGCAGGACGAGGAGCAGTCGCCACACCTGTTGGAACTAATTTTTACCTGTTTGCAGTGGTCATGTATATGTAAAAAATAAATCTGCGGCCTTGTTATGCCAAACCAAAGGAAATGTCTCATGCAGCACCTTACTGGAGGGGAAACGAAGGGGCTGACAGAATGAGTGAGGTTGGATACAAACGGCATAGCTATTGGACAAATGCCCAGGTTATTGGCAAGCCAGCCTGGCATAGACAAACAGGGAATGGTGAAACAGATACAGAATGGCAGGCACATGGGCCAGAATGCACAATCCTTGCAAATCAATGTGAGCCGGGCATGTATGCTGGGCCCCAGAAAGAACAAACCCGACGTTTCAGGGGGAAACCGCGTACGCTGTACATGGACGGTGCCGCCACACAGCGACGCTGCAATGCATCAACAATAATGAGCACTTTGGGTTTTTTCCTCCACCAGCCGCGCAGCACGGAAGAATGTCAACATTTATTTTCCTTTCTCTCCTCAGCTATGAACACTTTTACAGGTATGACGGGAAATGAACACAGAGTTGGAAAATGCAACAACACACTAAATTATCTGGGGGTACATGGTTTTGACAAACCTAGGTAGAATATTAGCATAAGATCCATTTTTTAGGTCCAAAAAGGGTGTTTCCGCCAAATGACACATGATTTACAATCTAGAGGACTCCTGCTTCGGCCTCCCAAAACGACTGGGGCCAAGTGGAAGGATAATCCTGTGCAGGAGTAGTTGCTAATAATAAAGACTACCCCTGCTAGATGCGCAGGGAGTATTAATTGTATTAAAGACTAGGAGGCGAGCATTATGCTTCAACTTCATTTAT
The DNA here is from genome assembly GCF_040938575.1 of Ambystoma mexicanum. Classification (NCBI taxonomy): domain Eukaryota; kingdom Metazoa; phylum Chordata; class Amphibia; order Caudata; family Ambystomatidae; genus Ambystoma; species Ambystoma mexicanum. The sequence continues at coordinate 81,927,460 of NC_090939.1, read as the reverse complement.
TACTACTCTTCAGTAGTTTCAACAAAACTATAACAAAATCAGCAACATTGAAATGTCCCAAGTGACTTTTCCACTTTCAAACTACAAATCCCGTAGTCTCTGTGGTCCTTCACTCCCCAGCTCAGCTATGGCCACTTCCTGTCCCTGAGCTCCTCCTCTCTTTTACGTGCTCTGAATGTCACTTAACCATTAAAACTTCTCGTCCCGCCAACAGAGCGAAGACTTTTTCCACTCCAACTGGTTGCTAATTCTTCATGCTGCTCTCTCGCCTTCTCCTTACTAGCCACCTCACTGAACTATTGTTTTTTTCTTCCCCTAAGAAAAATACAAAATATGGTTTATAGTGACTTTTTATTTTCGAATGCCATTTTCTCGACACAATTTTGCATAATTTCTTTTTTAGAATGTTTATTTTATTTTTTTATTATTTTATGGGGGGGTTGCCCCCCTCCCCCCCACACCCCCCCTTTTTTAACACTTTTTTTTACTTACGAAACCAAAAAAAGCATAGAAAATGAAAAAATATACATTCGGAAAAAAACTTTTCGGCAAAATGTTTTCGACCAAATGGTGTTTCGAAAATAAGTTTTCGAAAAAAATGACCGGATACCACAAAATATAGTATCAGGGTGGTGTCCAGCTTGTTATCATATTATTACCAAATACGCATGCAGAACATATGATTAACAATAATCGTGGGTGGGAACTAATGCTCGCTTCCTAGTCTTTAATAGAATTAATACTCCCTGCGCAGCTAGCAGGGGTAATCTTTATTCTATGGCAAGACTGGAGGCGAGCATTATGCTTGTTCACAGCTGCCTAATACTGTAACAGCTATTTTCTCAGAAGGCTTGAAGTAAAATTCTCTAAAGGTCCGATCATTAGCCCAGTCTGCTGCTGACATTACTTCTTGTAAGGGTACTCCTGTTGTATATCCTTTAGACGCCATCGCTCCTCTTACGGAATAAACCCCATACTTCTGTAAGTCAATCCCTGCTGCTTGCATTATCTCTCTGACCCATCTCGCAATAGTAGCTGTCTTTATAGCCTGGAAGGGCTTCCTACGCGCTATTAGCAATTGAGTAGTACTCGCTGCTCTATTCTCTGCTGTCCTAGTTTCGTACTCCTTGATGCAGCTTGCTACGCACCATTTGATATTATTCAGAAAATATGGATAATGCACAGTTGACGTGCCTGTCTTAGTCCTCTGCACTACCGCAAAGGTCACTCCTTCTGGTCCAAGTGTCCTTCTATTGATCGCTAATGCTTTGAGATCCGATACTCGCTTACAAGATATGAGACATAGCAACATCGCTAATTTGCATGACAGCTGCTTGAGAGATAGGTATCTGGTAACTGGCCAACTCTCCAATAGTCGCAGCACTACTGTCACGTCCCTTAAATTCTTATATTTAGGTTCAGGCGGTACTTTAAACTTAGCTCCTCTGATGAGTCTGCTTACCGCTGGGTGTTCTCTCGCTGGCACTCCCTCTATCGGTAGGTGCCCCGCTGAGATCGCTGATCTGTACACTCCTATGGTGCGGAATTCTTTCCCGTCTTGCAGGAGTTGTGCTAGAAAATTCAGAATAGCTACTACAGGTGCCGAAATCGGATGAAAATCTCTCCGTCTACACCAGCTAGTCCACTTGGCCCAAGCCGCATCGTAGCTCCTCCTAGTCGATGGAGCCCAGGATTCTGCGATGAGCTCTGCAGCCTGCATCGAAATGCCTGGCAGCTCCCAGCGCTTCCTGATATCCTGCACGCGATGAGCGGGAGTGTCCCTCTCACCCTCAGAGAATGACACTGCCCAGCTGGGTCTGTGAGTAGTCGCTCTCCTTCGGGAAGGACTCTTGGCAGGTCTATCGAATGTTCCATCAGCGTCGGGAACCACACTTGTGATTTCCATAATGGAGCTACTATCACCAGCTCCGCTTTCTCCCTCCGACATTTCGCTAGCACTCTGCTCAGCATCATGAAAGGAGGGAATGCATAATGGAGTCCGCCTGTCCAATCCTGCAGAAATGCGTCTGTTCCACTTGCGTCTGGATCTAACCTCCAGCTGAAGTAGCTGGTTGTCTGTGCATTGAGGCGAGACGCAAACAGATCTGTGTGTATCTGACCCCACCTTCGATCCAGTATCTGAAATACTGCGGGATCCAGCCTCCAGTCGCTGGAGTCCGTGAGGTACCGGGAATTCCAGTCTGCCACTACGTTCAGTGCTCCGGGCAAGTATTCTGCTGTCACTGACGTTCCTGTCTGCAGAAAATAGTGCCAAAAATCCTTCGCTAGCTCCGCTAGCATTCTGGATCTCGTTCCGCCTAAGTGGTTTATGTAAAAAACTGGTGAGATGATGTCGATTTTCAGCAGCACGCATGACTTCACTTGTCTCTCGTGAAGGTCTTTATCGCGAAGGAGCCTGCTAGAAGTTCTAGGCAGTTTATGTGTAACTTTAACTCCTCTTCGCTCCACTTGCCCCCTGTCTGCAACTCTCCGCAACGAGCTCCCCAGCCTAATCGACTGGCGTCCGACTCTACGATCAGGTCTGGCTGTTCTCCAAAAATGGCATGCCCATTTTCCAAGAACATACTGGTCCTCCCTCTTACTGGGGGGTAGGCAATCGCCCTTACCTGGTGTAAAGCCTTGTCCTCGTCCGAAGCCTCTGCCTCTGCGCCCTCTGGTGTTGCTGCCTCTGGCTGGAAAGAACGCATCCTGCTGCCTGTTCTCCCAGTATTGGGCTCTATGATTGGGGGGTCTTCTCCCTCCTTGTTGGCGACCGGTTGTGCGACCCCTGTAACGGCCGGTCCCGGCAGAAACTCTATGCGGAAAGATCTTTCGAATGGATGCCTGGGCTTTCTCCAGCGATGTGTAAGTGCTCACAAAGTGGCCCATTTCCTTCCCGAAGGTTTCACCGAATAGGAGGTCCTGAGTTGCTTCTCCAGCTTCATAGGATGCTAGGTCGCTGAGCTTCGAGTCGATTTTTAGCAATAGGACTCTCCTTTTCTCTGATGCTATAGTGCAGTTCGCGTTCCCCAGAAGGCAAACGGCTCTTTGCGCCCAACCTGCCAGGGCTTCTGGATCTATTTCCTCCCCCGTGTCTCTCGCTCTTTCTGCCAAGTCCATGATCTTAGCGAGAGGGCCAGCCAGGTCTAGCACTTTCTCCTGGCAACTCTTCCATGATCTGTCTATGCCTTTCCGTGGGTCCTTGCTGGTCTTGGAGACAAAGGTAAGAATTTTGGGGTCTAGTTTGGGGGTCTCTGCTACTTTCCCTGGCAGGTCTGGACGAGGGCATTCTGCCCAGTGGCACTGTCTAACCTCCTTGTCTAGGGCCTTTCTCAGCCTCGCTGTCATGTATTGCGCCACTCTTTGAGATGGCTGCCAGCCGGGTGATCTCGGATTACGGATGCTCTCCGGATCAAATATGTCATCTTGCTCTTCCTCGATGTGCTTCTCCTTGCAGGTTCTCTTTCCCCTGCTGGTCTTTGCCCATTCCTCCTCGACTGGCAATTCCGACTCTTGAGGGGAGAGGTCCCCTTCCGTTGGCTCTTCTTCTGAGCCTAGGTCTTCTTCTCCTTCATTGTCTTCCCCAGGAGTGGGGGTCATGAGGTCTGGCACTGCCTGACGCTGCAAATAGGCTTCCTTAAGCTTTGCGAAGGCGTCGGCGACCTCCGGGGCCTTATCTTTCGCCCCTTCCATAGGGCCCTGGGGGTCTGCAGAGGCTTTCCTCTTGCGGGTCTGAGTACTCCCCTTAGACCCTGCTCCACAGGGTTCGGTGGGCGTGCGGTTTGTCCTCGTGGTGCTATCTTTAGGCTCGTGAACCATCGCTTCTAAGGTTTCCACTCTATCTTGAAGGGGCTTCATCCCTTGTGCCACAGCATCTACTAGGGAATTTCCCAGCACCTCCTTGAAGCTAGAGGCTAAGTCTATTGACTGTTCCTCCTCGCTCCATTCGAACTCCGACATGATTAGGAGGGTGCTGCGTGCCTGAATATCTGGTGCAGGTGTCTTTGTCAGCCACTCCACTAGTAGATGATCTTACTTGGGATAAATCCCTAGTGTCTTTTAACTCTCCCCTTTTTTTAAAACAATTTTTTCTATGTGGCTGCACCAGACTTTTGTAAATCTTTATGCCTGTGATGGCTTAGCTATCTTCTGCCCCTTTGTTTCAGCTCGAGGCTTGCAGTCTCATGTAAGTAGTAGATGCTGAAGTAAGCATTAGGCACTGCCCCAACGTGCCTTCCTTTTACTGGGGCTGGACTCAGAGCCTCTTCATAAGCCGTGTCTCTGCTTACACGTGCATGCGCTGCACAAACTCCCTTTTATGCTGCTGCTCTTTGCAGATAGTAAATATAATGCTCGCATGCGAGCGTTCTCCTCCGTGTGATTTGGCTCTGTGTCGCAATATGAATGCGGCGTGGGGTCGTGTAAGTCGGACTCCGGCTCCACCCATGCAAGTGTGGGGGCCAGAACGCTCTGTGCTGTTCTCCATCTAGTGAGGGCCTGTGGCACGTGTGTCTTGGTGCTTGGCTCCGCCTCCAAGAAGGAGGGGGCCTGAGCGGCACTGCGCTCTCTGCCTGGAGCGAGGCCTGTCTGCTCTGCGGGCTATCCGCTGATCCCCTGAGGTGCCGGTCATAGGGCACGGGGCCGCAGCACCGCTGAATCGCTCTTTGTTATGTTCTCAATAATTCCGAAGCGTTGCTAATCACGGTAATCACGCACTGAAACGAACGGTGGTTCTGTGTGTAATACTGCCTATTTGCGCTAATCCTGTCTATCGAACATTATGATAATCTCCTTATCGTCTCCCTCGTCTACAGTGCTGCATTAAGCTAAACTCTTCATTTCTATGGTATACCCATGCACTCCCCTATAATAGTGTTATATTAATCTAAAACCTGGCTTCTACAGGTGTATTTGGAGGTAAAGAAAATGGTACTTATCTGCTTGAAGAGCAGTAAAAGAAGAGGAGGAGCTCAGGGACAGGAAGTGGTCATAGCTGAGCTGGAGAGTGAAGGACTACAGAGACTATGGGATTTGTAGTTTGAAAGTGGAAAAGTCACTTGGGACATTTCAATGTTGTTGATTTTGTTATAGTTTTTTTGAAACTGCTGAAGAGTAGTAATAAATGAAGCTGAAGCATAATGCTTGCCTCCAGTCTTGCCATAGAATTAGGAGCTTTATCAGAGTCTGGGAGCAAAGCGATGTTCAAACACACAATTTTGACATGCAAAGTAAACTTATTTACAGTATATTTCACACTCTAAAAAGAGTTACAAAATGCTCCAATGAAGACTAAGTAGTTCCAAACCCCAAGACAACGGACTATAATATCCAAATCTGGGATCAGCATGACGGGAACATGGGGCAGTACAGAAACACACTGACAAAAAGATAGACACATCTAGATGTGGTTTGAGCTCTACGTAAAAGTGAGTGCAGCGCCAACAATTAACAGACAGAGGTTACTGCACCAGGGTTAAGAAAAGCACATAGATTAAAGCAGAGGCATCTATATGTGAAAAGGGGAGAAATGTAGTGTTAACAGTTTAAAGAGCACAGTCTTGCCACAATGCGAGATCGTAGGCTGATATGATCGACCAAACTCCAGTACACCGGAGGAGCAGGAAAGGCAGGAGGAAGACCAGGCTAGGCAGCAGTCAGCCCTGAGGGATTGTAAAGATGGGGGAACTGCCCAGGGCTGGAACATAGCCACAACATAGATTACTGGAAGCTGGGAGTAACTTCCACTTGAAGCAGGGTGCTCACATGAAGTCAGGTACAGCAGCAACAGAGGGACAGACCTCACACAGGCCTGGCAGCAGAACACAGGCAGATGAAGAATCTTATGCCAAGCCCAGGGGGTGTGGTGGCACGGGTTCACCAGCACAATACCACTACAGTAGCAACAACCGACCTATACAGAATACATCGCAACCAAATAATATATATTAAAACAACATATTAAAATGACAAAATAAATGAACAACTAATAAAATGACACAAAATTTAAATATCCATGAAATTAAATAAATACATGCAGGTTCCAGAAAGTAACATGTCAGACACCACTTCATCCATGGCACACACAATAAACATCTCACAACATAAAGAAATCACAAAAGTGAGTTGAAAAGAACACAAATCACAATTCTTTACTTTCTACAAATTTCACTTTAAGAAATAACTAGCACTGATCAGTAAACACCTTTATAGATGTAGTGCTGCGCAATTTCGATTTTCCAGGATGCTTAAAAAGCTAGCTGTAGGTTTTCAAGATTGGTAAAAATACATATGGCAATTATGATTTCCCCCACACTTTTGGTTTAAAATAAACACAGGGTGATTTAGCGGTTTGTTTTTCAGGTCCCCTCCCCCAACTTTGGTCTGAGTTGGGGAAGTCGGACAGAAAAATTTGAATGATTTGGGGAATTCTGGATTTCGGATCCCCCTCCACAGAAAGGCCTGTGTTGGGGGAAGTTGGAGAAAAAGATTGGACTGATTTAAGAACAAAGACACCCCTCCTCCTTAAAGAACAGGACAAAAAGGCTTCCACAATAAAATTATAGGCTATAGTTTTTCAGCGCACACTGGGAAGTGAGCATTGTTAATTTCAAATTTTAACAGAAAACACCCTCTAGTGTTCCAACAAATGGGGAATTAATTAAATGAATCGTTTTATTTAAATAGACTAAGGATCTACAGTTTCCCTCCCTCACCCCGATAAAGGGAAAAGATTTAAGGCAAGCAGACTTTCCCACCGTTTGGTTTCCCAGGGCTCAGTTCTACTTACATCGAAATCCTCTGTTTAAAGTTCAGGACGGCCAGCTGCATGTTAGGACCCTCTAGAAAGATAGGTCTGGTGATACCACTCTCAAGGATGGCCTCCCGCTCTCCACCAAAGGACCAGGCAGTATTTAGGCCTCCCTAGCAATAGACAGCTCCACCCAGATGCACTCTCAGCAATCTCCTCTGGTGTTTCCTTGCAGCTGTCAGATGTAAGTTGCAGCAGCACCCTTTTGATGGTAAACTTCAGCAGCTCTGTCTTCCTCCTAGTGCAGTACCCCTTATATAGCAGCAATGACATCAGCAATTTTACAATCTTGGGGAAGTACCCTCACAAATAGGATTGGACAGTTACACTTTTCCCTCCTCCCAAATCCAGCCCATCTCCACGGATTGGTTCAAGAGTCTGGAGCAGGCATATGACAGCCCCATTTGCATTTTCAGTTAATCATAGGGAATTAAATAAGACAACAGCCAGGTCCCCAACATGTTGCAAGGCCGTTTGGCGATTTTCCGCCATTTTCGCGGTAAGCATAACAGTTATGAACATGTAATTTCCAACCCATATTCCTAATTTTACTTTCACCAGTTCGCCAACTCCTACATTGGGACATTTTCAGATCAGTGTAAAAGCTACTAGCAGCTGACAGAGAACCCAAGACTAGGTCCAGTTCGTAAAACCCAATCCAAAAAGGTTTTTTACTGTGGGGTGGACTAAGGTCTATTCAAAAAAGGAGAAGAATAGAACAAGGTTGTGGCTGAAGACAGAAGGATAGAGCGAAAGTACTACCCCTGCCTACTGTGCACTATCAACTAGGTTGCGGTGTTACAACGCCTATCTAGTAGTGACAGAATAAGAGTAAAATGACCATTTCTATGGTGTGTAATGCATTCAACCTTGAGCGCCCCAGCCCACTCTCTTCCAGATTGGCTGGAATCGAAAAGAGACCACCAGTAAAACAAGGGAAGGGAAAAAAAGAGAGCGTTAGCCCAGGAAAATTAAGAGACTCAATTTTTCTCTTCAAAACAACTCATGTGACATCTAATGGGATAAACAGTTTTTTAATGACCCATTGATTGTCACGCTGATCCGGGGGTGCTCAAATTTTAAAAATGACACAAATAAAGGGAATAGGAGATATTCCCATTCCAAAGAGCAGAAACAAAGACAATACAATCACCACTTCCCATGTGGAATCAACTTTGTACTCATGGAAAATGGGACAATGTAAAAAGGTTTGCTGAAACTAAGAATGGGGGCAATTTGGAGCCCTTTTAGATTGAAACAAACACCGTTGACCGGTTTCAGTGGCCTAAATTTAGTGATGCCACATTCATGAGTACAGTCTAAGCTTACTCAAAAGCTGGTGTATTTCATTGCTCGACAACCAGTTTTATGAGAAACAGCGTTAAAAACGGTAGATGGCATAGTACATTACCACCATGCCGTAGGTGTCATGGAACTGGAACAGTCTGGGGATAAACCTGTTGGGCCAAAGAAATGAACCACAGTTACTAGACCGCTGCTAAATTCCACATATTGGGTTAGGATGGCACAGCACTAGTGTGTCATCCAAGTAAACACAGCCTATGGCTATCACAAAACACCGCTTCATTTCTCAATCTCGGTGTCTGGATCTCGTCTCCTTATTGTCACACCGAGCCACCTATATTAGGTAACCACAGTGCTGTTTAGGAAACAACACACCATATGCGGTTATTCTAACATAGAGTGCTCACAGGAAGCTCTTTTAAAATTGTGTTGAAGAACAAAAGGACCACAACTCACCCTTGGTGTTCTCTCCCTCTTGGTTAGAGAATGGTGTGCCTCAGAGTAGGGCACTGCTTAACTGTCCAGGTCATATGTGATGCATCTGTAAATGATTACAGGAATGTAACAATGTTCGAAGTACTGGGTTTCTCAAGATGTCAGTTTAAGGAAACCTCAATGTAAATCATGTGGACAATTGTTTGGGGGCAGGAACGTTTACAGGCTAGAAAAAATTGTTTCCGCGGGGTCCCAGACATAGTACAGATACACTTAATTCTGAAAGAGTATGCAGTGGAAAGTTCAAACATCCATTCAACCACCAATCTTAGCATGTACTCACTTGTAATATACGTCACACAGGCATCTACTCTAGCCCCGAGTCGGCCAAATGCGGAGGTAGGCAAACGTGCACGTGACACGCTGACGCGTGTCACATGACGCGGCAATCTAAATGATCCCGCCTCCTTCTCTCTTATTTAAAACACAGAGAATACAGTAAGGCGTTATACGCGCTCACGCTGAGCGTCTTTGGTTCGATCAAGTAGATGCCTGTGTGACGTATATTACAAGTGAGTACATGCTAAGATTGGTGGTTGAATGGATGTTTGAACTTTCCACTCCTATTTGGCATAGACTAGCTGTTGTATTTGCCTTCTTCCCTTTCACTGCATACTCTTTCAGAATTAAGTATTTCGAAGGGATTGTGTGCTCCGACGTATTCCTTATCTTAGATATCTCCTTCCAGCTTTGCTGGCCTCGGACAATTTTTCTCTAGAGGGCGCTGCGCATCGACTTCCGCCGAGTCGATGTCCCTCGACAGCCGCCGTATCGACGTCGACGTCATCCTGCCTATAAAGGCCGCGCGCAGCGTCCGTTGCTCAGTTCTGTTTTTCCGCGCTTACTCAGTGCCTCGGAATATCGTTGCTCAGTTTCGTAGAGAATTTATCCTATTTACCTCGACATATTCGATCCATACTCAATGGCTTCCTCGTCGGAACCGACAACCCCTCGGTCCGGCTTCAAAAAATGCCGAGACTGTGGGAAAAAGATGTCGCTGACTGACCCTCACAGAGTTTGTCTGTGGTGTTTGGGAGCTGAACACCATTGTTCGGAGTGCGAGGACTGTATGTCCATGACAGCTAAGGCCCTGAAGGAGCGTAGAGGGAAGCTGGAGAAAGGTAAGACTTCAAAAGCTTCTTCTTCCTCGACGAAGTCGAGACATTCGTCTCCTCGTCACCATTCGCGCTCCAGGTCTCGGAGTGGGTCCCATCACTCCTCGAGATCGAAGCACTCGAAGAGGAGACGTCGAAGATCCCCTTCTCCGTCCTCCTCTTCCTCTGTTTCTCCTAAGAGAATCCCTTGCCCCACGAAACATAGTTCCCGGGCTGAATGGGAGGAATTCCGCAAAAATATGATGAGCGTCTTCGAGAAAGCGGCCTCAACCCCCTCGAAGACTGCCGAGAGCGATGCTCTGGTCGAAAGACCCGAAGGTCAAAAACGCTGCGAGTCGCAGTACCCGGCGAAGGAAGCTTCTCGAGTGCGTCACGAACCCTCGAGTAAAGCTATGACCTCGAAACCTTCTTCGAAGGTTCCGTCGATGAAGGGTCCGTCGACGCCGAGGTCGGTGTCTTCGACGCCGTTGTCGAAGGGACCTTCGACACACGGGTCTGTCGACTCGACGCCATCTTCGACACCGGCGTCGACGCCAAGGAAAGTCACGGTTGCGACGCACCCAGTGGCGATCCCCAGATCCTCGATGACGATGGCGTCGAGATTGTCGACTTCCTCGAGCAGAATCCCGATTCTATCGAGGACCTCAAGGCCTCCGCCTTTGTTTTCGACGCCACGCCCGAAACCTTCGGCGTCGACGACATCGACGTTTTCGAGGCCAATTACAACAAGTTTGGCACCCTCTGCATTGGAGATGGGTTTCACACCCTTTGTGAGTTCAGAACAATTGAGAACTATGTCCTCAATTATGGAAGAGGGAGAACTATCTGAACAAGAAGACACATTTGAGTTGCAGGGACCTGCAACCCCAGTTCAAGAGGAGTTATCCTCAGAAGAACGCAGGTTAAAGGATCTCCATGATTCCTTACATGAGGCAACTGGGTTAGACACTTCCCCTGAGGTGGAGTTCGCTAGGCCAGACCCGGGGGAGCATGCTGAAACCCCCTATAGAGCCTTAATGGCCAGGATCACAGAATTTATGGGGTGGTCAACACCTTCACAGGCTTTCCAACAAGATGACCTCACGGATATTCTTGATAAAGGTTCAGAGGAAAATCATGACGAACTGGGAAACCCCAGATGTCGTCCCGGCAGTAAATAAAAAACTGTCTACTAAATACAGGGTATCTGCTGCAGACCCGGAGTTTTTGTCAAAACATCCATCCCCAGAAAGTCTGGTGGTACAGGCAGCATCTTCTACTGATGTCAAGACTGCTTACCCTACCGTCCCACAGGACAGGGACGATAAGAAATATGATGCTATGGCAAAGAAAGTTTTTTCAGCATGTAGCATGGCGTTAAAATCTGTTAATGCTACTTGCACCATTGCTAGATTCAGCCATACACTTTGGGAGTGTGCTTCTACAGCGGCTGACTGTCATGATGCCTACCTCCAAGGAGCCAGACAGGGCCCGGCACCCTCAGAGGCAGGCAACATGTATACTAGGGAAGTCCCAGCCACCCCAGATAGGGGCTCTTTGGGCTCAGTCCTGGCGCCGTTGGCGTCAGGCTCATAAGGGATAACAGTCCTGGCACCATCGGCGCCAGGCTCATACAAGATATGGAAGGAATAGTGTTTGGTGCAAACTTACCTGGCAGACCATGCTGCAATTTCCTTACCTGGCAGATCATTCTACAACTTCCAGATGAAAAAGGAACTACTTAACCACACGGGTGTGGCTGGTGGCAGGATACATACCTTCAGTGGAAGGATACATACCTGGGACTACTTGAAAGGCTATTTAAGCCACGCCCAGACAGCAAACCACACTTCGCATTGTTCTGCTCATAGCAGCTGGACGCTCACCGTGCCTGCTCCTGCTCCAGCCCTCGACCACGCCTGCCAGCATCCTGGAAACACCTAAGGATAGAAAAGGGAAGAAGAAACAGGTGAAAACAAACCTTACCTGTTAAAGCTGCATTCCGGATTCAGCGCGCCAACGTTCCTGCAAAAAGACATCATTTTAAATACTCACCGCGTCGCATACATCTCGGCGCACTTCTCTTACCTGCACGTGGCGCCTTCGGCTCTGCGACGCCATCCGGATCCCCTGCAGCATTCTAGCACCTACGGGGAGACGAAGAGAAGAAAGCAAGGTGAGAAGGGAAAATAACCAAGAAGCTCTTACCTGCCAAGCTAATTCTTCTTACCTTCGGGTCGATGCCATTCCTTGGGCATTTCAGCACCCCAGCCCCTATGGGGAAAAAGCAAACATCACATTAGTGAATGCAAGAACCGTAGCAAACAAACTATTTAAAACTTACCTGCTTACAGGTCGGACTCAGCTTCTGCTTCGTGCCGGCTCCATTTCTTCGGCATTCTCGAACTCCGGCCCCTAAGGAAAAAGAGACAGGAAAAGACAGTAGTAGGCCTACACCAAAACTCACCTGAAATCAGGTTTTCGACGGAAACCGCCCTCAGCCCGGAGTCTTCCATTACCTGCAAAAGAGAAGAGGAACAGTTTAGACTCAAGCTTGCCATAAACATTTACGGTACTTACCGGAACAGACAAGCGAACTCGAACTTACTATCCAGTGACGTAACTGGACCCCAACGCGCCCCTGCATCAGAAGCAGGATGGAGAGCTCGCCTTTTCAATCCCTAAGGTGAGTCTCCACAGGGAATTACAGAAGGGTTGCAAGGAGGGTGAGAAGGGAAACGGGAGATCTACACACAACCCGCAGAGTATTAACCCTTCCTTTTTGCTCACAGAAGGGTATTCATCCAAGCCAGACAAGCCAGATTTGGGAACCCAGCCCACTCCATCTTCAGGGTGCTGAACATCTCCTTCGAAGAGGCCACTGCCGTCCAGACCACACCCGCACCTCCGTGGGAACCAGGTGAGCGTTACAGAACGCAAAGCCTACCCACAATTACCCACCCAGGCGCCATGGAGACTTCCGAAACAGACCAACTGGCCCAACTATTGGGGGAATTACGGGCGGAAGTTCACGCCGCCCGCCAAGAAACCAACTTTCTTCGAAAAGAACTGATCTTGTCCAAAGAACGAACCGTAGACCTGGCTAACAGCTTTTGCAGAATCAGGCTGGACAAACGCCATTACCTGCTTCCGGGAGAGAGTCCACTTCTATGGCTTCCACTAACCCAGTGCAAATTAACCTGCTGGAAAACATGCCTTTGACCCCACCTGAACGTTTTGCGGGGGACCCCAAGAAATACTCTGTTTTCATGAACCAATGTCGTTTACACTTTTTATGTAGACCTGGGGCCTTCCCTAATGGCCAAACTAGGGTGGCTTTTGTTTTATCGTATCTCAGCGGCTGTGCAGCCGATTGGTCTATTCCGTTGGTAAATCAAGACGATCCTATCCTTCGTGACTTTCAACGCTTCCAGGCTAGTATGGAGAGATTATTTGCCCGGCACGCCCAGGGTGAGGCCTTGGATAACGAACTTCTGTCTTTGCGTCAAGGGAACCAAGACCTCCTATCTTATATCGCCACATTTAACAGACTGATCGTGGAAACTGGTTGGCCTGAGAATAAAAGAATCACCTTGTTTCATCAAGGACTTTGTGGAGAGCTAAAAGACGTTCTGGCTCAAATTGTGAATCCACCCCAACTCTGTGAGGAATACATTGATTTAGTGATCCAACTTGATCATAGACTCCAGAATAGAAAGACTGATCAGACTAGATTTGAAACGCGGGCTTTGGTAAAAACCCACGCAAACCCCAAGAGTACCGACACTTCAGAGCCAATGCAAATTGGGGGAGTAAAAGGACCCCTAACGCAGAAAGAACGAGAAAGAAGACGGCAAAACCAGTTATGTCTCTATTGCAGAGAGTCTGGACACTTTCTACGAAATTGCCCGGTAAAACCACCCAAGAAGGTGGTTGGAGCCACAGACCAAAACCTTCCAAAATCTGATTCGGGAAACGATCAAGCCCGACAAGCGTAGAGGTCCGCTTGCCGAGCGTGAAGACAAACTCTTTGTCCTCGCATTTCATCATGCCAATGACCCTCGTGGATCCAAAGCAGCCTCAACGATTACATGGCATAAAGGCCTATCTCGACAGTGGGGCTATTGGGAACTATGTTGATCTTGAATTGGCTTCCAGGATTGGTCTCCCTCTCTGACCAAAAATCACCAAAGATGTCATTACCACGGTTGATGGGACCGAAATTGCCTCTGGGCCGGTAACACATTCTACCACAGAAATGACACTGGTTGGCCAAGATGGTCATAGGGAAACCATAGTGTTCGACGTAATCAAGGCTCCACAATTTCAGGTAATATTGGGGATCCCTTGGTTAGAAGCACATAATCCTCGAATTGACTGGCGAGCAAAGAGTATCACCTTTCCTAACTGCAGACAAACTTGTTATTCCGGAAATCCACAAGTGGGTCTAGCCTCAGTAACCTCTGTGTCAGCACACTACCACTTGAGTATCAGGACTTTCAGGACGTTTTTCAAAAAGAACAGGCCAACACCTTACCACCTCACCGGCCATATGATTGTCAAATTGATCTGGTACCCATTGCTCAACCGCCTTGTCGTAGGATTTATGCCCTTACCGAACCAGAGAATCTTCATTTACGCCAGTATTTGGATCAGTATCTTGCCAATGGGTTCATTCGCCCGTCAAAGTCACCGGCTTCTTCAGCTTTGTTGTTCGTGCCGAAAAGGAAGGCGACCTTAGAACATGTATTGACTATCGCGCCTTAAATCAGATAACGGTTAAGAATCGTTACCCCCTGCCTCTGATCCCTGAACTCCTCGACCAGGTGAAAGATGCCTGCATCTTTACCAAGCTGGATTTAAGAGGGGCTTACCATCTGGTGCGCGTCAGAGAGGGCGATGAATGGAAAACGGCCTTCCGCACCAAATACGGACTCTTTGAATACCAAGTGATGCCCTTCGGGTTGTGCAACGCACCTGCTGCCTTCCAGTATTTTATGAATGACATATTTCGAGAACTCATAGATGTTTGTGTCATCATATATATTGACGACATCCTAGTGTACTCTTCCTCGGAATCTGATCACCGAAAACATGTTAAGGCCGTCCTGGAGAAACTACGCCAGCACAAACTATTTGCAAAGCTCGAAAAGTGCATTTTTCACGTCACGGAGGTTGAGTTTCTTGGTTTCGTCCTAACGCCAAAGGGAGTTCGAATGGACTCACGGAAAGTGGACGCGATCCTCAAATGGCCATCCCCTAGTTCTGTGAAAGGGGTTCAGAGCATGCTTGTTTTTGCCAATTTCTATCGAAGGTTTATCCCGGAGTTTTCTCGAGTGGTTCAACCCATCACAGCCCTCTTACGGAAAAACAAACGCTTCGAATGGACTACGGAAGCAGAACAAGCATTTCAGGAACTAAAAACTAAATTCACCTCTGCACCTGTGTTAAAACATCCCCGTCCAGATCTCCCTTACGTTGTGGAAACTGACGCATCTAGTTTAGCCATGGGAGCGGTTCTATCACAGAGGGACCCAGTCTCGAACCAACTGCATCCTGTGGCCTTTTGGTCCAGAAAATTCTCAGCTCCAAAAGTTAACTACGCAATCACAGATAAAGAACTATTGGCTATCAAGTCAGCTTTCAAGGTTTGGCGTCATTACCTTCTCGGCGCAAGACATACTGTTACCGTAATTACAGACCACAGGAATTTGCAATACTTAAAAACGGCCAAGGCTCAATCCTCACGTCAACTCCGTTGGGCCCTGTTCTTTGCAGAATTTGACTTTGTGATCACCTATTGCCCCGGCTGCAAGAATGGCAAGGCGGACGCACTATCTCGAATAGGAATGGGCAATTCTACCCCAACTCTAGATCCAGTTCCGATTATTCCCGAACAGAGAATTTTGGGGGTGATCTCCTCACAAACTCTAGAGGATATTCAAACTAGAGTTAAATTGCTTTTCGACGCTGCAGCCTTGCAAGAATGGAGCCTGAAAGATCCCAGATTTTCAATTAATAACGATTTACCTTATTTCCAGGGGCGACTGTTCTTGCCTCAAAAGGATTTGCAAGATCTCGTTATTGCCCATCATCATGAGACACTAATGGAAGGACACCCGGGCATCGCTAAGACTGAAGAAAAAATGAAAAGGCATTTCTGGTGGCCCTCCTGGCGAAAGGATATAAAATCTTTCGTGATGACATGCGCAGTGTGCGCCCAAAATAAAAGTCAAAAGCAAAAACCAGCCGGTCCGTTACGACCTCTGGACATCCCACCGGCACCTTGGCACACTTTATCGCTGGATTTTATAACTGACCTACCTCCTTGTCATGGATTTAATACTATACTGGTAATTGTAGACCTCTTCTCCAAGATGGCCCATTTTATTCCCACCACCCTAGCCAAGGAATTTCTTGAGAACGTCGTTCGTCTACATGGTTTTCCATCCATATTAATCTCCGATCGGGGAAGCCAGTTTATTTCTCGGTTCTGGAAGAGATGTTGCCAAATGGCACAAGTTGATGTGCGTTTATCTACCAGCCACCATCCTCAGACCGACGGCCAAACCGAGAGAACAAACCAGACATTGGAACAGTACTTACGGTGCATGTTGCATCAATCAGAACATAATTGGAAAGACATTTTATGGATTGCTGAATACGCGTACAACAATTCTGTGCATTCAGGAATTGGCCAGACTCCTTTTTATACCTTATTTGGCCACCATCCCAGAACTTCGGATCTTGAACCACCTCAAGGCCTTGAAATGCCCGCCGTGGATAACTTACATGCCACCATAACACGAGCCTTCAAAGAAGCCAAGACTCATTTACAGCAGGCCAAGGACAAATATAAGGAAAATGCTGACTTACATTGGAGCGAAGTACCTCCTTACCAAGTTGGAGATCAAGTGTGGCTGGCGACTAGACATCTACCACTTAAAGGCCCACAAACTTTTAACCCAAGATATATAGGGCCTTATCCAATCAAGGCTGTAATCAACCGGTAGCCTTCAAACTCTATCTGCCCCCCAACATGCAAATCCATCCGGTTTTCCACGTATCACTGTTGAAACCTGTACAACCCGGAACCAGGCTACTCAAGCCACCAGAACCAAATCCCAGTAGATGGGGAACTGGAATACGAAGTTAAAGACATATTAGATTCTAAGATGTCCAAGTCAAAGGTTTTTTACCTAATTGATTGGAAAGGATATGGACCTCAGGAGAGATCTTGGGAACCAAGCGATCATATACATGCACCTCGTCTAATACAAAAATTTCATTGTAAGTTTCCACACAAACCAAAGCCTCCGGACAGTATATCCTTGGGGGGGGCCTTGGTGGGAGGTACTGTCATGATGCCTACCTCCAAGGAGCCAGACAGGGCCCGGCACCCTCAGAGGCAAGCAACATGTATACTAGGGAAGTCCCAGCCACCCCAGATAGGGGCTCTTTGGGCTCAGTCCTGGCGTCGTTGGCGTCAGGCTCATAAGGGATAACAGTCCTGGCACCATCGGCGCCAGGCTCATACAAGATATGGAATGAATAGTGTTTGGTGCAAACTTACCTGGCAGACCATGCTGCAATTTGCTTACCTGGCAGATCATTCTACAACTTCCAGATGAAAAAGGAACTACTTAACCACACGGGTGTGGCTGGTGGCAGGATACATACCTTCAGTGGAAGGATACATACCTGGGACTACTTGAAAGGCTATTTAAGCCACGCCCAGACAGCAAACCACGCTTCGCGTTGTTCTGCTCACAGCAGCTGGACGCTCACCATGCCTGCTCCTGCTCCAGCCCTCGACCACGCCTGCCAGCATCCTGGAAACACCTAAGGATAGAAAAGGGAAGAAGAAACAGGTGAAAACAAACCTTACCTGTTAAAGCTGCATTCCGGATTCAGCGCGCCAACGTTCCTGCAAAAAGACATCATTTTAAATACTCACCGCGTCGCATACATCTCGGCGCACTTCTCTTACCTGCACGTGGCGCCTTCGGCTCTACGACGCCCATCCGGATCCTCTGCAGCATTCCAGCACCTACGTGGAGACGAAGAGAAGAAAGCAAGGTGAGAAGGGAAAATAACCAAGAAGCTCTTACCTGCCAAGCTAATTCTTCTTACCTTCGGGTCGATGCCATTCCTTGGGGAAAAAGCAAACATCACATTAGTGAATGCAAGAACCGTAGCAAACGAACTATTTAAAACTTACCTGCTTACAGGTCGGACTCAGCTTCTGCTTGGTGCCGGCTCCATTTCTTCGGCATTCTCGAACTCTGGCCCCTAAGGAAAAAGAGACAGGAAAAGACAGTAGTGGGCCTACACCAAAACTCACCTGAAATGAGGTTTTCGACGGAAACCGCCCTCAGCCCGGAGTCTTCCATTACCTGCAAAAGAGAAGAGGAACAGTTTAGACTCAAGCTTGCCATAAACATTTACGGTACTTACCGGAACAGACAAGCGAACTCGAACTTACTATCCAGTGACGTAACGACCCTAACGCGCCCCTGCATCAGAAGCAGGATGGAGAGCTCGCCTTTTCAATCCCTAAGGTGAGTCTCCACAGGGAATTACAGAAGGGTTGCAAGGAGGGTGAGAAGGGAAACGGGAGATCTACACAAAACCCGCAGAGTATTAACCCTTCCTTTTCGCTCACAGAAGGGTATTCATCCAAGCCAGACAAGCCAGATTTGGGAACCCAGCCCACTCCATCTTCAGGGTGCTGAACATCTCCTTCGAAGAGGCCACTGCCGTCCAGACCACGCCCGCGCCTACGTGGGAACCAGGTGAGCGTTACACTGACTGCATCCCGGAGGGAGAAGAAAGGGAGGTGTTCCTAAATATCATACAGGACGGTAAAGACGCTATGTGCGAATCCCTCCAGACGGGCATTGATTCGGCTGACAGTATCAGCAGAGCAATGGCGGCAAGTACAACAACCAGGAGATTTGCTTGGTTGAGAAAGTCTGGTTTTGCCCCAGATGTGCAAGCCAGGCTCTTGAACATGCCATTCGATGGCTCTTCTTTGTTTGGACAAAAGGCGGATGACAGTTTAGAAAAACTGCAAACATCAAAGGCAGCAGCAAAATCCCTAGGCGCTGCAATCCGTCAGACCCCTTTTCGTCCCACAGGAACCTCTGCGAGGGGCAAGTCCTTTCGCTTCTACTCCGCATTCGGAAGAGGTAGAGGACGACCGGCTCAAAGGGGACAAAGAAGAACTACCCGAGGTGGACGGGGTAGATATTCAAAAGCCGCAGCAACAGCAGGTGCCTCTTTACCATCGGCATCTGCATCAGCCGCCCCAAAACCACTCTGAGGACTTCCCTCACAAGACACCTGTAAGAGGCAGGTTAACTCAACATCTGGCGGAATGGCAGACTATCACGTCAGATGCTTGGGCATTGGAAACAGTTGCCCAAGGTTACTGCCTGCCTCTCCTACGCATATCTCAGAGTCATCCACCGGGGATCAGCTCTCAGAAAGCTCCAGATCCGCTCCTCTTGCAGGAAATTTTAGACCTGCTAGAGAAAGGTGCCATAGAACGGTACCTGTAGCACAGAGGAACAAGGGCTGGTACTCCCCTTACTTTCTCATTCCAAAGAAAGACGGAGGACTGAGACCCATCTTGGACTTGCGAGAATTGAACAAATTCCTCAGGAAAGACAAATTCAAGATGGTAACTCTTTCTCAGATCCTTCAGGCCCTTCAGTTCCAGGACTGGTTGGTATCTCTGGACCTTCAGGACGCTTATTTCCATGTGCCTATCCATCTCAAGCACAGGAAATACCTGAGGTTCGCAATTGGCAACTCTCATTATCAATTTCGAGTGCTGCCATTTGGGCTGACCTCCGCCCCGAGGGTCTTCACCAAGTTAATGTCGGTAGTGGCTGCAAGTCTAAGGAGGGAAGGGATTCACGTCTATCCCTACCTGGACGATTGGTTGATCAGGGCTGCATCTTCGGAACAAGCTCAGATCCAGCTAAATCACGTTTGCCACTCCCTTCACAGACTGGGCTTCTCCCTCAATTTAAAGAAGTCACAAATGATACCATCGCAGAGACTCCAGTTCATCGGAGCGATTCTGGACACTTCCCTGGGAAAAGCCTCGCCACCAGATGTGAGGGCTCAAGATATTCTACAGATGATTACCAAGTTCCAAAATGCCCAACGTCTCCCAGCCTTCGACTTTTTGAGGTTGCTAGGCTGCATAGCATCCTGCATTTTCCTAGTGCCAGAGGCTCGCCTGAGAATGAGATCCCTCCAATGGGCACTGAGGACTCAGTGGTCACAATTCTCAGGAAGAATGACAGACCTTCTTCAGGTTCCCGACAGGGTGGCTCGAGACCTTCAGTGGTGGGCCTGTCAGAAGAACATTTTGAAGGGAGAACAGTTTTGGCAACCCTGGCCGGAGATAACAGTAGTCACGGATGCCTCACTCACGGGGTGGGGAGCCCACGCCAACGACTTGACCATCAGCGGTCGTTGGTCTCCATCGGAGTCGAGACTACATATCAACCTGTTAGAGCTGAGGGCCATCAGACTTGCGCTGAAGGCGTTCCTGCCAGCTGTACAAGGGACGAATGTCCTGATAATGACGGACAACAAAGTGACCATGCATTACCTCAACAAAAGAGTGGGCGTAGGATCACTACCCCTGTGCAGAGAGGCGATGCAGCTCTGGTTTTGGGCAATCCAAGAAGGGATCTCTCTATCGGCAGTTCACCTAGCCGGAGAGAAGAACTTGACAGCGGACGCTCGGAGCAGGCAGAGCACAGTCTCCCACGAGTGGGAACTAGCTCAGGAAGTCCTTCAAGAGATCTTCGCCCTTTGGGGAACCCCTCAGGTGGATCTGTTCGCCACCAGTGTCAACAGGAAGTGCGATCTGTTCTGTTCAAGGGAATTTCCCCCGAGAGGAGCTCTGGGAGACGCGTTCATAGTGGACTGGGAGTTTCCGCTTCTGTACGCGTTCCCACCGGTCCCTGTCATTCCTCAAATGATCAGGAGGTTGAGAAGATTCCGGAAAACCATGATCCTAATTGCCCCGGATTGGGCCAGGAGAACGTGGTACCCGGACTTTCTAGACTTGTCCATCTGCCCTCCAATTCGACTTCCACTCAGAGAGAATCTACTCTCACAGAAGGGAGGTTAGGTTCTCCATCCAGACATCAAAACCCTCAACCTTCACGCTTGGCTTCTGAAAGGCTGAGGTACAAGGATTGGGACCTCCCTGAAGATGTTATGGAGGTGTTGCTTTCGGCAAGGAGGCCAGCAACAAAGTCTTTATACCGCTGCCGTTGGAACAGATTTTGCAGCTGGTGTAGAGAAAAGAATATCGACCCCTTTTCATGTGGTACACCAATGGTTTTGTCCTTCCTACTCTATTTGGCGAATTCAGGCCTTCAAGTTGGCACCATTAAGGGCTATCTCGCAGCGCTATCCATCTTTAAGCGCACTGCGGAAGAACCATCCTATTTCAAGTTACCCTTGGTAATACAGTTTCTAAAGGGGTTAACTAACGTTTATCCCCCAAGACCATTCCAGGTTCCCCTATTGGATTTAAACTTAGTCCTAACTTTCCTGATGGGCACACCTTTTGAACCACTCCATTCTTGTTTAAGATTTCTTACCCTTAAAACTGTTTTATTAATAGCACTTACATCTGCTAGAAGGGTGAGCGAGTTACAAGCTCTTTCTTGTAAACCCCCTCATACAATCTTTCACAAAGACAAAGTTGTCCTGCAAGTGAAGCCTAATTTCCTCCCAAAGGTGGTTTCTGAATTCCATATCACTCAGAAGATTACCCTGCCATCTTTCTATCCTCCTCCTCATCCGGGAAAAGAGGAAGAGAGGTTACACAGGCTGGACCCTAGAAGTAGACTGCCCAGGATAAGACAGGCAGACCAGCTGTTTGTAGGCTACGCAGGTCACAAGCTGGAGTTACTGATAACTAAGCAGACCATTTCCAGATGGATCATTCTAGCCATTTTGCAATGTTATAAACTGGCAGGAAAAGAGCCCCCTCAAAATCTTAGGCTCATTCGACCAGAGGTATTGCAGCTTCATCGGCCCTCAAAAGAGGAGTGCCGGTTAAAGACATATGTGCGGCTGCCACATGGTCGTCCGTCCATACCTTTACACGATTTTACAACTTGGATTCCTCCTCCAGTCAAGAGACTAGGTTTGGAAGGGCAGTATTGCACTCTATTAATCAATAAAAGGAAGCATGAAGTCAGTACTCCCACCTCCAATAACAGAATACTGCTATGGGAGCCTATCTAAGATAAGGAATACGTCGGAGGACACAATCCCTTAGAAGAACAAGTTACTTCTTACCTTGTAACGTTCTTTCGATGGGATGTTCCTCCGACGTATTCCTTATCGACCCTCCCATCCATCCCCGCAGTACTACTTCCCTTGTTGTTGCAGTTTACGCTCCTTCAGGGTGATTAGTCTAGTCCAGACAGAAAAACTGTGGGCTACAAAACGGAACTGAGCAACGGATGCTGCGCGCGGCCTTTATAGGCAGGATGACGTCGATACGGCAGCTGTCGAGGGACATCGACTCGGCGGATGTCGACGCGCAGCGCCTTCTAGAGAAAAATTTTCCGAGGCCAGCAAAGCTGGAAGGATATATCTAAGATAAGGAATACGTCGGAGGAACATCCCATCGAAAGAACGTTACAAGGTAAGAAGTAACTTGTTCATCTGTACTATGTCTGGGACCCTGCGGAAACTATTTTTTCTAGCCTGTAAACATTCCTGCCCCTAAACAATTGTCCACATGATTTACATTGAGGTTTCCTTAAACTGACATCTTGAGAAACCCAGTACTTCGAACATTGTTACATTCCTGTAATCATTTACAGATGCATCACATATGAACTGGACAGTTAAGCAATGCCCTAATCTGAGGCACACCATTCTCTAGACCAAGAGGGAGAGAACACCAAGGGTGAGTTGTGGTCCTTTTGTTCTTCAACACAATTTTAAAAGAGCTTCCTGTGAGCACTCTATGTTAGAATAACCGCATATGGTGTGTTGTTTCCTAAACAGCACTGTGGTTACCTAATATAGGTGGCTCAGTGTGACAATAAGGAGATGAGATCCAGACAACGAGATTGAGAAATTAAGCAGTGTTTTGTGATAGCCATAGGCTGTGTTTTCTTGGATGACAAACTAGTGTTGTGCCATCCTAACCCAATATGTGGAATTTAGCAGCGGTCTAGTAACTGTGGTTCATTTCTTTGACCCCACAGGTTTTTCCCCAGACTATTCCAGTTCCATGACACCTACGTCATGGTGGTAATGTACTATGCCATCTACCATTTTTAACGCTGTTTCTCATAAAACTGGTTGTCGAGCAATGAAATACACCAGCTTTTGAGTAAGCTTAGACTGTCCTGATGAATGTGGCGTCACAAAATTTAGGCCACTGAAACCAGTCGACGGTGTTTGTTACAATCTGAAAGGGCTCCAAATTGCCCCCATTCTTAGTTTGAGCAAACCTTTTTACATTGTCCCACTTTCCATGAGTACAAAGTTGATTCCACATGGGAAGTGGTCATTGTATTGTCTTTGTTTGTGTTCTTTGGAATGGGAATATCTCCTATTCCCTTTATTTGTGTCATTTTTAAAATTTGAGCACCCCCGGATCAGCGTGACAATCAATGGGTCATTGAAAAACTGTTTATCCCATTAGATGTCACATGAGTTGTTTTGAAGAGAAAAATGGAGTCTCTTCATTTTCCTGGGCTAACTCTCTCTTTTTTTCCCTTCCCTTGTTTTACTGGTGGTCTCTTTGCAATTCCAGCCAATCTGGAAGAGAGTGGGCTGGGACGCTCAAGGTTGAATGCATTACACACCATAGAAGTAGTAATTTTACTCTTATTCTGTCACTACTAGATAGGCGTTGTAACACCGCAACCTAGTTGAGAGTGCACAGTAGGCAGGAATAGTACTTTCGCTCTATCCTTCTGTCTTCAGCCACAACCTTGTTCTATTCTTCTCCTTTTTTTAATAGACCTGAGTCCACCCCACAGTAAAAAACCTTTTTGGGTTGGGTTTTACGAACTGGACCTAGTCTTGGGTTCTCTGTCAGCTGCTAGTAGCTTTTACACAGTTGTGTGTTGCCTAAACTTTTGTGTGAACTTTACTTACTGAGGGCAATACCCTGTCAAATTGTAGAAATTGCCCCATTGTTTGTTTATAACATTTTCAGATCAGCCATGAACCTAGTTTAACTGGCCATTACAGTTCCCTAACCAGTAGGTACATGCATTTTATATCTCCAAAATCGTCTGGAAATGACCTACAAAATGGTACATAAATGAAGAACATTCACCTTATGGTTGCTGGAAAAAATGCCTAAGTTATAATAGTCCTTTTAAATTAATTGTAAATCTGTATGTTCAGCAAATTGGAACTCTGCTTTATCCAGCCATCTGTCTCCCTGAGCCAGCCTGTGACCAGAGTTTTTTTATGAGTCCCTTTGAACTTAGTTGTTTGCTCTTTGAAGTTGTAGCCCCCATATTCACACATTTTGGTCATGCTCCAGCCATGGGGAACTGTCCTGCTATCAATGCCTTCAGAGCCAGCAAGTCTAGGGAACACTGAGTTTTCCACACCGTCAGCAGGACACACTTTATTGCAGTTGTAATTAGATGGGGGGATGTAACATCCAGACTTGCAGTGGGGGGATTTCTTTGTGAAGTTTCCCACCCACAAGCCAAAAGGGTTTGCCTTTTTCATGGAAACATCGTGGGCTTTTCTTTTCAAATGTTAGCAGGGGTACATTTTTCACATTTAAACTGCAAACACCCATGCAAAGCTGTGTTTTTTTGTCAGTGTTTAAAAATCCTGTTTTTAATATTTAAGGGACCTTTCATCCTTCTTTCTTTGTGGATTAAAATTCTGCTTTTCCTTTGGCAGTGACAGGTAGGCCTTTTTGAAATGGCTCTTCAATTTTACTTGAAAAACACACATGCCAATCCGTTTTTGTGTCAGTGTTGTAAAATCCTACTTTTCATGTGAAAGGGACCTTCTGTTTTCACTTGCAGCCACACATGCAAAGCCGTTTTTGATTCAGTGTTGAAAAAACCTGCTTTTCAGGTGAAAGGGCCTTTCAGTTTGGGGCCTTTGAAGGCACCCCACATTTTCCTGTAGCCAAAATCAGTTATACAGTGCATATTCGCTCATTCTTTTCTGTTGTAGAGTCCACCTGCACCAAGGGCAGCCCTTATCTATCTATAAGCCAAACGGTGCAAATGGTTGACTGCCCAAAAATCCATCTCTTCAGTCCCGGGGTGCCCAAATACAACTGCCCTATGGTTCAGGAACCATTCTTTGTACCAGCCTCTTTTTTGGGGACTATACATGTCTCCACTCAATAAACCAGAGCACCTCATAGAGTGCTCTCTGGTAGAATTAAATCTTCCACTAAGTTTGACTCCATCTTTGTGGAGAAAGAAGATGAGTACTTACCTTCTGGCCTGGAAAGTAGAAAGGACCACAGTGTTTATGACATCCTAAAAGAGTATGGCTTTAATACAAAGTCTGCATGAGTTGAGTGGCCCAACACCTCACACGGTACTAAGAAGTAAGAGTCTTTGCTCCCTCTTAGAGTGCTGGTTTCCGGGTGAGTCTGCAAAATGACGATCAGGGCTGGTAGATACTTTGGGCCTGCCTGCTTACTGGCCTCCAAAAGGGAAGCATATTTTCAGGTAAACCATCTTTTGATGGATTTTCCTTTTCATCAAAACTCGGCATGACGATGCTAAGAAAATAGTACAAGTTGAGCTTACAGCTCATTCCACAAGGGGTTAAGCAGCTACCTCGGCCGTACGTAGAGGGGTATTTTTGATAGAAATCTGTCAGGTGGCTGCATTGCCAAACATACATACCTCCACACTGCATTGATTTTCTTGTAGGGGAGGATTTACATGTTTAAGTTCAGTCTTTCACCGTTTCCTACTGTAGAGCGTATTCCTGGCATTCTTTCCTCCTTCATTTCCAAAGGTCAGTGGGAATCGTTCAAGAGATGAGGAATCAGTGGGAGGATGGTAGACATTAGAAGAACAAGTTACTTGCCTTTGGCAATGTTCATTCTGATGTATGCTCTATTTCTTCCATAGATTCCTCATCAGCCCTCCCACTTTCCCGTCAACCAGCTTGCTTATAATCTTTTTGGAAGTTCCACGCTTTCTTTGCATCTGTAAACATGGAAATCGTTTTGGAGCGAAAGTAAAAGGGCATGCACAGCTCCTTATGCATTCTGGTGGTGTAACGTTCAGTGAGAAGAGGCCTCAGTGAGGCTGTCTGAAGTCTATGCAGCGCTGTATTTTGCCCCCTAGTGGGTGTCACAAGTTTACAACCTAATCTGCTCCTGGAGGTGTATTTTGAGAGCTCAAGAATCTATGGGGGGAATACCCTATTCATTACAAGGACATCCCTAAAGGTAATTAGCTTTTTCGATTGCCACAAAGTCACGACATTGTAATCACTAATAATGCCAGTTTCACAACATGTATATATGTAGAATTAAAGCAAAAAACAGAACATGATGGGCCTCTAATACCTGAAATAGGACAACTTATGATCTGTGTGTGTTGGTTGAGCAGGTGGATCTATAGACATGCTGCACCCAGACAGAGTATAAGTTTATGGTTGATATAAAGGTACACACTCAGGACTTTGCAAGAAGTGTTCATTTGGTTACCTTTTGTAAAGTTGTTTTCTGTATAACTGATTTCCTCCCCTACTAATGAAAGGAACCTTATAAATAATTGTGGAAGGTCCTTATAGAATATGGCCAACATCCTATTTGCATACACATGTTATAAAGGGTTTATTGATGCCCTATTTTTGCCCCAAAAGTATCATTCTTCAGAAGATGAGATGAGTTGGCCTTCTAACCCCAAATCTCAAGATAAATGTGTACGCATATTGAAACCATTAGAATAATACCTGGCTGGGACAGTGTCTATGAACATCCAGGTATGATACAATACCTCAGTAGCTTGAGTGATCACTGTAGAAATTCCAGTATGACCGACTTAGTATTTCATCCTTCCCAGATTGAAGCATTCAGTGCTGACGGGATGGGAGAAAATGTAACCTATTATTTCATCTAGAATTAACAATTCTATTAGTGGTGTGTACTATATAAGTATGAATAAATGCAGTTTTGCTTTGGCACTGAACAACCACCCACCCCTTCCAAGAATTGCTGTAATTAAAAAATGACTGACTATGTGAAGGCATGGTGTGCCCCATGCTGGCATTGATAGGACAAAGGGGATAATTCAGTTAGTCACACTTTCACTAATAATATGCTTTAGACCTGCTTTTTAAGGGGAAAGCCAGCAACTGTATTAAATGGGAGTTATATTCCATTGGGTAGTCATATTAGTCATATAGTCATATAGTCCCCAACTCCTGGATAGAAAATGAAGAATATTAAAACTTCTACTCATTTTGAAAGATGCTCACACCTTGAGCCAGATGGACTTCTCGTGGTACTTCCTAGAAACTCCCAGGCCTCATATTATCACATGCCCTTGGACCAAGTAACCTTTGGATCGCTATGTCCTCAAACATGTGTCCGACCTCACTTTACACTTGATGTATGGGCAAGGGCTTCTCTCTGGCCTCAGGAACACATCATCGTCATACAAACTGGTGGTGCCATATGCCACGTAAGGCGACATTTTAAGTCTTTCTTTACATTGATCCTGCCAAACAAATAAATAGGGGTGGTTGTGGATCAGGTCTGGGAGCAGGAGAGTACAGCAGCTCATAAACTGCTGGACTTCATTTTTATTTTATTGTCATCATTTCAGGACAGGACCTCTCACAGCCAAGATAACATCAGTTGTTTATGGCTAAGGGTTAGAATGTGTTATAAATTACCACAAATTAAAATATTAAATGTACCGGTCTCTTCAAGTCCAATATGTTGGTTTGATTTTAATGAGTATAAACAATTCTTCAAAGTCCTGAGTGTGAAAGGGGGGTTCCTGAGCTATTCCTGGGAGAATGACATTCAGTTAGACCACACCATATGGAGGACAGCACATCATGGGAGGAGAAACAGCCTTCCGATGTATCTCTCCTTGAAGAAAGGAGATTTCAGGACATTCAAAGCACAGCTAACATTAATGGAAGATATTCGTGAATAGACATTCCAGTGAAGGAAGGAGATCCAGAGAAAAGGTCTATCAGTGAAGAAATATGTAGGAGCATGCATAGTAATGAAGGAAGGAGGTACTAGGGAAGAGACACTTTAATAAAGGAAGGAGATATCGTGCAAGCGCATATAGGAAAATAATGCGATAGCAAAAAGGAGTATCAAAAATAGACGATTACAATATTAAGCGATGGGCTTTTAAGTAAAGGAGGGAGATATTAAGTTAGGTAATCATGGAAGGCATAAGAAATCAGACGAAAGGTGTATCAGTGCATAAAGGAGATGAAAAGAACATGGGCATCAGTGTGGAAAGGAGATGTCCAAGAAGGGTGCTCTCTTTGACAGAAGGTCACTCTGAAAAGGGGCGTACTAGTGAAGTATGAAATGACAGTGAAGAAACATATGAGTGAAATAAGGAGACATTAGAAAAAGTGACCAGCGCTGGAAGAAGACATCAAAGAATAAAATCATCAGTGAAGAAATGAAATGCAAGAGAAGATAGATTTTAGTGAAAGAAGGAGCTACAAAAATATATGAAGCAGTGGAGGAAAGCAATATCAGAGAAGAGGTTTATCTCAGAAGAATAACAAATATGGAGAAACTTACATTTAAGTGAATGACAGAGATATTGTAGAAGAAGTAGATGAAGATATTAGAGGAGAGGAATCAGTTGGGGAAGGAGATATCAAAGCTGATGCATATTAGCATAGGAAGGAGACACGATACAAGAAGCTTTTCAAAGAAGAAAGGAAGTACTGGAGAAGGGTTACCAGTAAAGACATCTGAAGGAAGGTGTTATCAGAGAGAAAGTGTACGAGTTAAGAAAGGAAATATTGGATAAAAGGTGTATCCATGAAGAAATGAGTTATAAGAAAGCACGTGCATCAGTGAAGAAAGTAGAAATCATGGAAGAGTTGTTTTAATGTAGAAATAATATAACAGATAAAAGCTGTGTCCTTGAATAACAGAGATAAATGAGAAAATGCAGTATGCATATCAGTGAAGAATGGACATTTCCAAGAAGTGTTGTATCTATAATGGAAAAACATGTTAAAAATAGGTGTGCTCGTGAAGAAAGGAAATATTATAGAAGAAAGACAAGGGAAGGAAGGAGAAATCATAGATGTGATCAATGATCATGGAGAAAAAGTGTCTCAGTGAAGGAAGACTATCTCAGAGAAGAGGTGTATTAGTGAAAGAAGGGGCTCTCAGGGAGGAGGAGTATCAGTTAAGAAAGGGGCTCATGTGGAAGAGGAGTATCAGTTAAGAAAGGGGCTCACGGGGAAGAGGAGTATCAGTTAAGAAAGGGGCTCACGGGGAAGAGGAGTATCAGTGAAGAAAGGGGCTATCAGAAAAGAGGCATATCGTGAAGGGAGGAGAAATCAGAACAGCTGTATATCATAAAAGACATAACTCAGAGAAGAACAGTGTTAAAGAGTGGAGATATGTAATAGTATGCCTTTCAGGGTACAATAGAGCTACTTGAAAATACACAAATCAATAAATCAAGGAAATATCAGAGATGAAACATAAGTGAATAAGGAGACCGCAGAGAAAAAGTCATCTGCTAGGAAGGATATATCGGAGAAGAGTTGTATCAGTGAAGATACAGGCTATCAGATAAGAGGCACATAAGTGAAGGAAGGAGAAGTCAGAGAAGCCTCATATTATTAGAGCAAGGATAAACCCTAAAAGAAGCATATAAGAGAAACAAGGATCAATAGGGGAAGGTATATCAGTAACGGAAGGCGATCTCTAAGAAGATGCATCTAATGGAAGGAAGAACAGAGATGTTGGAGACAAACGTATTAGGGAAGAATGGAGTTATAAGAGAACACACATATAACTTGAAGGAAAAAGATATCAGAGATAAAACATGAGTGATCAAAGGAGACACAGAAAAGGTGATAAGCAAAGAAAGAAGATACATTAAAGCATGTGCAACAGTGAAAGAAGGATACATCGGAGAAGGGGCATAGTGTGGCAACATCCTATATAAAGTGTATTTGTAAAGGAAGTAGATATCAGAGAAGATGTGTCAATAAAGAAAGGATGATATTTGAGAAGAGGTGTAGTGATGAAAAAAGGAGATGAAGCAAACCAGCATGCCACTGAAGGAAGGAGACATCAGCGATGAAACATACTAGGGATAGAAGAAATACAGAAGAATTGATCAACAAAAGGAGATATCGGAGCAATGGTGCATTGGTAATGAAAATAGAGATAGGAAAACATGCACATTTTTGAAAAAAAGAGGTATCAACTAATAGCCATATAGGTATGGTGAAATCATACTGGACGTCAACGCGTGAAGAAAGGAGAAATCAGAGATCAGGTGGCAATGAAGGAAGGCCCATAACAGAGAGTTGACTAGGAACTGGAGAACAATGGGGGTTGGATGGGTACCCACCGATTTCATCTCATCCATTTCAATGAAAACCCATTGCAGTGCAAGGTAATCTCACTGAAAATGTCTATATTGAGTTCTATATACCACTCAGCAAAATTTAAATGAAGAAAAGTAAAAAATAAAGCATTCTACGATTAAAATGGTAGGCATTGAAATGATAAACAGTAATGGGAAATGGGGTAGGCACACAAGGCTGAAGTAAATGTATGGGAGATCGTAGGGACAGAAAGAGGGCAATAGAGGGTTTCCCCCATTTTACAACAAATAAGGCAGGGTACAAGTCCAATTAAATGGCTGCGACAACGGCATTGAGCTGGGCTTGCTGCAAGGTGGCTTTCATTGAAATGAAAACGAGGAATGGAGGAAAGAAAAGTGTTGATGGGAAAGAAGGAACAGGGTGTAAAGGAAGGTGGTAAGAGTGAGGAGTGATGACAAAGAAGTGTGCATATGAAGGCTGGAGGGAAGGAAGGCAGTGAAAAGGATGTCGGTAGGAGAGAGGAGCAAGTTGTGAACAGGGAGGCTGGGTGTGAATGAAGGTGGCTTAAGACAGAGATAGCGCAAAGGAAGATTATTGCCGAGCGAGTGGAGAGAGAGAAGAAAGCCGCGCTGCTGTAGAAACGAGGGACCACAGGGGATGGCTGTGAAGGAATCTAGTGCCAGCCCCTCTCCTCTTGGCTGCTCTCATATTCTTGTTATTTTGCTGGTTACCTCAAATGTTCTTGTCATTTTGCAATGCATGAATTTTTGTGGCAGTAGGTTACATTTCCAGACGGGCAATGCTTCAGCAATTACACGGAGTCAGTACATTCTCACATGACGACAGCAACTCTTCTGCTTGCACGTGGACGGAGAAAGGTAAGAAAGAGCTCGAGCATCAGCTTCATGTTTTAGTCTTTTCTTCCGTAGCATATTAGTTCAATAGCCAGTAGCCACTATTTATTGCCTGCCAAAATGAGATGAGTGCCTTTAAAGAGGTGTACCATCCTCTGCATGCGTGTGAAATTTACCAAGAACTCTTCTCTTTTGTTATCTTCATGTCTGTGTGTACCTCAATTTAGCGCAATGTGGTTTAAACTGTCACTCCCCTGCTTCCAAATGACTAATTCCGTTAGAATCGCGGGAACGAGCCCGACCAATTATTCATTCGTATGTGCTTTTTCCCACGATTCTGATCCATCTATGCACATGGCAGAGATGAATCGGTACATGCCTGCGTGCGTAGGGCTAAGCATGTAGAACCTCAGAATCCACCCACCTGTGTTTCTGCAACTTCCACCCCACAGATGCAGTCCTTCTGGAATGATCTCCAAAGGCCATGGACGAAATCAGCAAAGATGTCTGGCATTGAAAAACTAGCAGCTCGCATTCCCCCTTTAACATCTGTAATTGAACCAGTTTTGTGCATGTGCAAAAACATCAGGCCCAGTATGTAGAAATCAACCGATTCTGGGGGACAACTGGAATTCTGATCACTGACGTTGTGTTCATTTTCTTCATTTTGCTGGACTCCACATGGAGTTCCCACACCTGTGTGGGAAATGCTCATGTCAGCAGTTATCGTAATGGGCAAATACTAAAACAAATGGAAGAAAAGTAATTCCCCCATTTCCCTTTTTTATTATATGACTTACACATTCAGAAGGTTCACAAATTACTCACAAGCACAGTCCGATCTAGGTTTCCCAATTAGGATTTTGCATTTGTTAGAAAGTCAGTCTAAATCTTCTGGACCTTTTAATCTGATGCAAGAACCTTTGATAGCACTGTTATCCTTAATTGCTACCACTGTGCAATTGCCTAAGGGTTGTAGTATTCAGACTCCTACGTCCCGTCCCCTTTCCTCCATACTGTATGGGCGTCCTTCGCTAGGGATGGGAAATGGAACCTTTTTCACCAGAAAAATCATCTGCCCCTTTAAATTTAAATGCGTGTGGGAGCATGGCCCAGGGAGCATGCGCTCCCCTGATTCTGCCCACCAGTGGCACTTTTTTCTACGTCAACGGGAACGGACCGATTTGACCAGCGCTCCTGGGTTAGGCCTCTGGCCTTGTAATTCCACGCGCTCTTCACCGGAAGAAGTTATTCTCGTTTTCTTTTTTCTCTACCAATTATCAGGTGCTGCTCTGTCCTCTGGTGCCATACTCCCCCCCCCCCGACTCATGCCGACGATGGCGGGTTTCAGCAGGTGTCCAGCCTGCAAGGGTCCCTTCCTGACATGTGAACCTCATGCACTCTGCCTCCGGTGGCTTCGCCCAGACCACGGCTGGGACGGCTGTACCGCATGCAACGCCTTGACTCTGCGTGCTCTGAAGAATCGACTAGCCAGGTGGAGAGAGCTCTTTGAAAGAAGATCACCTCCACAGGACCTTAAATCATATGTGATAAAGAAGACCAGGCCCAAGGTAGGTGCCCTGTTCTCCTCTGCACCCCGTAAGGGTGACTCCTTTGTTGGAAAACGCCCAAGCGGGAGGGACCTTTCAGATTCTAAAACCAGCAAGAAGACCGTGGCTACTCCAGCTACCGGCCCGCAGGCCGGGGGTTGCAAGATCCTACCGGTCCTACAGCTGAGGGGCTGCAAGGCTCTATTACCAGGTCCCGACCCGAGGGGATTCGCCCTTGTACCGGGACCATGTCCAAGGGGGTGCCTGTACGCAGCACTACCGGCACCTTCTGCCTATCAGGTCTCGACCTGCAGTGCAGAAAAGGTTGCAACCTTTGCTTTTCAGAGTGCAGGTAGAGACCGGATCCAGCTCGGCAATCACCACGCCTCAAGCACGTGGCGCGGAGCAAGACAAAATGGCCGCTCACCCGGCACCCTTTGCGCTCGGAGATCAGGCAGGGGAGCACACTTCCAGATGGGATTGGACAACGCCTTTCACCTGGCCCACATCTGATCCCTCCACTTCGCAGAGAAGGTATGCCTCCCCCAGCTTGGGGAGATAGGGCACACCCAGGACACCGCAGCCTCACAGCCCTTTCATGTTTTATACATGCACGACACAAACTACATACTTGTCCCCTTATAGTTAGTGAATGTATGTGTAGTACTATGGACTTGATTCCTGGAATTCCTAATCATGGCAACCAATCCCCTTTCCATTCCATATCCTACACATGTTCCATTTCATGGTGCTTTTCTCATTTAAGGAACACAGGTAAGTGGTATGTGAGATGGAAATAAGTATTCTATGTGCACAGCCACGGGTGATGTGCACATAGAATACATGACATGGCCCCCAGATTCAATAGTGCTCATGGCCTAGTAGTTGTACTCACCCAGAAGCCAGGTACACTATGCTGTTTCATGCCCCCCCAATTCAATAGTGCTCATTGCCTAGTAGTTGTACTCACCCAGCAGCCAGGTACGCTGTCCACTGTGACGTGCCATGTACCCAGGCAGTGTGGAGTTGCGCAGCACCATGGAGCCATGGGTGGAACCGGGAAATCTGGCACAGCAATGGGTGATGATGAGGCGGGCATTGCACACCAACTGCACGTTCAGCGAATTATATAGTTTTCTTTTGTGGTAAACAACCTCCACAGCATGCCTGGCCACCAGCTCCACATGTGTGCAGTCCAAGGCACTAATGATGCTAGGCATGCCTGCAAGGGCATGGAAGGCTATTTTTGTGCCATTTACCTGGTCAGCAGTCCTGGATAGGATTATCAATTACCTGGAATAGCACACTGGAAAAACAGGGTTGCAGGATCCCATGTATCTGACCAACAGTGTGCTGGTATGTGCCTGTGGCTAGAAAGTGTAGCACAGATACTACCATCAGCAAGGGGGGGTGGCTGTGTGGATATTGATGAGGTTGATCAGGTCCACTATTGAGGTGATGGTGTCCCTGTCTAGCCGGTACAGGGTGTGGGTCTGACCTTGCTGAGGTTGAATGGTGTGGCCCTTAAGCGAGGGATTGGTGGATGTCTGCGGGCTACAATCTGCTGGACATTGGGGATTTGCTGGGCCATGATAGCCCTCCTTCTCCTCAAGCGCCTCCGCTGCATCCTCCGCCTCCCTGCCGCTTCAAGTAATCGCTCTACAAGCATGGCCTCCAGCTCCAGTACAGCTACAGCTAGCATTGTGGTGTTGGAGGGGGTGTGGGAGTGGTCCTTTTGTGCTGTGGCACAGCCCTTTGGGACGACCCCTGCTGATTTTGAGCACCTGTGGCATGTTTTTACACACCAGAATCCACTTAACTGCTGGTCCCTAATGCCAGTGTTTCCGACATCGTTTTCACGTTGTTACGGGCATGTCCAGCAGATACCGGCAATGGTGTTGCCGGATGCAGTGGGTCACTTGTGATGCCGGTGTTACCGGCATCGCAACTCAGACTATACTGGTCCTGAAAAGGGTGCTGATACGGATCTACCGGCAACGCTATTTCCGGACAGGCAAGCTTGTAATGAGGCCCATTGATTCTTTTTTAGATTCTCTTCTTCCTCTTGACAATGCATTTTTTCTTTGCGACTTTAACCTTCATCTTGGTACCACTTGTGCATCTTTATCTTTTCTCCCACTATTCCTATCCTATCACCTCACACAACACCACACACTTCCTTCTCATATTTCTGGATCATTGCTAATATAATCTTCTTGTCGCTTCCTATTCAGCTTTCTATTATGGCTATGCACTTTTTTTCTTCAGATCGCTCTCTTCTGCCCCTCACTTTTGCTCTTCCTCTTTTCCTAATCATGCTCGCTCACCTGACAAATTTACTCAACGTAATCTTCAATCATGTAGTATTTACTATTTTCAAATACGCTTCCGTCTGTTCATTACTATTAACATTATTCCTATTAACTCGGCCGTTTCTTCACTTAACACTGCTTTGCAATTTTCACTTCATATTCTACATCCTAAACAATAGTTTTGCCCATTTCATAAACCTTCCCATAGTTGGTTTACTTCCAATCTTTCATCTTTACCAGCCCCTCCTTAATTCGCGCCAAAATGTTTTGGAACAAGCCTCAGTCATCTGCTGACTCTAATCATCTTTCTACTGTTCGTTATACTTAAGATTATGCTTTAATCACAGCTAAGAAACAACATAATTCTGATCTTATTCTTTTTATCCTCATTTACATGTTCTCTTCAAGTCATTCTTTCTCCTTCTCCACCGGACCCCTGCTGCTCTTCTATTAATTCTACTGATTTTGCTCTCTACTTTTATAAAATAGTGTCTAACCTTCATTCTTTCATATCT
Organism: Ambystoma mexicanum; assembly: GCF_040938575.1. Taxonomy (NCBI): domain Eukaryota; kingdom Metazoa; phylum Chordata; class Amphibia; order Caudata; family Ambystomatidae; genus Ambystoma; species Ambystoma mexicanum. The sequence goes on along the minus strand of NC_090939.1, from coordinate 81,891,947 downwards.
TCATCTGTTAGTTCTGCCAGTTGTTGACCACCCTGTCTTTGTCTACGACTTGTATTTTCTCCTCCTTCTTTCCTATCTCTGACTCTCAAACTGCACGATTTTCCCCCCCGGCACACCCCTACTGCATCTTCGCTTGACCCCATTTACTCTTCTCTTGTGCTTAATTTTACTCTTATACACAGTCCCCTTTCCTCCATACTTCATTGAGCGTCCCTCGCTAGGGACGGGAGATACAACCCTTTTCACCAGAAAAAATCTTCTTCCCCTTTAAATTTAGAGACTTACGGGGGCGTGGCCCTGGGTGCATCCACTCCCCTGACTCCACCCACCGGTACCACTCCTCAGTCCCCTTTTCCGCGTTGACGAGAACAAGCCAATTTCACCAGCACTCCTAAATTTGTCTTCGGCCATGTAATATCATGCGCTCTTCCCAAGATACTTTCCTCTGTCTTCTTTTATCAAACAGGTACTCGGTCCTCTGGCTCCACGCTCCTCCCCGGCGCATGTCGACTTCAGTGGACTTCAGCAGGTGTCCAGCATGCGAAGGGCTCTTCCCTAAATCAGATCCCCACGCGCTTTGCCTCTGCTGCCTTGGCCCCAACAACGGATGGGAGGGTTTCACCGCGTGCGATGCACTGTCTTCACATGCTTTGAAGAACAGACTAGCTAGCTGGAGGGAGCTCTTCGAGAAGTTGCCTCCAGAGGACTTGAAGGACTTTGTCAGACCTAGGTTAAAGCCCAAGGGAGGGCCGCTCTTTTCCAGTGCACCCCGCAAGGGCGACTCCTTCCCAAGGAAACCCCCCAGACGGCAGCAACCTCTCAGGTTCTTGCACCAGCATGTTTCGCAAGGCTAATTCAGCTCCTGGCCGCCGGGCTGACGGATCTATAGATCCTTCCGGAGACAGTGCTGAGGGACCGCAAGGTTCTTTTACTGGGTTTACAACCGAGGGGCTACACACTTGTACCAGCAACATGGCCAAGGGAGGGGGCGTTTGGAGGGTTGCACGGCTTCAAAGAACAGAGGTCCAGCAACTTGACAGTTGACCGAGTCAACACTGGCGTAAACAACAAAAGGGGGGAGCAAGGGCTTTTTTCAGTCTCCAGAGGCAGTTCATCACACTTCCTCCACCCTTATGATCACACTCCATGAGCTGGGGTTTTCGGTCAACCTTAAGAAGTCTCAGCTGCAGCCTACGGAGAGCCTGATCTTTCTGGGCCTCATATGGGACACAAGTTCCGAGAGAGTTTTCTCCTCGGAGGACAAGGTCACGGCCATCAAGAGGGCCACTACTCATTTCCTCACCCGAGAAGTGACCTCGGCCTGGTGGTACCAGCACTTATAAGGCATCATGGCAGCGGTCCTACTGGCCGTACCCTACATGAGACTCAAGATGAGGAGTTTGCAGCTGCATTTCGCAGCCTCATGGAATCAGGAGCGGGGCTCCCAAGTGGAGCTGGTCGGCATTCCTCCATCTCTACGCCGGACCTCACATGGTGGTCTAGGGACTGCAATCTGTAGATGGGTAGGCCCTTCCGGCAGCCAGCCCCGCAGGTCACCATTACTACGGATTCCTCCCTGGAAGGCTGGGGGGGGCCCTTTGGACAAGCAAAGTCTGGACCCTGCAGGAGCAGGAGTCTCATATCAGTTGGCTGGAGCTGAAAGCCATCTGGCTAGCCCTCAAAGCTTTCCTTCCGCTCATTGGGGGCAAGGTCGTCCTCATCCAGACAGACAACTCCTCCAGCATATTCTATGTCAACCACCAGGGTGGTTCCAGGTCCCCTCCACTGTGCAACCTAGCAGTCAGCATGTGGAACTGGGTCCTGGAGAAAAACATTTACCTGAGGGCCATTCACTTTCCGGCGGAGTCCAACCTGGAAGTGGACAGACTCAGCAGACTGGGGGCATCCTCAGGTGCTGCTGGAGATCTTCAGCAGATGGGGGCATCCTCAGGTGGATCGCTTTGCCTGCTGGGACAACAAGAAGTGCCAGCAGTTAGCGTCCTGGCAGGGCCAGGGCCCCGGCTCCCTGGCCGGCACCTTCCAGATTCAGTGGAGTGGCATGACAGTGTATGCTGTCCCTCCTACACCCATGATCCACAGGGTGATCTGCAAGATGAAGAAATCGTGTAACCTCAGCATCATTCTGATAGCTCCGTGGTGGCCCGCAAGACCGTGGTTTTTGGATCTCCTCAGCCTCTTGGACAGGCCTCCCATTCACCTGCCAATGGGCCCAGCTTATCTCCTGACACAACAGGGGGGCAGGGTCATCCAACCCGCCCCACAGAAGTTAGCCCTTGCAGCGTGGTTCCTGAGCAGGTCACGCTGAAACACCTGGGTCTATCATAGGATAAACTAGAAATTATTCAGGGCGCTAGGAGCAAGGCTACTAGGAGCCAGTACAAGAGTAAATGGTCTAGGTTCTGTCACAGGGCCGAGTCTAAGGAGATCGACCTCCTTACATGCACATTGGATGACATACTCTCCTTCTCTGCACACCTTTCCCACTCAGGCGTGCAGGTGGATACATGCCACATCTATCTGGCAGTCATAGGGGCCTACAGAAATTCAGAGGAGGAAATGTTCTCCTCTTCCAACCCGGTGGTCAAGTGACATTTGTCAAGCCTCACCAGGCTCTTCCCTCACATCAAGAAACCACACCCTGTTTGGGACTTCAATGTAGTGTTGGGCGCCTTGGCGCACAAACCATTCAAGCCAATGGCGTCCATGGACATTAGGCTGGTCACCATTACAACAGCTCTGGTGGTGGGTCTCACTTCAGCTCGCAGAGCCAGCGAGATCCAGGCGCTGGTGGCTTCAGCACCCTATACTCCTTTTCACACGGATGAGGTGGTCCTGAGAACACACCCTGTGTTCCTACCTAAGGTGCCCTCTGCATTCCATCTGAATGAGGAGATAGTCTTATGTTTTTTGCCGACCCTAAAGATGATGCTCAAATTGTCTTGCACTGTCTGGACGTCAGACGTGCTCTGAAATTCTATCTGGACAGGATCAATGGCTTCTGTAAGTCGGACGCTCTATTTGTCACCTTTGGGGTGTCAAGGCCTCGTTATCAGGCATCCAAGGCCTCTATAGCAAGGTGGATGGTTTTGGCCATCAAGGAGGCCTATGAGGGCAGCACAAACCGCTTCCAGCTAACATGCACACCCACGCTGTCGGAGCCAAGGACACGGCCATCACATTCCAGCGGCTGGTTGTCATGATGCCTACCTCCAAGGAGCCAGGTCCGACCCAGCGACCCCAGAGGCAGGCATCATTTCCCCCAGGAGAGTGCCAGCGGGCCCAAGCTGGGACCCTTTGGACGCTGTCCTGGCGCCTTAGGCGCCAGGCTCATGTTGGACCTCTGTCCTGGCGCCTTAGGCGCCAGGCTCATAAAACTAGACATGTGTTCAAGTGTTTTCATGTGCACTTACCTGATGCAGACCATGCTGCCACATCCAGGCCCTCTTGAGGCCTGAATGGAACTACTTTACCTGTGGGACTACTTTCCACCCGGGTGTGGTCGGGGAAGGATACATACCTGATCGGAGGAAGGATACACACTTGGGACTTCTTCCAAAGCTATTTAAACCACACCCGATCAGCAACTCACGCTTCGCGTTGTTCTGCTCCTCGCAGCTGGACGCTCACCGTGTCAGCTCCTGCATCTGGACTTCAGCCACGCCTGTCAGCATCCTGGGTCACCTGCAAAGGGAGACAAGAGACCTTACCAGCTAAATCTGCACCACGGAGACATCACTGATGATCCTGAAAGGGAAGACATTATTTTTAAAAGCATTTCGTTATGATCGCTGCAGCGCTGCATTTCACTCACCTTTCCTGGGTTCCTCCATCTTCAGCAGCGATCATCCGGATACACAGCAACTTCCCAGAGCCTAGAGAAAAAGACAAGAATAAGAGGTGAGAGAAGGAGGGGAATAAGACTTACCTCATTTCATTTCGGATCTTGCAACTTCCAGGCATTTTCCGGACCCCGGCCCCTATGGGGAAAAAAGACAAAGACTTTGAATGAGCGTATGCAAAGTCAGTTCCCGAGCGCTCATCCAGAACTAACCTGCCATTTACTGGAACTGGAACTGCACGTTTCACTTCGGGTCGGTGCCATATCTACGGCATTCCGAACCCCGGCCCCTAAGGGGAAAAAAGACATAAACATTAGCGCTTGCTGCAAAAAGACAATGAACATTACTATTAAGCTTGGACTTTTGAACTTGCAATAGAACTTTTACAGAGCCTTACCTGAATAGTCAAGCTTACCTGAACTCCCATCAATCCTCAATCCAGTGAAGTAACTGGGTTTCAACGCGCCCCTGCATCAGAAGCAGGATGGAGAGCTCATCCTTCCTGACCCTAAGGTGAGACTTCACGGGGAATCGTGGAAGGGTATCGTGGAGGGTTGGAAGAGAGTGGGAGTCTTGATCATAACTCAGTCAGTGGGTAATACTCCCTTTTCACGCACAGGGGAATATTCCTGCGAGCCGGAGAAGCCAGAGTAGAGGGCCCTTCCTGTCCATCTTCAGAGTCCTGCGCTTCACCACTGAAGAAGCATCAGCACTCGAAGCCAGACCTGCGCCTCCATGGGAATCAGGTGAGCGTTACACTGGTGCCGTGGCAGATCATCAGCTGGCCGGCCACCTTAGCCACCCCTTCGGTTTTCTGTAAGCATTACTGTTTGGACGCATGCTCTAAGTCAGACACGGTTATGGACAGGCAGTTCAAAGGATTCTGTTTTCTTAAGGAGGGTCTCCTCTGCACACTGGGGCTACATTCAGTTGTAATCGCCCATGCAGTATGGAGGACAGGGGACGGAACCTAAGACTACTCAATAGTTACTCACCGTAGTGACTAATGTACTCTTAGTCCATAGTCCCCTTTCCTCCATACATCCCACCGTCCTCCCCCCTAATAATACGGGTGTCATTAGGCAATGTTAAATATTGTCGAGGCATCAATGGGGACTGAAGAGGGGTGCCAGCTGGCGAAGTCAGGGGAGTGCATGCTCCCAGGGCCACGCCCCTGCGCGCCTCTAAATTTGAAGGGGAATAAGATTTCTTCTGGTGAAAAAGGTTCTGTCTCCCGTCCCTAGCGAGGACGCCCCATGAAGTATGGAGGAAAGGGGACTATGGACTAAGAGTACGTTAGTCACTACAATGAGTAACTATTCATTTTTTCACACTTGATACCTTTACTTGCTTCCCTCCTGAATACTTCTCTGTCTAATTTTTTCAGATTTCAAACATGCCATGACCATACCAATCTAAACAAAATCTACCTTTGAAGTATCTACTCCTTTTATCTCATCTACCCTACGTATCCAAAATCTTGGAACAGTTTATTTGCACTCATATCTCTACTTATATTGACCACCACTATCTCCTATTTCAACTTCAGTCTGGCTTCCGTCCTCTACATTCTATGGAAACTGCTTTTGTCTCTGTTACAGATTCTATTCTTTCTGCTAGTCATGTAAAACATTCTTCTATCCTTATTCTTCTAGACTCACCAACTGCCTTAAATACTGTTGACCACACTTTACTACAAGCTACTCTGTTCTTGGTCCCCTTTTTTTCTCCCTCTATACTGCTTCCCTTTGTTTTATTATTAAGTCGTTTGACTAGTCTTGCCACTTCTATGCCGCTGGCTCCCAAATCTTTGTTTCCTTCTACTTTTTCTGATACTATTCATCCAGCTACCTGTACCTGTCTCTTGGCAATCCATTCTTGGATGCATTCCAACTTTCTTAATTTAAATGCATGTAAGATCGAAATTATATTTTTCCCAGCTTCTTCTGTCTCTTCTAGTTCCTATCCTGCTTCTATTTCTTGCCCACCCTCCACTATTCCCATCAGTCACACAGTATGAAATCTTGGAGTCATCTTTTACTCTTAACTCTCTTTTCAAGGCCATATTTCTTTTATATCTTGCTATAACATTTGTAAAACTCACTTTCTTTCTTTTAATAAACAAAGCTGTTAACCTCCTCTCTGGTCTTGTCACATTTTGACTACTGCTCCCTAGTACTAATTGGCCTCCCTGACTATCTCCCTGACTATCGTCTTGCCACCCTAAGATCGATCTTCAACTCTGCTGTTCTTACTCTTTTCTGCATTTCCAGTCATTCTTCCATCTCCCTTTCACTTACATCCACCTCTTGGCTTACCTTTGACTCTCTTGCTCTTTCATTGATTAGGTATAGTTTTTAAGTATATTCATAGCCTGGCTTTCCTTACCTATCTTCCCTTATTTCTATATATGTTCTTGCACGTTCTCTTCATTTTGAATCTATTCACCTTCTAACTGTCCCCAAACGGCCTCATCCCGCTTTCGTGCTTTTTCATCATTAACACGCAAATACTGGAACTCCTTACCCTTACCTATTTGGTCATTAACCACTCTTTCCTCATTTCCTATTTCTGTTCAATCTGATCTTCTTACGTTGAGTCAATAATTATTATTTTCACCCAACTTTAATTTGAACCATGTTTACTTATCTAGAGCACTTTATAAATGCAAATAAATACAGACCTACAATTCTTGCTGGAATTGACAGTCCCATAGACATGGGCATCAGACATCATCCATGCATAATATTGTAGGATAAAGCTTTTGTCATCTACATGCTTGTGGAGTTAGATGCTCGATCCGGCTCCCCATCACCGAATCGCTCCATATGTTAAATGACTGTGGTGATAGGATAGAACCCTAGGGTTTACAACATGACCGGAAAGAAAGTACCTAACCTGGCGGATCTTGCTTGGATCAACAGATTACACCTAAATATACATTTGGCAAACCCCTTTGCAAAATGTCAGTCAACTTAATGGACAATAGTCAATAATGGCGAGTAATAATGGATCATGATACACTTTATCGGAAGTTGCTAAGCAGTCAAGTAGAAAAGACAAACTGGCTGCTCCGTATCTCCATCCAGCATACTGATGGCATTGTCCATGTCCTGCACATTAGCCATCTCACTGCTTAACTATGATGAAAACCAGATAGAATTGAGAAGATATGTTTGTCCTCGGTAAGGTGATTTTGCAACTAATTTACTACACATAAGTAAGGAGCGTGCCCAGGTAAGGAATGCCATTGCTTGCAGCTTCCCTGTCATTTTTGGTCAAGTGCAGTGAATGTGTCTTCCAGTTCAAACTGCTGCACTGTGCATTTCCATGATCTAGCAAATTGCACCAACAATATCCTTTGCTAAGTTGAGCAGGACTCCAGGTCGGTACAGAAATTGAATGGGCTTCCGTCTCATTTTAAGTTTCTGATGCTGGCAGTAGACAACTTCCTTTACTTAAAGGGGATGAGGGTCACCCATTCCCTGTTTCTCATAACAGACACTAATAACCAGAAATTTAACAAGTCATGTTCTATCCAAAAGGCAACATTGATAAGGCATTGTCAAAATAGTTAACAATTTCTAACTTGGAGGATAGAAAATAACTTGTTCCTTAATAAGGAGAACATTTAGATGCTTTGTGAAGTATTACCTGGCCCTAGGGCTCTTACGTTCAGATAACTCATGCCCTTCCATTCACCACCCAGCCCGCTGTGATAACATACTAATTATGAATTGCTTCTATTTGTCTTCTCTTGTGTATTCCGTAAATGCCACGAAAAAAATATCATCACCTTTACTCAAGCCCTGGTGTTATCAGGACAGGACTATTGCAACACAACCTATACGGGCGTTAGCAAATACCTGATCTACCACTAGCAATTACTCCTAAATGAAGCAGCAACCATGATCTTTGCCTTGAAAACCTGGATGCCATGACTCCTGCCTTAAAGGCCTTGCAGTGGCACCTTTATTGAAACAAATGAGTACACAAAAGACACTGATTAACCCATAAAGTACTCACGAGTACAGGGATCAGCGCCCACACACCAAACCTATACCTGGGAGAAACTTGAGATCGTAGTACCCTCAACATACTGTCTACCCCTCCTTTTAAAATACATTATTTCTGGTCTTTGCTGAACTGTTAGTGGTCCCGGAACTGGGTATTTAGTGCTTAACTATGTGATGTGTGTTTTGTTACTTTTTGGATCATTGTGAACATATTTTTTGGATTGTGATTAATCAGTACTTCCCACTGCTTTGGTTTTCTGTTGACCTCCACCTCGTAGTTCGAAGCAGCTCCGATGCAATTTGGCGAGTTATAAAACTTCAAAGTAAATAAAAACACCCCAGAGAAATTCCATGGTTTGAAAGGGAATGCAAGCATGTGAGTCTTATTTAATCTTGCAGTGCAGAAGAGTGATGGTTGAGGGGTTCTGAATTAATATAAAATCGCTGGCTATGTTCGTGGAAACCCTCAAGACCATTGTGTTTCTGCCTTCATTCCATTACAAAAGGGGAATGAATGTATTCAAATCAGACTTAGACCCACCCAGAACTACAGTTAAGCATCTTAAAAGGCAGTTTTACTCCCTAAAAACAAGCAAATACCCCCAACAAAATGTAATGGTGTGTAAAAATACTCCTAAGAAAATATAGGAGTGTTAGGCAGAATCCTGTGCAGTGCCCTTAGGGACCACTACACACGATTAAGACCAGAGGTGGCAATGCAAGTTTTACCTATGGTACAAGCCTGTACTACTAAATTATAGTGGTAGCAGTAGCAGAGCAGCCAGGTTTATCTCACGAGTATATGAGCAGTAACAGAGATTACACAAAGGGACCACAATTACTGTGACTCAAGCAAACACCGACTCAAGGTTTCAGGTAAAAAATATAAGTACATTTATTTTTAATGCATCAGTTATAAACACAACACCTCTATTAAACTTTAAACAAAACCATACGTTTAATATACTACAACTAACCAATTCACTTTGTATAGTAAGTCTCAAGGTAAGTACCCTGTGTTTGAATGAACCGGTGTTACCCCCAACAAAATTTAATGGGGTGTAAAAATACTCCTAAGAAAATATAGGAGACAATAGGCACCTAGGAGCCTTCCCCTGCTTCTACCCACACAGCTTCACATATATGTACAGATCATTGGTACAAGCAGAACCTTGCCATTGGAAGTAGCTCTAATAATAATACTGTCTGATCAGAAGACAACTTTAAGGTAAACATGTTTCGAGGGGATTGGGTCCTCCGACGTATTCCATATCTATGACATGCGTCCTACTTATAACATCCGGTGACGTCGGCTCGACGGAGGCCCTCGAGGACGGCGTGTCGACGTCGAAAAATTTTCCGAAGCAGCACAGCTGTGGTGATTACTGTCATAGATATGGAATACGTCGTCGGACCATCCCATCGAAAGAACGTTACCAGGTAAGAGAGTAACTTGTTCATCTTAATGTGCATAAAGTATTAGATGCAAAGAAGTATGAATTATAAAAAAAAGTTCTGCTTTAGAGTTAAACTATATTTGTACTTGCATAAAAATACCCCCATTAGAAACTATTTTACTCCCTAAGGGAATATTTTATTCGCAACTTGAAACAAGTTGAGTAAAATCTCCCACTTCAAAAGCTTACCTGGTGCCTTGGACCAACCCAAAAGGAAAAGTCGAGCCTAAACAGCTAGGTCACATCCATTCTGTATGACCAGTAGCAGCCCCAGACATGTTTAGGCCTCAGTGAGGTGGCGAGAAAACCTTGACTTCCTCTGCAACAGGGGGGATATGACGGTTATAAAGACTGCAGTTTCTTCACCGTCAGGAGTGCCTTTCTTAGAAGAGGAAAAGGAATAATGGCAATAAGGAGTAGAAGACAAGGCAACATAATGAAAAGGATATCAAAGATCAGGTTTGTCGATCAACAGTTCTGAAGTCCCAAACTATTGATTAATGCTGTGAAACACTTCAGAAACCGAAGAGGCAGCAATCCTGCTCAGGTTGTCTGATTAAATATTCTATACTCCCCAGTTGAAGGCTGTCTGGTATAGTGGGAAGTGGTGTACTGAGAGACCCCCGGTCGGCCCATAGAGTCGGGGTTTGCCCTGCAGTACTTTAAGATGAGAAAGCTGCACCTCGAGATGGATGGGGGTGCAGGGTCTCTTACACCAGCCCCAATCAATAAGGACAACTCAGTGGTTTGGCAAAGGGGAGTCAGTTTAATGACAAGTACAAAAAACAGGGAAACATGGAAATCGACAGCAGTGCGACAACCTGTCTCACTTTAACTCCCTCAAACTTCATAAAAGACATAACTTTTATGCTCAAAACACATCATAATCTGACGTGTAACACTCAAAAGTTAACATACAATTCTATTGGTTGGAAAAAGGTAAATTTAATATAGGTTCTATATCTGTATATGGTAACGGAGTAAGCGGATTGGGTAAATACTGTCAGGTGGGCATTTAAACCCTACCTTCAAAAATGACTACTGTCGACGTCACTAAAAGTACAACGTCTCATTGGTTCTACTAATTATAGGACCCTAGATTATTTGGTCCACTGTGATTGGGTTGGCATCAACCCCATGCATAACTCTCCACTTTGCCTAGCAGCATGCAGAATGGTCAACCAGGTGCAGGACGTCCCTTAGCTCACCCTGCCTTCCTTCAATCAATCTTCACTTTATGGGCTATGTGTCAATTAGTTCACTGTGGTTGGCCCCGAAACGGCATCTTCTGTCTGGAAAAAGTTTTGATATCTCTGTCTGGGCCCGTGCCAGGTGTAGGTGTGAAACCGTGCCTCTTTTTGCTCGGCTGGTCATGTGCTAGTACACCATGAATTTGCCTCGTTTCTCTCCATTTATGCATTTGATTTTCGTTTCACCCTGCCACCTGCATTTGCTTTCTTATCTCGATTCTTAAGGGGCAGGATATTCTGTTCTTGGCTTCAATTAAAAGTAGCTACTGTCTACAGCTTCTATCTATGTGACCTTGGTTTCCCTGGCATGATCTGCCTCTGCCGAGTTTTGATTCAGCCTTTTTCCTCTTGATGCTAGAATATGAAACCTCTTGCGTTTGGCCTGGAATTACCTGGGTTGGTTCTGCTTTTTATGCAAAGTGGATCCGCACTTATAATATCGTGCTTTGTTTTGAGGTAGATTATGTATAATGGCGCTTGCCGCTCTATCCTTCTACTTAGCATAGCAAGCCACACTGGTTTCTTTAGCTTCTTGCGGTTCCAAGCATATGTACAGGCGTTAGCTGATTGAATATCTTCATCATGCTTTCAGCTTAAGCTCTCTTGTATTTCAACAATGTTTTCTTCCTTTGGTTTCACAATATCTTTATTCCTGGTGTTTCGTCTCTTTGTGTCATTCTTGGGTCGTCATATCTTCTATCTGTACGTTAGTCCGGGCCCTCGTGATGTCACATTCATCCTCCATTAAGGATTTTCTGGTTTCTCCCTGTACAGTGTTTAAACAATCTTCTTTTCGTCTCATTTGCTGGTAGGGTTTTCTCAATGGGTACCTTACTGCCAATGGTTGTCTGGTTATTGGTACTTCAATAGGTATTGTCCTGATAGGTACTGGGCAGAGCCCTACTGCGGCTCTCCGCTGGTTTATCTGCTCATCATACGTCACATATGTCGGTGTGAATGTTCCTGGTACTTCAAAATGGGCGACTGGAGTGCAGGCTATATTTGGGACCTCCTCTACACTCCCGCCTCTGGTCGATTCATCAACCACTTCCATTTTCTCCTTTGGATTCATCTTACTTGGTTCCTCTGTATTAATCTTAATATCCTCTTCTGGGCTGATTCCCTCTTCATCTTCTGGTTCTGTACATGATGGCTTGAAGAAGTGTCTTTTTGGCATCCATATCTTTATCACTCCTCTCAGGCTTTCTGCAGTCCTCACATGTTCTTCTTTGTTCCATGTCATCAGCTGACATTGTCCATTTGGGTTGCAGTAAATCCATTTTCCCACATAATTTCTACGTTTCCTGTGATAGAGAAACTTTGTTCCTTCTGGTGCGTGAACACTGGCCTTCACAAAATCCCTTATTTCTTCATCAGTCAGATCTCTGGGCTTCCATCCTGTGTTGACAATCATGATCTTCATCCCTATGGCTTTCTTTGCAGTTTTCTGGCACTGTGAGATAATTATCTTGATGTTCTGACTTGAGTGTCGTGTAGACCGTTGAGACCTCCATCCCCAAATGACGCACAGGGAAACCAAAAGCAACCCGCTGTGCGACCTTTGGGGACACAGGTGGGAGATGTTACTTCCCGGATCCACGGAACCTCTGGAACACCGATGCTGCTGCAAAAAGAACGAGGTTAAGTACCAGGCAATTACAATATATCACAAGAACCAAAGGATCTGAATAGTCTTACCTATCCGGTGTTTGGAAAACCCAGGAAACCTAGGAGGGAGGTTCGAGACTCAGATGAGGCGGTCCCTAGAACAAAAGGGACGCAGGCAAGCGTGGATACAGGATAAGCCACCTGTAACTTGAATCCCAATAGGGAAATAGCGTAGAAGTTCAACAAGGTACCAAGAGATGATCCGAAGACAGTGAGGGACGTGTCAAAATCCAGTAATAGGTAAGCAGTTCCAAGCAAAGGTACAGAAGGATAATCCGAAGGAGTCCAGGTGAGAGTTCCAAGATCGAGGTAAACCAGTGGTGTTTGTCCAAACGTAGCGCCAAACAGGGTCTGAAGACAGCTGAGAAGCGATGAGTGCTCTGTACATCAGGCTTTAAATACTGTGCGTTTCGGGGTCATGTGACGTCCACCAAGGTCACGTGGGAAACGCCGCTCTGAATCACGTGAGCAAGTGAACGATCGGCGTGGAGGTGTTCCGCCGCCCCTTCTGCTGTATGTTCTCCATTGCAACTGCCAATGCAAGAAGGGTTGCAACCGAGCCCGTAAATTGTACCTGGTACGGAACTTTCGGTCCTTTGGGTAAACCGAATCACATGAGCCTCGAACCCTGGAGGGAGCTGTGTGGGAACCCGAGGAAGGTGTTGGGGAGATGTGAGCAGTGTTCTGGTGTGCAGAGGATCGTCTAACACTTGACAACGCAAAATCCTAGCAATATCATCACTAGTAAGGCTCCTAAGAACTTGAATGCATCCGCCATCCACTGTGAAACCCATGAAAACAGTGATCCAAACCAGCTGTCATCATCAACTTCATCAGTTTCATTAATCATCTGGTTCTGTAGGTTCGTCAGCATTCCTATAGTCTCCGTTAAGGTTCTATTTTCCTCGTCGTGAGAAGGTATAAATGTGCAACATGATTCTCCAATTTTTGCACAAACTCCTCCAGGCATAGCTGTGATCATGTCAAGTACACATCTGTTCTGGAGAGTCATTAGTCTGATGGTTCTTAGCTCTTCCTTTATTGCATTGAATCCTTTTATGGTCGTGTTGATCGTCTGTACTAACTCCCATCTGGTTATCTGCTACCATTTAGTATTGGCTCCAACTTGGAATCTCGGCATGAGGATTGTCGCAAACACTGATGAGGTAAGGCTGAATAGCCTGTGTTCATATGGGATTGCATGAAAAGCTTCTTCTGATTTGGCAGAAAAGTAATTCTCTCTCTTCATTCTAGTTATTAGTTCCACAGATCTCCTTTTCCTCAGGTGAGCATCTGCTTTCGGGAAACTGTCAATGCTCAGGTCGCTTTTTGGGATCACTAACGCTGGAACGTGGACATTCACAATCGTGCATATACCTCCCCAGTCTCTTGGTAGCCTGATGTATGCCTTGGATCCGCATGCCCAATAGTGATCCATAATTACTGCAGTTCTGTGAACCATACCTGGAGCATCAAAAACTCTTCCACAGTTCTGATTATCCCCCATTTTCCTTGTGCCATTGTTCCTGAAGCAGAATTTTGGGCTTTCCAGTGGTACTATCTGCTAGGGTCCTCCTCTGTCTTCGACCTATGTCAGTAGTTTTGCAAGCTTTGGCCACAATGGCTTGCAGCCATTTTGCACAATGTCAACAGTTTCTTTGTAGAGTCCAGTGATCATCCATGCTCTGCAAATCACCACTCCTTTCTCCCATCCGTCTGGTGAAAGCACTGTTCCGCAAATCTGCATTTGAGCTCTGTTTTTCCACTTTCGAGCTTCTTCTGGAGTTTTTCCTTTGACATTTAGTCTCAGGTTTACTTCCTATCTTATTCCTGCTCCTTTAACTCCAGGCTTCTCGTATCTGATCAAATGATTCCTCATATGAGCTCTGTTTCTCGTTTTAATGTCTTGAACACAATCATCTTCATCGGGATAAGCTGTTTCAGTTGCCCATATTAGTGAAGCATCACTTCCCATAAACTGGCCTCTAGTTTTGCACATTGCTATGTGTGAAAGACAGTGCGCTGTCTGGACATTAATTTCTACAGCCACGAAGATCTTGGACTTTCCCATGCTATACGGTAGGAGAGCACAAACATAGCATTCCCCTTCGGAATTTCGTCTTCCAATTTCCTTCATGTGCTGGTACCAAATGTTATTTCCTAGGTATGCTGTGCTATCCAGGTAATCGTTCAGTTCATTGTCGTCTTCATGCGTGCTTCTCTTGATCCTTAAGGTTTTCATGTAGTTTGCTATTACTACGTCTCTGAATGCATTTGTGTAGCTTTATCTTGCTGGAGGGTTCTCCGGTATCCTGATCCATGGTGCAGGCCTCTTCATCTGCGCCATTTGAGTGGACAGGAGTCTGGCAGTTCTTTTCCTTTCTTCATGCATTTTTTCTCTGCTGTGTGCACATGCCAATGCCAACCAGCCTGACACTGGTCCGGTGTATGGCTGTACTGTGGAATTGATGTTTGTCCCTTGTGTTGGAGCGTATCTGCTTGGCAATACAGTCTCTGTGGTTTTACTTTTCAGTTCCTCGTGCAATTTCCTTGCTTTGGCTATGTGGGGGAATAGTAAGTCTATTAACATTTGTGTCCTTGAGGAAAGCTTTTCTGAGGCCGCTTCTGTTTTCTTAAGCGTTTCTGATATGACTGCTTTTATTGGCTTTTCTTTTCATTCTTCTTGTTTTCTCATGACGGCTTCTGGGACGTTTCTCATGGCAGGAAATCTCTTTCCTCCTGCTGCTTTGGTTTGTGGTTCTGCAGTCATTGATGCTAGGCCTGTTTCGTGTACATTCAGTGTTTGTGTGCGTGTAGTTGTCAGTGATGTTACTTCATACATTCTGTGCCGACCCTGTCTCCGTCTTTCCTTCTTGTTCGTTCCCACAAGAGTGTGTGTATCGTTGCTAATCACATCCATTTCAAGTTCATTCACTCCAGCATCGGATCTTCTAGGGACTGGAATGACTATATAAGGTCTGGGCGCTTTTGTGGGTTTTATGCGTATATCATTAGGTGGGTTCACTGAAATTGGAACGCTTTGTGCAACAATATAGAATGCAGTTCTAATTGTTAATGACAGTAACATAATTATAAATACAATGCATAAGTACATTATGGTTCGATAGGTTAAGCGCCAGCATTTCCTTCCAGAGAAGCCGAGGTGCCTCTCTTCTTGTGGGAGGACCAGGTTGCTGCTCTGGACCCCGTTTCGATCATTAGCCGGTCGATGTTAGTGTTTCCTTATCTACTATCGTCTTTCAAGTTCTGAGTCTATGAGTGTCTGGTGTTCAAAAGGTGTTCCCCTTCCCCTTCTTGCAAGTGGCACTTGTCCTTTAATTCAGTATACAGTTCATTTGTTAGACTATGGAAAAGAAATCAATATTTCAGTGAACCCACCTAATGATATACACATAAAACCCACAAAAGCGCCCAGACCTTATATAGTCATCCAGAAATGGATGTGACTAGTATGTCCTTTTACTGTGCGTGTTCAAAGTAGGTGAGCTCCCAATCCACCCCCCAAATCTGTTTCAATCCTGAGGACATGCTGGACACTGATCAGTATGAGGGGAATAGGAAGGAAAAAAAACAGGTACGACAAGCAAAGTCCTCAACTCTTTTTCCTTGATCTGTCCCTCGGCAGAAAGTTTCACGATCTCCTCCTAAGTATTCAATGGACATTGGAAATTTTGATTTGAGCTATAATACCATGCAAGAGCATGTTTAGCTGAGTACTCTTCACTGGATCTCCGAGAAATGTAAGTATGTCAACATTGACTGGTCTTCCCACTAGCTCTGGAAAGTTCTCGATAAGGTGAAAGAAGACATTGTATTCAAATCTACTGTCTTCTGGTCACAGGGACATTTGTCCTTTCCTGCTGGGTTCAGGATTATATGTTTCTTCCTTGATGTATACAGTGTCTGCACTGTCCATTTGCGTGAAGTGCGACCAAGAAGATTATGTTGTTTAGGAGACGACTTAGGTTTTCTGTATTTGTTGGATCTTGAAGGAATGTTAACGTATCCGTTGTTCTCCCGACGATAGATGGAGAGTCTTCAATTATGCATAAGAACAGTGTGTTGATGAGCTCATCTATTTCCGCCTGTGTTGGGAACATTTGCTTCTTTCTCACTGTACTCAGGGAGTACAATGAATTGTTCTGAAATGACAGTAAGCAGTTGCCTTATTATTTTTTTGTTTTCAGGATCTTGGAGAAAGTCTGCGACACTTGTGATCCTTCCTACTAGTGACGGGTATGATCTTAGCGCTAGGTTGAAGTAGGTAAATATGTCCTTTGTGATGTCTCTGTCGTGGGACACCATAAGTGATTTCCAAATAGGGTCTCGGTGTGGAAGGAACCAGGGTACTGTATCTTATTTCAATTTATGTGTTCTTGGTCAACATTTGGCATAGTCTTTCTAATCAAGGCTTTAGCGTGCCTCAGTCCAAAGTTAAAAATTAACAGACTATGTTGTGGCTTATACGTGAGACTTTCTTCTTCACCCTGCAACTAGGATGCACAGAGTGTCCGTTTTATGTCCTTATCTTCTTCTTTTTTTTTTTTTGACTAGAGGTATGTCCAAAAGGAAGCCACAACCTTTTGCAAAATGTTCTTTGTCTTTTACTTTGCTGGTCATGCGTCCTTCTTCCTCGTCATGGATCTCGTCTGCACTTTGCTCGTAGATTCCTCCCGTTGGGGTGCATGCAGGGGGCTTTCTCCGATGTAAGGTTTGATGTCACCGAGAAAAATCCAAGGTCTCCTGCCCTGTAGCTTCACAGCAGATTGAGTGCAGTCCTCTATAATGAAAGGACCGTTGAATCTTGGTTTGTCCCACTTTTTCCTTGTATGATTTCTCACCAAGACGGCGTCACCAGGGAAGACGAGTGGAACACGTAGACCTTGAGCTGAGTCTGATGTAGTGTCTCCTTCTGTGTTCTGTGCTGAGCTGCACCCTTTTTGTCGTCGCTGCAGCTGGTCTGAAATTACAGTAAGGCAAGATGTCATACAGTTCAGATAGTTTTTGCATTTCAGACCCTAAAACCTCTCCTGTCGACTAGGCATCACATCTAGCTCTGTATTGGGATGTGAGGGGAGTTCTCATTCTTCTTCGTGTGGCGTAAGATGATGGTCGGAGCTAGGTTGGTTCCAAAGAGCATACAGTGCCAATGGAAGGCAGTGCAACCATCTTCTCTTTAGAGTAAGCTTCAACTTGGCTATCCTTTGCTTTAACAAGCCGTTGAGCCTCTCACAGATACCATTTCCTTCCGGATGATACGCCTACGAGTACTTGTGCTTTATACCAAGCAGCAAGCTAACTTGTTGAACACTGCATTAACAAAGTGGGCCCCATTATCTGATCTCATAACTTCACACACCCCCCACCTGGGAAACACTTCCTTCACTAAAAATTTGGCAGCACAGGTAGAGTCTGAGTGTGTACATGGACCTGCTTCTATCCATCTAGAGAATGGACACACCACAACAATTAGTATCTGTACCCGTTGCATACTTGAATCATGTCGACATAATCGACATACAAGTGCTGAAAAGGCCCATTTGGCCTGGGAATGACTCCTCTCATTACTTTTAATGTGTGCCCAGCAGTGAATTGCTGACAGATTATGCAGTTTACCATAAAAAATGCAACATGCTCCGCTAAATTTGGTATAAACCAGTCTTCTGTGAGCGTTTCTGCTAGATTCTCTTTTGACATATGCGCTGGGTAATGTAACTGCTCCAGCGCTATTTTTTATTTTTTTATTTGTTTATTTATAAATCAACACACAGGAGCTTATACATACACATTACTTATAGCTTCTCAAAACATATAAAGCATAGAATCCCCTTCCCCCACCCCCAATGTTCCACAGTGGGCACCATTCTCGGGTCTCATTCGGCCAGGTCCGGCGGCGACGGATCGTCCATAGAGTGAAGGGCTCTGGCAATCAGGCGTGGTTTAAATGTCAGGGCCGGAAAGTTCTGATCATAATCTAGCACCAGTGCCCAAATGTCCATAAATCGATGAAGCAGTCCTGCTTTAGCTGCCGTGACCTTCTCAGCTATCAGAATATCCCCGAGCTTGGCCCAGCAGAGGGTCATCAAGGGTCCTTCCGCAGATTTCCAAGTGCGGGCTACTGTGATTTTGGCTGCCAGCAAAAACTGGGATATTAGGAACGCTCTCCTCCCTGATCTCGGGTATAAGTCTGGTAGCGGGATCCCCAGGAGAACTTGCTCAGACGTTAGCGGAATGGTCACCTGAGTGACGTCCTTTATAGTGGCTAGGCAGTGAGACCAGAACTCCTGTACTCTGGGGCAGGTCCACCACATATGGAAGTATGATCCGGGGAGGCCGCAGAGACACCAGCATTGAGGATCCAGGGCCTGTTGGAAGTGATGGAGGCGCAGGGGGGGGGTAATACCATTGCAGGAGCAGTTTATGGGTGCACTCTCGGTTGGTGATGCAGCGGGGTGCTGTGCGCGTTCTGGACCAGATGTCCACCCCCGTGTGATCCTTATGGCATGCCCAAGGTCCATCTCCCATTGGGACATATAGGGGGGCTTGGAACGGAAAGGGTCATCTTGTAGCAATTTATAAAGGGCTGAGATCTTCCCCCGGGCCGGGAGGTCGTTCACTGTTAGCTCCAGTGGAGTAAGGGGTCTCGTGGCCGCTGCTCGGGTCCGGGGGTGGGAGCACAGTTCCTGAGTTGGGCGTAGGCGTATCTGTCTGTCTTTGCTAGCTGGAATGTCAATTTACATTGTTCAAAGGTTAGGGGGGAGTCCCCATCAAAGAGTTGCCCCAGTCTTTCAAGGCCTCCTGCGACCCAGTTCCTAAAGTTCCTTGAATGGGCTTCGGGGGAGAAAGCTGGGTTGAGGAAGATTGGAGAGAGTGCACTCAGGTCTCCTGGAACGCCATGATGCCTGCGGGCCCACTCCCAAGCCTTTATCGATTGTTTCGTGGCAGTCAGTACTCCTGGCCAGCTCTGGCGTAAAGCGGAAGGGAGAACCGAAAGGAAGCGGAGGGGGAGAGGGAGGCAGGATTGCTCAATCTCCACCCATTTCGGCCGCCCCGTGGCGGGCCCCCATGCCTGGAGGTGGGCTAGCTGTGCTGCCATTTGGTATTTTCGGAGGTCGGGGACCCCTAATCCGCCCAGTCTCGTGCTGGTCATCATCAATCTTCGCAGCATACGTGCTTTCTTCCCTTTCCAGATGAAGTCAACCATCTTCCTTTGGAGCCGCTGTAGGGAGGGAGTGGAATTTGGGCTAGCAGGGAGGCGCAGGCATAGTGGAAGCGAGGGAGTAGGTTCATTGTACATGTCGTGATGCGGTCTAGCCGGGAGATTTCTTGCGATTGCCAGCGGGTCAGGTCATTCTCCAGTTCCTCGAAGAGCGGCGGGAAGTTAGCCTGATAGACCTTCATTGGATGAGCAGGGATCCGGATCCCCAGGTACGTGATCGAGTGGGTGCTCCATTGGAACGGGCCACGTTCCTCTAGGGCCTCACGTTCGGCAGGGGTCAGGCCCACTCCGAGTGCCGCTGACTTTTGGAAATTGATGTCGAATCCCGATACCCTCCCGAAGTCGTGGATTTCAGCCAGGGCCGTCCTCATGGACCCTTCGATTTTCGTGATGGTTAGCAGAACATCGTCTGCGTAGAGGGCAACTTTATTTTGCACAGAGCCAATCTTCAGGCCACTGATCCGGGGGGTTTTGCGGATTCGCCGAGCCAGCGGCTCCATGGCCAGAGCAAAGAGCAGTGGGGATAATGGGCATCCCTGACTTGTCCCCCATGTGAGATGGATTGGGTCCGATAGGCAGCCGTTGAATCTTAGCCTGGTCTTAGGGGCTTGGTAGTTCGCGAAGATCATCTTCTCGAAGGTCAGGCCAAAGCCGAAAGCCTCTAGGGTGAGGCGCAGGTAAGACCAGTCTACCCTATCGAAGGCCTTAGTGGCATCTAGCGCCAGTAGGTTAAGTTGTTGGGAGTCCTGATTGGCGATCTCTATTAGGTCCAGTGCCCTGCGGATGTTATCTTTTGTCGACCTGTAGTTTATAAACCCTGTTTGATCTGGGTCTATGATGCTTGGAAGGATAGGTGCAAGACGGTTGGCCAGGATCTTAGAGTATATATTGGCGTACACATTCAGCAGAGAGATGGGTCTATATGAGCTGATATCGTGGGGGTCCTTTGCTGGCTTGAGGATGGGGACAGTAATGGATTCCTGCATCGTTGGGATGATCGTCCCGGTGGCCACAAATGAGTTGAAGAGGCGGGCCAGGGGGGTGGCTAGTTGGGTCCGGAAGAGTTTGTAGAAGCGGGTGCGGAATCCGTCCGGGCCTGGCGCTCTAGTTTTCAAACTTTTGATGGCTGCCTCCACTTCCTCGGTTGTAATGGGCACTTTGAGTTCTTCCCTGGCCGTCGGGGTCAGATGTGGGGGGGGCGCCTCTTGGATGTATGCGCGCTGCTCACCCGGGACCCTCAGGGCTGCCGTCATTATTTGTGAGTGGTGGGCGGCCACGAGGCATAGCTTCTTAATTTCTGTGTAGTGGATCGCCTCCTGCGGGTCGCGAAGGCCCAGGATGGTATTTCTGCTCTTCTCCTTGGACAGCTTGTTAACGAGCAGTTTGTTGGCCTTATTGTTATGGACATAATACCATTGCTTGGTTCTGGTTAGTAGGCTCGCTGTGGCATCAGCGTAGTGCGCTTCGAGCCTCTTCCTTGCCATTTGCAGGATCCTGTAGGATTTAGGGGCCCAGCCCTTTCTTTTGTGGGTGGCTTCAGCTTCACGGACTTCGGCTTCCAGGACGGCCCGGGTCACCTGCCTTCTTTTGTGAAATGCGGCGCCGTGGGCGATCAATTCCCTTCTGAGCACTGCTTTCATGGCGTCCCAGGTGTTGTCTGGGGAAGTCTCCTCGTCACGGTTTTCTGCAAAGAAGTTTTTTATTGCTCTGGCAATTGAGTCTCTCACTGCCATGTCCCCCAGAATAGGGTCATATGGGCTCCATTGGCGGCGAGGAGGGGGTTCCGGGTCATGGGACCGCAGGGTTAGTATGACTGGAGCGTGATCCGAGAGGATCCGGGGGCCAATCGCCAAATCGTCCGTGAAGGTCAGGATCTGCGGGGAGGTCAGGAGCAGGTCAATCCTGGAGAAGGTGCGATGCACGTACGAGTAGAAAGTGAAATCTTTCTCATCCGGGGACAATACCCTCCAGGAGTCCACAACGTTCAGTGTGCGGAACAGGTGGAGCAGGCCAGTGGCCATCTTCAAATCTCTGGATGTCGGGGGGTGGGATCTGTCCTTGAGGGGATCCGGGACCCCATTGAAGTCCCTACCATGACAACCTGCCCCTAAATGAATGGGAGGAGAGAGTCTTCCAGGTCTTGGTAGAAGCCTTCTTGGTGTTCGTTCGGGGCGTAGGCCGAAATGAGAGTGTAGAGTTGACCAAGGACGATGCATTTTATTGCGATGAAGCGACCATTCTGACATCGTAGCGAGTCCAGGATCTGGGGCCTCAGATCTTTCGCAAATAGGATAGCGGTGCCTCCCTTCTTAGTTCCATTGGAGGCAAAGAATTGTAACGGAAAGAGTCTATTTCGCAGGCGAGAGAAGTCCGATGGGATTAAGTGAGTTTCTTGCAGGAAAGCGATAGAGGTCCCGTCGTTCTGTAGCCTTTGCAAAATGGATTTTCTCTTCGGGGGGAATTCAAGCCCCTAATGTTCAGGGTGGTGAACTTGAGTTTTAGATGTGGCAGCTGGCTCGAGGGGGGAGCCTTGGGGGGGGTCAAGTCAGCCATAGCTGTGAGGGCATAGCTATTTCAAGGTCTCCTGTGGGTCAAGGTTTTAAAACTGATCTCCAACGGGAGATATGAGCATTCAACAACTGCCTCCAACGGGAGGTCTAAACTGTGACCCGGGGAGCCGATTGTAACCTATCGGCTTGGCCCCTGGCCACCCAGGCTGTCGTTCGACAGAACCAACATGGTTGAAAGTTTCTCCAAGGGTAAGGTGGTAGCATCCACCTTGGAGAAGGGTGTGGACCGCAAGGGGTCCGCGGCGAGCTCAAAAAGTTTGGGTGGTTCCAATGCTACGCGTTCTGTGCGGGCGTCCTCACACGTCACTTGGGTTTGCGGTTTCTCTGCACTCTGGACCAGGGGGCCCGATTCGGCTTTGGGGAGGTAGTGTTCGGGGCTGGGCTCCTGCGGCCCAGGAAGTATGGGTCTGAGGTCAAGGGGGAGTCCGGACGGAGAATCGATGCTGCGTCGTCAAGGTGGCTGATGGTGCAGGAGGTGCCTTTATACGAGAATTGCAGCGCCATGGGGAAGAGCCACCAGTAGCAGATCTGCTGGTCTCGGAGGAAGAGGGAGAGTGGGCGAAGCATCCTGCGCTTCTGGAGAGTTAGAGGGGAGAGGTCCTGGAAGATCTGTAGAGGGACGCCCTGGAAAGAGAGCTCATCCTTTGATCGGCCCATGGCTGCGATGGCCTCCTTAGTGGTGTAGAAGTAGACTCTTGTAATTACATCCGGAGGTGGGTCTGTGTTCACT
Organism: Ambystoma mexicanum; assembly: GCF_040938575.1. Lineage (NCBI taxonomy): Eukaryota > Metazoa > Chordata > Amphibia > Caudata > Ambystomatidae > Ambystoma > Ambystoma mexicanum. The sequence continues at coordinate 81,869,156 of NC_090939.1, read as the reverse complement.
CCCTGGCGGGGGCGCAATCGATGGGTTCGGTCAAGTAGAAGTTGGGCCTCGTCCAGATCCGGCAATAGGGACTGGAAGAAGGTTCTTACATATTCAGGGAGTTCCTTGTCAAGGATTGATAAAGGCACCCCTCGGATGCGCAGGTTGTTGCGGCGGGAGCGGTTTTCCTGTCTTCCTGTTTAAATTTGAGTATTTCGGTTCGATCCATTAACGTCTGGACGGTGCGCTGCATCTCCGTTAGTGAGTTGGAGTGATCTATGACCAGGACCTCGGCCTCCCCCATCCTCTACTCAATGCTACTGACCCTTTGGTCGGTTTGTTCCAATTTAGCAGTGAGTTCCGTCATGCAGGTTCTGAATTCTGATTTGATGTCCGACATGAAGGCCTGGAGGTCCTCCTTGGTTGCGAGCGTCCCTTTGTTGTCAGTCGCCTTCTGAGGTGTAAGTTTAAGGGGGTCTGTTTTCTTTCCTTTTTCCGAAGCCTGTAGCATGGTGGAAATGTCAGCAGATTTGGAGGACTTCAATGCTTTGGACATGGCTTCGGAGTGAGGGGGAAGCTGAGACAAGCAGGGATGGAGTGGGCCGGAGCGCCCCAGGAGGTTGAGTAGGTAGGAAGAGCCTCCAGGCCCTCAGGAGGTGGAGTAGGTCGCCGCGGTGGAGCGGCCTCACAGTGCGAGGTGGCCACGGATCTCCAGGCGGCCCTCTGCAGTAGAGACCAGGATGCAGTTGGCGGTAGCAGGCTCTCCCCGGCTGGCGAAGAAGGGAAGTGGGCAGGGGCGCCCCAGGAAGACAGGGCAGGCGTCATGGCCCCACAAGGAGGGGGCAGCGTAGATCCGCGTGGGTTAGCAGGCCGCTGGGGGGGCAGATGGTGCGGGCCCCAGCAGGGGAGACCTCCAAAGGACAGCCGAAGGCGAATGGAGCCAGCGGGAAAAAAGAGAGAGTCCCCAAAGCCCTCAATGCAGGAGAAAGCAGGGCCTGCCACGTCTGTTAGAGGGCAACAGGGCTCACCTGGGTGGCGCACGGTCCCCTCGCGAGTGCCGCGCCATAAGTGGTAGGCCCTTTTCCAGGAGGGCGCACAGCAAGTTCAGCTCCTCGGCTCAGGCTTCCGGGGGCCCGGTGCGTGGATTACGCTGGTGGCAGGCTCACTGAGGCATCGGCCGAGGTCCAATGGCGGGCAGTAGGCTGGGCCCCCGGGCGGGTGGGGGCAGGGGTCATCAGCGCCCCCCTAAAGCGCGCCGGAGAGGCTCCGATTTCCGATGTCTGCCACGCGCCGGGGAAGAGGAGTTGGGAAGGTGCCGAAGCACGGGCTCGGGGGAGCGGCCGCCATCTTGGTTGCGGTGCCGGCCGCCGGAGGAGCTTTTCTTTCGCCACATTTACAGCGATCCTGGGGGCGTTAAGCTCCCAGGTTTCAGGTGATGGTGCTGGAGATGTTTCCGCTGCAACAGTATATCGGAGTTCATTGGGGGTATAGCAGAAACCAGGAGAAAATAGTTTTTAGCCGCGGGCCCATGCGGAGGCCATTAATGGAGCTGCCTCATCGCTGGCGCTCCAGGCCACGCCCCCTCCAGCGCTATTTTTAATAGGGCTACAGGCATTACTGGTTTACCAGTGCTGGCTTGTCGCCACAAGCTGTCAGAGGGGTTTAAAGAACACCCTCAACATTTCCACAGGTTTTTCTCTGCCTTCCCTTGGAGCTCCATTAATTTGGTTTGCCCAAGATTGCTATAGGCTTCCGATGTTGCCCGTGCAACCAACATCCTTTCATTGGTGCACACCATTTCCACTTCCATGATCGTCTCACTTTTGGATGCCATACGCTTGGCTTCTGTGTCTGCAGCTTGGTTCCTGCGTGAGATAAAATCTGTCCCCTTGGTGTGGGCGGCGCATTTCACGACCGCTATTCCCACTGGGAGCTGTAGTGCCTTAATCAGCCTGTCCAATAAGGCTGCGTGCTTCACTGGCATGCCGTCCACTCAGAGGTAGCCCCTCCTTTTCCAGCACGCTAAACCTGCATGCACTGTTGACGTCACATAGGCAGAGTCACTGTACGCCGTTACTTCCTGGTCTGCATGATTCTCGATGGCGAGTATGAACGCCAATAATTCTGCAGCCTGTGCTGAATAGTGAGATGGTATTCGAGCACTAAGAAGCACTTGAAACTCTCCATTCGTTGTGTGCTTTATCAAAGCAACGCCTGTGTATCTTTTCCCATCACTTTGTTCGATTGTCGATGACCCGTCAATAAAGACAATCTCTCCTCCTGCCAAGGCATTTTCATTTACCCTGGGAATTTCATCATAGAATTCTTCATAATTCGCGCAGTCATGTATCGGCTCTCCCTCAGTGACTGGCTCTGCAATGAGCATGGCTGGATTTACTATCTTACATCGGATTATTTTGATCGATGGGTTTGATATGATCACTTCATAAGCAGAAGCTCTCTGAGATGTCAATGTGGCTTCTCTAGAATGGCATATAGTGAGTGCTCAACGTACAACATCATGGAGCATCCCATTACAATGGTTGTCGCTTTCTCTATGGCGAACGCTGCGGCAGCTAAACTTTGTTCGCATAGGAAGTGGCCTCTCATTACTGGGTCCAGATTCCCACTGTAGTATGCTAGGGGTTTGTACCCCAAGGAGGTTTTTTGAGCGAGTACTGCTGTCATGACACTGCCATTTGTGTGTGAAAACAGGTGAAATTCCTCGGCGTAATTGGGAATTCTGAGAACTGGAGCTGTGCAAATCGCTCTCTTGAGTTCTGCAAACCCTTCTTCCATGGCTTCAGACCATTCAATCTTTTCTTTTGTCATTTGGGCCTTCTTTAGGGCCTGAATTAAAGGCTTAGTATACGAGCTGTAATCGAAAACCCATGCCCTAACATAGTTGCACAGGCCTAGAAAGCTCTGCATTTGCTTTATCGTGACTGGCTTAGCCGCGTTCAATATGGCTTCAGCCCTTTCTGGGGTCACTTTCTTTCCTTCATGTGAGATCAGCTGGCAGCACTTCTTGATGACAATATTGTAACTTTTCCTTGTCAACTTTATATCCTTTCTCAGCCAATATAGTCAATAGCTGAACAGAATCGTGCCTGCATTGCTCTTCTGTGGTGCTGCAAATTAGGATGTCATCCACATATTGTAAGACAACACTTTCTAGTGCAATATTGCTCAAATCCATCTGCAGGACTTGAAAATAGATGGAGACTCACAGTACCCTTGTGGCAGCCTCATGCTTTTCAGACACATTTGTCTGAACGTGAATGACGTCAGATCTTGTGAGTCACGGTGCAACAGGATTGAGAAAAATGCATTTTTCAAGTCAATCACCGTGAAATATTTTGCCTCAACGGTTATATTACATAGAATTGTAGACGGGTTAGGGACTAGAGGGAACTCGGCCTCAACAATATCATTTATCGGCCTTAGATCTTGAATTAGCCTCCAAGACCCCCCCTTTTGATTTTTTGACAGGATACACTGACGTATTACATGGTGACTCTGACATCACTAAGATGCCCTGGTCCATCATGGCAGAAATTGTCTTAGAATTCCCTTCATCTGCCTCTCTGGACATGGGATATTGTCGGGCTCTTGGTAGGATTGCTCCTGGTTTCAATTTAATTTTCACTTCTCCCACCTCCTTCAAGAGGCCTACGTCATAGGGTCCGGTAGTCCATACTGAGACAGGCACTTAAGCTATATCGTCATTAAAATATTCAGGATGTTTTAGTGCCAGTATCATTCTCTGCAGTACTTCTCTTTTAATCATCTTTACCCAAAAGGTGACACTTACTTCTACCATTGTCTCTCCTATGTCTCTTTGTTTTTCGAATAGATCGTCGTCAGTGACATCAGTCACTCGATATCCTTCTTCGATGGCGATAATCGCGCACCATTGTCTGCCCTCATCATCGTAACCGTCAACCAGCACCACTTTCCCTCGCACTCCCGCTGCGTGTATTATCAAGGGAAATACTTGTCCCTCCTCCTCACGCATTGGGATTCTAGGTCTGAATAAGAACTCATCAGGGGCTCTCATTACTTTATCTGCAAGGCCTGGCAATCCCGCCATAAGCACACGCATGCCATATGCAAAAATGGCTGGCTCTAATGGTATGGCCCTCATGGCTGTGTATCCTGAGTATGCTCTAATCATTTCACATACATTCAAGTAGTGCATTCCTGGAGTGGAGCATTTTATGCCCTCCTCCGTGAACGAAATTGTCATGTTCAACTTTGTCATTAGGTCTCGACCCAAAATGTTTACTGGGGTCTGGCGTAAGTATAATAAGGGTACATTCATTTCACACTCTCCTATGGAGACTGGGAGTGTGTTTGTAAAGGGAACTCTACTGTGAGCTCCTGTGAAACTCTGAGTATCTATGGCCTCGCTGGACAAGGAAAACTTGCCTTCACGCATGCACGAGCGTGTTGCACCCATGTCTACCAAGAAGGAATAATCTTTACCCCCTTTAACGACATCCACCCTAGGTTCCCTGTGAGGGTCTGGTGTCACTGATAGGATAGAGCACATCAGGGTTCCCAGTGAGCTGTCCTAGTTCATATACAAATTTGGCCCACTGTGCACTTGTAGATTTTCCCCATTCCCATGTTTGCTTCCTCTTCCTGGGTTTTGGTTCTTCCCTGTGCTCATCGTGTGTGACACTTGCAACGGTGCTTGTTGGACTTGTCCTTGCGGAAAACTACCCATGCTCTGGGGCTGTATTCCTTGCTGCACTCCTGGCGCTTGTTGCTGCACCGTGTGATTCTGTGCAACGCCCTGTTGTACAACTGCATATGGATTCGCCCGGGCCTGCTCCCATCCCTTGGCCGTTCTGCATCATGCCTTGATTTCTGCATGTGCGCGCCAAGTGCCCTGTCACTCCACACAACCAGCATACTGGCGGTGGTCAGATTATTTGTCCATTTTACATATCCGGGTTTCCATTTTGCACATTTTGAAAGCCTCCCTGATTATTTTGGAAGCCTCCCTGATTGCTCTGCCATCCTCTTCCCGTAAATCCTCTCCCCGTGGGTAAAATCCTACGTTACCCTGATTATTCTGTTGTGGACTAGCCACCTGTTGCATGCTTTGTTCAGCTGTGTTAGTTAGCATGGCTCCTTCAAGAGCATACTTTGATAGTTTCTTCTGCACCAGTTTGCGCTTCCTCACCCTTTTGCGTTGCTTCCTTTTTGCAATTCTTTTCCTGCAGTAGTCCACAGTAATGTGCGATAGTCAACTGTATTTCAGCCCAAGGTTTAGCCTCATCTCCTACCAATTTCTTGAGTTGTTTCTGCACTGGTTCTGACAAGCCTTGGCACAATAAATGGTAAAACACAGGTATGGATTTTGTCCAAGATTCATGCGTTTCGAGCACCCACGCGTCTTGGAAATCCGGTATATAAATAAACAGATCTTCAAAATCCTTCATTTTTCGAGTGATTATAGCTCCCATATCGGAAGTATCTGGGTAAAGTACTCGTAGCGCTTTCCATACTGCTGCTCTGCAACTGTTAAATGGCGCTCCGTCATGTGCGGTATTGATCGTGGTTACACCAGGGTACCCTTCCCGTGCCCACACATCGTCTGCTCTCACCAAGTATGGCGATTAGGAGACCCTTAATGTCCCCTATGGCTAACGTGTTTCCCCCTGTCATTTTTTCTAACTCGTGTATCCATTTTCCGGCTCCCGATTTGTCAGCATTGTAAGCTTGTTTTTCAAGTTTTCCCGATCCATGTGTGGCCAGGGAATATATTGTGGTCTGGCTCCCCCCTTATCTAGTAGCGGGAATTGGAATGCATATCCGTCTTTTTCTTCTCTCATCGTTCTTCTGTCTATTGCAGGGGTAACATTCCTGCATCACTGTCTACCTGGCAATGTCCTTAGCCTGTCGACATAGGGCGGTGAAGACAACCCCCTCTGACCGTGAGATACTTCTTCACGTCGGTCAGGCTGCGTGGCTGACTCTGATGCCCTCGGTGCAGACTCGCTAGTGTCTGACCAATGTTATCCCTTTTTCTCTTGGGAGTCGTCCTTCGCTCTGCCTCCCCCTTCTCTTTCCTCACGCTCCTCTCATTCGGAGTCGACATTGTGTGTTCCCAATTTATGCAACTTCTTGAGCCTCTTTATTCCTACTTATTTCTAGCCTATCCAGGGGTAGGTCTCTATTCCCACTATTTCGGGTGACATCCTCAGTGTCATACAATTGAGTGCTTTCTAAGCGCTCGTCTTACCTCTCTCCAGGGGGTATTTGTTCTAGCCCCATTTTATCATATATTTTATCAATCGTTTCTCCGATGCTTCTGGTGTCGAAGTCATCATCAATATTCACCCTTTGATCCGACATCCAACTTATACGCCAAGATGCCAGAAACTTGTCTGAGAGGGTGAGAAACGCTGAGACAACCATTTGCGAAACGATCGAAGACACCGTAGCCTTGAAGGCCAAAGTCATAGACCTAGAGAGGAAGGTGTCGGCATTAGAGACAAGATCCGAGGAAGCAGAGGGTCGGGCCAGAAGGGGAAATATCAGAATACTGGGAGTGCCCGAGGGAAGCGAAGGCCCGAATCCAACGGCCTACACTGAGTCTCTGATTCTACAGGAGATTGGCGCAGCGAAGCTAACCCAAGGGTTCTCAGTCGAAAGAGCGCACAGGTCACTCCAGAAGAGGCCTCCACCTGGCTCACACCCACGACCCATAATCGCCAAAATACTCAATTTTCAGGACAGGGAGACCATACTGAGGTATTCCAGAGAGGAAGGCCCAATAGAACGGGGTAACTCCAAAATCGCTATCTACCCTGACTATACTCAGAAAGTTCAGAGAGAAAGAAACTCATTTGTACCAGTGAAAGCGAGGCTGAGACAGCTAAACCTGAAATACATGCTTCTCTACCCCTCGAGATTGAAGGTCATCTACAAGGGAAGGGCGATATTTCTGGAAAATCCAACAGCCGCCAATATGTGGCTAGAAGATAACAACCTTGCAGAAGGGACGGACGCTCCCCAGACCGCATGAGATAAGACCCCAAGGAGGGACACACTAACCACAGGTGGCCGGACCACGGAAGGTAATCCAGCTAACAGTCAGCTACATAGAAACGGCCCTCGTTCGGCCTCGCCACCAGGCAACAGACCTATCCCCTGCAAACAACCTAGGTCGGGCTAACCACCTGCCTAACCTACCTCACGCCCGATACCCGGATGGGTCCTGACGGCTTGAGAGCGCCTGAGCATCACCATGACGATGTAATCGCTGGGCGCACCAGTTTGAGTTTTGTTAATTGTTTTGTTAGTTACACAGTCTACATGTCACAGAAGTCGAAAATGGGCAAGAAGGAAGCACATTATGTCTCCGGGGGTGTGGAACCGGACTACCTCCGCCTGCTGTATCATAACTCACGACCAGGATTGATCCAGACTCCCGTCGAAGAGTGGCCCGCTGGGCCCGAAACACCGCCCCGATGGCGTCACATCTCAAAGTAATGACGTGGAATGTGAGAGGGATGAGCTCATACTTGAGGCGGAATCGAATACAGTCCTATCTCCGCAGGAAGAAAATATCGATTGCAATGTTGCAAGAGACACATCTCACGGAGGAAGCCATGTCTAAAATAATCGAAAAGTGGGCTGGGACCGGGAGAGGATCATCTTACTCCAAATACTCGAGGGGAGTGCTCACCTGGGTGAACCCGAATGTACCATTCCAATTACAAGGATTTGAATCTGACAAGGAAGGAAGGTACGTGATAATGTGGGGTACTATTGAACAGACTCCAATTTGTTTAGTCAATTCATATTTCCCACAACATGGAATACCTTCGCACCTCAAGGCGGTGTGCTCACGAATGACACCCCACCGAAATAAGACCTTCATATGGGGAGGGGACTTTAATTGTGTCATAGATGGCTCTAAAGACAGGTCCACGCCACCCCCACACCCAAGAAACCCCGCTACGTCTGCCCTGACAGACGCACTGGAACACCTTGACTTGGTGGACATCTGGAGGGAGCAGCATCCTGAAAAAAGGAACTACTCCTACTATTCGGCCCCACACAAGGTCTACACAAGAATCGACCACTTGTTTGTCGACAGAGAACAAGCCTCACTGGTTGAAACCACGACGTACTTGGGAAGATCAATCTCTGACCATTCCCCACTGGTCATGCAATGGCAAATCGAAAGACCTAGACCTCCAATCCCTATGTGGAGAATGCCCACGGCGACCCTCGCTGACCCTGTGTTTAAAGAAGACCTCGCCGAAAAACTTGAGGAATATATTGATATTAACAAAGGCTCAGTGTCCACCTGGAGCACATTGTGGGAGGCCATGAAGGTAGTAATCAGAGGAGAAATAATATCCAAAGCTGGGGGCACTCGTAGACAACTGAGAGCCGATCTCGAAGCACAAGAGGAGGAGATCCTACGCTTGGAATCCACCTCAATCACTACACCAGAGGCTGAAGGGAGACTGAAGGAAGCCCGTGAGAAATGCCAAGCTTCCTGGGATAGACTGGAGAAGTTTGATTTTGCAACATACACCACTAGATCCCACAGGGAGTCCGACAAACCCGGAAGGCTACTGGCTTGGCTGTGCAAGCGAGAACGCCCCAAACACCTCCCAACGGAGATACTCGATGAAAAAGGGATAAGACACAGGACACAACTGGGTATCAATGAAGCGTTTGCCGAATTCTACTCCACGTTATACTCCCATGACACACAAATACCCAGGGAGGATATTAGAGACACATTGGATGAGATAGGCCTCCCAAGAATATCCAGCGAACAAAGAGAAGCATTAGAATTGGAAATTACAGCTGAAGACGTGTCTGCAGCAATAAGATCACTGGCTACCAGCAAGGCCCCAGGAAGCGACGGCCTTCCGCCCGAATTCTACAAAACGTATGAAGCCATTCTCACCCCGATTCTCCACAGGGTTTATCAGGAGGCTTATGAAAATGGGGTCTTACCTAACACAATGAAGGAGACGATAATAATCCCCATGCTTAAACAAAACAAACCACCCAACGATTGTGACTCCTACCGCCCTTTGGCCATGTTAAATTACGACAGCAAGATTCTTACCACCATACTGGCCTGCAGACTTGCTAGGGTGGTCGGGTCCCTCGTACACGAAGATCAGAATGGCTTTGTTCCAGGGCGCAACACCACGGCCAACCTGAGACGACTCCAGCATGTTATGGCCGAAACCCGTGAGAGCGAAGAGGATCTGGCGATCTTGTCGCTCGACGCCATTAAGGCCTTTGATTCCATCTACTGGGAGTGGCTTATCGAGGTACTAAGAGGGTTTGGGTTTGGCGAAGGATTCATCAGATGGATCACAGTGCTTTACAATTCTCCCGTAGCAAGAGTGAAGACTGGCCGCATGGTGTCTGGATCCTGGAAAATACAGAGGGGCACCAGACAAGGGTGTCCGCTGTCGCCCATGCTATATATATTGGGTCTGGAGCCGATTGCCATATACTTCAGGAAACAGTTTTTTGATGCAGGCATCTCGGTAGGCAACGAGCACAACATAATATCACTGTACGCGGATGATGTACTGCTATACCTGAGGGATCCCCAAGCTAACGCACCAATCACACTGGAAGTACTAGACAACTTCGCAAAATACTCTGGGATCAAATTCAGCAGACTGAAGTCCTCAGCTTTCCCTTTGGCCAGCTTGAGAGGCCTCGATGAGGCAGAACTCCCGAATATAGGGATGAAGTGGCAAATCGACAAGTTCCGGTACTTAGGAATCAATGTGGGCCACACCCCAGAGATCACACACGACCACAATACTGAAGCAGCATTATCCAATCTCCGCAGATCTATGAAATTTTGGTCAAAACTCCCCCTTGCGATGGTAGGAAGAGCAGCAATTATCAAGATGATAGTTCTTCCCCGTTTCTTATATTTCTTTGTCAACATATGCCACTACGTTAGACCGCCATTCTTCAAGAAACTGGAGTCACTCATCAAAGACTTCCTGTGGGGACCTACCAGACACAAATTGTCCTTAGCCACCCTAACCCTACCGCATAAGGAAGGAGGAATACAACTCCCAGATCTCCAGCTGTATTATCTTGCGGCACAACTCAGCCATGTGACTAAGTGGATCTCAGACGAGCAATCGGCTGAGCTGGGACTGATACGGCAAGCGTCTTCCGAAGTACTCCCCAGAGAAACGCTTTGGAACCCTTTACAACAGAAATCTGGTGCCCCCATGATTGTCGAACTTGGAAGGCGGATCTGGTCCAGAACTCGCTACATTATGCAAGCGAAACACCCCTACTCACCAGACAACCCCATCCTGGCTGACACATGCAAAACACAAACGGACCTCTCAATAGCCAGGAGATGGGAGGACGCTGGAATTTACACATGGGGAGATATGTTTGAGGATGGCGAGTTCAGGGACTTTGAATCTTTGCAGACCAACGAAGGGCTACCGAGGGGCCAATTTCTCTGGTACCATCGTATCAAACATATCGCCAAGAAAAACTGGAGCAGCTGGCCAGAGGAACCCACCCCGGACCCACTGTTGCAAGAAATGCATGACCTTACAGATGGCTGGAAACCCGTCTCCCGATTGTATAAAAGACTCAATGACAAACCTAATCCCAAAAGCCCTGCGCTAAAGGCGAAGTGGGAAGTGGATCTCGAAACTGCACTCACAGACAAAGAATGGGAGAGAGTACTCTTATACCCCAAGAAGGTCTCGAGGAACTCTAGATTTGGCCAGATACAACTAAACGTCCTACACCGGACGTACATGACCCCGCACAGGGTGGCCTCCTTCAACAAACAGGCCTCCTCAACATGCCCATGGTGTGGGAGTGACGGGGCTGATCTCATCCACATGTTCTGGACTTGCACCAAGGTAATGGCGTTGTGGTCCAGAGTTCGACAGACCTGCACAGATGCCGGAATAAGCAGATATGCGTGGACTCCCGGAGAATGCCTATTAGGGACTTACCCTAGGCCAAGCAAATACAAACACGTCATAAAGCTGATGGATATCGCATGCATACTGGCGAAGAGAACCATAGCCATGGCATGGAAGACACCAGGGGGACCGAGACATGAGCGCTGGTTGAGAGAATTGGAGAGATGGACCGCAGCCGAAACCAGAGCCTGGCAGGATGGAGTCTCCTATGGAGGAGACATGTCGAGTGGCACCCTTGACTCTTGGAAGGCCCTCCTGCGAGACATACACTTCAGCGCAGATCATAAACCCCCCTGAAGAACTGTACTACTCTCACTACCCCCGAACTCAAGCCTGAAACACAGACGATGTCATCCCGATCACTATCCTCTTCACTCCCCGAGAAATGGAACTTTTATCGGTGACATACCCACCTGAGCCAGATGCCCTTTCCACATGTAGACTGTTGTTGTTTAGTGTTAGAAGTTTTATTTTTGGTAACTCCACACAGCTCTAAATGCACCTAATATAAAAGCTAAAGGAACGCGTAATAAATTATCCTACTCTAAAGGGATGCAACTAATAGGATGAAAGACATTTGGAGGCAGTTACTGTTGGCTATTGTTCGGTTATAATGTTCTTATACTTGTGTTATATACTAAATGTTGGCAATCATGCACATTGATGGCACCATGTCAATTTAAGAAATGCCAATAAAAACATTTAAAAATAAATCAATATTCACCCTAGACGTACTTAGTACTGAATCGTACGCCGGAAAGAATTCTTCAATGTCATCCCAGTCTACGACTGGATCATGTTTTTCAACTTCCCTCTCCAAATACTCAAGATCGCACGCTCTCTGTCTTCGCTTACATTCAATATAGTTATCAAATTCTTTGCGCTTCCTCTCTCTGACCCTATCTTCTTCCTTTTTCTTTTCATTTCTACCTTCATCTGCCCTTCGTATTTCCTCATCTCATCGTCTCCTTATTCTTTTCTCACGTATCCTTTGCTCTTGTTCTAACCTTTGCTGTTTCTGTCTGTCTTGATCGTAAGCTGCTCTTGAGTTGCGATCGAGCTGTTTTTCTTACTCCTCGCGATATAGCTGTTTTCACCTTTGTCTGTCTTTCCTCCTTATTCTTTTGTCTCTTAATTCCTTTTCTCTCCCCTTTCTCTGTGTCTCATCTAACCTCTCCTTTTGCCTTGCGTCATCAATGCCTTTACCATCGAATTTCAATAAAATGTGTCCTCCCATCCATTTGTCTTTCGCAAATGCTATCCCATCAGTTCTTTCTTTGCTCCCTTTCATCTCTTCCCTTCTCTCTCCTTGTCGAGAGATGGACTTGTCTGTTCCTGATCTTTTCTTTCATCATCACGCCTCCCCTTGTCCCTTGGGACTGCGGAGGTAATATTCTTGTCCTTATCCTTCCCTTGATTTTCGTCACTACTATGTGTAGGTGACTCATATGCGGGGTTGCTGTACCCCATGGCTGCTTTAAGTTCCCTCAATGTGTAAAATCCCTTGTCCTTACTTCCTTCATCTTTCGTTTCTGGTGGGGCAGGTGGCACGGTAGGCGTCTCACCCCCCTCAGTGCATGCATTAAGTATCCAATCTGTTGGTGGCTCTTCCTCTTTTGTCTGTTCGTACATTTTCCACAATTCGAGAATGGCAAGGCATTTTTCCAACTTCTTGCCTGTATATGTGGCATGCAAATATGTCATCATATGTTGTAAGACGGCTTTAGATAAAGAACCATTTTGTGGCCATGGCATAAACATCCTGTGGGCAGTACCTTTAACCCACTCGGTGCTATACTTCTTTAGCTTGGCTTCGTGTTTTGGCAATTGCTTGCATAAGTGTGCTAATGGAGTTATGTCTTCCATGTTTGAATCTGTTCCCTTTCCTCTCATATAACACTTGCCAATGCTTTTGTGTGGCTTAAACAACTTGTGACAATATGAGCGAGCACCAAACACAGCAAGCTCCAATCCAAATTTTCACAAAAAAAATGTTATATTACCAATTTGTTCAAAAACGTCAATGTATATGAGATTCTGTCTCAGCTAGTGAATCGCGCAAACATTTTTACTCAGTTTTCTTAAAAAAGTTTCACATGTGACGTCATGACAGAAAACATGTAAGACAGACACTTAACAGACTAGACTGTCACCAGCTGGACACAGATACCTCTGCCTCTAATCATTACCCCTTCATGGAGCGTAAACAAACCCCATTCACGACTTATTTTAACGTTGTGGTAATCTATTTGTTCCCCATTATGTGGGACTCTGGGTACACGTTTCTTCTAGCCGCTGTATTAGCGTAGGAATAAGGCGAATCCTCTCACTTCTCAGGTGTCCGCCCTGGTAACCTCTCTCTTCTCGGGTGTCTACCCCGATAACCTCTATTTTATTATTCTCGGGTCATTATCCCCTTATATATATACAGTCTTCTCTACTTCTGACTATATTTTAGTTTTTCCTCCTCCCTCCGTTACCTTTTTCCCTTTACTTGTTTTAAGGCATGCACTGTTTGCCAAAGCATTACATTTTTTCTTCACTCACCGTTCGCATTGTTCGTCTCTGGACCCTCGGGATCACCGCCTTCGTTACTGCCTTCTTCGGTTTTCGCCCGATCGGCTGCCCGTAGGATTGGGAAGAGATATGTGGGAAAACTGGTCCCTTCAGGCCCTTACTGCAGTTTTCTTGCTTACGCTACCATTGTCTACGGGGAGCTTCATGGTCTACTTAGCTGAATGGCAAAGGACTCGTGATATTGCCGAAGACCTAGAGTTACTTTATGTCAACGGTAAATAGGTGTCTTACTTCAATCAATAATCGATAGTCGATAAACCATCCGATCTTTGCTACCAAGTGTACTGAGAGATCCCCGGCCGGCCCATAGAGTCATAGGTTTGCCCTGCAGTACTTTAAAACGAGATAGCTGCACCTCGAGATGGATGGGGGAGCAGGGTCTCTTACTCAAGCACCAATCAATAAGGACAACTCAATGGTTTGGCAAAGGGGAGTATGTTTAATGACAAGTACAAAAAACAGGGAAACATGGAAATCGACAGCAGTGCGACAGCCCGTCTCGCTTCAACTCCCTCAAACTTCATACAAAACATAACTTTTATACTCAAAACGCATCATAATCTGACATGTAATACTCAAAAGTTAACATGCAATTCTATTGGTTGGAAAAAGGTAACTTTAATATAGGTGCTATATCTGTATATGGTAACGGAGTAAGGGGATTGGGTAAATACTGTCAGGTGGGCATTTAAGCCCTACCTTCAAAAATTACTACTGTAGATGTCACTAAAAGTATGACGTCTCATTGGTTCTACTAACTATAGGACCCTAGATTATTTGGTCCACTGTGATTGGGTTGGCATCAACCCTATGCTTAACTCTCCACTTTGCCTAGCAGCATGCAGAATGGTAAACCAGGTGCAGGACGTCCCTTAGCTCACCCTGCCTTCCTTCAATCAATCTTCACTTTATGGGCTATGTGTCAATTAGTTTACTGTGGTTGGCCCCGAAACTACATCTTCTGTCTGGAAAAGGTTTTGATATCTCTGTCTGGGCCGGTGCCAGGCATAGGTGTGAAACTGTGCCTCCTTTCGCTCGGCTGGCCACGTGCTAGTACACCATGAATTTGCCTCGTTTCTCTCCATTTATGCATTTGATTTTCGTTTCACCCTGCCACCTGCATTCGCTTTCTTATCTCGATTCTTCAGAGGCAGGATATTCTGTTCTCAGCTTCAATTAAAAGTAGCTACTGTTTACAGCTTCTATCTATGTGACCTTGGATTCCCTGGCACGATCTGCCTCTGCCGAGTTTCGATTCAGCCTTTTTCCTCTTGATGGTAGAATATGAAACTTCTTGCGTTTGGCCTGGAATAGCCTGGGTTGGTTCTCCTTTTTATGCAAAGTGGACCCGCACTTATAATATCGTGTTTTGTTTTGAGGCAGATTATGTATATTGGCATTTGCCACTCTATCCTTCTACTGAGCATAGCAAGCCACACTGGTTTCTTTAGCTTCTTGAGGTTCCAAGCATATGTACAGGTGTTAGCTGGTTGAATATCTTCATCTTGCATTCAGCTTAAGCTCTCTTGTATTTCAACAATGTTTTCTTCCTTTGGTTTCACAATATCTTTATTCCTGGCGTTTTGTCTCTTTGTGTCATCCTTGGGTTGTCATATACGTTAGTCCGGGCCCTTGTGACGTCACCATTCATCCTCCATTAAGGATTTTCTGGTTTCTTCCTGTACAGTGCTTAAACAATCTTCATTTCGTCTCATTTGCTGGTAGGGTTTTCTCAATGGGTACCTTACTGCCCATGGTTGTCTGGTTATTGGTACTTCAATAGGTATTGTTCTTCTGATAGGTACTGGGCAGAGCCCTACTGCGGCTCTCCGCTGGTATATCTGCTCATCATACGTCACATATTTCAGTGTGAATGTTCCTGGTACTTCAAAATGGGAGACTGAAGTGCAGGCTATATTTGGGACCTCCTCTACACTGGGCAATTTCTTCCAATTCTTTTTACAATGCTCTGAACCCCACCACCCCCCTAACCGCCTACCTCTATATGCTTTATATATGGGTTTGCAACTAAGCTGTCTGTTTTACCCAAAGCAGCCTTCCCCTATAGAAAGGGGCTGAGTTACAAGACTGCATTGCAGGCTGTGTAGTGCTCTCTCTAATTAGAGGGCTGAAGTCCTCAGGACCTTGGTACTACCATCAATTGTTAAGATAATCAGAGTAGAAGAATCCAGAAGAAAGCCCATCAAGCTTTGGCCCTATCTAAGGTTCAGACAGATAGACAGAGTAGCTGGAATAATCTGACAATAGTCCAGGGAACTGGGGCTCCAATGTTCATAGACTAGAGGTGAAGCAGTGGTAGTTTGTGATTAAACCTTGACCATTTGACCACAAAGAACCCTACAAACATGTTTCCTAGATTCTTCAGCAAGAGATAGGCGTGAGCAATGTTCATGGCAAGAAGGGAATTACATTTTTTCTGAGCTGGTTGAGAAAGAGAAATGACCCAGCCTTATGCCAAAAAGTAGTATGATGAATTGCATTACTTGATTGGAAATTGAATTGTTTTCATGACCTTAAGCTTCCAAACAAACCAAATGGGACCTGTGCAAACGGGCAAATTATCTGCTAGAAGGAGGTTACATGAACGAGCCAATCACTGAGGTATGGAGGAAGGATATTTGAGGTCAGAGAACGAGGGTTTTGAAAAATGTGTGGGGCAGATTAGAACCCAAAAGGAAGAATATTTAACTGCGACATAGCCACCTGTACAGAAAACCTGTAAAAACTTTGAGAGGGAGAATGGGCCCATGAGGTACACATTCCCATGCCTACTTAAGTCATGAATTCTCCATGGAAGACCATCACGATGAGGAAGCAAAGGGTCTCCTACCTGAATGAAATGGTGCAGCTGAATCTGTTTACTCTCCTTAAGTTGAGGATGGAATGTAAAGCACCTAATGGCTTAGATACAAAAGATTATTATGACAAACTCAACCTTTTAACACTTTCTTGAAGGAAAAGGACTAATCGTCATCGTCATCGTCATCAGCAAGAAAAGTATCCCGACAAATGAGTTGCCTTCCTCAGGATTTGCCACGTGGTTGACATACAATTGTTCTGTAATATTTTCTGATAATAAATAAATGGATATGGTTGGGTGCTTTCCCTCCATAATATATATATATATATATATATTAAAAACGTACAACCAGGGTGGCTCGGATTCTAGAGGGGACAGTTGAGAGAGGGGCTGTTGTGGACCTTGCGAACTCTGCATTTTTACTCTCCATAATAAACTTCACCTTGAAGACGTCACACTGCCAACAGATGATTTCTGAGTACCGTGTTCCCCCTGCTATGAGTTAACATATTGATTGACAAAGAGGCCTGGCATGGGAGTACACTTAAGAAATGGTTTTGTTAACAAATGTGCACAAGTGGTAGTCAAACAAATAACAAATGGATAGGGTCTGAATTAATGTTCTCAAGAAAAGTAAGAAGTGTTCACCAAATGATAAGTCAGGGTGGTATGGCTGGGGTCTCCCTTCGCCATGTTTTTAGCATGGGACAAGGCAGAACCTTGAGCACAGCACACTCCTGGGCCTCGCCAGCTTGAGGTTGCAGTTCTTTACAATTATGCTAAGACCTTCTGGGGTCCAAGTCCCTTTCCTGCAAAGTCTCTTGCCTGAGAAGGCCTGCTGTACCATAAACAATAAACAAACAAAAGTTCCTTTGGTAATCTTTCATTTTGGGCATTTGCTCTTCACCCCTTTGAGTCCCACTGTTTACCCTCATTTCGCAGGCATTCCTCTGTCAGGTTCATATTTGCAAGTTTTACAGTTCATTCAGTTTTCTCCAATGTGTCAAAGACTTCTGAGTGTACAAGGGGTTTTGCTCAACCCTCGTAGAACCACATTGATACTTCACTTGGCCTCTCCTAAGGCCTCTTGGTTCTCATAGGTTCAACAAAACAACATGACCCAAAAAGGCTTCAGTCAGAGTTCTTCGAATGAGTGCCCCATGACGCCTGACCACTCTGCTTCTGAACCTTTTACTAGGGTTACTAGTTCAATTACACAAGTTCTTTGTTCAACAAGGTTGCGGCCTGCAACCTTGGGCCCAGCTCAGTTCGGTTTTACTATCTGTCTTCTCCGACTCACCGGCTGTGCTGAACGGTTGGAGCTTCTTGTCGTAGGAGTCGAGGACGGCACCACAGCGGCAAGTGCTTCCCCCAGCTTTGACTATCAGTGCGGGAGGGCCATGTGTGCTGTTGACACCTGTCATACCACATGCCAGCTGGACTTCCCGTGTTTAGGATTTCCCTTTCATAGGTTTTGCGGGTATGAGTTGAAAGAGCAAGGGCATTTCCCTTCTCGTTGTCCCTCTAGGTTTCTCCGGCTTTCTCCTCTGTTTGAACTGCAAGTCAAGTATAGCTGCTTCCTCATGCCTTTGGCCTTACTCGAAGTGTGCTCTTGTGATTCACCTTTTATCCCTGTGGGGAAGGGAAAGGGCCGTAAGGTGTGCATAGTTATTGGCAATTGCCTGACTTTGCCTGACCCTTGTGTTGGGACATGGTAGCTAAACGGCTCTGGTGTGAGTCTGTTGTCTGTCAAAGTGTCGGAAAGTGTTTGTGTTGGAAAAGGGGCGGTAGATCTTCTGAATATCCTGCAGGGTAGGACGGGGAAAAGGTCTCATAGGGTAGGGTATTGCGTCTCACCCGTCGGTGTCCCACTTCCACTCCCCAAGGAACCCCATCCAGGTGATCCTCCCGCACTGGTCCACCCCCAGGAACTGGATCCAATAGTGATGGCCGTGTCCTGGCCACCTGGATGACAGATCCCCGGGGACTAGCTGGTGGGACACCTTCAGGTTTCTCACAGTACCCAACATCAATATGGTTATTAACACTAAAGACTAAATAATTTTAATAGGGGATCTTTGTATCCAGCAGTTTATTGGACATGATCAAGTTTTCCCAACCAAGCACACAATCTATCATATTTCTTTCAGTAAAGATACAATTCCAGATAGATATAATAAATAACAAAACCATAATTTAGAATTACATTAATATCCAATTCATTCCTCATTCATTTTGTTAAAAATCATTTATAAAAATGAATTACACCCAGAATTGGTATGATTAGAAGACTGTGCAGTCAGCCCTACAGATACGGGGTGTGCATCAGCCACTTTTAGTTCCTAAAAATAGGCAAATACTGCCAAAAAATTAAAACAGGGAGTAAAAAAACTTCTAACAAAAAATAGGAAATGGATATGTAGGACCTCGTGCCGCTGCTGTCACCCACATGGCTCCATGGATATGATTGGTACAGTTACAGTAGTGCATGTTGTACCATAGGAAGCAACAACTATGATAGTGCCTGATCAGAAGAAATAAACATTTATCTTTTAATGTGTATGAATAACTAGGGGCAAAGGAATCATTATTACAAAAACATTTCCGTTTTCCAACATATTTTTACTCGCTTTTAAAATACTCCCATTGGGAATTGAACTTACATTTTTACTCTCTAAAAATAATTTTACTCCCAATTTAAAAGTAATCTTCATCACAAATGAACCAAACATTTGTTATCTCAAATCTCACATACCTGGGCATTCTATACACAAGTGCCTTAAAGGTTTACAGCAGTTATTACCCTTAAATAATCTACCAGTCTGCTCCATCCTGCTAATGCCACACCACGCCCTCACACCTTCCCAGGTAGGCAGAAGATTACACTTAATTCTCATAAATTACCCACGTTCATGGTAAATGTTCTATGTAAAAGGGCAAGTTGCCAATAGAAGGCAGAACCTTTAAATATTCAAATAATGAGGCCTGTTCCCTCAGAGTCGATTTGTTTTGACACCAGTCATAAATCAATATTTTGAATGGATTGTATCCTCCCATGGAAGATTACTAGGCTTAGATATATTCGTATCCTGCTTTGAAGTCTCAGCAAACTGTTCGACATCAGGGGGCAATGTGCATCATTGACGTCAACGTCCCTCAACGGTTATCATTCTCGCTTGTGAACGTGACGTTGATGATAGTATAAATAGCATGCACCTTGCCCGTTGCCTCAGTTAAATATTTCTGCATGCACTGCATGCTCTCGGAATAGTTCATCTCGCCTCAGCGAGTTCTTTTTTATTTTTACTAAAGCCATAATACTTTTTTGTGATTAAATCGCAATGTCTATGCCGAGATGTGCAGACTGTGGTTCGAAGATGTTGATTACTGATCCGCACAGGATTTTATTCTGGTGCCTCAGCGAAGATCATGAAGTTGTTGAATGCGGCTTCTGTCAATCGATGACTAGTAAGGCCTTGAAGGAGAGGTGGTCGAAGCTCGCCCTAGGTCGGTCAGGTTTCAAAATCTCCAACTTCTACACTTTCGAAAAGAACATCTTCCTAAGGTGGGAGGGAGTTCCATGGGAGACAAGTCTCCAGAAAGGCCCAAAAAAGTGATTCCCGTCACTCTTCTTCGTTGTCACGAAAGACGAATAAGAAACAACCCCATTGTTCGTCGACTTCGGATACCTCGTCTGACAGACGTCAGGCATGTTTTCCCAATAAGACTGCCACTGCAGCCAAATGGGAAAGATTCAGAGGAAAAAGATGGAAGTGTTTTCAAAGACAGCAGGGAATCAAATAAGGCTTCAACCTGCACGCCCAAAAGCCAGAGTCGGAAGGCCTCAGAAATGTCTTCTCGGGTGGTGTCGACAGTGTCAAACGCTGAGATCACATTGTAACCAAAAGCTTCAGTCACTTCCTCCTCGAAGGAGTTGAAGTCGAAGAGAACTTCAACGTCGAGCTCACAGTCAACTTTGACATTCAAACCGCAGTTAAAGATGGATTTCTTCCAATCCTTTTGGTCCATTTGGCTTCATGTTTAATGGATGCCAATGCCAATCCTTTTGGTCCATTTGGCTTCATGTTTAATGGATGCCAATGCCTGATGCCAATGCCTTGAATACCTCCCCTGATGCTGAATTTCACACATCAGATGTGGACTTGCACCCAAATGCAGCCTGTAGGACTATCATGAACAAGGTGGTTGAATATTTGGGATGTGGTCGTCCTGCAAAGGACATTACCCAAGATAATATGACAGACATCTTGGCCAGTGACCCTCCTGATGAGCCTGTGCTGCCTTTCCATACAGCACCCAATTATGGATGTATGGCAAACACCAGACACCACTCCGGCTGTTAATATAGAGTTGGTGAAGAAGTACAGACCTTCTTCTGTAGACCCTGATTTTCTCTCTAGGCATCCAACACAAGAGAACTTAGCTGTACCGGCGGCAACTTCAACTTCAAAAGCCGCAGCTTATTCAACCATCCCTTCGGATAGTTTCGATAAGCGATATGACACCCTCGCAAAAGGGTATTATCTGCTGGAAACATGGCATTTAAAGCATCTTGCATAATACAGCTATACGTTGTGGAATGTAATTGCCCAAGTTGTGGATTCCTGAAGGTGAGATGCGGGAAGGTTTTAATAACCTTATTAATAATGCAAAAGAGTCTCCTTCCAATCCCTGCAGTCAGACCTAGACAGGTCACACTGCGTTGGCAGATGCATGGGGTCTAGCTCAGTAATAAGGATGTTTGCTTGGCTGTGTAAGTCTGGGTTTGCACCAGATATTCAGTCAAGGCTCCTAAAAATGCTCTTTGATGGAACCTATCTACTTGGCCCTAAGGCGGGCAACGGTCTAGAGAAGCTACAGGCTTCAAAGGCTGCAGCAAAATCTTAGACTCAGCCATTCGTCAGCCGCAACAACTTCCACCTTCACAGATTTGAAGAGGGAAGTCCTTTCACTATTACACCTCGTTTGGCCATATGGGAAGAGGTCAGACAAGCTAGAACAAGGGCAAAGAAGGTTTGCACGTTCCCCTACGGGCAGTGGAGGAAAAACTGCTTAGTGTGGAGAATCCTGCGGATCCCTCACTAAAACCCTGCCTAGTGTCTCCTCCCATGTGGCCAGGAGAGAGCAGGTGCTTCCTTATCCCAATCCTGGGGGTGGTGTACTGCTGGAGGATCACCTGGGTGGAGACCAGTCCCAGGGAGGTGGGGTGATTTTGCAGGGTGAGACATTGTATTTTTCCTTGAAGGGGAATACTGTTACCTCAGACTTAGAGGAGGAATTGGCGTATTGCCATTTTGACATATCTCTACCTCCTACTAAGGATGAAAAGGTCAAATCTAAAAAGTAACTCAATCTAGTGTTGAACCCAAATAACTAATCTTTTATGCCCCTAAATCCCCTTATCCTCCACAATGCCAAAGGTATGCCAACAGGAACAGCGAACATGTGACTCTTTCTGCCCCATCTGTCTCTCAACAGGTTAAACCGTATAATTCATCTTCTACTAATATCAAGGGAGGAAAATCTGTCGTTAAATCTTTTAAAGAAGTAGATACATTGAATTTTCCTTAAGTGGACTGCAATCTCTCAGGGACAGTGAAGAAGAAGAGGGCTCAAGAGCTATGCAGGAGCCAAGGTCAAGCAGGCAAGCCTAATAGCCTTTGGCCAGGTTAGGCAATTCGTTCTAAGGGCCTGTACCTGAAACCAATCAACCCACCTGAGGGGCATAAAAGACGGCAACAGGGAGGAACAATAGAAAGAAGCTGGAGCAGGAGTTGGAAGGTCGGCAGTAGTAGATGCAGAAGAAGCAGAGCACTAGGCTGGCAGTGCGCAAGGAAGTGTGACCACAGAAGGGACGTAGGAGAAGAGGAAGGGCAGATTTCACCTGCCGGCTCTAAGTTGGTACTGTGCTCACAAACCGTGTTTGGCTGTGGCAGCATTGGAAGAGGCTGGAATCAACAAGAAATCTTTCCAGGTGTGCCTCATTGCTGTGAATGCAGTGCTTAAGTTGTGTATCCACCCAAGGCCTGTGTGTAGAACCAAACCAAGGGAAGCTGAAGACTCTCCTTTGATGAGGCCAGTTCAGGGACACCCATACAGCAAAGGGTTGTGGATCCCAAGAGTGCCCGTAGCAGCAGCAGCAGAAGAAGAAACCAAGCCGAGAAGCAGAAGCAGCCCCCAGTTGTTGTGATTGTGGAGTCGGAAACAGGAAACTCTGTACTCCAAATCAACAGAAACACCTTGCTGGTTATTGAAGCCTGCTTTATTTGCACTTGCGTATACATCAAAGCAAGTAAATGTTGTTCACAGAAGTTGGATATCTTACTAACAAGGGAAAAGTAACATATGCTTATGCTATCAAACTGAAGTGCTTGCGCGTAGTAAAAGCATTTCTTTTCCCCATTGATGGAAGTAACTGGTTGCCGAGCGGTCGCGTGGCTCCTCTTAAAGAGGAGAACGGTGCTGTTAAACATAATAAAGCAGAATTTATTTTCCCGAAATGTTACAAGCCAGTTTTGATGTGCGAAGAGGTCACGCATGAAATAGTGTTTCCCCAAATACTTTGGAAGCGTAACGCTGACCGAAAGGTGGGAACGCGCATCCTGTGAATTGGAAGGTCTAGGTTGAAATTAAATTGCGTGTGCCTAATTTGGTTTCCAATTAAGAGACTTGCATCTTGTAACATTCTGAACAGTAAAGCAGAAGTTGTAGCAGTGGCTGAAGCAGAACAAAGAACAAGTGTTAACCATCCAACAGACCAAACCCTGTTAAAGTGAATCGAGCTCATTTAAAAACCACATATCATCAATTAAGAGTCGTTGAAGCTTTTGTTAACCCAGAGTCCTCTACCATAAGGGTGACAAAGTTGTCCAATGCTGAAGGAGTGGCAGTACAGCTTTGGAGTAACTACTGAGGAGAAAAGGTATATGAAGCTGGGGAAGGGAGCTGGACACTCGTTCAGAATCGATATTTAAAATCTGTGAGAGCTGAGACTATTCTAGTGGAGAAGAAATAGTCTGGAAGCTAAAGACAGATTCTTTGGTAGCTGCAAGACAGAAGGAAAGGCAAAGAGGCTGCTCTTTCTTACTGGCCAAAAGAGAAGAGTGCCTTGCCAACCTGTAGAGGTCAAAGTCTTGTTGAAGTAGCCTAACATTTTGAGTTGTAGTAGCATAGGTGGAAGTGTGGTTGTCAACATTCATGTCAGAACTGTAGCAGTTAAATGTAACAGAAGTAGAAGTCAACTGTGGGGAAAGGGAGCCTGCTTGCACAGTATCATTAATAGAAGGGTGTTGCTGAAGAGAGAGCAAACCCAAAGCAGAAGCATCCAGACAAAACGGTATGTAAAAGACGCCACAGAAGTTGTAAGCAGAAGAACTTGTCCATCTTTTCCTGGAAGGAGTTTATCCAGGAACCCCATTGGTGCTGTTGTTTTCTTTGTGGTACTTGGTAAGGGAATCTTTCATCACACGAAGAAGGAACTGTTACCAGTGAAATTTTATTTTTGTGATATTTTGTTTCTTTGGAACTTTTCAAGACTTTAAGATCTGCCCAGGACAAGTAGAAGTCACCCCAGTCACTTGTCGTTTGATAACCTTTTATTTATATTGTTGTATGTTGCTTTAAATGTTTATGGTGTTTAGTGTAAGGGTTTGTTTTGTGCATGCTGGGAGGTCTTAGACTAGGCACGGAATCCCCTGGTAGAGTAGGTTTAGTTAGGGTTCATTTTATAATTTTGTTTGAAATAAAATGCCAAACCTTAAGAAAAATAAACACAGTCGTGAGTCTCACATTACTGAACCCCTCACATTAGGCATCAACCTCCTCCTTGCCCTCTGCCGCAGCCACAGTTCCAAAACCTTTCTGAGCACTTTGCTTACAGAACCCCAGTGGGAGGCAGGTTAACCCAGCATCTGCAAGAATTGCATCATATTACTCCAGATGCATGGGCACTACAAACGGTAGCCCAAGGGTATTGTCTCCCATTTCTACAAAGACCCTCAGATGGTACCACCAAGAAAACAATCTGTTTGGGATCCAGATCTGCTCCTCCTTCAGGATAATCTTTCCCTGCTGGAGAAAGGTGCTGTGAAGAAGGTACCTGTAGCAGAACGAAGCCATGGTTGGACACTCCACTTATTTCCTGGTTCCCAAGAAAGACGGAGGACTGCGCCCCATCCTGGATGGACAAGTTCAAGATGGTCATTTTTTCACTTTTCACAGATCCTCCAGCTGCAGGACTGGATGGTGTTGCACGATCTTCAGTGCCTATACATCCCAGACACAGGAAGTACCTGTGGTTCACCATTGGCTGATATCAATTTCGAGTTCTGTCTTTCGGGCTCACCTCCGACCTGTGGGTCTTCACCAAGTTGATGTCGGTGGCGGGAGCGAATCTAAGGAGGGGAGGGATTCACATATTTCCCTACCTAGACGAATGATTGATCAGAGCTCGATCTTCTGAAAAGGCTCTGGAACATCTCAACAGCTCCTGCCTCCACAAATTGGGCTTCAATTTCAAGAAGTCTCAAATGACACCTTATCAGAAGCTGCAAGTTATTGGAACGGTCCTGAACTCTTAGTTTGTGAAGGCTTCGACTCCCAAATTGAGGGCTCATTGTGTCTTGCATGTGGTAACGAAATTTCAGAATGCACAATATCTACCGGCATTCGACTTTCTGAGGTTGCTGAGCCTCATGGCATACTGCATTTTCCTGGTGCCAGAAGTGCGCCTAAGGATGAGGTCCCACCAGGGGGCCCTCAAAGCCCAATGGTCACAGTTCTCAGGCAGGATGACAGACCTTCTTCAGGTCCCGAGCAACGTCACACAGGATCTCATCTGGTGGGCCTGCAAAGAGAATGTGAAAATGGAGGAACCTTTTTGGCAACCCTGACCGTAGATAATTGTAGTTACGGATGCTTCCCTCATGGGATGGGGAGCTCACATGAGCGATCTGACAAGGAGAGGACTTGGCCCCTTGCAAAATCAAGACTAAACAGAGCTAATGGCAATCAGACTGGTGCTGATGGCCTTTTTGCCTTGCATTCAGAGTAAGAATGTCCTGATAAGGATGGATAACACTGTGGCCATGCATTACCTCAACAAGAGAGGAGGTGTAGTGTCACTACCACTGTGCAAGGAGGCAATGCAGCTCCTGTTCTGGGCTCTACAAAATAGGATATCTCTGTCAGATGTGCACCTAGCCGGGGAAGAGAATACAACGACAGACGCTCTTGAGCAGGCAAAGCACACTCTCCCATGAGTGGGTGTTAGCGCAGGAAGACCTTATAGAGATCAAATAGATCTATTTGCGTCCAGCAGGAAATGCGGCCTGTGCTGCCCTCAGGGAATTTCCTCAGAAAGGAGCTCTACGGGATGCGTTCATATTGGACTGAGAGATTCCACTCCTGTATGCATTCCCACCAGTCCCTGTCAACCCTTAGGTCATCAGGAGGTTGAGGAATTTCCTGAAATCCATGATCCTGATTGCCCCCGGATTGGGCCAGAAGGACGTGATAGCTGGACCTTCTACACATGTCCATTTGTCCTCCACATCTTCTTCACCCAGGAAACAAAATGCGGAACCTTCAAGCCTGGTTTTTGAGAGGATACGATACAAAGATTGGGACCTCCTGGAAGTCATTATGGAGGAGTTGCTTTCGCTAGGAGACCAGCAACAAAAGCCCTATACTGCTGACCTTGGAACAAGTTTTGCAACTGGTGTAGAGCTAAAGATATAGATCCTTTCTTTTGAAATACACCTGCAGTGCTGTCTGTATTTTATTGCACGTAGCCCATCAGGGACTGTAGGTGGCTACCATTAAGGGATCCTTGGATGCATTTTCTATTTTTAAACACACGCTAGAACAAGGCGCTTACTTTAAGATGCCTATTGTGATACAATTCTGAAAAGGACTGACAAATACATTCCCACCGGCCCCTTTTCTGGTTCTGTCCGGGGATTTTAATTTGGTACTTTTTTTCTTAATGGGTGTGCCTTTTGAGCCGCTGCATTCCAGTCCCCTTAGGTTTATAACCTGGAAAACCATCTATTTAGTAGCCATCACTTCTGCTCGCAGGGTTAGTGAGCTACAAGCTCTATTTTGCAAGCCACCATTCACTGTATTCTCCAAGGAGAAGGTGGTTTTAAGGGTTCGTCTTGCCTTCCTTTCCAAGGTTGCGTCTGAATTTCATCTGACACAGAAGATCACTCTACCAGCTTTCTATCTCCCTGCTCACCCTTCTAAGGATGAAGAGCGGTTACACCGTCTTGACCCGAAAAGGGCTCTTAGTTTTTTATTTCAAGTACATCAGCCATCAGGTAGGATGACCAACTATTTATTGGCTACACTGCTCACAAATTAGGCCAAGCATTGACCAAGCAACCACTCTCACGATGGATCATTTTATACATTTTGGAGTGCTATTCCAAAGGATGTCCCTGAGAACTTAAGAACCCATTGCAAAGAGGTGTACCAGTGCAGGACATTTTCAATGCAGCAACTTGGAACCTCACTCCATACCTTCTCAAAGCATTACTGCTTAGACACTCTTTTGGGCCAGAACGCTCACTTTGGAATATTATTTGCTAATCAAAATTACACAAATATCCACCATTCCCATCTCCAGAACTGCTATAGTAGTCTATCTGAGATGAGAAATCCGTGGGAGGACACAGTCCATTAGAAGAACAAATTACTAACACCTGGTAATGTTCCTTCTGATAGATGTTCCTCCCACAGATACCTCATCGCCCTCCCAGACTACCCCTCTGACTGTGACCACATTTTTGTACTTCTCTCTTTCAACGCCTATGCAGGTTATGTAATTCCTCAAGATGGCTGAGAAAAGAGGTAAAAACTAGGACTTGAGGCAATGGGTGTGGTGCATGCTATTTATACTATCATTGTCATGTCTGGATGTGGGAATGGTAACTGTTGAGGGACTTCAACACCAATGACGTACAGCGCCCCCTACTCTCAAAATGTTTTTTACGAGATTGCGAAACAGTACACTAATATATGTAAGATGAGGAATCCGTGGGAGGAACATCGACCATAAAGGACATTACCAGGGGTAAGCAGTTTGTTCTTTCATTTGATGATTCTCATAAATGAATATTGTTGAGGCTTGTTGTACCTTGTCAAATCCCAATGTCAGGCAGGCTTCCCAGTTATTCATTAATATATATGAAAATAATGGAAAACTTCCTCTATTTCCCAGCAGACTTCATGTTATACCATAGTGACATGCCATCTGCATTCATGATTACCAGGAAAAATGAAGCTCAAACGAGCTCAGACAGAATTTGGGAAGGCTAAAAGTTACAGGCAGATATAGCCTTCAAGGTGAGGTAGGCATCCTCAGCCATTTTCAAGCTGAGTTTCTACACCATGTAATAACACTATTATGTGTTGGTATACCCAAATAACAGATTTATAAGAAAACCCACCATATTTAGCATCTTTTTGTTTAAGTTTAATGATAGAACATTTGATTGTATTCTTAATTATTTTATAACCCTTCCTTGATGTACGCCCCACACTTACCCAGAATTCAAGGGACACATGATCATTCACTTCTTCAAGGGTTCCTGCACCCAGTAGCCAAGTGAAGGGCCCTTTTCCACTTATTTGTAAAACCCATCACTTTTGTATTTGTGATGTTTCCTACTAGGCAATTTTTATCTGCATAGTTCTACAGAGTATTCAACAAATGTTGCAAGCCTATTGGTGTCTGGCCACAAAGAACAAAGTTATACGCATAGGGGAGCTATAATATTTTATCTATGCTTAGTTCAAGAGGGAGGTGTTATCTTGACATCATGTTCTCCTTCATGTTTGAGACATATATAGGTTATACAGGCATTGAGACTGCCACACATTCTGATTCAAGCCGTCACTATGTCTTGATATCGCTGGAGAAAAAACCCTCACTGTTTAAATGAATGCTGACAAACGTATGTGTGCAATAGCACCAAAAGATTCAATAATCTTTGGTCAATACGCCACCTGTTTCATTTGGTCCAATGGATATTTCTTTGCACCTTGTTGAAAGCTACAGAAAAGTCTACAAAGGTAACGTACGAAGTTGCCAACAAACACTCTGTCAGTAAATTTAACATTCCTTTGCTGAAACCTGGTTGATATTCCGAAAAAAACTCCCAGAATTCATTGCACAACTCTCCAGATGCTTCAGTAACATATTTCCAAAGGCTTTACTGGAGCCAGCCAATAATGCTATTGAGCAATAATTCACTGTTTTTCCCAACTTTCCAGCTTAGGATAATGTCAAAAGTTCTTAATTCCTGCATAACGTTGGGGGTACTGAGTCAGTCAGTGAACATTTATTTTGGCCACCAGTCATAAAAGTGCATGAAACAACAATAATAGAACATTTCATATCCATAAAACAGTACAATTAAGACTGTAGTGTTTAAGATCACATCTTTGTGCAACAATGCTGTGAATATTGAATTCTTTTTTTTTTTAGGTGCAACATCATCATAACTTCCATGCGCTTGAATTCATACATTTAAAATGCAAATGCTCCAATGTAACTACTGACATTTTCATATATCATAGAAGAAGTCGAGGTACCTCGGTATTAAAATCGCTCAATATGCAACATTTAACACTCAATAGTAATCCATGATGCTAATAAAAATAAGACTTCATCTATTGCCATACCCCTTCACGCAATTTCAGAATTCAATGAATGGACATCAGTGGACATGGTTCTAAGATATTTTGTCCTGATGATCCATGCCCTGTGTATAAAAGTCGAAACAGTACAAATCACCAGATTACAAGTATGTAAGTAGAAACAGTAAAAAACACTAGAATACAAGTAGTGGATTTAAGGAATAATAAGGCCTCTTTAAGATGTTGGAATGAGAACATCTGTAGCAGGGGCTTGAGATATTGCGCTCTCACTCACTCATCAGGTGTAATTTGCCAAGGCAAAATTGTATATATACAGATCGTAGATAACTAGACGAAATGATGTCTAAATATGTCTCATAGCCAATTCCCATCTTGGATATCCAGTATTGAGATGCTTGTTTAGATTCATAGCAAGCAATGCTATCCCTATTCCTTAGAATGTAAAAAATGTTTACAATATTATTTGTTTAGAACTAGGCTTTAGTTGAAGAGGATTGTGCCAGAAATCATCTAAGTCCAACAAGTGCAACATGGAGGTACTAATAAACCTATTAAAAACATTGAGTCCTAGGACAGTCAGCAGATCACCATTGTGTGGTTCTTGGGGACGTTACATATTCTTGAGTTGTAAAGTAAAAGGTAACCAGGAACAGCCTTTGATAGCTTTCGTACTATTTTCCTTTTTCGTTGATTTATCCAGTGCCAATTCCCTAGAGCCCAATTCAGACCCAGTAAATTGTATTATTAATGTTGGTCTGTCCTTGTCTCAATAAGCAAATCCCTTAGGACTCCAACACTCCCCCTCACCCCCAGCTCAATGTGGTCTTTCTTCAACTTACTCCAGATGTACAGATCATGTGCCAGTGTAAGTAAAGGCTATATTTCAACTAACAACATACAGCTGTTACTCACAGACATTACTTATTGTTTTACTTTTGTGAATGTGGCGTCTTCCGGGAACTTAATATGCACAGTGTCCTGTGACATTATTACCATTTAGCAGAGAATCTCTGATAAAATGAGCATAAAATAACTAGTATTAATGGGCTGTGGGTTTGGGTTTGTGGGTTTGTTACAAAGACAATCACTTCCAACCCAAGTACTAACAAATCCCTTGAGCTCTCTTGCAACATGTCACTGTTCTTCTCCACAGCCCCAAATGTTGGATTGAGCACCTCCCCTTGTTTGCTCTTTCTGTTTTTAGTTTGAATGTCCATATAAAAGAAATAGTTCTTCAGGTAAACTCTTGGTGGAAGATGATTATTTGCTGTTCCAACTAGATCACTCTTGTCCATTGGCTGTCTATTGCTCCTCATGACATGGAAAGGAAACGAAACGGAACTACAAGATTTTTTCGCATGGCTCAACAACAAAGATGCCTGCATTAAATTCACCATTCAGTCAGACAAACACTCCATCCCGTTTTTAGACCTCACCGTCTACAAAACAGCTACCAACACCCTGACAACCACCCTTTATCGGAAAACCACTGCAAAAAATACTTTCTTGGAATTCCACAGCTTTCATCCGGCAGCGCAAAAGGAAAATCTACCCTTCGGCCAATTTCTACGCCTGACTCGAGAAGATTTTGACACAACTAGCAGAGACCTCTCAACAAGACTCAAAGAAAGAGGCTACCCGAGCCACATCATTCGCCGAGCCAGAAAACGAGCCAAAAACAGGGAATCATGCCTCTCACCCACTCCACGAGAACCTTGCAAAAACAAAATCACCTGTGTGACCCCTTTTTCTCCACTAAGTAATCAAATAAGGAAGACAATTCTAAAACATTGGAACATTCTCCACACAGAATCTTTCGAACCTGCCAAACCCCGTTTTGCTTTCCAAAGAAGTAGGAACCTTAAAGACCGGCTGGTCAATACTTAGACAGAACTTACCAGGCCACCCGAGCAACAAAACACCCTGTGGAATTTACCTCCTGTTAAGGGCCACTATAAATGCGGATCATGCTCAGTTTGCTGTCTAACAAAGAACATGAAATCGATCGATCTCAACGGAAAGAACTGGAATTTCAAATCTTTCACCAATTGCAAGAGCAAATGGACAGTGTACAGCATCAAATGCCCCTGTAAACTACTATACATCGGCAAATGTAAAAGAGAAGTAAGGCAGAGATCTCTCACTTCGCAAACTAGAGCAACAATGGATCTTTCGACTAAACCCAGTTAAACAAGGCCTCAATGTGGCATTTGAATGGAATCTTTTCTTCAAATAACTGCATCCAAGGCCACCGCCCTTTTCAGCTACAGTCCTTTACAACCGTAGATGAACTGTCTAAGCACTCATGCTGCTTTGCTTACTCCCGTACTTTTGCCACCAGTGGCAAACATCGTCATTAATTAGGCAGTATCCATTCACACTATACCACTGTCACAAAACATGTATTCTCTGCCATCTACAATAAGCCACACACGTGTGTAAATTAACCAATTTTTTGTGAAATAACACGCTAACACACATGTAACTTCATGTTGTTTGTACGAACTGAATTATGTACATGTTGAAATTCGTAAGGTTTTTGAGTCCCTTGTTAATTAAGGTTTAGCGTATTGCAAAGTTTTCAAAAACTATGTTTCCAATATTCAATGCATGCAAGTCAATTACTATGTCAATTTTTTGTTAATACTCCAAAGACCCTGAAAGTATATTTAGATACTATTTACTCCGATGTGTATTTGCGCGGTTTGACGCGCCACGGAGCCCCTATCAGGAGCCCACACATGCACCACACGATGAACTAGTGCCCCGGACCAGTTTTTTTGTGCGCATGCACCAATTAACTCCAATGCGCATCCGTGGACTCAGTTAGCGTCTCGCGCAATGCCTTATCGCGCATGCGCCATCTCCATTAGTCGGCGCTTTCCTCACAAAGCTTGCTACTCAGCTCTCTTCCACATCGGAACACCCTAATCGGAAGGAATAGAATTTCTGTTTTCCAGGTAAGCAACATAGCCAGGCCAGGCACCACCCCAACCTCACTGCATGTTTTCTTTCTGACACATACGTGCTTTTTCCAAACGTTTTTTCAAATGAGTTACTAATAGTTTTGTTAGACGTTTCTCAAACGCGCTGAATCACAATTCTGAATATCTCGTGCACAAACGTAGTAACCTTTAGCATAACACCCTGCCATCATCCATTTGAGGCACCACCAAGCTATAATACACGACTATACCAAATTAAATCTGTACTTCTCTAAACGTGAATAAAATCCTTCTATGGCTAAATCATGCCATACTGACCAATTATTCACTTTTCAAGTCATCCACGCGCCAGGCACCTAGAGGGCCACTTTCACTCCAGCCCTACACTACACGTGTGCCGGCACCACCCAAATTATCCCTGCTCTTCACACAATACTTCGCAGGCACCTTTACGGTAAAATTCACTTTCAAAATTACGGATTAGAAGCAGATTTTCTCCCCTTCTTCCTCACACAGCGGCCATGGCTATTTTTCTAACTTGATCAAGCCCTAGAACATCACGGCAATTTCTTCCCCGTGATTGAGCTCCAGCGCCATCGCTGGATCGCATACCTGCTAAATAAGGTATGCACCACACCACTATCATTAAGTCATGTATGAATTCTCATACTATTATGGTAACTTACCGTTACCCTTTTTCCCTGTAAATACTTTGCTACAGACGGCCGCACCATTTGAGGTGCTTTTTTGAAATTACTTCGTGTTCAACCGTCGATAGAACACAGGTAGGCTTTTAGAGCGCAGTTTATATACAGAATACACTCTGTATGGTCACACTGGTTCCCCCCCCCCCTAATGTGTTACCTGTCTCCATAGGCGTTCACCAGCCCTAAACCACATCCTGATGACAGTTCGGACCCTTCATCTGTGAACATTTCCTACCCAGTGAAGGCTGACTAGATCCCAAACTAGAAACACCTGCATAAATATGTGTCGACTGTAACAACACACTACTAATCTAACAGTAGTATTTGAAATCAACATGATAAATATATGCTACTAACCCTCACTTAACCAACTGTGATACTATAACAGTTTGTCACTTGTTTTTTACCTTCCATTGTAAGCCAAATGTGGCTAATATGTGACTTTTACAAGTCAGTGTTTGTTGTTTTTTCTGTTTTGTGAACTTACTATTTCTAGATATGTGTTTAGATTTACAAATACATTGATCTTTTGTCCAACTTCAAACCTATCTATGACCTTCCAGGGCTAATATTCAAAAACTAGCTCCATGCCTCTTCAAAGCCCACCTCCTTTACACATTTGACCTGGGGTAGCTGTTGACTCTTCCTCTTTCATTGTTATTGCTAGGGCAGTCCATAGCCAAAGTTACTTCAGTGGTACGTGTAGTATTATGTGGGTGTCTTCATTTCCGCAATTAGTACCTTCCAAGCTGCTAAGTCTAACATGCCCTATTTTTCTTACAAAATGTTCTAATGCAAGCTCCCTCACATTCCCCCTTCTAGTGGATTGGGTCCATAGCCAAAGTTACTTCAGTGGTACGTGTAGTATTATGTGGGTGTCTTCATTTCCGCAATTAGTACCTTCCAAGCTGCTAAGTCTAACATGCCCTATTTTTCTTACAAAATGTTCTAATGCAAGCTCCCTCACATTCCCCCTTCTAGTGGATTGGGTTCATAGCCAAAGTTACTTCAGTGGTACGTGTAGTATTATGTGGGTGTCTTCATTTCCGCAATTAGTACCTTCCAAGCTGCTAAGTCTAACATGCCCTATTTTTCTTACAAAATGTTCTAATGCAAGCTCCCTCACATTCCCCCTTCTAATGGATTGGGTCCTTCCACGGATTCCTCATCATGGATATATATTTTCCTGCTTTACAGCTCTCTGAAACGTCTTCCTAACAGGAGACGCTGGGCGCTCTGGCGTCGATGGTCACTGAGTAGTCCTCTTTGTGACCGGATGTGACGTAGATGCCGGTACAAAATGCTGCTCAGTGCCCGTGACCTCAGTTCCTTTTTTTCACATGCCCAGCAAGTTACTCAGGAACATCGCTTCAGAAAATCTCGGCCGCATATTTCTTCAACTATGTCAACACCAAAACCTTTGGGTTTCAAAATGTTCAATAATTACTGCGCTAACATGTCACCTACCAACCTCTACAGAATTTGTCTGTGGTGCCTTTGTATCGACCATATAGTGGCAGATTGCGGCTCATGCCAAGACATGACTCTAAAGGCCTTAAAGATGAGAGCCAAATTGTCCCTGGGTTGTTCTGCTTCGAAGTGGCCAGGTATGACAATGTCGAATCACACAGACCTGACAAAAGCTCTGCAGCAACAGAGAAAACGCATGAGAAAGGCAGTAAATGGTGAAAAAAAAAGGAGCGGCTCCTAGCATTCTTCTTCTTCCTCATCGAAGAAGAAGCTAAGAAGGAGGCAATCGCCAACTGACTCATCCCCAAAAAGACAGGTACGATTCCCCTCGAAATCTAAATGACGCAGGTCTTTGAGAAGGCGGGCCCGCCCGTATTCTCTTCTTCTGAGAAAGAGACCTCTGAACCCACCATGCCTGAAAAAGCTGGCATGGACTCAGTGCACCAGCCTATTTGTGCCCCTAAGAGAGCGGTGAAATCCCCCATTCAAGGGTTGTCGACACAACCGACAGCTTCTGGGTGTGAACGCTTTCTTCAATGCTCCATCTGTCCCATCAGCGTCAATCTCAAATCCAGCGACGCCAAAAACCCGTTTGGCAACGATAGTTGATGATCCCTCGACTAGGTTTGCACCAGCGTCCAGAAGGGATTTTATAATCTCTTTCCAGGACATTTTCAACAAGGATGATGGCCCTGTTCCCTTCGGGGTTGAGCCTATGGGCAGGGGTGTTGCTAGGTCTGGAAAAGACTCGGGGCTACGCTATTGTTGGAAATGTCGGGACTTGGGGCTAGCTAGTCTTTTGGTTGTAGCTCCTGAGATTCTATCTGGGGCTACAACCAAAAGACCAGGGGCTATAGCCCCCTTAGCCCCCCCCTAGCAACGCCTCTGCCTATGGGTCTCCGCAGACAACCTGAGGAATTTGAGGAAGAGGAAAAAGGCCATCTGATCTAGCTTCTGCTCTGCACGACACAAGTGGTTTGGACACCTCTCCTGAGGTTGAATTTCCACAAGGGGATCCTTGAGCCCACCCCAGCGTGGCATATAGGAAAATGATGCCGTAGGTCATCGATGTTTTAGGTTGGAGACCCCCTGCAGAGACATAATGGAATGTGACCTGACAGACATCCTAGACAAGGGCACAACTACTGAACCTGTCCTTCGAAGGGATTGTGTCCTCCGACGTATTCCTTATCTATGATATTTGTATCTCCAGCTTGCTGGCCTCAGAAAAAATGTTTCCCAGTAGAGGGTGCTGTGCGTCGACGTCCGTCGAGTAGGTGTTCCTCGACAGCCACTGTATCGACGCCGACGTCATCATGCCTATAAATGGCCACGCGCAGCGTCCGTTGCTCAGTTCTGTTTTTCCGCGCTTCGTGTGCCTCGGAATACCGTTGCTCAGTTCGTCAGTTGAAATATATTCATATTTCCTCGAGAAAACCGACTCGTACTCGATGGCTTCCTCCTCTGACCCGACGACTCCTCGGTCCGGTTTCAAAAAATGCAGAGACTGTGGGAAGAAAATGTCGTTGACGGATCCTCACAGGATCTGTTTGTGGTGTCTGGGAATCGAACACCAGTGTTCGGAATGTTCGGAATGCCTATCCATGACGGCGAAAGCCTTGATGGTGCGTAAGGGGAAGCTCGAGAGAGGTAAGTCAGTTTTAACTTCCTCAAAAGTTTCCACGGTAGAGTCGAGCCATTCGTCTCCTCACGGTCAAAAGCATTCTCGGTCTAGGTCTCGAAGTGGCTCCCACCACTCGTCGAGGTCTAGACACTCGAAAAAGAGACGTAGAAAAACTCCTTTGTCATCGTCTTCTAGTTCCCCTGAAAGAGTAAATTGCCCCACAAAACACAGCTCTCAGGCTGAGTGGGAGGAATTCAGAAAAAAGATGCTAAGCGTCTTCGAGAAAGCGGCCTCGACCCCCTCGAAGTCAGCTGAGGGTGATACCCCGGGTGAAAAGCCCAAAAAATCTAAACGCTGCGAGTCGAAGCACCCGGCGAAAGAGTCGACCCGAAAGCGCCATGAGCCATCGGGAAGTAAAGCATCTTCGACGCCATCGTCGAAAGCCCCTTCGAAGCATAGATCGGCGCCATCGATGCCGTTATCGAAGGGTTCTTCGACGCATCCGTCGATCGAGTCGACGCCGGCATCGACGCCGATAAAAGAAAAACCCACAGCTACTCCACAGCCAACGGTTACACCGAGAGCCTCCAACACGACGTCGAGAACGTCGTCGACATCCTCAAGCAGGATTCCGATCCTCTCGAGTTCTTCAAGGCCTCTTCCAGTTTTCTTGACGCCTTTGTCGGCGCCTTCGAGGATTTTTACATCGGCGTCAACGACATCGACCTTTTCAAGGCCACTGATGATGGCTCCCTCTGCTTTAGAGATGGGTTTTATACCATTTCATAGGCCAGAGCATCCCCCCTTAACTTCAATTTATGAAGAAAGGGAAGATTCTGATCAAGAAAGGCCTTTTGGGCTGCAGAGGACCACATCACCTGAACCAGAGAATTTGTCAAACCAGACCCAGGGGAACATGCTGAAACCCCTTATAGAACCCTAATGTCAAGAATTATGGAGTTCATGGGTTGGTCTGCGCCTTCACCTGTTTTTCAACAGGATGACCTCACAGATATTCTGGATAAAGGTCCACAGGCGGATCCTGTGGTTCCCTTTCATTCTGCTTTACAAAGAAAGATTTTAACTAACTGGGAAACTCCTGAAGTTGTCCCTGCGGTTAACAAGAAGTTGTCAGCGAAATAAAGGGTATCTGCTGCTGACCCTGAATACCTATCTAAGCACCCTACTCCAGAGAGTCTGGTGGTCCAGGCTGCAACTTCATCAGGCAGTACATCTGCATACCCCACTGCTCCACAGGATAGGGATGATAAAGAATATGATGCCATGGCTAAGAAAGTCTTCTCGGCCTGTAGCATGGCTTTAAAATCTGTTAATGCGACTTGTACGTTCGCTAGGTTCAGCCACACTCTTTGGGAGTGTGCTTCATCAGCGGCTGATTGCCTCCAGGAAGGAGAAGAAAGGGACGCATTTATATCATCAGAGATGGTAAAGATGCAATGTGTGAGTCCCTTGAAACTGCAATTGATTCTGCTGTCAGTAGCAGCAGGGCCATGGCGGCAAGCACCACAATCCGCAGGCATGCGTGGTTGAGAAAGTCCGGCATTGCTTCTGACGTACAGGCCAGACTTTTAAATATGCCC
Organism: Ambystoma mexicanum; assembly: GCF_040938575.1. NCBI lineage: Eukaryota > Metazoa > Chordata > Amphibia > Caudata > Ambystomatidae > Ambystoma > Ambystoma mexicanum. The sequence continues at coordinate 81,831,769 of NC_090939.1, read as the reverse complement.
TTTGACGGCTCTTCCGTTTGGTAAGAAGGCGGATGACAGTTTGGAAAAACTGCAAACATCTAAAGCAGCAGCCAAGTCACTAGGAGCTGCAATCCGCCAAACTAATTTTCGTCCCTCAGGATCCTCTTGGAGAGGAAGGTCCTTTCGCTATTATTCCTCATATGGAAGAGGCAGAGGACGGCCGGCTCAAAGAGGCCAAGGAAAATTTACCCGTGGTGGACGGGGTAAAGGAAAGAAAGCCGCATCAGCAGGAGCAGGAGCCGCTTTACCTTCGGCAACTGCATCAGCCGCTCCCAAACCACTCTGAGGTCTCCCATCACAAGACACCTATAGGGGCAGGTTAACTCACCATCTGACGGAATGGCAGGCTATTACGTCAGATGCTTGGGCATTGGAGACAGTTGCCCAAGGTTACTGCCTGCCTTTTCTACGCATCCCTCAGAGCCATCCACCGGGGAACAGCTCTCTGAAAGTACCGGATCCGCTCCTCGTGCAGGAAATTGTAGACCTGCTAGAGAAAGGTGCCATAGAACCGGTACCTGTAGCAGACAGGAACAAGGGCTGGTACTCCCCCTACTTTTTCATACCAAAGAAAGACGGAGGACTGAGACCCATCCTGGATTTACGAGAATTGAACAAGTTCCTCAGGAAGGACAAGTTCAAGATGGTAACTCTCTCTCAGATCCTTCAGGCCCTTCAGCTTCAGGACTGGTTGGTATCTCTGGACCTTCAGGATGCTTATTTCCATGTGCCAATCCATCCCAAGCACAGGAAGTACCTGAGGTTCGCAATTGGCAACTCTCATTATCAATTTCGAGTTCTGCCATTTGGGCTGACCTCCGCCCCGAGGGTCTTCACCAAGCTAATGTCGGTTGTGGCTGCAAGTCTAAGGAGGGAAGGGATTCACGTCTACCCCTACCTGGACGATTGGTTGATCAGAGCAGTTTCTTCGTAACAAGCTTGGATCCAACTAGATTATGTCTGCCACTTCCTTCACAAGCTGGGCTTCTCCCTCAATTTAAAGAAGTCACAGATGATACCATCACAGAGACTCCAGTTCATTGGAGCAGTCCTGGACACGTCCCTGGGAAAAGCCTCGCCACCAGAGGTGAGGGCTCAAGATATTCTGCAGATGGTCACCAGGTTTCAAAATGCCCAACGTCTCCCAGCCTACGACTTTTTGAGGTTGCTAGGCCTCGTGGCATCCTTCATATCCCTTGTGCCAGAGGCTCGCCTGAGAATGAGATCCCTTCAGTGGGCACTGAGGACTCAGTGGTCACAATTCTCAGGGAGAATGACAGATCTCCTCCGGATTCCGGACAAAGTAGCCCACGACCTTCAATGGTGGGCCTCTCCAGAGAACATCTTGAAAGGAGAACTGTTTTGGCAACCATGGCCGGAGATAACAGTAGTCGCAGACGCCTCACTCACGGGGTGGGGAGCCCATGCCAACGACTTGACCATCAGCGGTCGTTGGTCTCCATCGGAGTCCAGACTACACATCAACCTGTTGGAGCTGAGAGCCATCAGACTGGCACTGAAGGCTTTTCTGGCGTCTGTACGGGGGAGAAACGTCCTGATAATGACGGACAATACAGTGGCCATGCACTACCTCAACAAAAGAGGAGGCGTAGGGTCACTGCCACTGTGCAGAGAGGCGATGCAGCTCTGGTTTTGGGCAATTCAGGAAAGAATCTCTCTATCGGCAATTCACCTAGCCGGAGAGAAGAACTTGACAGCGGACGCTCTGAGCAGGCAGAACACAGTCTCCCACGAGTGGGAGATAGCTCAGGAAGTCCTTCAAGAGATCTTCGTCCTTTGGGGAACCCCTCAAGTGGATCTGTTCGCCACCAGTATCAACAGGAAGTGCGACAGATTTTGCTCAAGGGAATTTCCCCCGAGAGGAGCTCTAGGAGACGCGTTCGTAGTGGACTGGGAGTTCCCACTTCTGTACGCGTTTCCTCCGGTCCCTGTAATTCCTCAAATGATCAGGAGGTTGAGAAGGTTTCGGAAGACCATGATCCTAATTGCCCCGGATTGGGCCAGGAGAACGTGGTACCCGGACCTTCTGGACATGTCCATCCATCCTCCAATTCGTCTACCGTACAGAGAGGATCTTCTCTCGCAGAAGGGAGGTCAGGTTCTCCATCCAGCCATCAAGACCCTCAACCTTTACGCTTGGTATCTGAAAGGTTGAGGAACAAGGATTGGGACCTTCCAGATGAAGATGTTATGGAGGTGTTGCTTTCGGCCAGAAGGCCAGCAACTAAAACTCTATACCGCTGCCGTTGGAATACATTTTGCAGCTGGTGCAGAGAAAAGAATATCGAACCCTTTTCATGTGGTACACCTGCGGTGTTATCCTTCTTACTTTATTTGGCAAATTCGGGCCTTCAAGTACACAATATTAAGGGCTATCTCGCAGCGCTATCGATCTTTAAGCGCACTGCAGAAGAGCCATCGTATTTCAAAATTCCATTGGTAATACAATACCTGAAAGGTCTAACTAATGTTTACCCTCCAAGACCATTCCAAGTTCCCTTATGGGACTTAAATCTAGTTGTAAACTTCCTAAAGGGAGCTCCTTTTGAACCACTCCACTCTTGTTCATTGAAGTTTCTCACCCTCAAAACTGTTTTATTGGTAGCATTAACATCTGCTAGAAGGGTTAGCGAGATACAAGCCCTATCTTGTAAACCTCCTCATACAATTTTTCACAAGGACAAAGTCATTCTACAGGTGAAGCCTAACTTCTTCCCAAAGGTAGTTTCTGAATTTCACATTACTCAAAAGATTACTTTACCTTCATTCTATCCTCCTCCCCATCCGGGGAAAGAGGAAGAGAGACTACACAGGCTGGACCCTAAGCGAGCCTTGAGTTTTTATATCAGTAAACTTGCTAAAATTAGACAAGCAGACCAACTCTTTGTAGGTTACGCAGGACATAAGTTGGGATTACCAATAACCAAACAAAACATCTCCAGATGGATTATTTTAGCCATTCTGGAATGCTACAAACTGGCAGGGAAAGAGCCCCCTCAAAATCTAAGGGCTCATTCGACCAGGGGTATCGCAGCCTCCTCAGCTCTTCAAAGAGGGGTACCAATTAGAGACATATGTGCGGCTGCCACATGGTCGTCCGCACATACCTTTACCAAATTTTATAGCCTGGATTCCTCCTCTAGTCAAGAGACTAGATTTGGCAAAGCTGTGTTACACTCTGTTCATTCTTAAAGAGTAATATGGCATCTCTTACTCCCGCCTCCAATCACATACCACTGCTATGGGAGTCCATCATAGATAAGGAATACGTCGGAGGACACAATCCCTTCGAAGAACAAGTTACTCCTTACCTGATAACGTTCTTTTGATGGGATGTTCCTCCGACGTATTCCTGATCGCCCCTCCCATCCATCCCCGCAGTAACATTTCCCTTGTGGTTGCAGCTTACGCTCCTTCAAGGGTAGTAACCATTCATGCAATAACTACCTTACTCTACAAAACGGAACTGAGTAACGGATGCTGCGCGTGGCCATTTATAGGCATGATGACGTCGGCGTCGATATGGTGGCTGTCGAGGAACACCTACTCGACGGACATCGACGCACAGCGCCCTCTACTGGGAAAAACATTTTCCGAGGCCAGCAAGCTGGAGATACAAATATCATAGATAAGGAATACGTCGGAGGAACATCCCATCGAAAGAACGTTACCAGGTAAGGAGTAACTTGTTCTTCCCTTGCACAATACCATCAGAAATGTCCTCATGGAGCTATGGAGGTCGCCCTGCCAAAATGGGTTCCAAATAAATAGCATACAGATGCAGAGATAGAGGGCAGCCCTGCCTCATCCCCCGTTCTATACAAATCTCTTCTGAGATGTGAGTGTTTACCATCAATTCGATCGAGGGGTTGCTACAGTTTGCCCCCACCATTTGGATATATTTAGGCCCAAACCCATCTGCTCCAAGGTCTGAAAGAGGTATGACCACTCCACCCTGTCAAATGTTTTTTCAGCGTCTAGCGAGATAAAGTTGGCCGGGATTTGCTTCATTTCTAATTTTTCTTGTAGGTCAATCACCCTTTTCATATTGTCCCGTGTTTGCCTCCTGGATATGAAGCCCTATTGGTACTGCCCTATGATTCCCGGGAGAACCTCCTTTACTCTTCCCGCAAGAATCCCAGAGTAGATATTGGCGTCTAGATTCAGTAGCGCTATAGGCCTATAAGACTCACAATTTGTGGGGTCCTTATTTGGTTTTTCCGAATAAGACCACCTTCGCCTCTGTCATGGAGTTCGTCACTCCATCCCCATTTTGAAACGTATTAAACAATTTTGTCAGGAACCCTTTGACCTCATTGCAGAATACCTTGTAGAACACCCCAGTATAGCCATCCGGCCCTGGAGATCTATTGCTCGGCAGGCTTTTAATTGCTCTTTCTACTTCTTCCACTGTAATTTCCTTTTCTAGGCTATCTCTCTCTTCCTCCTTGATCTTGGGTAGCTCTACCCCTTCTAAGAATGCTGTATCTTTTGTGTTTCAGGGTTATAGCTCCTTATAATAAGATGCAAAGGCCTGGGTTATCTCATCCGATTCCGTTATTAATGAGCCATCGGCTTGTTTCATTCCCCCCCCACATGACTTTGACCCTTCTGTTGTTTCAAGAACCTAGCCAGGATTTTTTCTGCCTTATTGACATCTAAGGTAATAATGCTGTTTAAGCCCAAGCAAGGCGCTCTCCGCCTTTGACGTGTTCAATAACCACAGCTGTCTCTGTGCTTCCTTTACTTTGTTATAATTCTCCCGGTTCTTCAATCCTGCCAGAGCTGACTGAGCCTGTTTCAGCACACCCTCCAGATCTTGCTCCAGTCTGTCTCTCTCTCTAAACCTAGGGGCTGTTAGGGAGACTGTCTCTCACCGTAGTACGGCCTTGAAGGCATCCCAAACCACCCTTAATGAAACTCTGTTTGAATCATTCAGTTCAAAGTATTCCACTATTTTACCCCTCACCATTTCCTGTGACACTGGGTCCCTAGTGAGTTCCCCAGGGCATCTCCACACCCATAGTGGATTCCTTCCCATAACCCCCCAAGATGTATTTTCATCGGTGCGTGGTCTGATAGGCAAATTGGGTCAAGTTCTATGTCTGTTAGCGAGCCGAGTATTTCAGGAGTGCCCCAAGCATAATATATTCTAGAGCAGGTGCGATGCACATGTGTGCAGCATGTGTACCCTGGGTCCTGTCCCTTTTTTGCCCTCCAGAGTTCTCTCATTGCAAGCCCTTCCATACAATCTATCACCACCACTGATGGGCGCGATTCCCCTATGCGTACTCTGTCCGCTCCCATCTATCTCTGAGTCCCAGATCATATTAAAGTCCCCTGTAATAATGATTTCCCCTCTCAGAAATCTTTCTAATTTCCCCAATGTCTGACACAGAAACAGATCCTGTCCCATGTTAGGGGCATATATAGTGCCAATGGTCATATCTCTTTTTCCTATCTGCACCTGTACAAATATTTACCTCCCATTAGGGTCTGCCAGTGTTTTGAGTTTGTTTGCCCCTAGTGTATTCTTCAAGCCCACCCTTACGCCCGCTGTTTTATTTCAGGTGTTTGCCTGGTATAATTGTGTAAAATGCTGTATCTGCGTCTTGTGTCTATCTTCTTTTCGAAAATGAATCTCCCGAAGTAAGAATATATCTGCATTACTTCTCTTTATCTGGGTTAGCACCTTCTTTCTTTTTATAGGCGTATTCAAACCCTGTATGTTATGTGAGAAGATCTGCAGTGGCTTCGTCATTAGTCATTTCCTCTTCCCCCTTCTCCTCCCCCTTCCCATGTGCCCATACTGTAACTTTTCCTCTTCATTTGTATGCGGTCCCTTCATGTAGTTGCCACCCCCCACCCTTCCCACCCCACCTCTGCCCCTGCACCCTCTCTGTCCCCTCTCCGGGTCTGACTCTGTGTCCGAAGACAATTTCCAACTAGTGGGTACTGACCCATGTTTCACCCGGACCCCTAAGGTTAGCTGAACCTTGTAAGATTCCAAGTGGTGCACTCCCCCCCCAGCCGGGCTAGACCATACCACATGTTCCTCACCACTGCACCTGACTATACCCTTTGTGTATGCCCCCTATTCCTTGTGTATACCATACACAGGCCCACCTTTTACACTCTTGTACCAGGGTTACATAGTTTCTCCTTTTCTTCATTTCCTGGGTCTGGGATCTTTCAGTTTATCTCCTCTTTTCACAGGCGTCGTAGACCATTCCCATGGCTTTGGGCCCCTGTTGTTGTGTGTCTCAATGTCTTTCCCCCGAGGTCCTTTCTTCAGGTTCTAAAGCCAGGACAGCCATTCCTTCTTCGCATGTAGCTACTCTCTGTTGTCTTCCCTCCCAGCGGAACACCAAGCCAAAGGGGAAGGTCCATTTATGGGGAATTTTGTTTTCTTGCAATTTCCTTGTAACCAACCCCATCACCCTCCTTTTCTGCAGAGTGGATGCTGCCAAGTCCTGCATTAGGCTTACTTCTGAGCCATTTATTGTGATTGTCTCTTGCCCTCTCGCAGCCCTCAGGATTCTTTTCTTCTCCTCATATGATGCCAGGGCCGATAGGACATGCCTTGGCCTATTCCCTTCACTGATCCTCTTCAGGCCCACTCTGTCTATCCGGTCGATCCAGATCTACTCTGGGGTGCTATCAGTCAACATGGTGGCGAAGCATTGTTGCATAGTAGATTTCAAGTCTACCTCTGGGGTCGCTTCCGCCAAGCCTATAATCCTTATATTCGAGCATCTTGAGCGGTTTTCCAACTCCTCTGCTTGAATTTCTAGATGTTGTGTAGCCACAGCTATCTGCTCCCTTGATAGGGCATGGATTGCTGAAATGTGAAGTCTGGAGAGGGGTCCAGAATGCTGGTGTCCTGGAGGCCTTGAGCCAGTTCAAAAGCTGATTCGGGTCATCAAAATAATTGACCCCTCTTGAACCCAAGTAAATAGGATCAACATCCCCCTGATCATCGGCACCATTACCGTCTAAGATAACTGGCATAGTATTGAAAAATTTGGACCGGGGTTGTGGGGTGAATGTTTTCTCAACATGCGTCGACGTCGAGGGTTTGTCTATCGGCGCCTATATGGTGGACGTCAGTCTTGATCGGGATCGAGATGCCGTAGCGTCGACATCCTTGGATGCACAGGGTTGATCCGGCTTCCTTTGTATCTCTTTTGGTGTCGAAAGATTTATCGGCGCCCTCATTGTCGGTATCGGGGCACTAGAGGGTATACCGAACGCCGCTCTTGGCTCCGGGGTCTGCTGCGTGGGGGGTGCTAGCAGCACTGACTGCAGCATGCTTTTTGAACATGTCAAGCATGGATGATTTGAAATCCTCCCACTCATGGCGGGTGGTGAGGCCAGCTGACGGCTTACCTTTATCCATCGACGTCTCGGAGTCCCAACGGTGGTGATGACACCTTTTCTTCTTTTGGGACGAGGAAGAGTGGCTCTTCATGTGGAACCATTTCCTCTTCCACCTATGTTCTTTCTTGGGGGTGTGCCCTTCCGAAGACCGAACTGTCGACCTTGCCAGTGATTTTGAGGGTGATCGACCCAGAGCGAGTTTTGCAGCTCGATCGTGTATGGATTTGGGTTGCATTTTGGCACACGACAGACACCCATCAGTCACATGACCCATGCCGAGAAGCCAGAGACACAACTCGTGTGGGTCAGTGATGGACATCTTGGTGCCACAATCGGAACATCGCTTGAAACCCTATACCCAAGCGACCAACATCTCGCGTCAAGGATTGAAAAAGTACAACATTTTCTGATGAAAAAAACGTTGAGTGAGTCGAAGACTCGCCTGTGTTCCCAAGCATCGTGCTAACGCACGGAAAAAAGGAATTGAGGTTGGGGTGTAGTGACATGGTATTTATACGATGACAGACGACACGTCCGGAACTGACGACCAGACGCTGAGCAAGACGGATCGTGGATCGACAGCCGGGTCGAGGTCCGCCATGCCCCCTGTCGAAACTTTCCCAAGCTGCAGAGCTGGAGGGAATATCTATCAGATGAGGAATCTGCGGGAGAAGAATCCATAGAAAGAACATTACGTTAAGTAATTCTCCTTTGCATAAATCACTGTGAGGCTACAGGGTTCTGGAGCCGTGCCTCCTTCCATGCTTGTAGTAAAATGTACAGTGTTTCTACCTCATATAATAGGCTGATTATGGGCCTCCCTATGATCGCAATAATGGTCAGCCCAAATCAGGGACACTTGGTGAAAATATCTGTTGATTCGCTACACGTTTTCATCTGGTCTGATGCTATATAACTGAGATTGAGAAATAGAAAATATACAATAATGCAATAGTCATCTCAGATCTTTTGCATGCACGTTACACCCTTAACCAACCAAGCCAGAGTCTTACTACGATTCTGTCCCTCTACATACAGCCTGGCAATCGCGTACCAACCCAAAAAGGAAACCTCCCTTTCAGCCATATCGCAAAATGGATATAAAGTAGTTTCAATGTCTGAAATTGGAGTTTTATCCCAGGTTTCCTGATATGCACTCTCAGGTTCAAAGAGTCCCACCTTCTATGTGTTTAAATCATTCTAAATAGGACTCGAAAATCTTTAGGCATACATATTCCTTGGATAAAACTCCATCGCAACATTGTGGTGAGTGATCCCACAATGTTGTTTAAAAAAATGGATATATTTATTTTTGTAAATGTAAGTGAAAGACATGACCAACAAATGAGTCGGCCTTCACCTTCCAGCCTGGAGACTTACATGATTCTGATAGGACAAACACTGTTTATGGAGGAATAAAAGGTGTAGTCAAAATGCCATCCCTCCAAATGTAGATGAGCCCATGCAAGCTATTAAATTGGAGGAATAGTACAGGACAAGCGAGAAAAATGTATCTCTTACAAAAAGGCCATGTTGACTTTGTGGTGCACCATACTCAGAAGACACTTCCTTGCTTTGACCAGGTGGTTAAGCCCTCTGGAATTCCAGATTCTGGCAGAGATCGCAATGTCATGAGAGGAGGCCATTCAAAGAATGTAAGGGGTGTAGATGTGAAATGAGAACAAACAAAGTATGAAGAACATTATTTGTGGATGCTACTGCTCAATACTCCGAAATAAATGAAAAATATAAATTAATCCAAAAGGTTGTTTGTATTTTAAATTTAATCCCCAATTTAATTTGATACAGAAATCAAATTTCTACTATTGATGTAGACAGTCTTAGCAAATGTAGTTGGACGATGACTTGAGATCAATTCATCCTGCTATTGATGTGCTCAGTACATTACCCTCATTTTCAACTTAGTATGCTCACATTCTCAATTGGAAAATCCTCCGGCCATCCTCATTATTAAACTGATATCAAATCCACAAGTGAATAATCCTCTTTTCAAATTAATATCCTCAACCAAAGAATCCTCATGCTCATATTCACATTAATATCCTCAAATACTTAACTGAAAAATTCTCTTTTCAAATTCATATTCCCAAATCCTAAAATGAAAAATCCTTGACATATGTTTCACCACGTATGTAGTTCATTAGGTGGATGGATATGTATCTAAAGTGAACAAGATAATGTTTAAATCCATTAAACATCACCTGATTAAAGAGATTTATGAAAACTTAAATAGAATCATTTACTGACCTGCAAATTTCCTTATGTTCTAAGTCGATGCAAAAATGTGATGCCCATTGTTTTAATGATGAAATTTATTTTTGGCATAACTAAAAATGAAAGAAAGGAAGGATGAAAGAATATGTATTGTGAATCTACCAAATAAAAATACTGATACTTCTATCACAAACAGACTGTTAAATTACTTGAATTGTAATAACATTAAAGCATATTAAAAAAAATTGTTTCTATGAGGGGAAACATTTGTATTTGTATTTATTTGAAGAACAGGGATGTCAATTTCTAACAGAAATTACTTCCAATAACACATTTACAGATGGCGGAGGTATTTCCATGAAGGGTGTCTGTACAATAGCACAAAGATGAGAACAAGTGGTGAGCCAGTTCATGAGAGTGTAAAAAAGTGGAACATATGTCAAGTCCAAAACAAACAGAAACTAATATATATAAGTATAAGAAAACGGGCGACTTACAAAGGAAACATTAACCTAAGGGGGCTAGTGCTTCAAACTAAAAAGGAGTACTATTTAAATATACAAAATTACATTATTAAGCGTCACTGGAGGCAGTGGTGAGGTCAGGTAGGGATTTACTAAGAAAAGGACACATTTTTCCGAATGTTGAGGAGGTTAATACGAGCAGGAAATGCAGTGGTAGGGCTGAATTGTTGCAGTCGTAGGTCACTATCAAAGAAGACCCGAAGATCGCGAACCTTGGGTGAGGGAGCAAGGTCATGCAGGAAGGAGATAGGAGAGGGGAGGGGAGGGATGGCATTTGAAGCCGGGAGAAAGAAGACTCCAGATTTTTGAAGAGTTCAGCATCAGGCAGCGGAGAGTCACCCAGTGAAGAATTGCAGTGAGACAGTTTATCTGTTCCGAGATGCTTGGGGTGAAGAAGGGAAATTAGAAAAATATTTGCGTGTCATCAACAAAAAGGTGATAGCGAAAGCCAAAGTATGAGATAAGTCTTCCTATTGCAGAGGTATGGAGGTAAAAAGCAGAGGTCCAAGGAATGATTCTTAGGGACGCTGACAATGAGAGGCGTGTGGTCAGAGGTTTGCGAGTTCCAAGAGATTTTATAGGATCGACGAGGAGGTGATCTAGGCAAGAGCTGTTTTGTGAAACCCACGGTCCGGTACAGTGAGGAGAAGAGAGTGGTTGGCAGTGTCGAAAGCAACAGAAAGGTCCAAAACAATGAGGGTAGAAGAGCGTTTGGAGTGGTGAGTATTAGAAAGACAAGTTGGAGACATACATGAGTGCAGTTTCGGTGGAGTATTAACTACAAAATCCCGATTGAAGTGGATCTCCAAGGCCATTGTTCTGTAGGTAGATAGAGACCACACACTCAAGGACTTTTGGATAATGGTGAAGGAGAGAAACTGAGTGATAGTTTGCTGGGACATTTAGGTCAGCAAAGGATTTCTATAATAGGATTAGAATAGAACGTTGCAGATTTGAATTAGGCAGCGAAGAGTCCAGAAGAGGAAAATAGAGAGAGAGAGAGAGAGAGATTAAAGAGCTCAGATATAGAAGGGCAAGTGATTTAGAGAGAAAAGGGGTTGATAGGAGCACACAATGGGTTGGCACTGCAAAGGATGGGAGCTAATTCAATAAGAGGGCTAGTGGAGAAGTATTCTTGAGTAGAAGAGGTGAGGAGAGATGGTGGACAGAGGGTTGGGGAGCAAACCAAGGGCTTTGAGAGTGTCATGAATTTTAGAGATTTTAGAGGAAAAGTAGTGAGCAAAGTAATTAACAGAAAAATAGGAAGCGATGGATATTAGCTTGGGAGGTGTGAGCAAAGATTCGAGGGTAGATGATAGTTTGCGGGGGCACTGCAAACGGGAGAGATTTGTTTTTGAAGTAGGAGGACTTGCAGAGGTTGAGGCAGAAAGGGAATCTTTGTAGGCTAGGAGTAGGGAGGTGTCTGTAATTTGCACCAGCATCTTAGTTCACAGTGCATGTTTGTTTTGAGGATCTGAATTTCAGATATTATCCAAGTCTGGGGCAGGAAGGTGTTAATGTGCAAGCAGGATAGTGTTGGACAAATGAGTCATAAGTGCATAGTAAAAGTCAGAGAAAGCGCAGTCTATATAAGAGGCATGAATAGGGTAAAGAGGCAGGATAGAGGTCCTCACCTCATCAGGGTAAGATGGTCTTGCATGAATGTCCTCTTAGCCATTGAAGAGGGAGATGAGGAGTGGGAGGTGGAGGGACCAAGATGTTAAAGTGAAAAATTGAGTGATCAGAGTGGGGTCAATGGAGAGGTCCAGAGAAGCAGAGTGAATTGGAGAGAAAGGCAAGGTCAAGAGAGTGCCCACCAGAGTGGGTAGACTGGTCATGCAGGAAGTAGAGGGAGTAGTCAGATTGGAGGGAGTTAAGTTCAAGGCACGTTCCTGCAGAGGGTTTAGGGAGGTTAAAGTCCCCCAGCGTGTCAATGGGGATTTCAGTAGGAAATGACTTAAGGAGAGGGGTCATATCAAGGAAGGAGGAGTTGAGAGGACCAGGTGGTCGATAGAGAGCCAGAATAGTGAGATGAGTAGGAGGGTGTAGTTGAAAAGTAACATATTCAAATGAGGAACAGTTGATGTCATACAGGGGTATAAGAGCAGTGTTGAAGGCCTCATTGATAAGAAACCCCACACCGCCTCCCTTCTCAACAGGTCCGGGAGGGTAGGATAAGGTAACAAAGTCAATGTGGTGAGCGGCTAGTGCAACAGAGTCATGAGGGAAAATCCGGGTTCTCCTCCAAGAAAAAATAATAGGTTTAAATTGTGCATTTTACTGGACACTTTCTGTGAGAAATTGGGTAAAAAGCCAAACAGTTTGGAATTGGTTTTGTAGGCTAACACTTGAAAAGAAATCCAATAGATGCAAGTCACCAACTGCGCACCGGAGCCTTTTCCAACAAATTTTCAAAATGCATATTTACCAGGTTACTCACCGTAGTGACCACCTTACTCCTAGTCCATAGTCCCCTTTCCTCCATACTTATGGGACATCTCTGCGTCCTGTGGGACGGGACCGGAGCACTTTATAAAAAGCATCACATTTTTTTCCAAAATTTGTCCCTCCTCTCTTTCCTGCGCGGGGCCCGGCACACGGCCAAAACCCCGCCCAGCTTGGCTCCGCCCCACGCTTCGCCCATCAGTCCTTTTCTATCGCAGGGTCCAAGACCCATTAGCAATAACAGAGGAACCTTATTAGAGGGGACGGCGGGCGGCGTATGGAGGAAAGGGTATTATGGACTAGGAGTAAGGTGGTCACTACGGTGAGTAACCTGGTAATACTCCTACGTCCCGTCCCCTTTCCTCCATACTTATGGGAGATTCCCAAGCACTCCTTACAGGAACTATGGGTGGATGGAAATACCCCTTACTGAGACAGGTTCTTCAGCACAGCCTGGCCGAACTGAGCGTCGGCCCCAGAGCTCATATCGAGGCATTAATGCTTACAGAAAGCAGATGGGGAGGCCCAGGTAGCCGCTCTAGCGATGGACTCCCAGGGAACATACTTCTGAAAAGCAACCGCAGCTGCCTTGCCTCGCACCTGATGCGCATGAATACCCTTAGGTGGTTTCAGCTTTTTGACGGTGAAAGATTCCGTGATACAGGCAGCAATCCATCTGGAAATGGATGCCTTAGACACCGGCCTGCCCTGGGGTTTACCGAAGGTCACAAACAGTTGGGAAGAGCTCCAAAGCTCAGCAGTCCTGTCCAGGTAGAACTTAAGAGCTCTTCGGACATCCAGGCAGTGTAGAACCCTTTCCGCCTCGGAGGCAGGGTTCGGAAAAAAGACCGGAAGGGAAATCGACTGATTCAGATGGAATTCGGTCACTACCTTTGGTAGGAAAGCTGGCTTCGTCCGAAGGACTACCTTGTCCTTGTGAAAAACCAAGTAAAAATGCTCCACCGATAATGCCTGGAGCTCACTCACTCTCCTCGCTGATGTACGGCGACCAGAAAGGACACTTTCCAGGACACGTACTTGAGGTCAACCGTAGCCATTGGCTCGAAAGGTTTATGGCACAGCGCCGTCAGGACTACGTCTAAGTCTCAGGGCGGGTGCAGAGTACGAACCGGAGGGTAGATGCGTGTCAAACCAGCAAAATGTCTCTTCACCACCGGGTCAGATAACGAATAAGAACACCGGTCTGTAGAGAGGTAGGCGGAAATCGCCGAGAGATAAGTCCTGCAGGACAAGACATAAACCCCTGACTCTGCTAGGGAGGAGAAAAAGGACAGCACCGTGTCAATCGTCGCCACCCTCTGGTCCAATTCTTTCTTCAAACACCAATGACAGAACCTGAGCCATTTACTCTTGTATTGGGATCTGGTCGAGGGTTTCCTGGCTGCCTGGATAATGCGCATGTTATCCGCAGACAAACCCAAAGGCTCTAACGCCGTGAACTCAGGCACCATGCCGCCAAGTTGAGCGATTGTGGGGAGGGGTGCCACATCTGCTGTTCCCCTTGGTGAAGAAGATCGGGAGTTACTGGTAACCTGATCGGCGGACACGCTGACAGGTGTTGAAGTTCTGAGAACCAAAACCTGGCCGGCCACCACAGAGCTAATAGTAGAAGAGAACAGTTGACAGAACTTTTCAACTTCCAAATCGCTCGATGAACCAGAGGAAGAGACGGGAAGGCGTAAGCTCTCATGTTGTGCCATGGGATCTCGAGTGCGTCCCCCAGAGAGGAGGCTCCCAGCCCCCCTCTGGAGGCATACTGAGGAAGCTTCTTGTTCATCGGTGTGGCGAAGAGGTCCACCTCCGATGTGCCCCAACGCGAGAAAATCCATGATGGGATCTCCGCCTTCAACTCCCACTCGTAGCTGACCACTGTCCGCCGGCTGAGGACATCCGCGGTGACATTCAGCCGGCCCGGGATGTGCACTGCAAGCAGCCAGACCCCATGAAGCACGGCCTACTCCCAAATCTGAATGGCCAGATCCACGAGAGGGGGAGACTTCATTCCCGCCTGCTTGTTTATGTAGTACATTGACACCACATTGTCCGTTCTTATGCGGACCACTCCTGAGGTGACCAGATCTAACGTCACACCCCACCCGAAGAGGGAGGAGTCTGTCGTGATCATCACCATGGGGCTTGGGTCCTGGAACCCGACGCCCACTGACAGGTTGCTGAGAGAAGACCACCATTCCAGGTCCACTCTCATGGAATCCAGAATCATTATCCGTTTGGAATCCAGGTCCACAGCCTGACGCCAGGAACTCCGAAGAGCCATCTGGGTCCGCCTCATTTTGAGACGAGCAAGAGGAAGAGCCAGCACACACGAGGCCATGAGGCCCAGAAGCCTCTGGAACCACCAGGCTGACATGACTGCGTAAACATCTGACACGTGGCCAACAGATCCGCCATTCTGTCCCCGGTCAGATACACACGGCAGTCTATCATGTTCCAACGAAAACCCAGGAAAGTCAGGTCCTGTGAGACCGTCATGAAGGATTTCCGCCAGTTCACCGACAGCCCAAGATGGAACAGGAGCTGAAGGAGAGACTGGGGGTTGCCCGCTGCTGCCAACGGGCAAGGGCTGCGTAGAAGCCAGTCGTCCAAATAGGGATAAACATGGAAACCCTGGAGACGAAGATGGTCGCGATCACCGACATCATCTTCGTGAAGACACGTGGCGCCGAACTGAGGCCAAAAGGAAGCACCCGAAACTGGAAGTGCTCCTCTCCCAGAGAAAAACTGAGAATTTGCTGGGCGTGATCATCTTGAATTTCTCTTGTGGTAGGGAAAGATTGAACTGGGAAAGGTCTAGGATGGTGCGCAGGCCAGCCTGGTTGGGTTTGGGCACCGTAAACAGCCGGGAGTAGAAGCCCTCCCCTCGCTCCCCAAGGGGAACGGGTTTCACAGCTCTGAGGAGCAGAAGTTTCTGAACCTTGGCCTTGAGGGAGGTTGAGCCCGACAGCTGAAAAGGAGGGTTGAGTGGTGGGGTAGGGGGTAAAGGTAAGCCAGAAGCCCGCTCGAGCGACTGACAAGACCCATCTGTCTTCTGTGATGGACTGCCACGCCTCCCAATGAGACGCAATGCGTCCTCCCACCGGGGTCTCGTGCGAGCGCGGAAAACCCTCATTTGGCAGGTTTATCGGTGGCGGTGCCACCTGAACCTGATGAGGAGGCTGAGGAGCGGGAGAAATACCGCGTACGCTGTTGTCTACAGCGGTTATTCCCCGCAGGAGTATCCACTCTGCGATTTTTGCGGTCAAGGAAGCCCCTAAAACCAGAGGAAGGTCGACCTTGCGACAACGTCCTTTGAGTCATGAAGGGAGGTTTAACCAGAACAGACAAAGATTTAGCCGTCTGAGTGCTGTCTTTGGTTTTGGTGAGCTCTACGTCAGTAGAAGAGTGAAAAAGCTCCTTACCATCAAATGGAAGGTCCAGGACCTTGTCTTGCACCTCCTTCGAGAACTTAGTGGCATGCAGCCATGCTTGCCGCGAGGTATCAACCCCTAACATTAGACCCCGAGCCGAGGTGTCTACGTGATGAGCCGCAGCCTCCAGGAGATCCTGGGCCAAGACCCTGGCATCGGAAAGGCCTCCTCTGAAATCCTCCAGCTTCTCGACCGGGATATGCTCCTTAAACTCCGACAGACCTCTCCACATCCGCATGTTAGCTCCCGCCAAAATCAATTCTGCATTGGCCTGACTGAGCTGCAAGGCCGAATTGGCAAAGATTTTCCTCCCTAGGGAGTCCAGGAGCTTGTCCTCCTTCCCCAAGACCTGAGTCGCCGTCGCGGAGGAGGAAGCTGCAGGTCTGGATTGCAACGTGGCCGCAGCCACCACTGTAGAGGAGGGAGGCGGACAAGACGACAAGGCCACTTCTTCCGAGGAATGTAGCCTGTACCTCGCGTCAATCTTTTTATTGACAAAAAGTTCCGAGTGTGGCTTTTCCCAAACTCTTCGGACCTCGGCCAGAACGTCCTTCTGCAAGAACAGGCCGGTACGCTCCAAAGGAGACAAGGTGAACGCCCCAGAAAGCACGCCCTCCTGCGGAGCAGGTGCCTCGGGCACCGAAACATCCAAGAAGCTCATCATGTCCAGTACCCGGTCATGGAAAGCTCTGGTAGAGCGGGGCCGGTCCTCGTTGTCCTGATCGCCTTGAGGGTCATCTGACAGGTCCGGCTCCTGCTGAGCCGAGTCAGGCACTGCCTTGTCCACTGGGGACAATGGCGGCACAGGCGGAAGCGCAGGGGGAGGCACCACGGGCAAGGGAGGCGCCGGCGGAACCACCGATGGGACGGTTGGAGCCGGAGGCGCGGGTGGGCATATCTCCTTGAAAAGCCCCTTGAAATATTCCCTCATGGGGTCGGTGCGCATAAGCGCTTGAAACTTACCGAAAAAGGCATCCTCAGGAGATTGTTTCAGAACCTGAGGAGGCCTCTCATGAGGTGGACAAACCAGAGACGCAACGGGGACGGGTGCCACACCGGCCCCTCCGCCGACGTATCCACATAAATCAAGGGAGCCGCCCCCGCGGGCAACGAAACATTGTGCGGAAGAGGCATCCGGGCGTTCCAATCAAAAACTGTCCGGTAAGGATGCGCACAAGGGACCTTA
Source organism: Ambystoma mexicanum (assembly GCF_040938575.1). NCBI lineage: Eukaryota > Metazoa > Chordata > Amphibia > Caudata > Ambystomatidae > Ambystoma > Ambystoma mexicanum. Next base: position 81,814,511 of record NC_090939.1, on the reverse strand, counting down.
GGTTCACCCGAAGGACCGAACCCTACACCAGGGGCAGATGGCGTAGTTGTAGGGGTAGTACCTAAAATGGCCACCGTGGTCGTGGCGGGAAAAGGCACCATTTTGTCCTCATCTGAGGGGAACTGCAGCATGTGAGGAAGTGAGGCAGGGGTCCCCGTCGATGGATCAGGAGTCTTAATTTTAGCCTTAACGTAAGGAACCTCGGCAGAGCCGGTACTATGTGGCCTGGAATGTTTCTGCGACATACCAACTGCCAACTGAGCCTTCGAAGGAAGAGCCTCGGCACTGCCGGTAAAAGAAGAAACCTTCTTTGCCCCCTCAACAGATCTGGTGTCACCACAAGAGTGGGAACGGTGCGCTGTCACCGACAGGGCCTTGCCCGGCCCCTCAGAACTGTTGGTAGCCTTAGCCTCTGTACGAGGAACCTCGGTCCTAGGCCGGTAGAAGCCTTATCGGCACGGGCCTCGAACATGCGTTCGGTAACCTCAAGCCCAGCCAAGACCTCGGGGCGTACCCCGGTTTTGTTTTTGAGGGAAGCCGAAAGAACGGCCTCAGAGCAAGCTCTGGTACCCCACGACTCAGTAGAACTGGGTCTACACACAGCCCCCATAGGAGGGGCCTCGGAGTGTACTCCGGTGAACACAGGCCCCTTACGGAGACCCTTGGAGAAAACTCTGGTAGAATTATTAGGCCCGACAGGCACCTCAGGGCAAACCCCGGTAACAGAGCGATCAACGCCCCTCCCGGCTCGAGAGGAACCCGGGAAGGTATCCCCTGGCCAGGGTGCTCCGAAAATCAAAGAACTTATCGGGCGTTTTTTCTTCTCGTCGATGAACGCCTGAAAATGCGAAGGAGGAGTCCGACCGAACACCTCCTCCCACCGCTCCAACCAACGTTGAAGAGCCCGGACCGAAAGGGAGTCACAGTAAAAGAGTCACGGTGACACGATGAACAGTCTGGAAAATCTAGTTTAAAAGACATAGACAGACTAGTAAACGAACGCTAGCAAGAGCTAGAGAGGGAAAAACGGAAGAAAAACTTCCGAGGATGCAAGTGCGTCCAGCCCCGATCGTGCGGAGAAAAGGACTGATGGGTGATGCACGGGGCGGAGCCAAGGTGGGCGGGGTTACGGCCGCGTGCCGGGCCCCGCGCAGGAAAGAGAGGAGGGACACATTTTTGAAAAAAATTTGGATGCTTTTTACAAAGTGCTCCGGTCCCGTCCCACAGGACGGAGATATGTCCCATAAGAATGGAGGAAAGGGGACGTAGGAGTATCTCACAATATATACCTGTATAAAAAACATGTTCATGGTGGCTGTGCACATACATGTCCATGATGGCAGCACCAATACATACCAGTATTCCCATATATGAGCATATTCATGTTTGCTGTCTCTGCCAATATTTGCCAGTATCCCCATTTGAGAACAGACTCCTGTTGGCTTTCCCAGTAAAAATGCCATGTCATGCTAAGAAAATATATCCAGTCTGGCTTCACCAAGGTAGGCTAGTTTATCCACGTAATAAGACTTAAGTTTGCTTTACGCTTGATGCCCAGCAAAGAGTAAAGAGATCACATCACTAAAGCAAGAAGAAATGCCCACTGGCTGCCAATCAAGGAAAGGATTATTTTCAAAGCTTTGTCCATCACTCACAAATGCATCTCTGACTCTACCCCCACGTTACTTATCGCAAAGATTCACCAAGGCTCAGTGTCATGACCCCCAAAACCCCAGTTGGAAGCATTGGTGGCATCTGGTCTCGGAGGATGGCTGCATGGCACAGGAACAGGCTGCAGCCAGTGCTTTTAGGCAGTTGCCCCTTCCAAAATGGCCCCCGGGTTGGATCATTCAGTAGGATCCAACATGGCCCATAGAGGGCCTACAGTACAAGCATCCACGGTGGCCTAGTGGTGCTGGGTGGGCCCAGGGCTATATAAGGACAAGTTCAAGATGGTGACTCTTTCTCAGATCCTTCAGGCTCTCCAACTCCAAGATTGGTTGGTATCATTGGACCTTCAGGGTGCTTACTTTCATGTGCCAATCCATCCAAAGTACAGAAAGTACCTGAGGTTCGCGATTGGCAATTCTCATTATCAGTTTCGAGTTCTGCCATTCGGGTTGACCTCCGCCCCAAGGGTTTTCACCAAACTGTTGGCGGTTGTGGCAGCAAGTCTCAGGAGAGGCGGTATTCACATATATCCCTACCTGGACGACTGGTTGATCAGAGCAAGTTCTCCAGAACAAGCTCAGGAACATCTTTCGATCACCTGCCACTTCCTGCACAAACTGGGCTTCTCCCTCAATTTCAAGAAGTCCCACATGATACCATCCCAGAAGCTCCAGTTTATCGGAGCAGTCTTGGACACTTCATCGGGAAAAGCCTCGCCTCCCGAAGTGAGAGCTCTCCACATCCAGCAGATGGTAACGAAGTTTCAGAATGCCCAACATCTACCGGCCTTCGATTTTCTCAGGTTGCTCGGCCTCATGGCATCCTGCATTTTTCTAGTACCAGAGGCCAGGTTGAGAATGAGATCCCTTCAATGGGCACTCAGAACTCAGTGGTCCCAGTTCTCAGGGAATATGTCGGATCTTCTGCAAGTCCCGAGCGCAGTTGCTCAGGATCTTCTATGGTGGGCTTGCAACAACAACATTCTCAAGGGAGAGTCTTTTTGGCAACCATGGCCGGAGGTAACGGTAGTCACGGACGCCTCACTCACGGGGTGGGGAGCACACACTAACGATCTGACAATCAGCGGTCGTTGGTCTCCATCGGAGTCCAAACTACACATCAACCTATTAGAGCTGAGGGCAATCAGACTAGCTCTGAAGGCCTTTCTGCCCTCTGTATAGGGAAAAAATGTCCTGATAATGACGGACAATACAGTGGCCATGTACTATCTCAACAAGAGAGGAGCTGTAGGGTCACTGCCACTGTGCAGAGAGGCAATGCAGCTCTGGTTCTGGGCAATATGAGAAGGAATCTCTCTGTCGGCAATTCACCTAGCCGGAGAGAAGAACACGGCGGCAGACGCTCTGAGCAGGCAGAGCACGGTCTCTCACGAGTGGGAGCTGGCTCAGGAAGTCCTTCTGGAGATCTTCGCCCTTTGGGGAACCCCTCAAGTGGATCTGTTCGCCACCGCGATCAACCGGAAGTGCGATCAGTACTGCTCAAGGGAATTTCCTCAAAGAGGAGCTCTGGGAGACGCATTCCTAGTGGAGTGGAAGTTTCCACTGCTGTACGCGTTTCCCCCAGCCCCCGTGATTCCTCAAGTAATCCGGAGGTTGAGAAAGTTCAGGAAAACCATGATCCTAATTGCCCCGGATTGGGCCAGGAGAACGTTGTACCCGGACCTTCTAGACATGTCCACTGCCCTCCAATACGTCTTCCGCAAAGAGAGGATCTTCTCTCACAAGAGGAAGGTCGGGTTCTCCATCCAGAGGTCAAGACACTCAACCTTCACGCATGGTTTCTGAGAGGTTGAGATACAAGGATTGGGATCTTCTGGATGACGTAATGGAAATCTTGCTTTCGGCCAGAAGAGCAGCAACAAAGTCTTTGTACCGATGTCGCTGGAATAGGTTTAGTAACTGGTGCAAAGACAAGGATGTGGACCCTTTTCAGTGTGGCACCCCAATGGTGCTTTCCTTTCTGCTACATCTAGCTAATCTGGGGCTCCAGATAGGAACAATCAAAGGATACCTTGCTGCGCTGTCCATTTTCAAGCGCTTCTCGGAAGAGGTTTCATATTTCAAAATACCGTTAATAATTCAATTCTTAAAGGGGCTCACTAATGTATACCCTCCAGTACCTTTTCATGTACCAACTTGGGACTTAAATTTAGTTTTAAAATTCTTGACTTGCATACCTTTTGAGTCTCTGCACTCATGTCCATTGAGGCTTTTGACTCTAAAAACTGTCCTCCTTGTGGCCCTATCATCAGCCCGCAGGGTTAGCGAACTTCAGGCTCTCTCATGCAAACCACCATATACTATTTTTTATAAAGATAAGGTAGTCCTTAAAGTTAAACCTTCGTTTTTGCCAAAAGTAGTCTCGGACTTCCATTTGTCACAAAAAATAGTACTACTAACTTTTTATCCTCGTCCTCATCTGGGCAAAGAAGAGGAGAGATTACACAGATTAGATCCCAAGAGGACTCTTAGTTTTTACATCTCTAGGATGGCTAAATTGAGACAAGATGACCAACTGTTTGTGGGTTATACTGGTCAAAAATTAGGCTTATCTGTAACAAAACAGACCATTTCCTGCTGGATCATATTAGCCATAGTTGAATGCTACAGATTAGCGGGAAACGATCCACCAGATGGGCTTCGTGCACATTCTACAAGGGGAATGGCTACTTCTGCGGCTCTAAAGGGGAGGGGAGTCTCGGCAGCAGACATTTGTGCAGCTGCAACCTGGAAAACAATGCATACTTTTGTTAAACATTATTGTTTGGACACTGCCTCCTCTAGCGAGGGTTTATTTGCAAAGGCAGTTCTGCATTCTGTCAATGAAAACTGAAATTGGTACTCCCACCTCCAAAAATTGATACTGCTATGGGAGCCTATCACAAGATGAGGAATACGTGGGAGGACGCAATCCATTCGAAGAACAAGTTACTTACCAACTGTAACATTCTTTCGACTGGATGTTCCTCCCACGTATTCCTCATCGACCCTCCCATCCTACCCCACAGTGCAGTTTACGGTTTCTTACACCTTCCTCTCACAAAGAATGTATCGGTCATGGGACACACCTGGGTGTTCCTCCTATATATATATGTATTTCATCGAAAAAACAGAACTGAAGCAACGGGCGCGGCTCGAGCTATTTATACCATCGGTGATGTCGACAGAGTACGGAGTACGTCGAGGGACAATCGACGCCACGACCTCGAGCACAGCGCCCTCTGCCGAGAATGTTTTTTTTCCTAAGCAGCGAAGCTGGAGATAACGATTTATCACAAGATGAGGAATACGTGGGAGGAACATCCAGTCGAAAGAATGTTACAGTTGGTAAGTAACTTGTTCGTCTCTCTGTGCCCCTTCTCTACCTCGTCACTAATAAAAAATGTAACACAGAGGTAAATCAAGGTGTAAATGCATTACACCTTGCTTTAACAGCCTTATTTACCACTGCACCCATTTAAAATGTGGGTGACTGAAAAGCCTGCTGGGTGCTCTTTAGAACAGCACAGGCGGAGAAAGTGAGCTCTCCTATTGCCATGCTTGTTATTCACAAACATGGAGGTTCCACAATTAGTAGTTGGGTTTGGACCGTTAGAGCTTTGTTTAAAGTAAATCATGGCTCTTGGATCAGAACTGAGGCACTCCTATACCTGCGCTATACGCCATAGCCTTCGTCATCTGCGCTGCCTTCGACTACTTTGTTAATCTGTCAAATACAGCATATTTACCTGCCGAACCTCTATTTTACTATGACTATTCGCTCCACTTTTCTACTACACATCTACCCATTAATCTCTGCTTGTTGTACATTTTCTGTCTTTATGCCTCACCTTGTTAACTACTATTGTATTTCATGTATATATCTATGGGCCTCATTACGAGGTAGGTGGTAAGGGATTACCGGCACCGGTAAGGACACTGGTGCCGGTAATCCCTTACCACCCTATTCCGAGGTCCCTTAGCGGGTCCCTTCCTTAACACCTGGTTTTACCAGGTGTTATGGAAGGGACCCGTTAAGGGACTTCAAAACTAATAACGGTACCGCAAATTGTGGTACCGTTATTAGCTCCATCTCCATTCCCATTGAGCCCTATGGGGACTCGAATGGGAATGGGGAATGGTTCCCGCAATGGGGATTTACCGGGTCCTCCAAGGTTGGAATGACTCAGTAAGTCCCTATTTCGGGAACCCGGACCCGGAATGCGGTAAGGGGGTAGCCATGGTGCTATTGGCACCATGGCTACCTCCTACCTCGTAATGAGGCCCTATGTTTGCATATTATTCATGTATATAATTATGTATGTATATAAGATATGTATGTATAGAAGCTCAAGTTGCGCCCTGATGCCCCTGGGCCGGATGGTGCGCGTTATAAATAAACAAATCAAATCAAGCATGCAGTCCACACAGTCTCTATCGACCACTGACTGTGCATTTCAGTTTCCACATGTCAGTGATGTCTGGGTTTTCCAATGTAACTCATATACGCGGCTTTCACTGTGGAAAAGGCAAAATATTGGCTTTGTCAATGCTTGTTTGCCGGTCTAGAACAATTTATTTCCCTCCCCTCTCTGTCTGCCCTGCCCTCCACTCAACAATAAACAAAAGTCAAAACTACTAACTTACTTTGTCAGTTTTTTCTTTGTTATGATCTCCCTTGCCATCCAACATGATCCATTTCAAGTCGCCTGACGCTTGACACAAAAATACAGATGACACTTCATATTTCTCACAGACCTAGAGTATATTGTGCACCAGCTGACTAATTGACATATGTTTTTGGAACACTTTAAACTTTATAAATATTAGAAAAACCCCTCGAAAATGAAATTTCAGTTGTTTGTAGGTATGGTATTTCATTTTTTTGTGGTGTTTTCTCTTTATTTCTGTGCCAAAAATCTCCCGCTTAATTGACACAATCTATGTGACTGTTGCTTCTCACCTGGAATACCATGGATTTTTTAAATCAATTTATCTTATTTACATTTTATTATGCATCTGTTCTTGCCGGAATCCGCACGCTTCTAAGCGTGTTTAATTGTTATATCCTTAACTAAAACATATTCGTCCATTAAAAGCCCTTAAAAAGAAACAGGAAGTGGCCCTGCAGTTTTTGATGATCCAGATTGTTCTCTGCACACATGACGGGCGGACTACATCACATGCATTATTAAGTGCTTATGCTGCTGGGCCAAGCGTTTTGTTTCCTGAGATAACTGCAGGGAAGCCGTCCTTTTCACAACCTGCAGCGTATCCCGTGCTGTGCATGAAGACTGCACCAGTTTCTGAGCAAGGACTACTCCCTGATAAGCTGATACATGGACAGCAGAAACGCTGTATTGTGCTCTGGGCTCAACCTGGCACTGACGCTCATTAATCAAAATGCCACTGCACTGTTTGTTCAGGCAGCAGCAGCAGCAATGCACAAATAGCCAAGCTCATGACAGCCCAAGAGGTTGTCTTTACACTCTCTTACTTTCCTTACTAATTCATATTTGAACAGTCCTTCCTACTAGACCCGTGTATATGTCTTTCTAACTTTGGTTTTAGTGTGAATTCTGTTCTCTGTAATGTAAATTCATCCAACCCCTTAAGATGGTTGAACTTCTTTATTTTGGAGGTACACAGAGTAATTTGTCCACCACGTACCTTCATCACTGAGTCCGTTTTACCTTCATCACTGAGTCATGTAACATCTTATAATAGCTGTGATTTACTATGCTAGGAATCTGCAAAAACTGCAGTACAAACACTATATGGCTTGTGATTTTCGTTTTACTTGGAGAGGCGTAAACAATTCCCAGGAATATGGGGAGCGACCAAGCATAGCGAGGAGGCCCAACCAGCCAAGGTGGGGATCACGGGGAGGGGCTCATAATGCCATTAATGTTACTATAATAAAACATACTCAAACTGGCTCTGTCAATAAAAATGCTATACCACAAGTATGTCCAGACTGGAGGCACCACTGTAGGCCAGTGTAACCATGCAAGAACATTCATGCCATTAGAAAACAGCCATAAAATATTAAGAAATCTGGTTCCGATGTGCTGCACCAATGTAGCCCATTATGGTCACATACGAACACTCATCATTTTGGCTTTGCCCTTAACACCAGTATATAATGCCCATGCCACAGTAAGAAAACATGCCATTGCCGGTTGCACAAACACCCTTCTCTGCCATATGTAAGAATACTCATCATGTTGACTTTGTCCTTAATGCCAGTAAACAATGCCATGCCATGATAAGAAAACCTGCACAGATGAGTCACACCAACATAGGGCAGTATTTCTACATAAGAACACTTGTGTAGGCTTTACCTTTGATGTCAGTAAGAAATGTCATGCCATAGTAAACTAAAAAAACTGTCCATACTGGTTGCACCAATGTAAACTAATATGGCCACATTAGAACGCTCATAATGTTGTCTGTGCCCTTAATGCCAAAAAATGACAAAATACAATACGAAAACATGTCTTTGCTGGCTGCACAAATACTCCTCACTTGTAAGAGCACTCATGATGTTGGATTTGCCCTTAACACCAGTATAAAATTCCATGCCATAGTATGGAAACATGTCCTTGATGGCTGCACAAGAACCCCTACCTATGTAAGAACACTCATCATGTTGACTCTTTGCCCTTAATGCAGTATACTATGCTATGCCACAGTAAGAAAACACATTCTTGCTGGTTGCACACATGCCCCCCATATCTAAGAACACTCATGATGCTGGCTTTGCCCTTAGTGTCACTGTAAAATGCAATGCCACACCACAGTAAGAAAACATGTAATTGTTGGCTGCACAAATCCCCCCCATAGTGAAGAATACTTTGAAAAAGCCATGCTATAGTGAGAATACCTGTCCAGACTGGTTCCCCAATGTAGGCTGGTATGGCCACATAAGAACACTAACATGTTGTCTTTGCCCTCAATGACAGTATAAAATGCCATGCTCCATCGAGGAAAAATGTCTTTGCTGGCTACACAAATGCTCCCCTGTATCATGTAAGAACATTCATGATGTTGGCTTTGCTGCCATGCCACAGTAAGAAAACATGCCCTTGCTTGTTCTGTGCACCAATGTCCTCCCACGCCATTAATATTTGCATCCAGAACATTCACACTGCCTTCTTATTCACATACGCCTGCACATCCATACATGGCATTCACACTGAACTGATACCGGCTCTTACACAGACCCCCCCTTGCATGTATGTATATACATATACACATCGGACATCCTCGCGTAAATACAAAACAAAAATGCTTTTGTTTCTTTTCTGTGTCCCTGCACTTGATGCTGCTCTTCAATCCAGGTCTCTAACACTCACCGGAGACAGAAACAAAGAAGCAGAGATAGCCAGAGCCCAATAGAACCTAAATATTCCAGGAGGTGCAGGATCACCCCTAGGCACATTTAGGCCTGCAGTTCCTCATCCAACATTCTCAATGAGCCAAACTGTGATTAAATGATCGCGGTAACAGACTCCAAAAATGGGAGTTCATTCTGAAGATAGTTCAGGACATTTCTGCAGAAAATAATAAAAGACAAGGTTATAAAGCCAGAACTCTTGATGGTCCCCCCTCGCCAAGTATGGATGTGCTCATTTCATCAGCTGATAGAAAGGCTTCTTTAAACCTTTTTCTCTAGTGAAGGCCTCGTCTGAATCCTGTTTTGATTTCTGGATTTCTTCCCAGACCTCTTTTATTCTTCTATTGGCCTTTCTGTGAACTCTAGCTGCTTGGGTACCCCCGCTTCCTCCTAGGGTCCCCTCGCAAGGATGACTCGCTCTCCCCTGGTCTGGTCCTGTCCTCCTTCACGCCATACAGAATCCTCTGACACCTCCTCTATTAAGAAGCATGTTTGTCGAGGTTCACTTTTTCTTTTAAGGTCTGTTCTTTTCTGATTTGATCTTTGCTGGGGGACCAGATTTCAGGTGTCTTTTGCTACAGGCTATTTTCTGATACGCACTGGCATTTTACTGGTGCCACACGGTTCAGCTCCTTTATGATCTGGCTTTGATATTTTACTGGTGCCACCTGGACGGGCTGTCCGACTCTGGCCGTGCATCTGCCCATATTGCTAGATGCCAGTCTCAGGCCTACTGTTCTGCGCATACAAAGTCCTATCTCCGGGTTCAGCCCTTTTGTGTCAGGTGACTACTACAGGGAAACAACTTTGTACCTAGTCAGTAGCAAACCTCTGCCCCTGTGGCCTTTCTGATCTTCTATAGCTGAACCCTGCAGCCTGTCTTTGCTGGGACCCTCTGCACACTTTCCCTCCCAGGCCTTTTGTGACTTTAAGCTCTAACCCAGCAGGGCTCACACAAATAACTAGTATAGGAGCCACCATGGTGGAATTACATGGTCCCAGACTCACCCTTTCCTTTTCTGGAAGTCTGTCTGACCCCTCCTTTTCCCCACAATGAGATGTTCTCTGTTCCGGGTAGTGGACATGTGACAGTGTCTCAGATTGCAAATTATTGCTGAGGAGATCAGATTCATTTTCCCGTGCAAGTTCACCCTCTACCTCAATCCATCCATAGATGGGGACATTATCATTATTGTCAGATGCAATGAAAATGCTTCATCATAGGTTTTTATTTGGGGTAAATTGAATTTGATTGATTTTGTGGTAACAAGGAAAAGTACAGACCAACTAGAGGGTGATTAACCCTGGCACATTCTTCAAACACTAGATCATTTGTCTGTTCTTATTCCACCACCAATGTACCCTCCCCCAACACCTTTCAAACATTTCCCTTATACATGACGTTTCCGGGCCCACAATAAACAACTTCAGCATAGAGAGTTCCAATAAACATAATTGAAATATGATGCACACCCTACGCCTACACATACTTCAGCTGGGACTGGGCGGTCCATCGTAAGTGGTTGCACCCACCCTTCCTTCTAGTGCAGAATTGTTGCCATTCCCCCTCCATCCCTGCACTCCCTCCATGTATTGCTGCTGTGTTCTTTTCCATGAGATAAATGTCCCTTGGTGTGTCGGACCATTCTTTAAGGCTCGGGAGTTCCCTTCTGTGACAGTGCCTTGCAAAGCATGCCCTTGCGGCCAACAACAGAAAATGAGTCATATGAGGCATTGTGTGCCATCGTCCCTCTTGATTGTCCAAAGCAAACAATACCAACATTAGATCCAACAATCCTTCCCTCCCTTCCACATCTTTGATCCATCCCAGGACCTCAGCCCAATATACTTGAACTTTGGGCCTCTCCACCACATGTGCCAATAGTCTGCTCTGTCCCCACAACCATGCCAGCATAGGGGGTTCACTGAGGGGAAGATTTTCGAGAAACCCAAAAGGTTGTATTGCCACTGGTGCAGCAACTTCAGGTCATGGAGTTTGTACTGACATGCTATTGATGTTTTAAAAGCCCTCCTACACATTAGCTGCCAGAGGTGCTTATTTAAGTCCAGACCCAGGTCCCTTTCCCACCTTTGCTGGAGTCCCTCAACCATGCCCCTAGATGTTTCTAGCAGCACCCTGTAGAGTAACGAGATCAGACCCTTCATCTCAGTGTGTCTGTCGAGCACCTTCTCTACAGGAGTGAGGTCCCTTTGAATCAGTTTCCTCCATTTCTCTGCAGTGACGACCCCTTTCAGCCTGAGGTAGAGAAGCACGGGCAACCTTCCGATGTGCAAGCTGGCCTTCAGCTCCTGTAACCCTAAAAAAATCGACCTTGCACCCACAGTTTGCCAATTCTGCTTAGCCCCGCCTCAAACCATTTCTGATATCTCTCTGGCTTGGGTATCTTTTCCTGCACAGGGGGCCCAAATGAGACTCATCAGCTAGGGCCATGTAGTGACTCTCCGCGTTCCAGCTCCCTTTCTCCACACTTCCCAGTAAACCACCAGAAATGGTAGTTCTCTAATTCTCATTGGGAGCCGCCCCCTTGGGACCAAGAGCCACTCCCCAAGCGTTGCTGGGCACATGTGATAATTTCCCAGGTAGACCCAGTTTATCGGGGTCCTCCCACAGGTGTGGTACTATTGCTCTCAACTGTGTGTCTTTGTAATATAACATCAAGTCCGGGAGCCCCACTCCCCCTCCTGTCTTTGGGCAGCATGAGGGTATCATATCCCACCCTTGGTTTCTGGTTTTGCCAAAGGAACCGTACCAACCAAACCTTTGCCTCCTGCAGGAGGACTTCCGGGGCCCTTATGGGTAGCATCTGGAACATATACAGTACCCTAAGAAAAAAAATTACTTTCAGGGCGTTCAGCCTCCCCATCCATGAGATGTGCCCTTTACCTCAGCCAGCCATGTCACTGAAAAGTATGTTAAAAAGGGGTGGATAGTTAACCCCACTCAGGTCCCCCCATGTCTAACAATGGTGAGCCCCAGGTACTGTATGCTCTCTAACTGGATTTCCAACCCCAGGGGCCAGAGAGCCTTCACATCCCTCTGTCCATCCCCTGCAAAGGGAAATAGAACTGACTTTACCTTGTTCGCCTTGGTCCCGCACTCTTCAATTATTTCTAGTGGTTCACCAAATGCAGCAAGACGTTGTCTGCGTAAAGCCCCACCTTGAATTCCCTCTCCCCAACCTTTACGTCCCCCACCTGGAGCACCCTCCGAAGCTGCTCAGAAAGTGGCTCCATTGATAGCACAAATAGGAGTGGTGATAACTGGCATCCTTGCCTCGTACCCCTCATCGGGTTGATGGGCCGCGGCAGTCTCCCATTAGCTGCCACCGGGGATGAGTACAGTGCCCATATCTGTTACGCTCACCTGGTCTCTGCGGAGGCGTTGGGGCACGGTTGCAGCCCTCCCGGGGGTGAGGTCGCTCGGGACTGACTTTGCCCTCTGGTGGTGACTGCTGTTAATAGGTGATGCTGCTTGGTAATGCTCCTGTTGATTAGTTTAGGCGAGCACTCCGTCCTGCTGCTTCTGGCAGGGGCGCTTGTATGATCTGGACTGAGTTCCTTCACTGGTCCCTTGCACGTGGTAGTCCAGTCCTGCTGCGACTAAGCCACTATACTTCAGGTAAGTGTTCCTGTTTGCCTTTGTCTTTCCTCGTCTGTTTTTGTTGTATTGTAAAGTTTGTTGTCTTGTATTACTGTCGGTTCCACTTTTGATGTTTGCTCTTTTGCTTTCTTCCATTGCAGGTGATGTTGCCAGCCCGGCAGAAGCTGTGTAGCTCGAGGCGGCAGCCGGAGGGAATGAAGAACGAAGCTGCAGCGGTACAGTAGCTGATAAATTGTTAACTAGGGGGCCCGTGGGGTTCAAATGCGGCGCGGCTCTAGGATGGATGTTGTAACCTTGTCTTTCTTCTTCTTCAAAGGGTCGGAGTTTGTGGATGCGGAGTGCGGTGCTGCGGCGTCGGGATCAAGATCACTGGATGTCAGAAGATGAGTCTGCAGATAAAGCGACGAAGCACCGGTTTCCTGGAGGTGAGTATGCAGGAGAACGCCTGGTTTCAAAGGTAAGTAAACTGGTCCAAGCAGCGGTGAGCGTCACGTTGCACAAGAGTGCATAGTAACGCGAAGCACCAACCTTAAGGATGGAGCAGCTTATATAGCTGAGCTTCTGAAGCCACGCCCACCAGGTTCAGCCTGCCTGCCACACCCGATGAGTCAACACATGAAGACCAGGCCTAGGGAGCCACACCCGATGAGTCAGCACATGAGGATGTTCTCTGGAATAAAGGCGCTCAGCTCCTGGAAAGGTCTTGTAAAATAAAAGCACTCCTGCATGGAAATAAAGTGTTCCTGCTCACATCTCTATATGAGCCTGGCGCCAAAGGCGCCGGGCTGAGTCCAGCCAGGGCTCCTGTGTTTATGGGTCCCAAAAGGACATAAGTGAGTCAAGTGACCCATTGCCCCATCACTAGATGGTGTGGTTTTTGTGTTCTGTGGCCTGTGGCCATGACAGTATCCCCTTTAGGACCCGTTCCCCGAACCCGTATTTGCGCAAAACTCCATAGAGAAAACCCCAATCTACCCGGTCAAATGCTTTTTGGCGTTGAGGGTGACCAGCACCTGGGTGCCCTCTCTTTTAATGGCAGCCTCCATCAGACGCAGCATTTTACGCAGTGTGTCGGCCCCCTACCTGCCCCAGATAAAACCCACCTGGTCTGAATCCACTAATCTTGGCATGACCGTCTCCATTCTCGTAGCAAGCACCCTGGTGAAGATATTGGCATCCACATTTAGGAGGGATATGGGGCAATATGACTTAAAGCTCTTAGGGTCTCTCCCTGCTTTAGGAATGACCGTTATTAGTGCTCTACCAAACGACTGAGATGCCCTTCCCGTAGCCCGGATGTCATTGAACAGCTCCACCATGTGCCGGGCTAGGCATCTCAAAAACGTTTTATAGAACCCTGCCGTGTAGCCATCATCCCTGCGAGCCTTCCCCACCTTCAACCCCCCAAATCGCCATTGATACCTCATCCTGAGTGATCAGCTTCTCTAGGTCTTCTCTCTCGCGCACGGTCGGCAGGGGCACTCCACTCAGGTATCGCTCCAGGTCTCCCTCCACGACCACCCTTTCTTCACCATACAACTGCTCATAGAACATGGCAGATTCCTGAAGGACTTCCCCCGTGGTGGAGCAAAAAGAGCCCCCCGGATCCTCCACTGTAGTTGCCCAGCCGTCCACTCTCTACCCTCACAGCCCCGACGCCAGCAGGCATCCGCTTTGTGCCCCTTCTCATAGTATCTCTGCCTGAGGAACTGTAGGCCAGATACCACCTTCCCTACTTCCAATTCCTTCAACTCCCTTCATTTTTCCCTTGCCAGCTACAGTTTATCCCCATCCATCTCTTCTACGTCCAACGCCACAGCCTCCAGCCCCTGGATATCGCTCCTCAGCCTCTCTATCAGGGAGGCCTGTGAGAAACCAGAAGGTGTCCCACCCGCTAGTCCCTGTGGGATCCAGTTCCTGGGGGTGGGCCAGTCCGGGAGGATCACCTGGATGAGTGGTCCTCGGGCAGTGGAAGTGGGACACTGGAGGGTGAGATGCAGTATCCCCTTCCCAATAACACCCCCCTTTTTTCGATACAAACAGTTTCTTATGGACAGTTCACCGTGAGCGACAATGCACTAACACCAGAGCAGTATACCTGACATGTCCCAACACCATGGACAGGCAAGGTCAGGAAATTATGGATTATTACACACACCTGACTTCCATCACACTTCCCCACACGGATTAAAGGCGGAGCATGAAAGCACACTCTGAGGACGGCAAACCGCACGATGAAGCAGCAGTTCCAAGATGGCAGTTTAATACAACGAGAAAGATGGCAAGACTAGAGAGCGTCACAAGGAGGGAAGTACCGTGACCTCTAAAGACTGTTACTTTTGTGAGCCTTGCAAAGTAAGAAACCGAACACCGGGAACTAAGGCTGACCAAACCTGCAGAGTGTGTCGAAGGTACCCGGGGCTCTCCCCCATCGATAACCAAGGCGTGGAGGAGCGATCGCCGCCGTGGTACTGTCCTTGGCTACTACAAAAAAGCAGCATCAGAAAAGACAGCACAGCCGGTGAGTCTGAGAGACTGATAGCAAACCAGCTTATGTTTTGAACCAAGGTTGTGAGCGGCAACATTGTACAAAGAGAACAGTATGTGAGGCGTTTGCAAAGAGCGACGCAGATATAATTGGAAACTAAAAAGGAGTTGTTGGACTTTATAATTGAACTTTGGGAGAAAAGATACCATGCACAGAGTGGTCTGGTGCCACGTGGGTGCTCATTCAAAGGTTTCTGTTAAGTGTCCAACTGGTGCTGAGTGTGCGAAAAAGGAATATTGAGATCAAAGTGGTCATGCAATGGCTCAAGCTAAACCCTGTGCACATTTGAAAGTCTTTGATAGTTTAAAGTACAACACAAAATGGTCCGAGCCCGGCTGGGGAGACTAATTGAGTCAAAGAAAGGGATCTGAGCCCGGCTGAGAGGGATCCGGGGTTCACCGTGAGTCACCCGAAAAATAATTATCTGAACATAGTTTGAAAGGGATATGAGCCCGGAAGAGCGGGATCCAATGTTGAACTTTTTGTTTTGAAAAGGATCTGAGCCCGGCTGAGGGGGATCCAGGATGAACACCCAAATTGAGTGCTGAAAAAGGAAAATAATGTTTTCGTGTTGTTTTTGTATAACAGGCCCTCTAAGTCAAGAGATTTGCAAGAAGTAAAGAGGCTTGGACACAGAAGGTCTTGAACTGTGAAAATGGAACTGTATCCTCATGCCGCAGAAGCCAGAGTGTGTGCTTTGCTGGAATGACCAACCTTGTCCTGTGCTGAAAACGTGGGGAAGAGAGGCCAACGGCCCGAACATCCTGACTTATCATTTTGTGAACACTTCTTTCTTTTTCATGAACATCACCCCACCTTATTTTGTAAATTAGAGGTAAGGAGTGGCAATAGGTTTTTTAGTATAGTTCGCTTTTAATTTGACAAGAATCCACTAGGACTGCATTATTAATTTTTGATGGTCGTAGCTTGCTCCCATCTGTAGATTTAGCTTTAGATAGGTGTTTATCTAACCCTTGTGAAAGTTCAATAAGCACCCTTGAACTGTGGTCACTTGTTGCGGTCTTACTGTAGATACCATGCCTTCCTTATAGGTCCTAACCCTCTTCTTAGCAGCGCCTTCTCTTATCAGGGGCCTCTCCATGTGACCTTGGCGGCCTCTCACACTATTCTGATTTCCACCTCCCCGGTATCATTGAGACTAAAGTACTCCTCTATCGCTGGCCTCATCTCCCCAAAAAACACCACATCCTTGAGTAGCATGTCGTTGCAGCGCCATAGGGATTACCTCGTTCTATGGCCCATCATTGAGATACTCATGTCCACCATGTCATGGTCCAACCAACTAATAGGGATTAGTTCACTAGATGAAACCCTCTGCCTGCACATGTTGCTGTTGTGTGAACCAATAGTCAATCTGTGTTCTGGACCCATGGGCATGGGCTCCACACCTCCACCAGTCATGTCATGTAACCAAGGACCCTCCCACCCCTGTGGTCCCCGCCTACTTGTGTCCTGTTGCTGCTCGTTTCACCGGGGGCAGTGTGTTGAGCTTCTTGTAATTACTTCCCCCCAGCATTCTCCGCTTGTTGTTGAAGCCTTTTGGCCGAACCCCCTCTGAGGGGGTCCCCTCGATACCTTCAGATGTGTCTGCAGTCTCACCCTCCTCCTTCAGAATATATAACACCTGTTGCGCTTCCTGGCCATTGGTGACCCGATAATCGGTCTCTTCTCTCTCAAACACCAAAGCAAATGGGGATGACCAGCAATATCTAGTTCCCTTCTCTGTCAGCCACTGTGTGAGGGGGCAACAGTCTCGATGTCAGGACAGGGTTAGACCCGACAGCTCCTGGTAGACCTTCACCTCATCTCCTTCGAACTGGACACTTCCCAGGCGGTTTGCCTTCTCAAGGACCTCCATCTTCTCCCTATACCTGAGAAATCGGACCACAATTGATCTTGGGCCTTTGCCCC